>NC_137459.1:251117778-252347346 GCF_964235325.1 Thermobia domestica
TCACAAAAATTGTGATATCGGAGGCCTATAGAACAGTAATAACTTATTACGTCTGAATATACACTCAAAGTACTTGCTGTCCAAGCTTTCACTATTGCAAATACACAATAGTTGGGCATCGTGATTAAAGTTAATCTCATATGTAATTGTACCGTTCTCTGCTCTAGTATGTTCCAGTCCAATTAGGCCATTTTTCGTATTTTCTTTAGAAACAATTGGAAGTAAAACTTGTATTACTTGTAATGTAAATTATATTGTAGATTTCTTAACTGAAAATAACGTTTTGAAAATATTATTTTCTGTTGAGAAAGTCAGTATCACGTGATATCACACATTATTTTTACTACCTAAACTGAAAAATATATTTTAAATATACAGGGTGTGCCATTTATCTTGATGTGCCGTTGTAACTTTTAAACTAATAGATACAAAACGATAAAATTCGTGTCATGCGAATATCAATATGGTGACATTGGCGTATTGTGCAATATCACCAGATAGTGTTGGCAACCCAACAAAGTTGTATTTATTCAAATGGTACTATGTATGTTTATTATATATTTAAAATCTGCATACTAAACGAAGACGTAACATTTTAAATTCAGTGTTACAGACTAAAGGCGGTACAACACTACAATCATCGAAAAAATAACTTAAGTGAGACAGATGTGAATATACACCCATAGTACCTTAGGATTGAACACTATAATCTTGATTTGCAGTTTTGAATAAATAGGAACAAAGTTACAAAGCGATTGGAAGTTTTGTTTTTCTGAGTTTTACTTCGAAAAGCTTGTGAAATAAGTATCACATATATAGTTTGTAATATATGTAGATATGGTAAATACTGATAAAGTTTGCAATTATTGTCTAAAATGATGTAATTCGAAAAACTTGATTACCCCTCCAAAAGCTGTTGCTGTAATGTTAACAGAACTAAAGTAAAGGAACGATCGTTTAAAAAAGTAAATCTCACAAATACTTCCGCTTAAGCAGTATAACAATCTTTACTAATGGTTTGTATTCCCAAAACTATTTCAGATATCAAACTCCTGTAAATGGGATTGTAATCTCTTACTTAAAAATCATCTACACAATTGGATGTAATACCTATCTAACATGTAAGAACTTTTTCGAGATAAAATTCTTTGAAGAAAGTCAAAATTTCAATCCTTTGTAACTTTGTTCCTGTTTATTCAAAATCTGCCCAATCAAGATTATGGTATTCAACCCTATTTAAGGTACTTTGAATGTGCATTACCACATCCGTCTTACTTAAGTTACGATTTTTTTTCGATGATTGTGGTGTTGTAGCGCCTTTAGTCTGTAACACTGAATTAAAAATGTAATACTTGTATACGTCTTTGTTTAGCATACAGATTTTAAATACATAATAACCAGATGATGTGTCATTTGAAGAACCTCGTTGGGTTAGCAACACTGGTGGTATTGCACAATGTGTCAATGTCACCCTGTTGATATTCGCATGATACGAATTTTATCTTTTTATATCTATTAGTTTAAAAGTTACAAGAGCGCATAAGATGGTCTATCCTGTATATTTAAAATATTTTACTTTTCAGTTTAAGTAGTACGAATAATTTAGATATATCACGTGATACTGACATTCCTGAACTGAAAATAAGATTTTCAGAACATTATTTTCAGTTGAGAAATGTGTAATACAATTCACATTACAAGTAATAAAAGTTTTACTTCAAATTGTTTCTGAAGAAAATACGAAAAATGGCCTAATTGGACTGGAACAGACTAGAGCAGAGAACCGTACAATTACGTATGAGATTAACTTGAATCATTGTGCCCAACTGTTGTGTATTTGCAACAGTGAAAGCTTGGACAGCAAGTACTTTGAGTGTATATTCAGACGTAATAAGTTATTACTGTTCTATAGGCCTCCGATATCAGAATTTTTGTGACACTGTAGCATCCTTAGTTTGTAAGAATGAATAACAAACGCGGTACTGTAAATTTTATTTCAAATAGGTTCTGAAGCAAATACGAAAAATGGCCTGAGCGGACTAGAATAGACTAGAGCGGAGAGAACCGTACAATTACGGATGAGATCAACTTGGATCATTGTGCCCAACTATTGTGTATTTGTAACAGTGAAAGCTTATTTTAATTATTCTAGTGTTGATTTCCGTTTTCCTATAATTTGTCTTGTTAAGTTGAAGGCCATGTACTTGATTTGTAAGTGACACTTTAATTACAGGTAGTTATAGAAATAACAAAAGGATGTTCATTTACTTCATATCACAAATGCATATTAACGAAAAGTTTACATACCTACACACATGCATACACACACACACACACACACACACACACACACACACACACACACACACATATATATATATATATATATATATATATATATATATATATATATATATATATATATATATATATATATAAAGATATTACGAATTGCTATGCACTTAAGCTTTTGTGTAATTAAACAGTTATCCTTCGCTTCCGGGTTCTTTTTCCGGCCCATGTAACTTCTCCAAAATGTTAACAATGCTGGGTGGAATTGGACACTTTAAACATACGTTAACAAGTGTTGAGCTTTGTTTTGAATGTGGATAACTTTTTATCCTTTTCTGTTAAAGCGTCCAAACTTCGACGAACAACTTGAGCATGATTTATTTTCCCATTAGGTTCTATTAAGCAATTTTTATTGGCAAAAGACTGAATAACAATTTTATTGCTTGGTAATCTTAATGTCTGGCTTCTTGCCTGTCTATCTTTTGCTCACGTTAAACATGCTTGAATTGTACTTTTAATCATCACAGAAAAGTGTTATTTTGCAATGTGTACATATATTTATAGTAAGAGAAGAAATGGTAAAGGAATGATTGAAAGATGATGTTAATGTCTGTCAAAAGAAATTTGTAAACTTAAATGTTTTAAAATGTTAATCCCCTTTTTAGTTAGCTATTATGGTGATCAAAAAGTCAAATGCAACAAAACTATCTGATTCACGGACACACGTAGCCCGTAGCTAGGAGATCTGCAAAGGAACACTGCAATTAAATTAATGAACTACGAAGAAAGGAAGTCAGTGGAAAATGTAGAATAAACAGGGCCCGAAGACAGCTCGCCTTGTCAGAGGCATCAACAACTTTCTACTTGCCCTGTGTGTGAGTTGTTCTAGAGCAGCTGTCGCGACTATACCCACATGATGCTATTTAATGTTAAACCGATTTAAAAATAAGAAGATATTTATATAGAAAACACAAGAATGCGGGAAGATAACTTCACGTAATTCAGTTTAGTTTATACGGTAGACTCGTATGGTGTTCATACTAAACTAAATTACATGTATTACATTCTAAGTAGTCACATTTCATACTGCTCAATGTCATATTTTTAAAAGATATTCTTAAACGACAATCCATCTAAATTGCATATGCAGACATAATTCGTTTGTAGAAGTGCGTTGTGTGTATATAGCATTTCTTAATATCCTCGCGTAAGTGACAAGAGAATGTATGTTCGTTTTATTAAATTATTATTTTTCTTTGTATTTCAGTGTAGAACATTTTATCTACGTACTGAAGTTCGCTCAGCTAGCTGTTTTCTTTTAATTATAGCTATAGCTTCAAAGTATTTGTTTGCATTAGTGTTTGCCTTTATTGCAAAGTGTTTGATTCAACCCTATACCATGTGAGTTTGTGGTAGAGAACATCGATCCTTGTGTTTTCCCGTTTCTCTTTCACTCTCTTCATTTCACAATTTTTTCCATAATTATTCATTTGGATATACCATCAGTCTTCGGCTTATAAAGCCTTATTTCAATTTTTTATGGTACATCTAAGGAACTAACAAAAATCTCTATAACATACATTTATATGCACACAAAAATTCTTCACTCAAAGAAAACTCTCACATTTAATGTACTAGATCGTACAACAATCGAAGAATCGTTATAATCTATTTACGAGAGTTTATTCACTGAATTTCAAGGTACCAATATAATTCGCGATTTCTTACGGCATAGCGAATACTGATTACCTTTTGCCAGAAGCCTAGTTGTGGTTTCTGCAGACTCGCCCTTTTCATTCATTCACTGAATGTAGTTACCTGAGCAGCTTCTGGGTTGCATAGTTGTCACTGGATTATGTTAAGGTCGTCTGAGCTCTCTTCATTTTTATTTTGGTTGTCATCCCGTGATTCAAATTGAAATCTTGCTTACAAGGAAGTGAAGGTTACCGTTACGTGAAGTATGTCATTCCCCTTTAGGCGTCGTTAAGTTGTTTTACCATAAACACTGTCATAGCATCAATTATGCCATGAGCAAGGAACAGTTATTTCTTACACGAATACTTCAATCGTAATATCATTAATAGTAACAACTTTGTAATTATTTTCAGTGTGTTCAACTTCCGTTCAAGTACTTTTTGTTTACTCTTAATTCAAGTGTTCTTTCCGCAAATTTTATAAACAAGTAATGCATGTGCATCTTTGTTACTGTAGAATGCTTTTGCACATACCACGTGATTTAAGTGTGATCTTTATAATAGAATAGTGCTATTGGTGGAATAACAATGTGGTTGTTAGTTCCTGTTTTGCTAACTGAATGAGATAATCAGCATGATTCTCACAGAGTTCTTATTTTTGAGTATTGCCCTAATTCTATATGTGCATATTTATAATATTTTGGTATCAGTCTCTTTCCCAGTATTAATTAAAAAAAAAAAAAAAGATTGTACTAGCCAACAACAACAAATGTGTTTTTCTGTCTTCAGAATCTCATTAGGTGAATCTAGTAGTACTTTCAGTGCTGATTTCAGATATGTATGTATTTCTTCCGTGTTACTTACAATTTTGCTGAAACAGAGGAAAGCATGTATTACGATTTATATAATTTACGTATGCAAGAAGGTGCTATGGCAATACAAACATTACAACGATACTTGTATTTCGTCACTCTTTATTATATCTTTATTTGTATTTTGTGGGCAGAAGATACTTTTAAATTATGCACAAGCTATTCTAAAAAGGGTATATAGATATAATTTCTTTGCAGTATGTTATACGTTGCTATTTTGTTAATATAGTAATTCGACGATGTGAAATTGGTTGTCATAGCAACAAAAGATAGTTATAATTTCGAATCCATCTTGTGAAAGCTACATGTACAATTCTAAGGAGTGTAATTGATTAATTTATGTGCCCTAATAAAAGGTAATATTTAAATACAATGCGTAAAATGTTTTATGGTGATTTTCCGTAGCCTTGCTTATATAAATACACAAACTGAGGACCTTTGAGAAATGACGTTCTATATATATGAACTGTGATTTCGTCTTAACATGTTTGAAACTTCTCTAAAAAGTTTCGGTGTACTGATTTTCCTGTAGTTGATATGGGTAACATTTCTTTGCAAAGTCCATATATAATGGGCTAATATGGAGTAGGGGAGCAATTGTCCCTGTTAATGTTCTCAATTTCACAATAGCCTGGTGAAAAATCTCACCAAACTAATCACTCAGGGTCCATTGAACTTACCACGGAACAGTTGGCTAATCTAAGGGCCTAAAAAAATTTCCTCTCTGATTTTAGCATCACTAATCCTGGAAAGGTATTGAAAATCTGCTAGTTCTGTTCATGCTATAGACGAAGTTCTTAATAAGGCATTTTTTTCTGTATAACGGGATAGAAACATTTTGTAGGAACAACTTAAAATATGCATGATTTTTTTTCTCCTTCGGAGTCAGTAAAGTTCGTTTAGGACATAATTACACTTTTACGGTAGTGCCTATTATGTGCATGTACAGGACCTATATTAAATATTGTACATGGCCTATTGGTATCTATACTATACGTATTGATACATTAATACAGGTACACTAGTACCTATATTGAAAATCCTGAAAGTTCGTATCATGTAAATATGGGCAGAATGACACTGACATATTCTGTGATATCGCCAGGTTACCAGTGTTGCCAACTTAAAATAGTTGTATTTTTCTGATGGCACTGTGTCAGATCATTGGATATTTCAAATCTACATGGTCCACGAAAGCATACAATATCAGCTTTTACAAATTAAGGATACTAAAGTATCAGAAACATGTAAAATTTGGTGGCCTCTATAGAGTAACAACATAAGTACCATAAGACGGACGGGACAATGTACAGTCATGTCCAAAATGATTGTCACAGATCTATAAATATGCTTTTGTAGGAATATAATTTGATAACGATTTCGCCCGGTATTTCTTTTAATGTTAGTATGTGTATAATCAGTAAAGATATGTATGTGGTAAATTTCACGTCAAAAGAGCAGTAAATAAGAACAATATAACGAAAAGAACTTTCTTGTCCATTTAGCAACATCTTGTTTTAATCATTCTAATTTTCGTATTTATAATTCTTTTCCTATGAAATTTACCACAAATATACATTTTCCGATTATACACATAGTAACAATGTCAGAAGTACCCTGCAAAATCACTATCAAATTATATTTCCACAACAAAACTCTTATAGGTATGCGACAATCATTTTGGGCATGAGTGTACATCCAAAGTATTTTCGTATCTAGTACTGTGATCATGATATAACGAATTTCAAATGAATAGGAACAAAGATACAAGGGATTAAAATTTTGACTACTTTAAAAAGGTGTTACTTAAAAAAAGGACTGCTTGCGTCATCTAATCACATAGCTGGCTTTAATAGACTTGAAGATCATAATGCCGTTTACAGCAACTTGATATCTGAAATCGTTCTGAAGATATGGTAAATATTGGTAAAGTTTACAACACTGCTTAAAATTATATAATTTCGAGAACTTATTGCAATTATGCCTATCAGAAAGTATTAGTGTAAAGTCATAAAAGGAAAGTTGATAATAATAATAATAATAATATAATAGTAAAAAAACTGCCTTAAGTCCCCACAAATACGCCGTGTTCTGAACTATATTTAGTTTTACCATTTTTTTTATATATATATTTCCAGATTGGTTTGTGATATCAAATTGCTGTAAGCAGCATTACGATGTTTGTCAATTGGAAATTATGTACGTAATTTGATGTGATCCTTATCTAAACACTTTTTGGAAAATATTCCTTTGAAAAAGTCACATTTTCAGTTCCTTGTTCCTTTGTTTCTACTTGTTCTAAATACGTAATATTATGACCGCGATGGCTCAGTGGTAGAGCGTTCACCTCTGGTGCATGGGGTCCTTGGTTCAATCCCAGCTCGCGCGAAGTAAATTTTGTGGTGGACAAACACCATGTGCGTGGGTTTTCTCGGGGGTTCCACTTTCTTCATTCCACCATATCATTCATTCACTGTCTCCTTTAGCCTAGCCGGCATTGTCTTGGGACGTAAAACTTAGATTTCATTTCATTTCATTGAAATATATAATAACCTCAGGTAGTGCTATTTGAAGAAGTACAATTGTATGTTGATTGTACCTTGTGGTATTACAGACTATGTCTAACAATGTCCCTCTGTCGACGTTTGCATGGTACAAAATTTCGACTTTTCTGTCCACTAGTTCAAGAGTTACGAGGGCGTATTAAGATAAATTGTCCACCCTGTATATATTAGAGTGGTGCTTACTTTTCGACGTCCGAGTTTTTTTAGTCTTACCCCTAAAATGGTTCTGTCACACCAAAATAACCCATAAGAGAAATTTCAATTGTATAGTTGTAAATTTTAATGCATTATACAATTACTGTGTCGCACAGTACGATAAAGTGTCACGAAATTTCAGAATTTAAAATTTGTAAGTATTTAATAATTAGTTAAAATTAACCAGGGGCGTCATTTCAGACTTCGCTTGAGGAAGGGGGGGGAGCAAGAGCTCGACCGACATAAGACTTTCACGTTTTGTACTAATATATTAAAGTAAGACGATCTATTAAAGTATATGTATTCCTCAAACTCTTGGGGGGGCAATTGCCCCCCCTAAATGACGCCCCTGATCCAAAAAGTGTCGTGATGGAAGTTCAGTGAAGTGTGCTCCCAATCACAAAAAAGATCGGGAACCACTGTTTTAAGTATATTGAAACCTCTACTATCGGACACCTCCCGTAACGGACATATTTTGTAATCCTCAAGCACTGTAATAGGACAAACCATATTGCCAAACATCTCTAAAGTATGAACACGAACAGTATTTCCTAGGTACTATTTACCTCCGTATTACGGACAATTTCTGTAGAAACAAGTTGTAAAGTACCATAAAAGTACATTTTCAGTAATTAATACATGTGTCACCGAGGAAACATTGTGACATTTTGCCTCCTCAACTGGCTGTTCAGCAACCCAAATGAAGCATCTGTGTTTAACAGCACCCTCATATTCTTTGCTTGCATTCCACTCCCACCTAAGTTGTTTCAGAATCAAAAGTGATTGACAGTTGCCCGCCGTTTGGGATGACACATCATCCTCCTCTTCCGTTGGCATCTCGAACCAAGCAGAAGACAAGTTTGGTATATTTTGCGTGCGTATACGCATATTGTCTCAGTGCTTCTATTTGTAGAAAGAAATCTTTTTTATGTCATTCTGCATCGAATAAAGAATAAGCTGAATCCAGTTTCAGTTGTGAGCTTTCGAAATTCCACGAAAATCGCTAACGTTAAAAGAAAAAATAGAATTGATTAAGCTTTCGGATAAAGAAAAATGAAGTGTGCGAAGCATAGCTGAACCTCTTTGTATCGGTTAAAAAAAAAAAAAAAAAGCTGCTGAGATAATTTAAAGAAAAACTACAAGTTAATGAAGTTGTGGTGTGGAAATGGCAATGAAAATCAGTGTCAGAGTGCCTTGAACAACGTTGATGTGCAAGTGGATAAAGTCGTTATTGAATGGTTCTGTAGAGTGCGGAATCAAAACATTCCCTGTGTCAGGGCTTTGGAGGTAGCAGCAGAAATGGGTGTTACAAATTTCATAGCCTCGAACGACTGGTTAGAGAAGTTTGGGATTACACAATATTTCCTTAAAAGCAATTTGTGGAGAATCCGCAGATGTCGACGTGCCCAGTCATAGAACGGTTTGATATATTACCTTCGATAGCTTGTAATTACTTATTATTTTGTTTACTAGTTTACGTAAAAAAAAAAAATATTGAAACCTTTCTAAGGCTCACCTCTCTACAGCGGACAATTTTTGATTCCCGACGGCTGACCGCGTTAGAGAGGTTTCACTGTACAACTCTCAAGGTTATAATCTTGCAGATTTTTAGTTGCGTGTTCGATATTACTCACAAGGGCAAGTAGTATCACGGGTAGACTCATTTATTTTATTTTATTTATTTATTTATTTTTTATGTCTTCGATTTCGTTCTAGTTTGTTAGGCGTAGGTATTACGTGATTGCCAGTATTTGAGTTAAGCAAATGAGCGAATTTTTGTTCATTATTCCATTAGCATTCAAAAATACTGTTGTAGATATAAGGTAGGTTTTAGTTATTGGAAAGAAATTGTATTGTCGGCAATATCAGAAAATTAATAGCTTTTGCTAAGCTGTACAAGAAGTAAAATTAGATCACTATTTTCTCATAGCTCCACGAGTTATTTCTGTATTAGTGCGAAGTATAAATAGAATGGATCCATAAATCGGTGGTTAAGTTTAATGTGTATAAACGTCTAAAATAGAACGTACTGTTCTTGAATACATTAAATGTATTCTCGTATCTTTTAAGAACCAATAAAATAAATTGATGTGAAATGAGATCGGAAACAAATACCTTGAAGTGATCAGCTGGCGTACATGTACGCGTGAATCTGTCTTGAAGTTTTCAGTAGACATTAAAACTCAATTTACATCGAACTGATAGCTTAATTTGTTGGGCCATTGTTAACGCTTCCAACCAAGTATGATAGTGGTAATCAGATCGAAAAAAGAAATAAAAACTTTAATGACTCAATGCTGTTAATTCCTTTAGGTTTAAAATTACAGCAGGTGGATTGGCAAAAATGCCAGTTGATTGGATGATGAGCCGGAAGCAGAATACTTCGATTAAATATAGTATGCATTCCATGATTTTTTTTTTTTCCTTTCTTGCATGAAGCTCATATGGAATGACTCTTAATTCTAAATAGCAAACTTGAATTCCAGAAATACTAACACTGAGAAAGACTTATTTTTCGAACACCATAATCGGTCCCGGGTTCGATCCGCAGTGAAAATGTTTGGTCGAAAAGCTGTAACAGCTTTTGCATGCCATCCATCCCGAGTCAGGTTTCTCCCGGGTTTTCTTCATTCACACCAAGCAAATGCCGGGATGGTACCTAACATGCAGATCCCAGACCACCATCTTACTTCTTCCCTTCCACGGATAGCGTGCTCGTCGAGGGACGTAATCTTTCATACATTACGGGTTTAACAGTGACGTGGCGTGACACTTTGACGATTGTTACCGGTTGCTGATACTATAAGTAACTCTTGTTTCTCAATCATAGAAAATCTAGTACTCACTTTTTCTTTCAAAGTATCAACCATTTCAAGAATTTTGCTACACAAACTCTGGTTTGAGAATCCTATTCGTCCGCTTTATCCATCATGGATTTAAAGACTCCTAACAGTTCATCTTTAAAGACATACAGCACATCATTTACCCTACTTCAATAGTTCCATACCCTGTGTTTGAGACTGTTGGGATACTTTTGTTGACTAAATAATCCAGAGCATTTGTTCTTTTTGAAGACTTCGAGGAAGAAGAAGCTAGTCCTAACACAATTAAAAAAAAAAAAAGATTTATACCCTTTTCCAGTAGCGTAACTTGAAGCTTCAGTGCCCCCGCAACCTTTAGTTATGCACCCCTAGTTTCGATATATTTTGCGATCCTGGAGCTCGTGCGCCCCCCCCCCTCCGCCACGATGGTTGCGGGGGTGCTATTTACGCCTGTGCCCTTTTGTATAATCAACGGACTTTTCTAAAACTAAATTAAGTCTATGGACATAAGAATGAAAATATAATTAACAAGAGGCTGCAGTTCCCTACCTCACCAACCATAACTGAAGTTTCATCGTATGTTTGAGCAACAAGTTTTCCGTATTGAAAATTAGTCAGACAGTCAAACTGCGGTACGATGAAGATGATTGCAGTTCTTTTTCAACACATCAAACTGCATCAAAGTGCAAATTCAACTTGTAGGCTAGCGGCTAGAGTTGGAAATTTGTTCCATCAAAAGTTTTCTATACTAAATTAAAAACAAAATATTTTCAACTTAATTAGCATAAATCCTAAATAATAATAATTACTCAAATTGGAAGGAGCGCGGGCAACATCTCTGCTTCGCTCTAGTTATCATTACTATTCCCCCTTGCTCTTGAAACAGTTCCCATATAGCACAATGTGTTTCATCGATAGGCATTTCTATATATTTAATGACACTTCAGGGACTGACAATATCTTTGCTCCTTCAGGCATGAGACAACCATCTAAATTTATATACCGTTTAAACAGAAATAAAATCTCCATTTAAAAAAAATAATGCCCTTAAGCTCAAATTAACAATCATGTGTAAAAATGATAGATAAACATATAAATAATGCACTAGAACATCAGTCTCACAGTAGCACGTATTAAATGCTATTAGTATGAAAAACCTGCTACTTATATTTGTCCGAAATTGTATCCTGTTAAGACAATGAAATAACCTTATGAATACTGAAATTACAGCCAAGTTTCTATCCTTAGAATGGGGAAGCAAACGAAACACTATAGTAGAATTACCGCCCGCTCGATCCTCTACAGCGAGAAGAGAGCGAATAGACTCCTAAGCGGGCGTTGAGTAGAATATACATGATGATGATATTCTAGATTCTCCTTGTTTTGACAGGGAACATTCCTATTTTTTCCTGTTCCACTCAGCCGAGCGGTAACATACGGGCTATTCCGAAAGTCCAAATACGAGCGCTCAGGATGCTTCTGGCTGGCACGCTAAAAGGTGCTTCTGGAGTGAACGAACGCTATCGGGGTTCGCGTTACCTCTGAAATCTGCGGTATCAACAACAGTATGCTCTTATTTGGTGTTGGCATGTTGCATTCGTTCACAATGTAAATGAAGCATAGGCCATCCAAACTTTTAAAAAAAAGAAAAAGAAACAAAAGAAAAAGGAAAATGTAAACATCTTCCCATATCGATAATGAAATTTGAAGATATATGAAAACAACGAAAAACTGTAATATTTTTACCGTTACCGCCGGTAACAGCGGTAATACGCACGACACGTCCCTGGGGTTTAACAACGTAGATGCTCGTAATGCCCAGAAATCTATATAAATATATATTATACATAAATTTAATACAATCATGAAGTAATCTGATGCCTATATTTGAATTTCTAACCTTAGTAAAGCCGACGATAATGGTGGTATTATGCTCGTATTAAGTTTATTTTGGATTGGTTGTGGGAACTAGGTGAGAATATATAGTGTGAAAGTAGTAAGATTGATTTTCTTTTAACGGTGAATTATATTATTATTATTATTTTTTTTTTTTTTTTTTTTTTTTTTTTTTTTTTGTTTGCAAATTTAAGGTTATTTCCTTAATTCCCTCAAGCAGCTACATGGCGATGGAGGCATTATTTCCATTCTTCAGAAAAGTTGGGCAACTACACCTCTGTCTTATTTCGGAGCCCACGTTATAGTAGATTTTGTCCTTCATGACTTTGGTGTTGTAATAGGATGTAAAAAAATATAATGTGTGTATATAATGTAAAATAAATTAGAGTGGCTATGAGACTCTTGAACTACCCGACCGATCTCGATCAAATTTTCATCAAAAATGTGGTTCAGGCCTGGGATGGCTTTTGTCATTTCACTTTGGCGGTGCATCTTAGGGGAGATATTTAAAAATGATCGAAAATCGCCGATATTAGTATTGAATCCGTAGTTTTTGGGGTCGCTGAGATGAAGAGTGACACTTCCGATGCCGTTTAAATCCAAATTCAGCCAGTTATGTCCAAAATGAAACGTATTGTCCCCGTGCAAAGAAACTGGTACTCTGCTAGTATATAACATAATATAAGCATGCATCATCAAATAATGTTGGAGGAAGAAATAAGAAGGATGAGCGAGTCCGAAGTTGCACTTCACGAATGTATTTCTGGCATAAATAATGTAACTACTGTGGAATTTCTTACAGCAATACCTATTGTATTTTCGTGTTAGTAACATTCATTACCGGAGCGCAAAACGACTGAAATAATATTTTGATAGTATGCAAAAATTTGTTAGAAGAGTTCCTGGAAAGCGGAAAGTAAAAGAAAAAGAAACTTGACATCATACGTGTCTTCCTGCAAAACTGCAAGTGATAACTCATTGTTCGCATTTGTTCATATTAAGAAAGACCTATCCTGAAAACTGTCAATGCCTCATACTGCATCGTGTGGATTTATGACCTTCGGGGCTTTCTTCCTGTTTTACTACGAAAATTCTGATGTTCCTATGACAGCTTCTTATTTAGGGTTTCATTTTCATCGTTTACTGCGTAAATGTATTATAAACTTCTCTTCTGAAAAGAGAAAGTATGTATCCAAATCTTGCCGAATCAACTTCGAACTGTAAATGTCAGAGAAAGTGTATGCTAATTAGAAGTTTCACACTTGCTAAAGAAATATTTGACAGCTCAGTATATGACTTTTTTTTTTTTTTTTTTTCATTTCACAGGATCTCTGTAATTGTCACTTTTCTGTAACAAAACATAACCTATGAATTATAAATGATTCCCGTCGTGAAAATGGTAAAAGTTCTAAGTAGCTTTTTCAATTATTAGCACGATAATGCCATTTACAATGTAGTGTTCTCAGATCTATGTTGTGTCAGAGATTCCTTAGGTGGACACATAGGATTGTTTGCAGCAAACTTCTAGCGATATATAGGCCTATATATGCGAGCATATGCATGGTTATGATACCCAAAGGTTCTAGGTATTCCAGGCTGTTCCAAGTGAAATCAAAGCTCTTGTGTCATTGATCCAGTGCGTAATACTTCATTATCAAAACTAAACTATTGTTATTTAGTGACCATACGCAAACTAAGACTTAAAAAAAAAAAAAGTTCCTCCTTAGTAACCAAAGGTAGTGAGTAACGTTTTATTACTGCCAACGTTTAATAACAAAATTATATGAAGTTTGTAATCCCTGTAAGTTAGGTCTTTGTTAAAATGAAGTAAAACAAGCAAAGGCGGCGAGCCACTAAAAATTTTTATATACGTAAGTAATCTCAAGAGAAATTAATTTTAAACGTGGCTTTAATAGATCAAAGCTTCCTTGTGGGTAGGTATCGTAGTTATCGTTGTTCTCTTTGTGGCTTCGATACCAATGAGATGACTTGTGTGATTTGAATTTACATTGTCACCAGAATGTACGCAGGCTGTACGTGGGTAATTGGTTGGATTGGAGCTTAGTCCATTTCAGCGAGGCTATATGAGACGGGGACCTAGCTTAATACAGAAACAACCACATGAGCTTCTGTGTCAAAGATTTGTACCGTAACCATATAACAACGAGGGAGCTAACATTATTACGAGGCATCTAAGTTAAAAGTGTCCAAATGTGTTAGGTTAGCCGATAAGTTCTGGCGTTTTTAGTTTAGGCTTCCACAAAAATAAACACGAAATGAACAACAAATCAATCAATAATATATTCTTCGTTGTTGTTTACATCTTCTTCCCAACGTCCAACAAGCTATTTAATACCTCGACAGTAGAAATCTCCTAGTTTCGACTCGAAGTGATTGTCCAGCGAAGCCTTCAGTTCCATGTCGTTATTCAACGAAATGCCGCGCAATTCATTCGAAAGGGATCATAGCAGATGGAAATCCGAAGACGTCAAGTCTGGAGAATACGAAGGATATAGCTGCACTTTCAGCCAAGCGTTTGAATGGCTTCCTTAGTCATATTAGCGATGTGAGGGCGAGAATTATCGTGTTGCAGGAAAACGCCATGTCGTCAGTCAGGTCCTTTTTGCTGGCTAGCGTTGTTGAGTCATTGCAATTGTTGGACCTAAAGTTCCACATTCACTTTTTCTGTTCCGATCAAGCAATTTGTAGTGGAGCATGCCTTCTCAGTTCCACTATACGCACATCATTCTCCGCGGGTGAAGATCTTGTTTTACTCGCGGTCTCGCCTGTTTGTCGGTGCTAAGCCATTCTTTGCGCTGCTTCATATTAACGTACAGGCCCATTTTTTGTTGCCGCTAACAGTTCGGTAGAGGAATTCGTTGCTTGTGTCCATGAGTTGACCAATGATAGCTAAGGAAACTGGCGGAGATCGTGGCTTTGATTTTTATCATTCAAAGCATGCGGAACTCATGCGCTCAACTTTTGAACCTTTCCCATCAAGTGAAGGTGACGCTCTATGGTACTGTGGGAGCATTCCATTATCTCTGCTAGTTACCTTCTCGTTTGACATGGATCTTCGTGAATAAGCTGATTCAGTCGCTTCTCATCGAACTGAACGGAGCGTCCGGTGCGATCCACGTCTTTGAGGACAAAATTGCAGTATTTGAATCGCTTAAATCAATTTTGAGCTGCTAAAAGAGACATTGCTTTTTCGTATACACACCACAAATCTCTCGAGCAGCCTCTGTGGCTTTGACACTTCGATTAAACGAAAAGAAAACTAAACACTATATTTTGTAGAGCACATAATTCTGTCGAATACCATAAAACGCATTGCAAAACATTTTATTTTTCACGTAAAATCTTCACACACACACACACACACACACACACAAAAAAAAAAAAAAAATTACGGGCCAGCCCAATATCACATTTTCAGTTGCATTCATCATATACCCTAGCTTTCTTGTCATGTGTAGATATTAAATATTTTATTTTACTGTCTTACAGTGTCCGTACGATTCAGTTCCTTACCATACGTTCAGAGTTTCAATAGAAAGGTTGACCTTATTGTTTCGAAAAGAAAGAAAAAAGAGGAAGCTGCATTTGCAGATTACTTAACTAAAGAGTCACGTGCAGAGTAACATAGTAGTGCGAGGAAACTTCTTAGAAAGCTTATTTGTTGTTTCACTTACGTGAAATGTCCACTGCTTTTGTTCGCGAATGCTAACAACTGAAATTTCGTCAAAATAATTATAGTTTTCGTTTTTTCTGACAAGATAAAAATACACAAAATATTACAATGAATTCTGAATATTATGATACTAATCAATGTTCTGTATGTAGACATTGCGAGCGTTTCATAGTACTGGCGTAAACAATAGATATGTATTGCATGCAGTTTGAAAACTGCTCAATTTCTAGTAACACCCATCTTTATTCAGAACTTTCCAGGTACAATGAAGGATTTATGTAGGGATCAATATCCGTGAAATTATCATAGTAAAGCCCTGTGTCAGGGATCGGCATACTGCTAATGGTGAGTATTGGAGGTAGTATTAAGACTTTAACGTAAAACCCATCTCCCGTCAGATAGATTGCAATTGTACGGTTAATTTCTTTTGTGCATTATAATATATGAAATCCCACATTATTTTATTGCTTTGGAAAGTGTTACGAACTTCTTGCGAGCAGGGTATATTTATTCAGTTTTTCATTTTCGATATTTCATCGGTTGATAATACTATAATCGTCTCAAAGTTAAGGTCAATTTAAATATTTTTATCTCGAATTATTCGCCAGTTTTCTCTTTGTTCTAACACCGAAACGAGCATTTTGACGGTATATTGTGTAGTTATTTCCATTTGGTATCCTTTTTTTCCCTCCCCAATTCTCAAATGGTTTCATCGTAATGTAATGCTATGTACTAAATACTATACAGTGATCAATTGTCTGTGTTCAGGTAATTTTCAGGCTTCTAAATGTGATCGGTTTCCTTCTGATTTTATTCTTAATTCTTCTAGTTGTTCTTGGCGGAAAATGCACCTCAAGATATGAGGTCAAGTTCGCTGAAGACCTAATAATGCATATTCAAGAACTAAATCCCAAGATGACTTAATTGGATAATTGCTACTACCGTTACTGTTGGATGCAAACGGTAAACTTTTCTGCTTTGCTACATTATTTTCCTTTTGATACAATACTTCAAACATGTCATGGATTAAAAAAAAATGTCCATATAAAGTAGATTGAGCATACTAATCATATGAGGGAAACATTTGATCAGTTCTAATATCTTTACTGAAGTTGAGTCGAGCTCATTTTATTAGCTCCCGGCCTAAGCGTGTGTGCGGGGAGGGGGGTTAGATGAATGGTACTTTACTTATTGGGAACTACTGGCCGAATCTAAACCAATTTGGTGGACAATTAGAAGCCTATGGTCTAAGGCAGGCATTCCCAGAATCTTGCTTGTCTGCTAAGACCGGCTGAGTGAATTTGCTGAGGCAGCTTGTCAGAAGTTGTCATGAGTACAGAAAGATCGTATTTTTCTGTTTTCATTTGGATACTTGTGACACCATATCGAGTAGTTCGAGTGGGGCTAACAGATAAACAGCAGTTAATTTCGGGTGGACTCGCAACACAAAGTTACCGTAAAATTATTAGGTGCATGAAACAAGCAGCAAAATGCAAGTCCCCAATCCCAAGTTGATTCAACTCCTCTTGGGAGGATTTTTTTTTTCGTACAAGAGAATCATAGCATTAAATCTCTTAATATGTTAAAGACTGTAACTGGATGTCCAAAGAAGTTGAACGTCAACCAGCATTTTTCAACTTATACCAATGAATATGATTAAGTTTGAATTACATGGGAGAGTTTACGTCTCTGCATAAACGAAAAGAAAAGAATGTTAACAAATACAATTACTTATTATTATTATTATTATTATTATTATTAAAAATCGTAACTAGGCGTTTAAATCTCTTCTGATAGCTGAATGATAAGCAGTAGCATTGTAGTACGTTATACAATTTTCAAATTTACTTTCAATGTAACAGAATTGTATTTGTCGAAGAGTATCCGTAAACCACTGGTCATGCACAGCAGTTGTGAGTGGACGATGCGGAACATGATAATATTCCAGTCACTTCCAGAAGATGTTTAAATTATATGATGCACTAATAATTTAATTTGGTTTTGATTGAAATACTGTTTTGAAGGATTACTTTTATGCTAAGGGGTGATTATTTAAAAGAATAGTAAAACAACTATTATATAACATTTGATTACTTCAGGTTTGTAAAACAATTTCTGAGAAATTTGTTTATCTACGTACTCATTTTTTTTAAATAGACATCTAATGTTAAGTTTTTCAAGTTGTTGTATTAGATGTTAAATTCAAAAATATATAATATACTTTGTTTCTTTCTAAGTAGTCTCATGCTAAGTGAAGTATTTGATAAGGTGGGAAACTTTACCGGGGCAGTACTTCCCGGTAGGTAACTGATTGTTTTTCACTCTACCCTCGTTCCAATGCTTCTCTAAGGTTCACCCTACCTTTGTAAAGATATCTACCTAGGATAATCTGGATACGGCTAGTGCCTAATGCTGACTGTATCACCCCAACAATGTACGGAAATTATGGAAGTATGTAAAAATACCTTTACCTTCACACAGTCCTTGATCCCGTTATTAGTCTTGTTTCGGATGAGATACGCCATTTATATTTTAGATGTCAAGTGAAACGTATTAAACGGTAAATAATGGAATGAGTTCACTGGTAGAGGAAACTGTTTAAATATGGGCTAGGGTTTAAAAATGGGCTACGAGCAATATCTGCGCTCCGAAGTGCTGCACTCAGGCAGGAACTGTAAGAACTCGTTACTTGTATACACAAAAGACGAGGTATCAGTTGGTGGCGAGATCGGAGCATGTGTACTTGTTTTTTGGCAGTTCAGCGCGCAGAAAAGACAATTTCGTCGTGCTAAAAGTTTTGTAGGTATGTATATACTTTACGTTTGTTTCCACACATGTTTTAAACCAATTGAACTGTAACTGTTTCATATGAACTGTATTCCCACTACATAGCGTTTATAATATCTATGTTTAAATCGTAAGTATTTATAAGGATATGCCATCAAAACATTCCAAAGAAATTGGCATCATTCTTTAAATATGGGTCACAATTACTGGTCTAAATATGGACTAGTAGCCCATTTTTAAATAACATGTTTCCATGTCTGGTACTGGGAGCTAATTTAAGTTTATGCACATTTTCAGGATGCCACGATCGAAACCAAGCTATCAAGCATCAGGAAAACGCAAGAACTAGAACAAAGATGATATGAAGAGAGCAATAACAAAAGTTAGAGCAAAGAGAATGGGAACCAAGAAAGCATCAATGATATTCAATGCTCCTCGAATAACGCTTCAGAGGCTTTCTAAGCAAGATTCAAAAACATCTTTGCAAGCTGCAGAAACTGAATTTGGACGCAAAACTATTCTGGCAGACGAACTTGAAGATGCTAGTTTCTTACTTACCTTTTACTGAGAAAAGACCTTTTGATTTTACAATTGCTGATTTAAGAAGAATGGCCTATCGGTTGGCTGTAAAGAATAACTTACCACACCTATTTTTAACCACTAAAACAAGCAGACCTCTTTCTCCGTCATAAGGATGTATTATCCTTACGCAAGCCGTGCGGTACTCAATTTTCCCGTGCACTAGGGTTCAGCAAAGAAGGTGTCGGAAGATTTCTCGAACTCCTTGAAGAAGCGTTTGAGAGGAACAATTAGGCCTACCCACCCGACAGGATATTCAACGTGGATGTAACGGGACTATTGTGCAAAGTAAAATTCCGTACGTCTTAGCAAGAAAAGGAAAAAGAGAGATTGGTGCTTTGACGTCCGCGGAAAGGGAATCTACAATTACCATTATTGCACGCATGAGTGCCAGCGGATATTTCATGCCACAAGTGGTGATATTTCCGAGAAAGAATGTCTGGACAGCTAATGCGAGGTTGTCCTCTAGGATATATTGGTTTTGCTTCTTCTTCTGGATGGATTCAAACCAATATCTTCACAAAATGGCTCCTCCATTTCGTAGAGAAGGTTGCCCCAACAGCAAGCTCACCAGTTCTACTTATCTTGGGTGGACATTACGGCCATGTTCGGAACATGGAGGTGATTGATATAGCAAGAGATAATCATATGACCATAATTTCGTTACCTTCTCACTCCACTCATAAGCTTCAACCCCTGGACAAAACTTTCGTGGGACCTCTGAAGAGGCCTACTATAGTGAGGAGCTTAGAATGTGGATCCGTCAGCATCAAAAGCCAATCACTCCTTATGACATGATGGAACCTTTTGGTATAACGTATTTGAAGGTACAATCAGGCGAAGTAGCAGTAAACTGCTGTAAGACAGCTGGGATTTATCCTCTAAACAAAAATATCTTCACAGACGTTGACTTCATTGCAGCCAAAGAATGTCAAGGAATGCCACAGACTTAGATAATTATAAAAATTCCGACTGAAATAAGATCTGCCGAATTACCTGGGCAAATTAACCAGCAAGTTGAACCATCATCTTCGGATTATTCCTCTGGACCGAAGAAGCAAACCTCTGGAACTAAGACACAGCTACCTTCTGTGTCACTTCGCACCGTAAGTGACAAAACATGCCCTGGGACGTCATCCTTAGGTCTTGTGGCACCTTTCAACATTTCACCACTTACTGCAATTACGAAGAAAGTTAGTAATCGAGGTCCGAAGGCTGCAGGCGCCTCCTACACAACAGGCCCCCATATAAATGTGCTTTGTCCGCCTCGATAGCAAAGTCAACAACGAAAGAAAAACAGAAAAAAAGGCATTTTGATTTTGAAAACTCTAAGGAAAACAGAAGATATTGAAGATTTGAGAAAATAAGGTTGTTCCAGAGGGGGGGGAATGGATCGAAACAGAGAAGAGTAGAAAAAACATTCAGAAGTGGGGAAAGAAAAAAAAAGGTTAAAAACCAGGAGTGTAGTGATTCAGCTGATAAAGATTGTTTTGGTGTTAAATTAATTGACAGCGGGGAAAGTGATATTGAACTCCCGATAGGACAGAGAATTCCAGAAGAGAACAATGCAAGCTGCATGTTTTGTGATATGAAATTTTCAAAGGACCGTAATAACGAATTGTGCGTTATGTGTCAAATGTGTTTGATGTGGGAACACACTGAATGTAGGGGGCGCAGATGTTGACGTGTACATATGTGATTTTTGCAAGTATGACGTTCATTTGCATTTGTATTAATCTTACTCTTCGGTATGGAATCATTTAAGGTCTATATATTTATTTTCGATTTTTCAAACTGGGGCCCATATTTAGACGTTTTTAAAAACAAATTTTGGAGCTTCTTAAGAAGTTTAGTTTCTTGCAAAGAAATATGTACTTTTTATTTACTTTATAATATTTGTAGTAAAGAGTAATCTTTGAAATATATTATTGAACATTGAAACTTTCAGTCATATAATTTGTTTGAAAATGAGAACGAAAATAAATGTGGTAGTCCATGTTTAAACCTTTATAGATAGATATTGCATCGTGGAACATTTTCTGAAAAGCAGAATACAAATTCCGGGAGCGATCTGCATGTATATAAATTATGCAATTTAGCTGATTGATGATTTTGGAGTTCAGCGTTCCTTTCAGCACTGAGATTACATAAGGCGTGAATCTATAGCGTAATTTGGGACCGAACCATATGGGCTTCCGCCGGAGATCGAACCAGAATATCCAGTGTCAAGCGCGCATACGCTAACCATATAACAAAGAGTGAGTCCAACTAAATTTTATGCATGTTAGCTTTTCGAGTATATATGCCGGTAAGCCTTTGTCCTCCCCGAGCTCATGTTTTATTGAGAAATGATGAAGCTAATTCTTGAGCCTGTGTAGGAACTCATAGTGCTGAAATGATAGCACTCACTGATAGTTTTAAATATCTCTGCACTTATATTGTTAATGGCTCCCCTTTAAAAAAAAATGTGCACTTTAGTTTAAAAACTTATAGGCCATTGTTAATATAGAGGCCATATGAGACGTGGCACTGCCGCTTAATGTGAAATTCGAACCTCGTGAGCTCCAGACGAGAATTGAATTATTATTCTGCGTATTAAAGTTTACGCATTCTAACTTTATACGCAACAGAAAGAGTAGGTGACCATATTTGTTACCTGCATCGAGATACCGAAGTTATGACAAACTTCATTGCTGTAATTGAAAGCTACGGTTGTTGTGCATTAAACATTCTTGTTCTAATATTTGACTAAGAATAATAAATGTAGGTCTACTCTTCAATTGCTAATGTTGTATGTTATATTTATTTATCTATTTACTTTTAACTTGTCGGATTCCCAAGTTTGGTTATTAGGGATGGTATCGACGCGAGACGTGATGAGACTTCATACAGTTTGTTTTATCTCAACTGCAAAGAGCGATCTCGGTCTTCGCAAGTATAAACTCACAGCCTTGGTCTCGAATGCAAAGTTTCCATGCTGACTCAGTATGTTACGGATTTTCATCATTTACAGTTTCATTAAAATGCATATCCTAAAAAAGGGAAGAGTATTTAAATATCTATTCTCCCCGTGCGAGGAACGAGCATTTCAGCTAGTTTTATAAGAAGCTCAAAACTAAGAAAATAGGTTGTGATTTGATTTGTAGTCGAAATATTTTGTCTTTCGTACATCTCATTTTACCTACTTGACCACAAGGACTACCTGATACGATCTGCTCTACATTATGTTGGGGCACAGTGACTCAGTGGTAGAGCGCTTACCTATGGTGCGTGGGTCCCTGGTTCGGTCCGCAGACAAGTAGGTCTGAAGTGGGCAACATCATTTCCTTGAGTTTTCCTGGGGTTCTCTCGTTTTCTCCCACATTCTTATTCCACCAGTTCTTCCATCATAGTTCACATACCTTAATGATCCCTCTCCCTTAGCCTAAAGTGCATATTACATGGACGTTAAACTGAAATGCTCCATTTCATTCCATTCTGCTCTGTGTTATTATAACTAGATTTCTAGCTTCGTGTCTCAACGAAAAAATTATCTATTTGTCCCTGTATTTGCGTATGAAATCTTGATAGCAGAAGATATCTTGATAGCTCTGAGCATAGAATATATACTAATGTATAGCAAAAAATGCAATGTTGTGGTCCAATTCCTTGACCCTTTGTTTAGTGGTATTTATTGGTTGTTATATTGATTTTCCTGTTTACCTCCTGTTGTTGCAAAAACCTCTCGAATGCATATTTCCCATAATATACCAAATCGAGCTTAATGTTTTTCATTAAAAATTTTTGGGGATCATTTTCATGTAATGCTTTCTACCGTCTTCACTTACTAATCACTCGACTTTAACCAAACACGGAAATAAAAATGTAATAATTGGCGAAAGTCATTACAGAGTATGAGCAATACATTTTTACGCACGATTATACGTATAAATTAAATTGTACGACATGCTTGGCTTATTCCTTAATTCTTCTAACCTAAGAAGTGTGAGTGGAGCAAAGTGGGTGGTAAAATATTTCAATAACTTTATCTGGAAGACTTGTGTAATGTTAGTCTATGATAGTATGTCTCTTTCATCGTTGATTCTGCATTGCCATTTGTAAGTTAGTCTTCAGCAAGCTTCGAAACTTTCCGTTGTGATGTGTTTAGAATGTTCTGACTCCACTTGGCCTACTAGTAACACAGACGTATATGTCAAACAAACAATGCAATTATCACCATACTAATTATAAACGAATAATTCCTTCGAGTTCGTTTTTCTTTCACGATGTAGACTAATGATCAAGCTACTGGATGCTTATACTATCAGAATTTTTTAAGCAGGTTTATTATTATTATTATTATTATTATTTATTGCGGTAAAATATTTACAGTAATTGAATTTCCTATTAAATAAAAGTAATTACTTTAATAATAAAACTACAAAAATCATACACAAACTAAGATAGAGCTAAATGCATTTTTATTATGTCTTTCATATATTGATATGTGTTTTATATGTAGAGTGACGCCTTGCTGGAATCAAAAATCAGTTCTATGCACGTTTCGAATGTCAAACAATACGTTTAAATCATGTAGATTTTGAGTAATGCCAATTAGCCTACTACAAGATCTCTTAGCGTCAATTGTTTCCCATAGTAGTGGTGATTTTAACAATACGAATGCACTCCTGTAACTGTTCGCATCCAACATTAGTGTTTATGTAAGGCACACACTAGATCAGTGGTTCCGAACATGGAGTGCGTGGAGAGCAAGCAAAGAGTGCAAGCAGTTATCAGAAATAAACTATGAAATTATGAATAAAGCACCACTTGCAATTGCCTTTATATATATATATATATATATATATAATATACAGTATATGATATAGCTGTAGCAAACTTCACAAACGCTAAATGTTTAATATTTTGTCTTTCCGATTCCTATTCATTTCTACGATATTGAATATATACACTATATAACAGAGCGCAAAATTTCAATGTCAGATGCACTCACCAGTCCAAAAATGATGGTCGCCAATATCTCTCAAGTACAAATTGAGAGGTCTCCATCCTTCTCCCAAGGCCTTTGGTTTGACAAAGAAAGTGATTACACTAGAGCATATCTCGCGTTGACGCGCAAGAAGGCAAACTATTTCAACTGAGTGTGGGAAAGAAGGCGCAAATTACGTTGTTGAAGACTTCAGTTTCAATGTTCGTTATGAAGACTTCACATTTCGTGTTTTCTCTCACTCAGTGTCAATATTATTTTCGTACGAAACAGGAACTGCGCAGACTTTAAACAGAAACCATTCCTACTTCAACAGTGGTCGCCAGGTCAAAACTTCTAGTCGCCAATGGCGACCGGAAATTTTGCTTTCTCCTATATATTAAATAGAATTGACAGACATGAATATAAAATTCTATTTCAGTATACAACACAAACCACAGACTTCAAACCTTATAAAGTAAGGGTAATTATTATTATTATTATTATTATTATTATTATTATTATTATTATTATTATTATTATTATTATTATTATAGTTTTGAAAATTCAATCTTACACCTGAAATGACAACTGTAGGTATTCAGAAAAAAACCCACATTATATATAATTATAAAAGGAAGAGAGCACAAACTTTTTCAGACTAAACATCTGCAATAAATTGAAAACAATCTGAACTTCGTGTTTTTTTTTTTTCTATTTATACCTCTATAATAAACTTCCGTGTATATTGTCTTTTACTTCCACCTGCCCCTACAGCTCATGCAGGTGTTTCATTTTTGTTAATTCAATGTTTTCTTCAAGTATTAGTGTATTCAAGAGGAAGTTTACGACTAGTTCTGAAAGTCGAAAGCTAATACATTGTAGTTCGTGTAATTTTAATTTATTTTTAATATATTTTTATATTCTTGAAACTTTTTGTAATTTCCTCAAATACCAGTAGTTGTGTTTCGTGTGAAGGTTCGATATGCTAACGAGTTTTCTATTGCATTAGATTTTGTTGCTATAACAGAATGACGTATGGCCGTACTTGCCAATCATCAATGTTTTTGGGTATGCCTTAAAGAAGTGAATAGCTTCGTATCTGTGTAGGGTGAAAGTAGTAGTTAGGAAATATATGTCAATGTAAAGTATCAATTTCTTATGTTAACTAAGCTCCAAGTGTAGTATACCTGTGAAAATATTTTGCACTGGGAACAATTAACAAATAAAGATTTTTCGGAAGGTTGTTGGCTGCAGGCTATTAAAGAAGCGTCCAGATTGTGAACTGAGATCTCGATCTGTACATTTATGTACGGTGATTTGCTCCAATAGTAGTTCTCAAATACCTGGGACTGAACCAGAAATTTTTAGTTACTCACTTACGGCAGGTGAGCCACTGCGGTCCCTATACAAAATATACCTGAGGGAGTATACTACTTCAAATATACCATAGATTAGTAAATAATAAGTTTTTGAATGATACTGATGTTTGAATTACAATTGAAAAAACAAATCAAATTTGCTACCACGCTAATTGTGAAACTATCAAGGAATAATTTTATATTTACTATAGTTTTAACATGGTTGCAATGTTACCAGTATGGAAAATATGCTTACTGTTAGCTTAATTAAATTTGCTTAATCAACAGTGAAGTTTTTTCCCCCGCTGCATTGTATTAATCAACCAACAAACAATTTGTATGTTTTGTATTTAATAATCGTAATCGGACAGTGTTGAAACACTCGTTGTTAGTGGCGAAACAGGAAACTACAAGTAACTGAATGTCAGAGTAATTCAGTAGCATCATAATTGAACTTGTCATAACTTGTTGCATATTTATATAAATTATTTATTCTGCTAGTCATTTTCTTCAAAGAAAACACTTTGCAAATTAACTTTGAAAACTTGATGTACAGAGGCAAGTAAGGATAAATTGATATGTATATCTATATCTATCTATCTATCTATCTATATATATATATATATATATATATATATATATATATATATATATATATATATATATACGTGTACTGGATCAGTTTACATGTAATAAATAATTTCGTGTAAATGTGTGCCTACTTGTTCGTCTACTGCTAAAGTAAGAACACAATGATTGCACAACAGCAGAGGTAACACATTTGTTTCGTTGTCGAATCCGTTAGCATCAAGGTGTAAGGTACTAAATATTTCTGTACCATATAATGTTAATAGGTCACCATTAACGTTAATTCGATACATCTATATCACTCTATTTGCTATACATATAATTTCGAATTGCCTCAGCATATCTGCTTCAACATCGTAATTTCTATGTAATTACAATTTTATGATCATTTATCTTGAATTAGATGTAGTGAAAGAACATACAACTGTTTTTATTTCTCTTTAAACAAGGCATAGCCCCTAAGGAAACTTCTAATGCGACCCTCCATTCCTTACAAAACCACTCGTAACCTGTATGTCCTGAACTACGAAAACTACATGGGATAAATAATTTCCTGTAGTTTTGAAATTATACGCATAAAACTGATAGCGTGTGACTTCCAATGATGGCACGGGTCACCTGGGTCACGATTTTGTCCAAATCTGGATTCGAGATCCGGACACGCACACACTTGACCTCAAAAGCAGCCGAAATTTCAGCTCTACAGCATTATTGCAGAATTTTATAGTGGGTTGATGTCCAGTACTCGAGCTCAAATTGAGTATTTCAAATAGAATTTAGTGTTCATTCGTCTTTCTGTACTAAAAAATAATGCAGTGGTTTTGAACAGACTATACAAAAATATTTTTACAAAATACTGTTTGGCCTAGCGGCAACTCTTACATTCTACATAAGTTTTATAGGCTCATTCTACTACACTTTTCCGTAATAAGGTAAACAGTTTCTTGTATGTGATTCTCACGGTATCGCGGTGCCTGATGCCTATAAGCCTTGTAGTTATATTTCAGTGAATCCTTTAGCGTACACAGAAAAAGAACATTATCGATTTCATAAGGAGCGACAATCGTGTTTGTTAAAATTACAGGAGCAGACTCATGGTAGCGATGTTAATGGAATATTTCATCGTGTCTAGCTCAGAGCTGGTCGCGGGTCTGTCTTTATTACTCCGCATCACGGATCTGACTGCCACCGAGCCACTGGTCACGAACTTCGCGAGCCGTTCTATGTCTGGTCACTTTGAGTACTTCATATGTTCTATGATTTTGTTTCACATGCAACACCACTTGTTATAAAAGAAAGGCTGTACAAGGTGTTCCTTAGTGATTATGAAGATTTTAAATAAGTGTATTTTCTCTTTCATATACGATGTAGAAATGAAACAAACGATAGGTTTCGATTGTTGCAGTAGGGGAGTGTTGCACCAGATATGCTAGCTTAGTGTGGAAAGAAATTGAGTACAGACTGTGTTTCTCGTCACAACGGGATCCCACATTGAACACATGTAACTTCTGACAAAAAGAAAAAAAAGAAAAAAAGAAAGAAAATGAACTGTTTCTTTTAACGTGTTCCATTTCTGTATTGTATATGCAATAAAAGATACATATAGAATTAATTAATTAAAATCTCAGCATTCATTCTCTGGGTTCACGTTCTTAAAATCTGAGACGTAGACCTATAGTTAAGGTGGAATCTGAACCACCGCAACACGTTCAGTGTTCCGCTACCCGCAATCGAAAATGGGATCACGTGCACCAACATTGCGCGCGCTAGTCACTAGAGCAGCGTTTCCCAACCGGTGTGCCGTGAATGGGCCGCTGGTGTGCCGCGAGGAATCGAAACAAAATTACTAATTTTATAGCAATCAAAATGCAAAAGGCAGGGAAAATGTATATTTATATTTCACATTACTATGAACCTCTACTAAGAATCTACAATTTTAAGTTTCATACCAGGTTACTGTTCTATATATTTCTAATGTTGAAAAAAATGGTTATCATTGTTATGACCATTATTCCTTCTTTATTATTGCAGACTATTTCGTAACTTGAAAATTTAAAATATAATTCAATCCTTTCGATAAATTACCTACATTTGAGTTTTAAAAGTAAGAAAAAAAGCGTATTTTTAAAAACCTGAGTACAATATTTCATTGTAATTGTTTTCTATTTTAAAATTAGAATGAAAAATAAGCATAATGATTTACCACGGGGAAAAATCAGTGATAGTGCTTTTTCTCTGTAAGAAGGAGATCAATAATCACAGAAAAATACCACAGTGTTTTATATTTACAAATAATAATATCTGTAAGTGTGCCGCGAGAATCCAAGTAACACCCGTAGTGTGCCGCAAGTTGAAAAAGGTTAGGAAACGCTGCACTAGAGCATCATTGAAGGGCTTTTTAAAAATTTTTCTTGGGCCATAACTTTATTACTTAGCCCATTAGCAGCTACAACTTTGGAATATGATACTTTAAGAGAAGCTATCTGAATCTACGTTCTATTTTTAAAAATCTCATTCCTTGTTAGACGTAGGCGAAACAAGAATTTCTGTGCGACCTTTCGTTGTTCCGCCTAATCTTCCGGAAGAAGGATACTCTATGTTCTAGAGATTATCCTTTTAAAACTTTCCTTATACTTTACAATCAACTGTACAATGAAAACCCAAAGAAAAGGGTTCAAAAACTTTTCTGCGGCAATATTACAAGTAGTATGTGCGTAAAAAGTGTGTGTGCCACCATTAAGAAAAGACAAACAATATATGCTACTGAACCATGTATTTTTCTACATACATAGTACATAAAAAAACTTTTCATCAGAAAAATAGATATTATCAATTATTGGCAGCTAACATTTTCTTAACGACACCGAAGTTAGTTTTTTTTTCCGATTTTCTCGAAAACGGCTATTCTTACCCTCAGGCACCTTATTTTCCTCAGCACTGTATATTCCTATTGACTGTTGTGTGTGTTTCATACAGGGTGTTTCAAAACAACACCGAGAAATTTTGGGAGGTGATTCTGACACCAAGATAGGACGAAAAGTATAGACAAGCCTGGGTGTACATATGCTTCCTCTCGGAGTTATAGGCTGCCAAAACCTGACAAAAAAAATGGACTTTGAAGGTCCATAGATCCAATACTATGGGACCTACCGTAGTCGGGTCAAGACTTTATTTAAGAAGTAGTATGTTCCCTATCCAAATATCCATATTTCAGAATCCTGCGGTACTTCCGCAACAATTTTTATAGAGGTAGTTGGTGCGTACTTTAAATTATATGACTGTAGCCAAACTTCCTCTAGAAAAATTGTTGCTTGAGTATCGCAGGATTTTGAAACAAGTATTTTTCGATACCACACTTATTAGTTCTTACGTGAAGTCTTGATCCGACTACTGTAGATCCTATAGTGTTGGAGTTATGGACTTTTTTAAAGTTCATTTTTTCATGTTTTTGGCAGCGTATAACTCCAAAAGGAAGCATTTGTGGAACCAGGTTGGTCTTTACTTTTGTGTTATCTTGGTGTCAGAAATCACCTCCCAAACGTTGCCGGTGTTTTGAAACACCCTTTGTACAAACAATAGTTCAGTTAAACACAGTTGTGTAATGCTAGAATTTTTGGTATGTATACTCTCAATCGGTTTCAAAAGTATAGCGTATGCGCAAGACTACTTGGCGTATATGCACCCCAATAGATCTATACACTCATTCTTTCGTAAATTTAGGTGAGTATACGCTGGACTATAAAAATTTTAGGTTGGTATACGCCGTATACTCCCGTATACGCCCCATTACATCCCTGGTTAAACATAAATTAAACTTTGAGTTAATAAGTTTATATCTCATTAACTGTAGCATGTACTGTCGTCTTACTCCTGTCATAGTTTCCTTACAGTATCAGCTTTTAGGTTTACAACGTATTTTTCTTTCATTTTCTCAAATTGCGCATGCGCTGTTTAGATTCACGCATACAATTTAGTTCACCTCTGATACATCGTTTGGCGTAAATCTTATCTTTGGACTTTCATCAAACTCTAACAATATTGTTAAAATTAAAGGTTTATTTGAAGATATTTTAATTTATTTTAAAATCATACTAGTTTCACGTTCTTTAGGTCTCATACTTAGCCCTATAGTTGTGGAATCTAACCACTGCAACGCGTTCAATGTTCTGTTCTGAATCGAAAATGGGATCACGTGCACTAAAGGTAATAACGTTAGTGATTTTTACAATAAACATGTTGCTTTGCTGATAGAGTAGTTTGAATATTTTTTTTTTTCAAGAAAATAAAACTGATATTTATAAGTTTATCATGAAAATCTTAAGCATTTGATATTCGGGTTTCATCTTCCCTGGTTATAAACTCTCTCTCTCTCTCTCTATATATATATATATATATATATATACACTACAAATGCGTTTTATTTTCCTTCCTTTTACTTGTATGTTTCATTGACGTATGTTGATAATTGTTTGTACTTCTGGCATGCCAAATATTGTTAAGTGTGTTCCAGAAGATATGTTATTCAGTTTCCAAGTGGAAAGAAAGAGAAATTGGAAGGAAATATAACCAGAAAAAAGTCTTAGAATGATAAGTAACCCTCTCCTTGTTTGTCTTCCTACTTCTAAGATGAAATAGAAATTAAATAAATTCCCAGCATGGCCATAGGTCAAAGAGGAATAGGCAAACAGGAGTGAATTACAGTTAGGGAACTCGCGAACATTTAACGGCCCCAACATCACTTAAATAAAAGTTTTTAAAAACTGGTAACTTTCTGCGATTCATCACACATCGGACCTCATTTCCAGAAAATGGTGTGTTGTATAGCACACAATTAGTAAAACACGTAACTGTAAGCTTTATAACTATATAGAAGTAACGAAATATCAAAAATACCTATACATGGATTGATTGAATTTTTTGATACTAAGGTTTCGATATTTAAAATACCAATTGGGGGATGGATATTAGGGATGACCAGTGCCGGAATTTTTATTTTCCGTAATCCGGAAAATAATATCAGAAAACTTCTGGATTTTTTCTAAATTCCGGGATCTTACCGAAATCAGGAAAGTGCAGTTTCCGATTCAAAAAAAAAAAAAAAAAAAAAAGTTGGCCATCCTTAATAGATATGTTAAAATAGCGCATAGCTTTATTCATCACTCACATTTTCACGACAGGCTTAAGCTATAGTAACCGATAAATCCTGTCTGTAGTTCAGATGAACGGAACATACAATAAGCTAAGTGTTACATTATTTAAAGTAGTCGTATTTTAAATGACACATTTTCTTTAAAATATCTGTACTTTACTCTAGGAGAAAATATTATAATGTTAAATACATGGAGAAAGACATTTCTGGATGGACTTACTTTTTTTTTTTTTGTCCTTTTAAAGTAAAGTCGATGGAGTTCCTTTTAGAAATCTTTTATACTATTACGTCATCATAAGTTACTTTCTGGGTCACAGTTAATGTAGCTGAAACGTTAAATTTTAAAAACTGTAATTGAAAATGCCATTTCATGCATATTTTATCCATTACTTTTAATAAAACACAAAAGTACTTGTTATTCAGTTCGATCAGAAAGAAAGTTAATAAATCACAATAAATGCCAGTTATAAAGAAAGTATAAATGACTGCCGATATGATTTCAATAATTACTTTTATATTTTGAGGAGTACAATATATCACCGTATTTGTCTCTTACGTTGTTTAATATAACCGTGAAAGTTCTGACGTCTGTTCTAAGAATAAAAATTATCCCGAACTCTGGAAGAGGATGAGACATGACATTTGCTTTGTAACTTCTCTCCAAGGTCGAACAAAATATGCGTCTTTGTTCTAAGATTTGTCCTCCTCCTTTTTTTTCTTTCCTTGTTTCTTTCTTTCCAGATTTTAGAGACAGGCTTTCATAATTTAATTTCCTGTTACAATCCAGATTTTTTTTTTCAAGACTTCTCTCAGTGAATAATCGTGGCCCAGATGTTGGCAGTACGATTGTCAAAATCCGTCTATTTACAATATATGTTACGCACTTCGTTTGTTTTAGCAAGTGCTGATGACTTCAAGAAGTCCCTGCTCCTACAAACTCTTGAAACCTCTCCTAATGTTCCGTTGGTTGACCAAAGAACTTGAATCATTTTTCTGTGGGGAAAACAATTCAACGTAAGCGAAGACTGTACTGGATCTTGAGCATCGCATACACATTTTCTTCTGCTAGTTTCGCAATTTAATCCGGGGTACGTCACTTGAAAAGTATATTAGTAAGTTGAAAGAAATTTCCTTGAATTTCATCACTTTTACTATCGCAATGTTTAGTAGCCAAATTGATCCAAATATTTTTAGTTTCCTTAGTAGGTTTCCAAACTTTTAACCTGTCTACAGAATGTAATCCTAAACATTTACCTGTGAGTGGATCCGTCAGTTCAAATACCTTTTCTGAGACCTTTTTAGAACACAACAAGGAGCCTTTATACAAATGAAGAAATTTTGAAATTCTTTTATCTATTGCTGAACTCAAATTTTTTTGTTTCAAGAAAACTTAGTCATTTTCTTTTACCTTGTACTTAGTTTCTTGTTTCTGATTATGCTTAACATTTCATTTGCGAATAATCTCTTTTCAAGACTGCCATGACTAATTCATTATCCCACAATGCATGTTCATCTTCACCGTTTTCATTTACAACAATACCAAAGTGTTTAAACGTGGAATCAGGTGGTTTTATGTTTAAATGCAGACTAGCAGGACGTACCCCTAAACTACTAGAAATTGAATAATTTAGTAAAATTACAATTTGGAGAATGAATTTTTCCCAAGCTGTATGGTCGTCACTACAAAACAATTTGAACAAACGATTAGTTTCACGATGGATCCTTTTAACAGGATTAGAAGAAGCGTGGTAAGGTGTCACATAGTGTATTTTAATTCCATATTCTGACATTTTTTCTTAGAATTTTCGGGAAATGAAGCAACTACCATTATAAACCAAAATAGCATTAGGAATGCCTAAATTCAAAAAATACAATAATTCTAAACAACGTAAGACACATTTAGTGGTAGCATTTCGCATTGGGCACAATGTATAGTATCTTGTGAAAACATCCATGATTGACAATGCATATTTATAACCTGATAAAGAAGAAACATATGGTCCTAGAATATCAATTGAAGCAAGTGCACGCGGACTGTTAACAGTAATGCTTTCCATTGGTCTTGCCGGAGGTGAAGTTTCTACTTTCGTTTCCTAACATACAATACAATCGTTATTGAAATTACTAATATCTTTTCTCATTGTTTTCCAATAACAAATTTCATTCACAAAACCGAAAGTTTTTTCGATTCCAAAATGCCCTCGTTTACAATGCATATGTTCTACAACAATAGGAACTAATGAAGTTGGAATACAAATTCTCCAGGAATCTGGAAAATGAAAATTCTTGTTTAAAAGTACACAATTTTCTAATTTGTAGTATTTTTCTAAATTTCAGTTTCTTACCTTACACTATGGGTTATTAGGATTTTGCAGAAATTTAATACTTGAATTGTGTTCTGAATGTTCACATTGTTTTTCAATTAATTCAGGTATGGTCATATTTCCGAAGAAGTATGGTAACTCTTCGAGGTTATTCACCCTATGAATTTCACCTACAAAAACATTGGTTTTATCTGACGCATTATCCCCACTACTTTCCTGCTTTTTCAGTTTACTACAATGTGAGTTTCTAATTTCCTCATCAATAGCAGATATTTGTAAACCATAATATTCTAATAAAAAATGCTCCTCTATAGCTTGATTAATGTTCAAATCTTTCATTCGAAATTCTTTATAACCTTTTCTAAACTGAGAGTATGCTTGGTCTCGTTCGTTTAAAGCACGGATCCACTCTTGCTTTAACTTATTTCCTTCTGAAACCAAATTATTAATTACAGGACATACTGAAAATGAGTGGTTACAGTCGGATTCAAACTCAGAACTTTCATCTGAAAAATTACTATTTTCTACACAAAAACTAGAATTAGTATTAATAGGTTTATTTATTTGGTCAGCTTGTGTCAAAATCTTCTTAGGTCTATGCCCTCTGATTTCTCTACCGCATAATTTTTCAACGAGCATTGGAACAATTACAACTTCATTTCCCTTAGAAAAACTAATTACGTTTTTCGAAAAATCAATCGTAGCCTGGGCTAACGTGAGGAAATTACGTCCTAACAGACACTCGGCGAGATACAACCAATACTCTTGAGTCAAACATCAAATGCTGTATTTCCACACAAACATTTATTTCGCCCTTCACTTGCTTTTCTCTTTTACCTGAATAATCTACCAGGAAAATATGGGGTGCAGGTTTAAGTTGCAGATGGGAAATTACGGAAGAAATAAGTTTCCACGATTCAAAACTAAGACGACACCGAAGCACCTGTATCACACAACGCTTTTAATTGTGTATTCAGTATTTTACAGTGAATTCCTGCAGTTCGAGTTTCATTACAATTTTTCATACCTTCTGTTATTTCGGTTTCATCTTCAGAAGTTTCTACATCCAGTTAATGACGTTATTGATACTTTTACTTAACACTACGTATTCTACAGGAAAAGTTGGGGTGAGTGCGTTTTCATTATCAAAATTTTGAACATTACCAACACTCATTAGCTCTACCAAAAGCACTCGCTCGGCAGAGCATTTCTAGTTTAACGGTGTCTGTCTACTGTGATTACCTGGTGGTGAAGGAGGAGGTAAGGCACGAGGTTGATTAAAAGTTGGAGCAAAGGGTGGTTGGTTATCAAAATGAGGAATTGAAAACTGTTGAGGCCTATGCCCGCCATCACCTACGCGCCCTTCGCTAGTATAGTTTATATCTTCCTGAGTTCTATACGAATTGTGAGCACCTTCATTTCGAGAATATTGCTGAGAGAAGGTGTTTCTGGATTTACCCTTTGGTTTAGAATTTTGATTTTTACCTTTACCTTAAATGATTTTTGTTTTTATTTTTAATTTGATCCTGCGGTTGATTCGTTTGTTTTTCATTGAGTTGATTTTCAGTCATTAACCTGATTTACACGTATAGGCTTCTTGTGAAATGCATTATTTGTTTTAGAATTTTCATTGTTCTTTAACAATGTTTCAAGATTTTGAACAACATTTAACATAGTCTGTAAATCAAGAGACGGCAACAAAACTGTTTTTGGAAATAATTAGGACCAACAGTTTAATTGTTCAATATGAATGCCTCACTGGCGTTTTTATTCAATTCCCTAATTCTGTGATAACGATCAGCTACAAATGGGTAAACTGTACCATCAACTTTGGGGTCATATCTTTTTGATTGCAACACAGACATTTTCCCTGCTTCAACTTGAGATTTGAACTGTTGTTTAAAAGCAAGTACAAAGTCATTGTACGATTTGAAATCGGGTTTACGAGTAATAAACCAAGATTTGGAATATCCTTGCATCAAAAAATCTAAAATATCTAAATACTGTTTTTCTGGGATTTGCATTAATTTGACATTTTTCTCAAATAGTTCCAGAAAATTAGATGCAATAATTTCGCTTTCGTGACCTAAGTATTTTTTTTTAAAAAACTCAATATCATCTCACGCTTCGCTTCGTCCTAGTATTCTTAATATGCACCGATTCCCTATGATGGGTACGATAACGATTTTTACTTTTAGATAGAAAAGAATAGAATATTTATTGTCATTAAACAACATTTGTTGCAATAGTCATTGTCAGCATATAAATAAATATATACAAAGAAAAAAAAAAGTTACAATTTACACTGGTCTTCAAATTCGTTGATAGTATAAATAGAATTACTTACAAGAAAAGATTTAAAATGTTTTTTTGAAATCATTATCACACATCATTCTTATATGCACTGGCAATGTATTATATAGTTTCATTCCTGTATATTTATAACTTCTTTGTGTTATACTTAGCCTAATATAAGGCGTATATAAGTCATCATTATGTCTAGTATTATATGACGCTGTTTTAACACGTTACTTTTTTTTTTTTTTTTTTTTTTTTTTTTTTTAGTATACAAATTACACAATATACTTAAATCACCTATTTTTATTCTTTTAAAAGATGTAATTACATTTGTTCACACCTGTAGCGTTTGGGCGGACACATTCACTGCATATCTCCTCTAAGGTCTTTATTCTTGCATTTGTTTTTAAATAATATAAATCGTGCTACAAAAGGATCATATTTTTCGTATGGCTCTATTAATACTATTAATGCTTCTGTTTTCCAAGCAGCATTGTTTAGAAATTACAGCGAGAAATAGTTGAATGTCGTTAGGCGCTACTCTTTTCTGATTGGTTGTTGTATGCAAGTCCAGAAGAAAATAGAAACTGTTTCTATTTCTTCCAAGTCAGGGTCCAAATAAGGACTGCAGAAAATTTCAACCTGAACTAGGGGCAAGTTACTTCTCACACGATCGTTAATCTTAGATCGTGAATCGCAGCCTTACTTCAGTTCCGTCTGAGACAGGCTTAAGAATTTTGTCTTGGGCTAATTCCAAGAGATCCCTCCGTATACAAGGGTTGATTAAAAGATATATAACGATATAACGTTATAGCTCTAGACCGACGGTCTGATTGCTCATCGACCAACTTGTCGGTCGCGAAGCGACCGATTTTTCCGTGTGTATGGCCAGCTGTAGATATTTCGAAATATTGTTGGAATGTTAAGTTCAACCGAACACACAGTTGCTACATTGGTTTGCATGGTCGTTTTACATTAAGTTGTTTTGGTCATAAGAAATTACATTGAACGTTGAGAATTTAAATGGTCACCCTAGTGACATTCTAATTACTTTAGTAGTAATGAGCAATACCCAGTAATACTTCTTTACAAGAAAAGTTCATCAAATAACCAATGCTTAGTGCAAAATACAAATTAGAGTATCAAATAGCACTTCCATGTTCTGTGCTTTTTTAGTATTGAACATTACGAGTAGAAGCACATACGTTTGTACAATCCGCGGCAAAAAACCTGCAACATGAGCATATAAGTTTATTGTGAAATGACGAAGTCTTTTGCTCCAAAATAAGTGTGCACGGGAGGAGGCCGAGGTTTATCCTGGCATGATTCGTACCACTTAGACGTTATGTTCATTCCCTGTGCTGTTAGGTGTAGTGTCACAATAAACTTACATCCTCATGTTGCAGGTTTTTTGCCGCGTATTGTACAAACTCAAGTAATGATTTGGATCCCACTTTTAACAGTACTTTCCCTTCGCATATAGCCTCGCTGCTAATAAAAAAGGAACATTAAACTAATCAACGAATCACAACGAGACGAAACTCGTCAAAGCTTCAAACCAAACCTTCGCTACTAAACAAAGCTGCGCTGTACACTATCAACTCTATACTGCTTGTCGAGGATTCGAATCCCACTTACTGTCTAGATATTGTGTATTGTTCTTTCATTATTTCTCATAGCATTCTATAGCCCAAAGGAAAGGATACAGCTTTAATCAAGTATTCTGGGCACTGCACAAATTTATAATTAAATTGCAAGTTGGGCACACGAAATTTATTAAATACGTGTATATAGTAAAACATATCAACTTTCCCACCTTCTTCACTTGTGAGACATCTGTAGTTTCCTGTAAAATATACATTACATTACTTTGTAAGTTGGCCACCTATGTTATAACTTCGGCACACTGAAGCAGCGCTGTTCTTTTGATGTTAATTTTAAATTCATCTCTGGATATTAGGCACGTAAAATGTTGAACTTTTGACAGCATATATTATAATTTATGGGGTCTTTCTTTTACTGTTACGTTTCGCAAACTCAATAAAGGCAAAAAAAAAACTATTTTAAAAAAAAAAAAGAGAGAGAAACTTGTCGAAGAATACCAGAAGTATTATGAATGTCTGTCGACAACTGTATGAACAGATCAGTGCTCCTCTAAGCTTTCCCAGTCATATAAGGTTTCAAAATGTATTTATCGAGCTGTGATTGCTCAGTGTTTACGTCACGTATTCAAACTACTTCCTTTGAATATTTCCTGAGAAAGCAGCTGCCGAACAATTAAAAAAATGAAGATCGGATTTATGTTGCAACGCATCAGAAAAGAAGGTAATGACACAGTCCTTTCATCTCGCTGCTAGCTCGTCATCCCCATGAACAAGGAATATAACTTTTTCTAAATTAACAACTAATTTAGGTGTTGTGCTATTTATAGGAGTAGGGCAGCATGGATGTTATGTTTCCTGGAATTAAGAATCTTACTAGATCTTCAGTTGCAGATGGAAAGGGTAAAGTGTTTATTATCAAGTTACAATTTGATAATAACACAATGATAATAATTAATCGTAACAGAATATACGACAGATTTTGTAGGTTATTATAGTGTTCAAATTGCATTTAAACGATAGCATTGGAATGATAAAATATGATCTTGTGTTAAATATAAATTCTTTGTGTTGCAAAAGTAACATATTATTTATGAAGTACAAGTAGTGCTCTCAAACGGGTCGGGTCAGTTCAACTTGGGTCGGGTCAGCTCGGGTTGGGTTGTCGGGTCAAGCTACTCGGGTCGGGTCAATCGGGTCAGCTCGAGTCAGGTTGGGTTAACAGGTCGGGTCAGTCGGGTCAGCTCACTTTGGTCAACTGAGTTTAAGTTGAGCTTAAACTCGACTTGAGTCGAAAGCTGCTGTTTTTCACTAGCTGCCTAATTAAAAATAGCAATTTTCAATTGATTTTATAGAAGCCATAAATCTATTTTGAACACTTGCAGCTATTGTTTTTATGGTAAATGCTTAATTTTGTACTTGTGTTTACTTTAATTTGTAAATGTGGAAGATTGATTTTACCAATCGACTGTAATATTAATATCTACGCTATATATATATATATATATATATATATATATATATATATATATATATATATATATATATATATATATATATATATATATATATATATGGAGTATGGATTTAGAACAAAACTAGAAGTTGTTTAAGCAAGGTTAAAAGAAAGATTGGATATGGACAACCAAGCCCAAGCAGGGCTGCGGTGGCTCAGTGGTAGAGAATTCATCTCTGGTGCATGGTGTCCATGGTTCGATCCCAGCTTGTGCTAAGTAGGCTTTGTGGTGGAAAAACGCCGTGTAGTGGGTTTTCTCGGGGTTCTGTTTCCTCCCACTTTCTTCATTCCACCATTTCATTCATTTCTCATGGTCACCGTATCCCTTAGCCTCGGTGCAGAATCGAAGGATCTTAAACTGAATATTTCATTTTATTTCACCAAGCCCAAGGACATCGATACAAGAACAAGATAAAGATTGGATATGCAAGACGAATTGCATAGTAATCTTGCTCTTGGCCTTGTTTTGGTGACCACCAAGTAGCGATGAGCATATTTTCTTGCTTTCCGTGTATAGTATGAAAGACCATAATCAAAATCACACTTGGTCTTCATTTGTACCGATGAGGCGAGCATTCTTGGCTCTTGCATAGCATGAAAGACCACCAAAACTACGAAATGCAGGACCAAGACTTGACTGCAAGACAAAGAATAAGACGCAGTATTGATGACCAAGACCCAGGGAGCAAATTGTTTGAATTTCATTTGTTGGGCTGAAAGTGATGAAATAAAATTAGTACTTTGTAATTATATATCATACTGTATTTTTAAAATTTAAATTACAAAATTCATATTATGAATCTTCTTACGTGCAACTATATATACTGTAAAATACGTTTTAATTTCCAAGAAAGGAAAATCAAAGTGGCACGAGTCCCGGAATCATAAAAACCTATTTTGGAATGAAAGTTGAAGGCTTAGAAAAAATCACAGGTGTTCTCCTGTTTCCTCAACCCTTATCATTGTAGTTAAATGATTTCCTTTTGTCTCAGCCAAGATACTCTTGCTATTGCCTTCCGAGAAGACCCCCTGCCGTCCAAGCAGGTGAGAACACTGACCTTGTATAAAAATTTCGTCACATAGAACTAAAGCAAGAAAAAAATAAATTTCTCCCACGTGGGACATTGGTATCAGTTATAAAAAGAAATGACCAAACCTCAAAAGTGCCAAATATTCATTAAGTTGCATATAAAATCCGACGCTTGATCTAGCTAGTGGTTAACGTGTAAGACTTCGGTACACGTGGTCCGGGTTTAATTCCCAATGGGAGTGCATTTTGGCGTTCACCCAGTGTCGTGACCATAGTGCTCTCAAACGGATCGGGTCGGGTTATGGGTCGGGTCAACTCGGGTCGGGTTGTCGGGTCAGGCTAGTCGGGTCGGGTCAGCTCGGGTCAGTCAATTCGGGTCACGGGTCGGTCTTCAACCCGACCCGACCCGTCCCGTTAAGAGCACTAAGTACAAGTAATGTGTAAGTAATTAGTTTGATTTGAAATACTATGTTACGACCTACATAATACTATAGGACTTTATCTTAAAAATTATTCAATCACGTATTATTGTAAGTTGCCTAGTTCGACTTCTGTCTCCAGTGCAACCGATGTTTACTAACAAGCAAGTTTCACTGTGAATAAGTAATATCTTAATGTGATCCTTTCTTCTGTATATTACAGAATCGTGGAAAGCTGTGCAGAGAGATAAGAGACAATCTCCTCATTTCCCTATGCTTAAAAAAATTGACGAATGTCATTGCTGTGGTTTTTATGTTCAGAACCCTTTTTTGCCATATAGACTCCTCTCTTCAGAATGGCGAAGAACATATATTAACCAACAAAGGATGTGATGAAGAAAGCAGTTTCATTATCTTTTTTTTTTTTCCTATTGTGGTGCCAGTGTGAACAGCTAGTCTAGAGCTTTGACACTTTCTGCCTATTCAACCTGTTCCTACAGTGGCATTTTCATACTAGCATTAGCTTATTTGTTCCAAAAAAAAAAAAAAAAAAAAACCTACTTTCGGAGTAAAAAGTAAGGTTTAGCAAAGTTACATCTGCTAGGCATTAGCTTCTTCCTACAGATGTTAGTCTTGTATCTGAAGAATATTAATTAACGTGTGTAACTACCTATATAAAGAAGGCATAATTACTCATACACTTCCTGCCGGAAGAATAAAGCTCGTATTCCTTGGTTTATGTCACTTAACTTTCCGTCAAGTTAACATGTGACATATTTAGGCAATTCCTACTTTTGTGGCGTTAGCGTAGATTCCATCAACATGTCATTCCATTAAAATGGAAGTGTGGCTCATACATTCCTCAAAATAAGATACAGTATTTCCGATTAATGTCGTCTTTCCTTGATAGATGTGTAGCTTTTTCATTCAATCAAGCTTCCTAGTAATCAAAATTTTATCTACTCTTTTGAATCACGAGAGAAAAAGTTGGCTAGCCTACCCCTGCATATACTTGTTAAGTAGGCCAAATTCGCCTATTGAGAAATAAAGAAATAAACCACTGATCAAACTGACATTAAGTTGCCACAAGTCGTTTAAATCAGTGTTCGCTTTTTTTTTAAGTACTAACAAACTTATTCGTAATATTGATTCACAAGTTTAACTTTGGTGCGATGTGTGCATAATGTATCGCGGTAACTGTCCGTGGAATATATATATATATATATATATATATATATATATATATATATATATATATATATATATATATAATCAAAAATGGTAAGCTCACGTTGACACATGCGGCATCTAGAGACTTTTGTGTTTTTGAAATGAGAAGGAAGTTCAAATATGATTAGCAGATACCACGATTGACGGTAAATAAAATTCTGGTAAATTTCAAGAACATTTGGAAAGGGAATATTTATACTCTCTAGGTTCAAATATCAGATTTTGCTGTACAGTGATCAACTCTAAAACCAGAAATGGTTGATTTCTACGAATTCATCAGTGGATGGGAACACCTCCATCAATGAACTAGATTTTTAACTTTTTGACACTCTACGTCCGACACAAAATAGATGATGATCCATCAACAGTAATTGATTTTGTTTCTCGGAAGAACACTCGGACAGAGCAAATCTATAAACCAAACTCCTTTATTGATGTTACATAATTACAGTAAGATCTTAATTTGCTACACTTACTGAATTGCTGTAGTACTACACATTTTCCACATGAGAATGATTTAGTGATTGTATAGTTGCTGTAAATTGGTTTTGTTTCTATGCCATTTAAGCACTTCTTGTCATTTTAAATTTGCATTCTTTTTCTTGTTATTGTGAAAGGAAATACTAAAATTAGTTTTTTCACAGAAAAGATAAAAAATGTTATCAGCTTCTTGCTTCACTTATCGTGCGAAATTTTCTTTCAATTCTTCATACAGTCTTGGAAAATGAACAGCATAACTATGTCAATGAATTCAAAAATGAATTAGAAGCAACTCATAATGAAAAGCGAATGATCTTATTGTCATGGAATTTAAATTGGAAAGTAAAACTACGCAAAAAAAAAAAGAAAAAAAAAGTTGAAATCCTTTTATTGTTATTACTAGTCATTCTTTACTTCAGAAGCATTAAAACTTCGTTTCAACCTTCGAGAACCAATTCTAATTGATTTTAGTTAATAGTTAACCTTAGTTGTCCAAGATTTCATGGATGCTCTACAGAACTTTCGAGACTCGACTTGGGTCATATATTTGTTTTAAAAACATGTTATCGCGTTCTGGTGGTCTTGTTTTCTATAGAAGGGTGATCAAGCGCTTACAATGCAAGGACACACTGTAGTTAGCTTCTTGTTTCTAATAGTGCAAGTAATCGCCAAAGTGTAACAAAAAACAAGACCTAAGGATCCCAGGAGACTATATGTAAGGTTTAGTTTCACAGATGACACTTACAAGACTAACGAAGTCTCTTTCATAAAGTTGTATCTTCAGTTGAACGTCTTACAATTCTGACTTACGACTCGGAAGTAAAGATTGTAATAGCTGGACGTTTGAATCGAATACCAAAAATGCACTCTTTTCACACTTACGAGTTTGTCGATTGCATCCAATGTATTTACACATACCGTCCAATGTACCTGTACCAAATTTTCAACGATGTTTTCTTGTTTTTTCTATTATTGTAGGCTATCCAATTCTTGGACACCTTGTCGTTAGAATAACCAATCGGAGTATCTAAAGAAAACTATTTTAAGTTAACAGTGGTATCGTATGATTTTACAAGAGGTACCGATCGCTGTAAGAATCATGGAAATGGAGGCTTCATTCTAAGATATCGAGTTGTTGAGAAGGCGGAGCAATCAGTAAAACTCGTAAAAATCATATGCCAGTGTTAACTCGGAATCGGTGTTGTGAGAGGGGACTGCACCTGGCGGGTCGGCGTGCATACAATGTGCATTCATGTAACCGCCAGTCTAGAGTTAGACGTAATGAGCCCCAAAGGCAGCTGCAAGATCTCGAGCTACAGAGCTAGTGTACCTGCTGTACTCGTTGGTCTTCGTCGGGCATTTGAAACCAAACACCAATCCTCACACGGCGTTGTTGCACGTCGACGACATCCAGCATATCTTCTAGAGCTTTCATCAGCTGGATACGATTCCACACTCGTGACACAACACTGGGAGGAACCTTCAAGTACCTCACTACACTCTGTTGACTTTTCCTCATTTCTAATCTACCGATAATCCGACCACGCATTACATCATTTACGTGTATTCTCTGGGCTATCTTGTGTTCCTTGGACACATTCACTGTGACCGATAGGCACTGCCTATTCCAAAAACCACTAATTTTCGAAGGGTGTTTCTCCCGCTACGGACATTATTCGTGTTTTCGGAGTCATAGAGTGCACCTGTGTTGCCGAACAGCTACTACGTGTCATTCCAGTCAGGCGTGCCAACCGAATGTCTAGCATTCGTAGGATCAACATGACGTAAGGGTTATATTTCGAAATTAACATTCCCTTAAGTTTGAGACAAGATTGTGTATCTAATAACTTCACATTACAATAGATGCTTATAGTTAGACAGAACCTGTTCTGTGAACGCTGAATCCATAGCATGAACATTTTTTCGCAGTCTCGTACAATTATCATTATTTATGAATCAATATCAAAACGGTAAAAATTGTGCTAGTATTTAATCCTCCCGATTTCAGTAAAAGAATAGGAGCTGAAAGGAAATCTATTCTTAAGATTCTGAGTCCATATCAAAAAAACAGTCACCTTCGCTACAGGCGACTGCCACCTTCATTTTCGCTCTATGAGAATCAATACTGAAATTGAAAGTGCTAAATTTCTATCAAGGTTGCAACAAAACAATAAAGTTAGAGATGGAACCCATTTTTGTAATACTAAATGCAGATTTTAAAAAAATACTCGCTTTCTACGAGGCTTAAGCTAAAACAAAAAAAAATGGGACTGGCAACCTGTTCAGTAGTATACGTGGAGCAGTGAAAAACGCGCAAAGCAACCTTGAACCTTCGAGAAGAGAATGATATACATGAGTTGCCGCTCGCAGTCCGTCAGTCGGGTTTAGTCTGTAAGCAGCCATTGAGGAGAAATGTGCGCAGCCGAAAGAATAGCAAATGCGAAAATTGAGTAGTGTATTAACTTCAAATTCCTTGTGAAATCAAAGAAATCGCCGAGTAAGTGTGTGAAACTGTTGCAGAATGTGTATGGTGAAAATACGATGTCACGTACGCGAGTGTTTGAGTTGTATAAACGTTTCAGCGAGGGACGCGAGAACGTTGATGAAAGACTGGGTCACAGCAACAACAGAGGAAACTATGGCAAAAGTGATCGACACTTTCCAGAAAGATCGCAGGCTCAGCATAAGAATGATAGCAAACATGGTGGGCATCGATAGCCTGTCTGCACAATTTTGCACGGCCAAATTGAACATGCGCAAAGTTTGCGGTAATATGGTACCAAACAGAAACTCACAAAGGAGCCGAATGACTTCCGGAAGTACGTGTGCAGTGAAACAATGGAACGCCTGAAAACAGAACCAAATTTGTTAATGAAAATCGTCACTGATGACGAGACATGGATCTTTCAGTATGACCCTGAAACGAAAAGCCAATCAATGCATGCACTGGAAAACTTCATCACCGCGAATGAAAAAGGCACGTAAGAGCAAATCGTAAGTGAAAGTAATGCTTATTGCATTCTTTGATATCAATAGTCTGCTCCTGATTGAATGGATACCATCAGGTCAGACAGTGAATAAGCAATATTATCAGTAGAGTTTGGTGATGCTGAAAGAACGCGTGAGAAAGAAATGGTCCCTCTTGTGGAAGAACAATGAACTGATTGTGTATCAGGGCAATGCTTCTTCGCATACTGCTTCGACCGTTAAGCAATTTCTGGCAGCTAAAGAGACTAGTGCTGGAACACACGCCTTATTCGCCGGATTTGCCACCACGCGTTTTTCTTTTGTCCGAAAGTGAAATCCGCCCTCCAGGGAACTCATTTTCGGACTGGATAAGTTTTGATTTGGTTTTCAGTTTAGCGTTTCTTTCAGCAGTGAGGCTATATAAGATGTGGACCTACAGTTTAACGTAGGTTCTGAACCACATAAGCTTCTGCCAGGAATCAAACTCAGGTCTCCCACACCAAAGGCGCGTACCTAACAGCTTCGCCACGAGAAAGCTTTGGAAGAGAAGAAGCAGAAAACGGCAGTGGTACTTTAAGACGGACACGTGAAGATTTCCTCAACTGCTTTCAACAATGTGAACTTTGTATGTAAAGGTGTATGAGAAGGAAAGAGTGTTGAAGGGGATCACCTTTAATTTGTCAGTTTGTGACAGTAAATCATATTTTTGGCACCACTCCCGTTATTTTGATTTTTGTTTATTATTATTATTATTATTATTATTATTATTATTATTATTATTATTATTATTATTATTATTATTTTAGCAAGACCTCGTATGACCATGTTCCACTATAATCTGTGTTGAAATTGGAAATCGTAGATTTTAACGACTCCGGTTTTAATATAAGGATAAAGGTCGAGATTGTCCTGTTGCAATGCTAAATTTTTACCATAACAAAAAAAAAGTATTTTTCGCTATTTCTGACCGCTTTTACTCTATGATGATCAATATTTCTGCCGTTTCCTGTTGCAGAGAGAAAAAAAGTTGTAAATACACAATTCTTGCACCATTTAATCCATATCAGAAAACTGGTACTCGCTGTGTATTACTTTCTTCCATAGTGATCAATATTGAAACCAATAAAATCGTAGTTTTCTGCAACTTCATGTTTGAATAGAGTTGAAGGTAGAGATGATACACTTGCAACTTTGAATCTTGCTATCTTCTTATCAATTATGTTCTATGGAGCTCACTGTTGAAACTGGAAATAGTAGATTTCTACCACTTCTTTTTCTATAGAGATGATGGAAATGGGTTATATGCTTTGGACACTGAATCGATTCCAGAAAACTGCTTCTCGCTATATACTGTATTATCATTTTTGCTGTATGATGATCAAAGTTGAAACTGGAAGTAGTTGACATCTTCCACTTACTTTTGAATCGATAGGTCAAGATCGATATGACACTTAATTTGAGAACCCTGAATTTATATAACAAATCCATTTCTCGCTGTCACTTCTGTGTGCCTGGTCTCTAGTTCGATTCCCGATAGTGTAATCCTCCTCTGATTCAAATCCAAGTAATGATTCGGTTCCCACTTTGAACAGTAGAACCTCTCTCTGTAGCCTGGGGCTAAAAAACGACTTAAAATTCTATTCTGTACACCAGCTGCCATAATTCTTATCTATTTTTTACGAGCTACCATTGACCGTACCATTTCCCAAGATTATAAACTGTTACCAAATGGCGAGAGTAGATTTTTCCCAATCAGAAAGTCAAGATGAAAGGTAACATTTGTTATAGCTGTCTTGAATAAGTAGTATTCTTCTTGCGAGTATGCCTTAAATTATTTTGTAAATATCATACAGAATTGTAATTATCTCATGTGATGGATTTTGTCATTTCACAAGTGACATTGCTAATGGCAGGAATACAAATGTGCGTGGTATTTGGTGCAAATTTGCACGATGTAATGTTTGAGCTGAAATAATATAACTAAGTAAACTGCAAAGTTAATAAAGGAAAGTTAGGTCATTAAACAGTATTGTAATGTCCTGTAGAAATTTGCAAAGGAAAAAAGTTTGTAATGTTTATGAGAAACCTTGCAGAACAAATTTCGCCATTTGACCTGTGAGAATGGTTAAGGGACAATCATTTCTAGATTAGCCTCAAAACTCTGAAATGAAATGGAATAACTAACGGGAGCTATAAAGTACCTTCGAAGTCTTGAATTAATTTGCATGACTTCAAAATAAGTTTTTTTTTTTTTTTTTAAGTTGAGGTGTCAAGAAAGCGTTCCACTTGCCTATATCGTGAAAAGAGTAGACATTAGTCATTTTTAACTTGTGTGTTAATTTCGAAGACTGTTTTGATGAGAGTAAAATGAGAATGAGGTGTAATTATTCAGTACTTGCAAGTTTTCCACTTACTGCTTTCTTTTTCAGGAGAATCTTCAGGGCCGTAGCCTTGTCCTTTCCGATGTCTTCTGATGCCTCGAAAATGGTCATTTGGTAAAGCATTCACGGCTAGTTGCTCCCACTTTGAGGTGATGAACGGTTAGCATTTTTACATTCTTTTCTTATAGTGCAGTAAACTAATTTTCAATAATATTTTAGTGTTAGTAAGTTGCTTTCCAACAGACTTGCTGTCATGATTTCAAAGTAAGGTCAAATTCTTTGTTGAAACTTGTTCGAAGATGCTAATTATCGTTGACGGTGCAAAGTGACTCATATCAATTACTGATAATGCAAGGGAATGAGAAGGCGCATGAACTAACGGAACATTTTACAACGTAGTCTTTTTCATATTTTCGTACAAATAAATCTATCTCTCTCCCTTTTCTTTCTTTCTTTCTTTCTTTGTCCCTTTCCGTTCTAGTTATGAGAACAGCAAGAGAATTGTCTCACTTCCTTTGTGAGTACAATGATGGTTTGACTTCTTGTAATATTACCGCAATGATTCAGTTATTTTCCCAAAGACTTGAACGAACTATTTTAGGATAATATTTCGTGTTTAGCAGTGTTTCACATGTGTAATATGTGTGATGTTGAAGTTTTTCAAACTTTCGTAATTCAGATTTAGATATGGAAGATAGATGGCTTATTTTTTACGTTTTCTAAAATACAAATTAACAGAAGTACTTTGTTCTCAAGTAAATTCGGTGTTTGTAGTATCAATTGAAAATGTTATAGTCGCAACTCAGCCCCACACCAAAGACAAACAAAAATTGTTCTGTTTTGTAATACGTAAGATTTACCAGAATACTGGATATCTCGTGATAGGGTAGTGAATAATGATGAAAATCTCGTTTCCTAATCTTGTTATTCTTAAGTATACACACATTTTAACAAAGAAAAAGACTGAAGATTACTTAACAGAAGTTATTACGCAGGTCCCCGTGTTGCAAGTAAGGTAAACATTTAAACTTCTCCGTAGAGTAGGTAGTTAGCGCAACCAAATACTTAACTAAAAAATATGTCGCGTACCCAGAACAGGAAGTTGCAAGTAGCACATATTCTGCATCCCGTAGTAGTGCCGGTATAACTTTAAGATTACTACCAAATGTATACAATAAATTTTAAATGTTCATATTTTCGATGAAACTCGTGAAAGTTCTTCTTGACAATCAGAGTAGTCTTTCTTGTTTTTATTGTTGCTTCTTTTTAAAATCCTTTTTAAATTTATATCTGTGTCGGAACGTTTAATTCTATAAAGAATCACTCAGTATCTGACTAGTATCTGGAATCTGTAAAGTAAATGCTTAAGAATGACCTCGTTAGTAAGGCTTGAATTTACTTCCACATTTGCCAGGAGTACAAGAAGTCGGCAAATAAATAAATAAATAGAAAAAATAATAAACCCTCTCCGAATCAATAGTGGACGTCTAGTTTCGAGAAGTACTGTAGTAATTATATATAATATACATAAAATATGAAATCTTTTATAGTACTCTGAACCCTTAATTTATGTTGGCAAAAGTAAAACTGTCAGAATTTAATTTTATTAACGAAATATTAGTAATTCTTTACATTCAGTAAGTTTCAGATTTGGGTTTCATGTTGTGTCACAACTTTTTCGTAATAATAGAACTGTCAAACAAAATTTGCGTTGAAGAATTATTTTTATAATTCATATAGAGCAAAAGGAAAATTTCACATCGCTAATACCATTAAACTTCATTTCTGTTGATGTATAGGTTAGGTGCTATCGTGTATGGAAAAAAAATGGACGGAAATTGTATCTGATTTCCATGCATGTGATGGGCGGAACCCGACGCTTTTCCATTGAAACATAGTATAGAATGTTCTTTTTTTTTTTTCTTGACCACGTCATTTTAGAGGAGGGGAGGGGGATCAGCAGGAAGAGAGATGTGAACAAAAGAACGCATGATGCAGGCACGAACTCATCACAAAAGTAACTCAGTTGTCAGCTTATTCAACACCAACAACAAATATCCTTTTCTCCATACGACATGTTCTTTTATTACTTCTATTATTCAAAAACGTGTCAGTGTATGTCACCCAACAAAAATAAATTAGATTAGGATAGATATTGTTAGATGGTGTGTGAACGACAAAATTTTATTTAATAAAAATAATTTTCTTTTCCTTTTTTGTCCTGACAATTATCCAGTTTTCCGTATTTTTCCCTGTAGATAAAACTTGTATTGTATCCTGTGGATACGATAATAATTGATAGGTACATTTTCCGGTTCTAGCTTCCTGGAATTCGCAATAGAATGATAGTACACATTTATGATACTAGCATGTTCTTGATTGGAAGACTTAAAAATTAGTAACGTAATTAAGTCAAGCTTTTTAATAAAACTAAATGAAATTCTAGTTTTACGTCCCACAATTATGTCCTGTAGGCTAAAGAAGGCAGATAATTAGTAAATGATTAGATTTGGTGGAATGATAATGTTGGAGGAAACTGGAGAACTAATAAAACCCACGCATGTTGTCCACCACACTCAGACCCTGGAATCGAGCTAGGGATCACTGAGCCAAAGCTTTCAATTCAACGCTATATAGTAATGCTCCGTAAATGAAGGAAGATTTATGGTAAATGAAAGTGGTTAGATCTCAGGTTGTGAAATTGTGGTAAAGTGACTAAAAGCTACATCACCTAGACCAAACCTTCATATACAGTGTACTTGAAGGTGCAATATGTTAGATTATTCAAATAAAATAACTGGAAAATCGCCTGTTTTATTCCTTAATTACAATGATAAACGTCCCGTTTATATTTAATATTAGGTGCTACAATTCGAGAAACATAACTACAGATTTTAACTACATCGTGGCTACATCAGTAACACGGTGCCTGAGGCGAGGGTTCGATTCCTCGTTGGAATTAACGGTTTGAATACCACGTTAGGCTGTAGGTTTACGTCTTGCATAGCCTCAGTGTTGAGAAGGGACGTTCAACTCCAAACCAACCAAATAAAATATGTTGATGACCCAAGTAGGCTATATTGGGGATTTGGAAACGAAGAGCATTTTATTCGATTGTTCTCTTATTTTTGAATAATCTTGTATGGATACGTTCTACCTAAGTTTCTTAGAAATATTTGAAACCTCCATATCCGTATTCTTTATTTGTACGAAGGTATTTGATTATATCGTACTACTTACATAAACTAAATAGACTAAGAAACTGTGGACTTATTTTGGTAAGTGACATAGATTTTGAATAACTTGTAGGAATATACCATGAAGACTTCTGTAACGACAAATTACGAGTGTGAATGAATAGTTTGCATAGTTGTTGCAAGAACTGTACTTCTCTAACTTCTATAAAACTGCATTGAAATTTGTTCACTCCCAAAGTTTGTGGTAAGATTATATGCAAAACGGAATATAGAATTTTCTTATAGATTTTAGATCAGTGACTTAGTAATTTAAATTTTATCTTAGCAATGTTTAGAAGCATACAGGTTGCATAAATTAGCGTTTTACTTATCCGTTGAGTGTATCAGGTGATTTTTTTCTTATGATTTAGAGATAAACATAGTATCAAACTATGGGCTTTACATTTGTGCAATACTTAGAAAGCAAATATCTTTAATGTTACATTGGTGTCATTTGATTCCTGTTTCATAAGTTTATAATTTAGAATCGGTCGAGTTGGGCGATAAACATAATTTCAGACACTTGTACTGCTTCGTTTCATTAAAGTACCAGATCACATTGAAATCTAAGTTGTGATGGTTTGTTTGGTTTCACTGTTCTTATTGGGGGAAAAGTATGAATCATCCGACATTTCTCGTACAGGAAAATTATATGTTGCAGTAGGTGGGGTTTATTTACTCTTACGTACTCGATGCGGGTCAATATGAAATTGATTGTTTACGTCATTTCAACAGAAAGAACATGAAAGACAAGACCAGCAGCTTCGATTTCTGCGTAACTTTGGGGGGCCCGTTGAGGTAAATGTTTCGTTGTCAGATATCCGAGCAAAGATATCAGATCCGGAGGGACCAAGCAAACTTTAGGGAGCCCAGGCCTTCTCATACCCTACCCCAGCAAAGATCGGCGCACATGAACTAGACCTACTTATGGATTCTAATTCGGGGTTGAATCTTACATTTCCGTGCATCAAAAGAGCTCGCTAGCTACAAGGTTGAAAAAGTTGTTTTGTTCGTGTTTGAAAAATCGACCGTACATAACAGTGGTTCCCAACTTGGGGAGCGCTCGCTTGCGAGGCGTGAAGAATGAGCAAGGGAAGCGCAAGCTGTGAGAGAAATAAAATGTGAAATTATGAATAAAACATAACTTGTAATAAGCATTTACACTTTTTATTTTTTTCTTTCTTTATTTATTTATTTATTTTGGCAAACTTCAAATCGCCACATGCTTGGCATTTTGTTTTTCCTATTCAGAATTTCTACTTTTATTAAAAGCTAAATAATTATGCAAATTATTTTTTTAAATTATCAAAAATCAATACAAAATGCTATTTTAGTGTATAAGACGGAGTTCAAGATCTTATCTCGTGTCGATGAGTTTTTTGGGTAATTTTGTTTCCTCCCACATTCTCATTCCACTAATTCTTCTTTAATCATTCACTTGTCTTAATCATAGTCTCCCTTAGCCTAAAGGGCGTAATTGTGAAACGTTAAACTAAAATATGTCATTTCATTTATTTTATTTTTTTTCAAGAACTTATCAAGTAAGGGCAGGAAAAATCTCAATGTGATACACTGCATGGCATGGGGGGGGGTTATCATACTGCTACTTTTAAGGGCTCTAAACTTGGGGATGGATTTTATTTGTATATATAAAATAAGCTTCCTCTTCTTGGGGGGGGGGGCGATCGCCCCCCACTGGATCCGCCCCTGCTGCATGGCAATATTAAGGAACGTGTATAGTAGAAATAATCCTTAGCTTAGTATGTTCCCTGCCTTGTGTCAACAAAGTTGTACGGGAACATTATTTTATCTTCGTTCTGTCATTCACCTGTTTGTGCTTCATGCTAACTGCTGGGAAAGAGAAAGATTTGAAGGTCGATAAGACATTCATTATATACAGGAAACTGTTCTTTTGTTTCTTCGTATACTATACTTCCATTCCTTCTGGTTTTAACGAGGAAATATGTTTGTCCACTTCTGTGCAAGGAACGGATTCCGCAACTGCGCAATGTGGAAAGGATTTTCAGCGTAGCGTGACGATAACTAAAAGGTAAGCACGGAAGTCTAACAAACTTCAGGGGCAGAATTCGGCAGCACTGATTTACTCGTTGCAGAACGCGAGATACTAGGTGCGATGGACTTCGTTGATGGTTCGATATATGGGATCGCGAAGTGTAGCATATAGACCTATTCCATCCATCTACACAAGTTTTGCGGAATGAGAAAGAAGAAAAGTATAGCTTCTTTCATTATTGAAGCTATATTGATGTATATGTTCTGTTTATTCGATACGTACTATTCATTCTTAGTGGTTCCATGAGGAAAATGACCCCCTTCACATTCTCTTAGATCCCTGTTATGCACGCGACGTTTGTCGCTGAAGGGGAGAACGATTATGTGTGGTTACTCGAATTTTGCAGGTTCAGTAAGAAAAAAATCAGGACATTCCTAGACAGCACCCAGTTGGTAAATTGCTGTTCTACTGGATCAGAAGACTATGAACTTTATTTTGTGCTTTAACCGTCTCTCTTGGAGCAAGTATTAAGATTGCATTGTTTATTTTTGTCTGGAAATTACGCGACAGCTTAACTATAATGCAGTTTATTCCTCTCAGCATTGGAATTATATTCTACGAATATATATAACCAAATAATGAATGAATTTTTAAGATAATTAAAAGAGCTCCATCGTGGCTTTGTTGGATATCATACGCGCCTTTGGTGTGAGAGACCCGAGTTCGATTGCCGGCTGGAGCTCGTGAGATTCGGATCCCTCGGTAAAACTGTAGGTCCACGTCTCATATATCCTCGTTGCTGAACGAGGCGCTCAATTCAAATTCAATCCAATCAAGATAAACTTTTTTAAAGAAAATGAACATAGCGCATATTTATTCGCAAAATCATTCGATATGAATTTAAAATTAACACTTGCAAGCGTAAAAAAGCTTATGTTTGATCATTAATTTAGCTGTTTCTGTGCGACATGTGAAGTTAATCTGGCATGAAGTGAGTAGTAGTTAAAAATATGGTAAATATAGTTAACAGAGGAATACTGAATCTTATCCATCGTTTTTCATTTTTCATTATTAATGAATTGCATTTTACTCCTTAATAAAATATGGAAATATCAGAGCAATTACCTTGGCCTGAACGATGTGAATATTGTAATTGAGTTTAGCACAATATCGCATCATTATTTTACGTTCTTATAAAGAATAGCAGAGTAATTTTGATCCTGCAAAATGCGTAGTTTATTCTACCATTCTAATTTAAAACAATTTTCCAGTTTCATTACTCACGTGTCATTTTATTTGTTGCTTTTAATCCAACAACGTAGAGTGCGACGTGGGTTTAGTAGTCTGAAGTATGTACTTTATTAATGGGTCAGTCCTTAGAAACATTTCATGACTTATTTTGTATCGATTTAGCCACACCCAATAGCACCAGGCTTCAAGCAACACAGTATAACGTGTTATGTTGGTGTGGTTACAAAACAAAGCAATATTATTGGTGTCGTAAATAAATAAAACTCAATACTAATGAAAGATGTAACATTTTTATGGAACAGTTCGTTTTCGCTTTGTTTGACGCGTCGTGTGCTAACAAATCGATTTCTATACTGTGTCAGGCTTCGGATCAGATTTGATTTAACGCAGCGAATGCTTTTGTTCGTTCTTAAAAGTGTCTTCGTCTCTGTTAGTTCCGTTACAAGGTGAAGTTCATATGAATATTCTGTAACTAGACCAGACTTGGGCGTAGAAAACCTGACAGTAAACATGACGCAAACAAATTATCTATTTACAATCTATTGATTGTTGCTAACTGTAGGCAAGAGCTAAAATAGTCACGAACGTGTTATCACGACCTACCACATTATTCAGTGAACATAATATCATTAAAATCATTTTGCTCTTCGTGTTTTGGTCACCCATGTGATTCTCATGACACATAGAGTTCTTACAATTTCATAAAAGCTAACTAGTCACGGAATCGTTGGTGCCACGCTTAGTTTCTTTCTTCTTATGTTCTTGTTTTTAACCTTCATTCTTTTCTGTTGTTAAATATTTGTGTTATGTCTATATGGTAGCAGGTATTACTTTTGCGTAATTAATATTAATGATATGTGGGGAAAATTGGAAGATCACTGATCTCTAGCGCTACATCTAAATAAAAAGAACAAAAAAATGATCAAGTTGAAGTTTGAATTTCTTAAATATTGACTTAATCGATACATTACTATTCTACTTGGTCATAAAACTATGAACATTAAAAACAAAATCGTTGTTACAACCTTGCATCTTCGAGCGAGTATTCTAGATTAAGTAGTGGTTTTGTTTTTATTTCATTTATTTACTTTTGTCTATTTTACTAACTTAAAGCTCCATAAATTTCTAATCAACCTTCTTGCAGCATATGTACTCGGGCATTTTTTTTAAAACAAAATATCTAATATATTTCAGTGAAATTTTCTTGTAGGCCTTATATCTGAAAAACTACATATACTGTAGCCAAACCAAAACTACCACTTAACTCAATATGGTGTGCTTATTCCGTAAAATATATGGAAACTCAATTTAGAGGCCGTTCAAAAATTTTGTGGCTCCTGACCAAACATCTAATTGGCCAAGATCGCAATCTTTGGATCCATTTTTTTGATCATTCGTAAAATTCTTGTATCCTTCTTACTCCAAGTTGCTACCTCCCATCAATGAGAGCAGTTCCCTGTATTATGTTAATGTAAAAATTCATGACTCTGAAGTTCTCTTAACGCAAGATTCTCTGTAGTGAAAGCCGAGGGTGAAATATTGACTTCTATGACTTAAATTGCAATAAATTTTGCGATGTGGGTAGATTTTGTTGAGGTAATGTTGTTATATCAATAAGTATTATTTTAAATCAATGTATTTTGATCGCTTTGGAATTCTACATTCCTCTTCATCACTCAGTCATGTAAATCTAATATACATACCTGCATCGAGAGTTAAACTATGCTTCAAACCAAAGGCGAGAACGCTATTATTTAGCCACTAGGAAGGATCAGCTCGCTTTTAACCTTGAATATCCTCTCGCTTTGTACTTACATATGAGACCTTTGTGTTAACTTTTTACACTGTGTATGGTTCTTGCTAAAACTTGATTCTTTTTCAAAGCACTAAGTATTAATCAAATAGTTGACACTAGCTACGACCTTATTTCCGAAACAGCTTTTCAGTCACTATGAAGTGTGAGAATTCTCAAAACAGCATAAAGTTCAGAATCCAAGATTGTGAAGTTCAACGCGAAAGCATTATCAGTCTCCCTTAGACATGGCGCATAACTGTGGAACGTTACCTTTCTTAACAATTAAAAAACGTGAACAGCTGGAGTTGTACTATATTTCCAAATAGGAATGGTTCGATGAACTTTGCAGGAATATTGAAAATAGTACAGTATGTCATCTATTAAATACCTAAATTATTTCGAATATAGTAATATGAACTAGCGAATATGCTTTTGATAAGTTTTCATTAAACATTTTAAAAGTAAAAGGTACTGTACTAGACGAAAATACTTATAATCAAACCATTTTTATAGTTTAATTGATGTAGTTGATACGAAATATAAAATACCAATGATTCGTCTTCATATCGTGAGTGAACTACTCAATTATTTTAGCGGCTAGTCCAAGTTGCATTAGTTACCATTCTATTTATTTTAATGGTCGCCCAGATCTCAATTCAAATGATGGAGGTTAGCCTGGCAGTTCTTCTAGCGTAGTTAGTGGGCAATTCAACTATTATTATGTACTGTTAGTACAAATTGTTGCTATATTTTGGGCCCCAAGGAGAATGAATTAGTTAGAAGATTTTTCGTATTGTGGCATAAGAAATGAATCAAAATCGGGCGTAGAAATAGAACAAATTTCTGAAGTCAAAGGTTAGACAAAAGAGTGGGAAAGTTTCAACATCAAGCAACATCACTTGTTCTTCTTACTTCGTTGCGTGTCGCATTGATTGTTGTACTACGCAATGCAAGGATAAATTGAGACGAATGAGACATCGCATAATAGGGTACCAGCCAGTCATTATTACAGGTTTCCCTCGGAGGGAAGATTTGAAAACACTAGGGTAAAAAGTAGTACTGAGAAAACATTATGAACCACATTAATTACGATAGGAGATAATGACCCGGTTAGATTTCTCCGTGCCTCCCCTCTCTCTGAAATAATCACGGGTACCAGCTGGTCCAGAAAAATATTCAGATTGCATTGGTAATGGAATTACTTTACACAATTTCCGATATCAAATTATATTTGTTAGAAAACTATCCAATACTACTCGATTTTGGGGAGGAACAGTTTGCTAAGCAAACTACAGGGTGACGCAAATTAGGTAGTCAGTCCCGTACTGATCAACTCATTGTTTTTTATATCATCTTTTATTGTTATCCATAAGGTAGACTTAGTTTCTTTATTATTTGTTCTTAATGTTTTTTTTTTTTTTAACTTAAGCTCGAAAGAGCCGAAGCAAATCAACCTATAAGCTAGAACGTTATACTTGATCAATGCAGGGGTGTATACCTTATTTTGGGCCACCCTGTATATCTCCCTTTCATCATGCCACTCAGTATATGAAAATCCAGGAGCAAAGTGAATTATAAACGAAAGTGGTTATATCGAGGAGCATCCTCCTGAAGAAAGAAAGAAAAAAATCTTAGAAAGTGAGAAGATTTATATATGTATGTTCTCAGTTTTGTTGCTGTGAATTAAAGCAAATATGGGAAGCAGTATTTGTGATGTTTGCACTTCTGGTTCAATACAATGCTCACTTCAAAATCTAAAGAAAGAAAAGTAAGAAACATGAGGTAGGAATATAGAATGAATTGTTGATAGCATTAATTCTGTGGCATAAATGTTGAAGCTGAATATGTATATATTTGTTTTCCTTGTGTTCTTTCAGTTGTGTTAATTCTTGTTCAGTTCAGAAGTAATAGAGTTGACTGTTGTGTTCATAATGAAACTGTTTTACGTAAGAACGTGTTCGACATTGCTGTTAAGGATTGTGCTCTACTAGTGTTGCGTTGAAATACTGCTTGTAGAATGAAGAAAAAAAGTTGCAAGTTCGTACAATACAGTAGATAATCAGTGTTCACAGGACATGGTGGTTTAGTGGTAGTGCTTACCTCTGATGCAATCAGTATTCTCTCTCAGACCATTAGAATTATTAATAATGCGACAACATTGCAACCTCGATTTTTCGTACTTCTTTCAAATGATTCTACCACTTCCAATATTCATTTACGTTTATCATCCATATACACCATATATATACTTCATCCTACAGACGATATCTGAGGGACGTTAACCTAAACATATAATTTTGTTTTACTGTGTGTTAACGTGTACACAACACTTCCACGAAACTTGTATGTGCATGCATGAGGACTTATAAACCTCTCATATATTTGGTATGTATGGTGCAGGATATAATGTTAAACAATATTAGTTCATAATACACTGCTTGCCTGCCAGTTAATGATATACCGTGAGTGCAAGTCAGTCTCAGCATGGTAGTTTTCTAAGCTATTGTACGTTATTTCTTTCATCCCATAATCTCGGGATTGACAAGTTGCATCGTATTGTAACAATAGATTGTAATTATCTAAGGTTGCGGAGCATCGTTCTCCTGCAGCAATGACACCAGTACGTTTCCCATACTACTTACTAAAATTGCGTTTTTGTTTTGTTTTTTAAACTTTCGAGCAACGAAACGAAGAAGAAAGTAAGGTGATTGTGTAAGAAAACAATTTTGAGATTTCAACAGATTTACACGTTTCATGGCCCATAGACACCGAACGTACTGAAACCAATGTTTAAACTCCAGGTTTTTATGAGATTCCTCAGAGAGGTTTTCGAATTTTCTTTCTGTCCTTAAAAATAAGGGCAATAATATGGAATCAATTTTCCAATAACCCAATACTGTGATATATTATTTCTCTGGGAAAAATCAAGAAGGGATAGCTTACTCTTGAGGATAAATTTTCTCGAACTACTTTCTCAGAAACAACTCACACGATTTCGTTTATATTTCATAATTAAATATTTCATTAATCTGTCGTTTGTCGTGAAGAAATATACGAGGGGTAGTTTATTCTTGGAGGTGATTTTTTTGGATAGTTTTCTCCAAAAATGACACCGGCGATTTTGTTTGTTTCATAAATAAAAAAAAAATCATTAATAATCTGGCAACAAGACATCACTGATTTTTTGATGCGCGAGGTGTAGTTCATTATTAGTTGTTTTTTTCTTTTTTATGCAATTTTCTCAAACTACTCACGTGATCTTGTTCATATTTCATAAATAAATGTTCTAATAATAATCTAAAAATATGACATATTTATTGTAAAAATGTACAAGGGATAGTTTATTCATGGAGGTGAGTTTTCTTCAGACTATTTTTGCGACAAAATACTATTTAGGTGGTTCTGTTCATATTTCTTTAATATCATTACAATATGGCATAACTCATTTGTTCTGAACAGAATGTACAAGGGGTAGTTTATTCATTGGGGTAAGTTTTTCAAGTACTTTCTGAAAAACTACTGAGGCGATTTTGTTCATATTTCATTAATATTCGTATAATGTTACATAAATCATTTGCATCAGAATATTAATAAGGATTAGTTTTCTCTGTTTTTTTTAATACAACTCATGCTATGTTGTTTCTGCTTTATAAACAAATATTTCATTAATACTCTATCATTTAAAGTAACTCATTTCTTGTGGAAAAATCTAAAGGAGATAATTGAGTTTTGAAGGGGGTTTTCTTTAGGTAAAATTTTCCGAAAACTCTTGATAATTTGAATCATATTTTACAAGAAAATGTTTCATTAATAACTGCGCTGCATTTTTTAGTTTAAGGAATTGGTGTGAGAAAGCTTAGTGCGGTGGCCCGTACCTTTTATTGGATCAAAAGATCCAATATATTTCATGCAAAATTTTTCTTCTGGGCCTTATATCTGGAGAACTACATATAGTGTACCTAAACCAAAAGTAACAATTTACTCAGTATGATGATTTTATTCCGTAAAAAATAGGAAAATCGATTTAGGGGCCGTTCAAAAATTTTGTGGCCCTTGATCCACAAGTTCAATATATTTCATTCAAACATTTTCTTGTACGCTCTATATTTTGAGAACTACATATAGTGTAGTCAAACCAAAACTAACAATTTACTCACTATGATGTGCTTATTCTGTAAAACAGAATGAAAACTCATTAAGGGGCCGTTCAAAAAATGTGTGACCCCTGATTCACAGAATTCAATATATTTCAAGAAAATGTACGCCCCTACATATAGTGCAGTCAAATCCAAACTAATGCTTAACTCAGTATGATGTGCTTATTCCGTTAAAAAGTATGAAAACTCGATTTAGGGGCCGTTCAAAAATTTTGTGGTCCCAGATCCAAAAACTAATCATTGGCCAAGTTCGCAATCTTTTGATCCATTTTTGGATCATTCCTAAAATTCTTGTTTTGTGTGTATATATATAGTAATTACTTCTGTCAGTGGAATAAATATTCACTCCCCGTTAACAAACGAGATGTTTCTAAAGTGTGTAGGGAAGGCACTAGCCATTGCTGCTGAAGAACACAATAAAATCAGAGCCAAATACGTTGTTTTTATTTTGTGCCCATGGAATATACAGTGGATATCACTTGATCGTCGTCAAAAATACCTGTTGAATGTGTTTTGAACATACAATCGTCCATAAAATGCATTATCAGTAGATTCCCAAAAAGTATTTGCGAGCAGCAAAAGATGCATATATAATCACATAACGTTTATATATAAATGTTCTGTCGTTGAATTGCTAGTCAGTTCATAGTATGTTAATAGCTCTATAACGATGTATGAACGTCCAGTTGATAACTCTGCTTGAATAGTCTGTTCGTTTGGTATTCACGACCAGTCCACTTTGTAATAGAAACAGCAATAATTGAATTACGTTGCCACTCCTTAACGCATAAACGCACAACGCTAGCATACTTCGTTTACTGACTTGTCGTTCCAGGTCAAATCAACATAGGGTATAAACTTCGTCAGATGTTCATGAAATTTGAAAGTTACAGTATCCATCCATATAGACTTGGAAAGTATAAAATTTTATTGTGATCTGTGATGCGCCCTATATAACACGTATATCATATAGTATGTTCCCTTTACTATCTTATACTACGCTTCAAAACCTGAAAATTAATTCCTGGGACACACACATAATATAAATAAATTTGCTTACTAATAGTCTAGGTAACTAGTAAACAATAAACTTAATATCAATACCCAAGGTTCAGGGAATTTTATATCAATCAGACTTTTCCAAGTAGACTAGTTTATTCAAAATTTCAAAATCAGAACAAAACAAAAAAAGTTCTCTGTGATTAATATTCCTTAATGTAAATGATTTCTCTAATCAAAAAAAAGTTCGTTCAGGTACACCTCTAGACCCAGAGGTCCCCACCTATTTAAAACCTTAAATAACAGTTCGCTCCAAACATGAAGCTTCCTTTAAAATTTGTCTAAAATTCCTTAAGAGAGGTTCTGAACATGCGTCCTCGTACAAGCCATCATGAACCTCACACACTCTAAAGACAGACCCAACATTCTGAGAACTGTCTGGCCTAAGTCCCTAATTCAGGAATCGCCCTTTATTGGACAACCCTTAAAGGAAATCAGCTAGCTAACAGACTTTAAAAGGTAAAGGGAAATGGAAAATTCCTTCATTTAGGAATAAAGCACCTTCTCTCAGGCTCGGTAGTTGGAATAAAATCAAAACAAACAACAGCCTACCATCCCCTTATATGAGAAATCAGCTGTGAAAATTCTAATCGGTTAATCAAAAACAACTAACCGAGGGAAAAAAAAGTATATATTACTCATCCGGCTCGGTTGCCATAGCAACAGCCTTCCCTAAAATCCAAATAGAGAAAATTTCTGAAAACATACAGCGTTCGGAAGGAACGTTGTAACAATAGATCTAAAAATCCCTACTACAATTCATTTCTTAAAATATTCCTAACCGGGAATCGAACCTATCCTTAGACCTTACCCATGGACATACAACCAGAACTCAAATATTCTGATTCGTATTCCGCTTAACAAGTCTAAAGGTTGACCCTATACACAGCCATCTCTTTCGGCTGTACCCCTGCTCTGACTTAAAAAGAAAAGTCGCGAAGCAAAAGAGACCCAAGGAGCACGAAAGCTCCCCCCGCTAAAAATTCCGTCTCGATTCTATCAAAAGAACCCAAAATCTGCCTCCTCGCTGCCATTCCCTTCTTACTTATATACGATTTAACAGCTTTCCCCCTCTCCGCTACGACGAGAAGAAACTGTCACTGAGCTTAACAGTGTTTCCAAAAGAGCTAGCTAGCTACTGAACTTTTGCCTTACTTGGAATTATTTTTTTTTTTTTTTAACTGAAAAGAATAACTTTTTAAAGATTAACATATACATATATATACATACATTACGCAATACATAAATGCACACATGAAATATATAAATTTATATAAGATTAATAGAAAAAATACCAAACTATAATAATTTTACCAGCGCTGGTTTTTAACTTAATTATATATGTATTAATAAACAAGAAATATGAATATTAGATTTCCTTTAAATATATGCATTATATGTACAAACTAGCAATGGGCCTGAAAGTGCTCATTGCAGATCCCATTTAGAAACTACAACTACGTAACATTTGCAAAAGGATGATGATTGAATTATGGAAATCTTTCCATTGAGCTAGTAAAGGTGTCACTTTACAGTATTTTTCATGCCCTTGCCTCTTATATACTATATGGGTTAAAGGGATTTTTTTGTCAAAATTTTTATTTTTTAATTTTTCAAAAAGAACATTTAAAAAATGTTTCAAATTAACACTAAGAATAGGTGGTATAATTGGTAATTATGGGGTGACAATTGGTTCATAATTTTAAAAACAATAAATTGTAGTTCGATATTGCATTATGCTCTGCAGTCAGCTGAAACTACATAAATATTGATCTTTACACTTGCTTGTACATGAACACGAACGCTAACATAAGTGAAGGGGGGCACGGTGGTTCGGTGGTACAGTACGTACCTCTGGTGCGTAGGGCCCCTGGTTCGATCTCCGGCTAATCATGCTTGGGGTGAAAAACATCGTGTCCGTGGATTTTCTCGGAGTACTCCCGTTTCTTCCCACATTCTCATTTCACCAATTTTTCTCTTATCATTCACTTACCATACTCATCCGTCTTCCTTAATCTAATGGACATAATCGCGACAGGTCAAACTGAAAGATTTCAGTCCATTTTTGCTAACATAGGTGAAAGAAAGAATTCAGTAATAAATCGAAAATAGTGCGTGCCATTAGAGTGTTGTAATTGTTCACTGATGTAAATTTGAACAAGAATTTTAGGAATGATCCAAAAGCGAATCAAATGATTGCGATCTTCAGCAACAATTAGGTTTTGAATCAGGGGCCATAAAATTTTTGAAAGGCCCCTAAATCGAGTTTTCGCATTTTTACAGAATAAGCACATCATACTGAGTTAAGTGATAGTTTTTGTTTGGCTACATTATATGTAGTTCTCCTGGTATAAGGCCTACTCAGGGGCGGATCCATGGGGGGCAATCGCCCCCCTCCCAGAAGAGGAACTTTCTTGTTATATATATAATCCATTCCAGAGTTTGAATCCCTTAAAAGTAGCGTTATGACAACCCACGGATCACCCAGAAGTCGGTCTTGGATCCGCCCCTGGACCTACAAAAAAAAAAAAAAAAAAAAAAATGCCTGAAATAATATATTTTATATTTTCATCCAAAAACAAAAGTCTCATTTCTTTGGTATGCATCATTTCTCGAGATCATAACTCACTACATTTTATCTAGACTATTAAAACCATCCCGATTTTGGCGAAGAGTTTCCTAACATTACTAAATGAGAGGTTTCGAAGAAAAACAGTTCAAGCTTTAGGTGAACAGCATTAGCCCAACCAAACTCAAGCCCTGAGAAACGCTTGAACTTCTAATGCTGAACTCGGATGTAGTGAATCCCAGTTGAGTTTCTTGCCAGTGAGTTGAAGCAAGCATGAATTTGAATCGTATTATAATAGCAATAGCTTGTCGGTGTTGTAATACTAATTCCTAACAGTTAAGAATCGCCGCTCCGCTACATTGGCTGGGACAACGCAGTATTTAACAAGCTTTATCGCCAACCCACATTGAACCGCACTACCTGACTTTCGCTATTAAACGGGAATAAGTTGTAATAAATAAAATTCCCAAGTATTTATTTCGTATCAAGCAGAATATACTTAGCAACATGAACACGGTATAGCCTATAAGCTATATTGATTCAACACAGTCAGTTACTAAGCTACTAATAACCTAAGTATATATTCTAGAATCAAAAGTGATTATTTTAATTCACGAAACGTTACACTTTATCTAGAATTAAAACCCTCTACGATGCAGATTAAGAATAGGTGTACCAATACAAAATAATCATATATATATCCCCCATTCGGACAAGATGGAGGATATACATACATATATATATATATATATATATATATATATATATATATATATATATATATATATATATATATATATATATATATATATATAATATATATAATATAAACATAGGGTGGTAGGAAACTCCACCGGCAACAAAATTCGGGAGGTAATTCCCGACACCAAAACAAGAAAAAAAGTCCTGTTGTACTTTCCTCTAGAACACAGTTTCGGAGCTACATGATGCCGAAAACTTGGCAGAATACACTTTAGAGCGCTATATCTTTATTTCGGATGATATAGGCAAGGCGGCATGGTCACCTCAAAGGAAAGAAACCTGCTCTATTCAAAGATGGGTATGTCGCAATCGTGAAACCAGTGCACAAGGGATTCCCCAAAGGAGCGTAGGGACTCCCGGATAAACTGTCAGGTAAAGATACGTCAAAATAGGCGTGAATGGATAGGTTTCCCACCTGGTAACCATAATTAGTTGTAACCATGTCGAGATCTCTAACAGAAACGAATTGATGGACGCGTCATATTAGGTATGTGTGGTTGCATAACCACTAGGTACTGATGGTGACCAACAATGAAGCGTGGGTGTATACACTTCGAGAGGTAACTCCACAACTGGAAAAAGGAAACAAGTCATGAACAGAAGTCGAAAGAGGCGGCGTGTTTCAGCAGGAACCGAGCAAAAGATCGCCCACATACCGTGGGTAAAGTAGAATATCTCCCGAACGAATTGAGATAGTGACGTCGGTCCACAAAATGAGAAAGAAAATCATACTCAAGGGAACTGATGGTGCAAACTGAATGGAGCAGATGGAACTGCGCAATGGGAGTCCATACGGGAAGAAGGGGATTCCGCAAAGCAGACATGGTAGGGGCAGTGAAAAGTGAAACTGACGTATGTACTATGACGTGTTACGTATGGCTTACGTACGAACTGTGGGGTGAGAGGTGGAAAAGTGGGGATTCCCCATTGCAGCGTCGGGGACCAATTCAAGGGAACACCGCCGGACATGGATGTTGGTGCAATGGTTCCGCAACAAGCAGAGTACGCATACATTACAGGGCCGAAAATCGCTGTAGGCCCTACCGAGTAGGCAACTAAGGCATGGAAGACATGGACAAAAGTAAGCATGCGTACAGGCAAACATGGACTGTATTTTCAAGGATGATACACTACAGCTCGTACTGGTGTCCGTGATGAATATGTATCACAAAGAATGACACTAAAGGTTTCAGAAGTTTACAACAGTCTTACCTGTGGCAACATTTAAGATGCTCAAAATGACGTCCACCACTCTGAACGAAGGCATTCAGACGTTGTCGCACAGACCAGCACACACGCCGAAATGTGTCTGGTTCTTCCCGCAAAGCGTCACAAGCGGCTCGGACGCGTTGTTCCAGTGTTTGGATATCAGGTACCGGAGTAGCATAAACAACAGTTTTGAGATGCCCCCATAAATAGAAATCCAGAGGGTTAAAATCCGGCAACCGGGCAGGCCATGACGTAGGACCGCCACGGCCGATCCACTTGCCCGGGAAAACAGTGTTCAAATAATCACGCACGGGGCGACAGAAATGCGCCGGGGCACCATCGTGCATATACCACATACGTTGTCCTAAGACCAACGGCACATCCCCCAGAAGTGTAGGAAGTATCTCACGCAAGAAGTTCAAATAGATAGGCCCAGTGAGTCGTTGTGGAAGAACAACTGGTCCAATGAGATGGTCACCCAGAATCCCTGCCCAAACGATACGAAACTGGTGCTGGTGGAGGGCCCGTACCATTCCATGTGGATTATCCACAGACCACAGATAACTATTATGAAAATTCTGGATACCATCCCTTGCAAATTGGGCTTCATCTGTGAACAAAATGGAGGAGAGAAAACCGACAGCTGTTGCCACCAAATGGAGAACCTGATTGCAAAAGTCCAGCCTGCGAGGAAAATCCCCTGGCGATAGACCCTGTACCCGTTGCAAATGATAGGGGTAAAAATTGTTGGCATGAAGGATCGACAACACCCTCTCACGACTGACATTATTCTGACGGGCAAGCTCCCTGGAACTTACACACGGGTCATCGAGCACATGTCGTAAAATACGTTCTTCGGCATGCACAGTGCGTTCCTCACGTGGTCTTCCCGTGTCATACATGGCAGGGTGAAACGTTCCGGTCTCATACAAACGGCGAAACAGCGTTGCAAATGTTGTATGATGTGGTTGGCGTCTATTGGGATATCGATCGTTGTATAATCGGGCTGCCTGCCTACCAATTCGATGTGCTTCTCCATACACAAAAATCATCTCGGTCTGTTCCTGATTGGTGTAATGGGCCATTGTCACAACACACTACACTATGAACGTGACTCACAACACACAACGTAGTAGTTGCCCACTTCAACTTCTTGGATGACTTTGACAGACAAGGTAGGTCTGCTCAATGGTGATGTATTGATTGTTGGTTGTGCACTCAGTGTTTCTTCAGTGCTAACTCCTTGTGCATCGAAATGACCTGGACTGGCAACTTGGGGGTCCTCTCGAGGCAAATCAACGAAGTACGTATGTAGTGTGGTTTAGCAGTATGGTAGCTGTAGAGCTCTGTTTGTGACCGTGCAATGTTCCCGAAATAGTCAATGTTTTGCTGTCAGCAGTGTTCGAATAAACGATAGGGTGCAGGGGAAATCACCCTCACGTAAAAACTTATCCCCGGCTTATATCATGAAAATAACATAGTATCCGTGGCAGGAATAATTAATACCACTGCACTGTTGGTTACCATCAGTACCTGGTGGTTATGGATCTTCACCACAGCGAAATGAAACTACTGCTAATTTTAAAGTTTTTTTTAAAAAATAATATCTTGAAAACAAATGACATTATTGGAAAAACAAACACATAGTGCACTAGATAATATTCTGCATGTGATACCGTTATCACAACTCACCTATCTTTTTTGGGTGTGCCTCTATTTACAAAACCCGCAAAAAAAAAATGCTAAATCTTTCGGCAGTTGCAAATGGAAAGCAGATAAGTGAGTTGTAATGACGGTATCACATGCAGAATCATAATATCTAGCCCACTATGTTTTTGCTTTCCCATTATTTGTATTTATTTTGATCATATTACAGAAAAACTATAAAATTAGCGGTAGTTTAATTTTCGCTGTGGTGAAGACCCTTATGCAACAACACATAGCGAATATGACGTGTCCACCATTTCGTCTCTGTTTGCGATCTCGGCATGGTACAACTAATTATGGTTACCAGGTGGAAAACCCATCCATTCACGTTTATTTTGACGTATCTTTACCTGACAGTTTATCCGGAAGTCCCTACGCTCCTTTGAGGAATCCCTTGTGCACTGATTTCACGATTGCGACATACCCATCTTTGAATAGAGCAGGTTTCGTTCCTTTGAGGTGACCATGCCGCCTTGCCTCTATCTTTCGAAATATAAGAGATATAGCGCTTTAAAGTGTATTTTGCCCCGTTTTCGGCATCATGTAGCTCCGAAACTGTGTCTCCTAGAGAAAAAGTGCAAAAGAACTTTTATCTGTTTTGGTGTTGGGAATTACCTCCCGAATTTTGTCGGTGGAGTTTTCTACCACCATATATATATATATATATATATATATATATATATATATATATATATATATATATATATATATATATATATATATATATATATATATATATATATAATATAGTCATTACGGCTATACAGTTTCTTGGCTGTCAATGTTCACCTCAAACTGCTGTAAGATCAAACTAGAATAATTTTTACTAGTGGCGACTTGCAGATAATGGCAACGTCATATACCGTGTTTGGCTAGAAAGAAACCGGGTTGATTTTGCTGTTTGGGAATAGCGAGTATGTGAAATCCAATCGATGATTCAATGTATGCAATGATACCGTGCCTGTCAAATGAGTGATTGCCCAAGTGAAAACGGTTCAGTTATGTTTCCTTTGAACCATACGTCTGTGCTCCGACGGGAAAATGTGTTGAAGTGGAACAACGTATCAGTGTGAAGTTAGTTAAAGGTAGTGTACAGAGATGACTGTTTATCACGCATACTAGTTTTGGAGTGGTTCAAATTGTTTAAAAGCAGGCCGAGACGTGATCACAGACAATCCAATTCCTGGTCGACCTTGCACGTCGAAGACTGACTGACATTCATTAAGTCAGCGATCTGATTCAAAAAGATCGTCAGTTGAGTATTGGAGCTCTTGCTGAAATCAAAGGAATTGACAGAGGAAGTGTTTGTTAAATTTTATGTGAAGAAAGTATGTTCAAAATTGGTGCCATGGAACCTGATATTGGAACAGAAAGAACCTCAGATGAACATTTGTGCTGATATCTTGACAAACATAGACAGATACCCTGTATTCTTAGGGAGTGATCAACTTTATTGAATTTTGGTTTTTCACGTACGATCCTGAAACCAAACGCCGATTAATGCATTTGAAGAACTCAAGTTCGCCATGCCTTAAGACAGCTCAAATGAGCAACTCAAACTTCAAAGCAATGATTTGTTTTTGTCGACATCCGTGAGATTGTGTACAATAATCGGATACTCGAGTGGGGAAACTGTAAACCAACATTATCATACTGTGTTGACAACCCTTCGTGAGTAAGGAGGAAAACACATGATTTTCTGAACAAACAAGTAATGACTTCTGCACAAATACAACACTTCTGCTCACACAGCAGTGTCAGTGATGATATTTTTAGCCAAACATGGCGATCCCTCTGTTAAATCATCCGTCATATTTGATGGATCTTGCTCCGTTCGACTTGTTTTTTTTTTTTATTTACCAAGATCAAAGCACGAAAGGAACCCGATTTGAGACAGTAGAAGGCTGTGAAAAGAAAAGCGATTAATTTCATGAACACGGTTTACAATGTCATGAACATGGCGGCACTGGTTTCATCAATGGAAAATTCGTATGACACTGTGTAGGGATCGTGAAGAGAAGTACTTTGAAAGGGGTAAATTCCTATTATACAAAATGATCAATAAAATATTGTGTAACATCAGCGAGTTTTTTTGTACCCATACCTCACACACACACACACACACACACACACACACACACACACACACACACACACACACACACACACACACACACATACATACATACATACATACATATGTATATATATTATTATTATTATTATTATTATTATTGATGAATGTATATATTCCAGCATAACTGTGAACGCCTGTATCAGTTTCAATCAAACACGGTACACACACGGCTTGCATTCTAGAAAGCATGTGGTAGTAAGACTCTCCTAGCGCTTCTTTAGGAGGTGGATAGAGAGTGACATGGAAATAATCAGAAACAACCTATGTTAGTGTCGAATCCATAGTTTTCGCGATAGCTAAGCTAATTGGTAACAGTTTTGATGACGTTTAAACTCAAGTTTAAGTGAGGGATAAGAGATCTCTAGCACCCTAGGGGTGTAGGTAGGAAGGGGGTGACGTTATAAATAACCGAAAACGTTTCATGTTAGTTTCAAATCCATAGTTTCTTGGCACGCTGAGATAGTGACACTAGCAATGCCGTTTAAATCCAATTTCAGCCCCCATCGACGTGAAAGTGAAAGTAAAATCATCAAAATAACTAAAATTAATGTCGAATCAGACTTTTCTGGCTCGGGAAATCGGCTGATATGTTTGAAATAACTTTTGGAACATAGTTATTACCCACCTCACGATAGTGTTTCATATCTCTTAGATTAAAGGGCGTATTCTAGTAGGATAGCTTTTTTTAAAATTTACGGATACAGCGTACTTTACATAAATAACAGAGTACTTTACGGATTTTTAACTTTACACATTCATTGAAATGCGTATCCTAAGGAGGGAAAAGACTCAAATATTTTCCATAAACCCGTTCTCCCCGTGAAGAGGGAGACGGACATTTAAGCTCGTTGAAGTAAAATTAATAACCTATTAGTGTCAACGAGAAGAATCGAATTATATCCACCCATATGCGAAATTGAGTGATGTAATTACACTAGTTTCTTCCAAAGTGGAAGGTGCTATATTTGCATGGTTCATTACACTAAGTAAAATCATCATCATTACTGTCAAATAATTCATTAGAATCTGATCATCTTTTCAGTCATACTATATAAAATTTGAATTTACAATTTAATGCACAATCCAAATTATGGAACATGAATCCAGAATAGAACATGATTTTCTCTGTCAAAGTGAGAGCACTGTCAGTTTAGCCACGATATATAATTTTGATAGGACAGCAATTCCTTTTGTTTGTTTCTTTTATATTTAAACTGAGAAAACTTTTTAGCATTTGTCGCAAGAAAGTTTATAAAATCATGGTTGAGTCACATAAGGGTTCTAATTGCATGGTCACGTGTAACATTGATTTGTAAATAAATCTCCTAATTTAGTCTTAACGTAATTTTTCATTCTTTATGTAGACTAGGTGCTTTCGTGGTGAAAGCACAAACTTATCCAGTCAATTCCAACCATTATGTTTAGCCACGGAAATCACTCTTCCGTATCTCAAATTTGTTTCATTACCACGTAATTTTAATTCATATGTTGCTGCTGCTCCCATGTGTAAAGTTCACGTGACTCTTCTGCACTAAATACCTACTTTGATGTTGAGTGAACGTGCAGTAAAAATGATTTTATGACTAAGGTCGATGGCATCAGGTAGGAATGATACTGTGACGATAGTTGAAAGCGAAAAATAAAAATATCGCTTTTCAAAATTTTGCCCTCGACAGTTGTCTGTAAGTAGGACAATAATATAAACGTATGTGTAAAATAGCAGTTGCGTATTGAATATTACACTAGATGTCACAAAAGTTAATCAGTTCTGATTCAAAAGTTAGAAATGCCAGTTTGAAGAGTGGGTCTTCAATACTTCTAGACGAAATCAGTAGAAGTTAGATTAGCAGACTATAGTATGAAGGAGACATAATTACTGCTTATATATGGGAATGTCTAAATATATAAAATATGATAGTCGTGGTACGGTGTGAATAGAAAACGCCTTAGTTTGCAAGCTGTGGATATGTCGATGCCTCGTCGTGTTTCCTTCGTAGTAGTAATGTATTAGTTTTAAAATAATTCTTAGTTTTGTTCAATGCTTTTTACGTAGAAGATAGAATACTATTGAAAGATTATTGCCAAACCTACGTTGCATCTAAAAGAAACAAGGTAAAATAAATGAACAGGAAATACAATAGTATTTAATCTTTAAAAGATGAAGTTAGCGTGACAACTTTCCAATTTCCATCAGTAAGTTGTGAATAATAGAGTGGTTACCATATATTTCTTATTCGCTTTATACCTGCTCTCCTAAGTCATACGAATATTTCAGTTGTTAAGAGGTAACTGGTGATGTATATTTTACAGCACACTGTATATGCACAAATAATTGCTCTTCAACACGATCTCCATCACATCCGCTGTGCTTGCTTCAGGGCTTGATTGAGATTCGAGTAACAGGACGTTCTCCACTCAGTGCTTAATTTCATTTATTTGCGTGGAGAAAACTGTACTGATTCCATTCTATCGATTTTTATTTATTTTAAGGCTTATATGCTCAACGTCGTATAGTCAATCATAATTCCCCTTTCTGGTCCAATGCATGTGCCTTCTATGTATGTAGTCCTGCGTTAATTCTCAATTGAAAGTTCTAAAAATGATAAAAGTCGGTGGTAGCTGAGATGCTACTTGGAAACTGAAATGATATGACAAACAATCGGGCGAACAATATTAAAAAAAAGAAGAAAAAAAGAAAGAAAAGAAAAAGCTTGTGTGTGTTCCTCTTACCTAACGATCCTAAAACACACTTAACGCGTTGTTTTCTCTCAAATTTTGGTGTATCTATGTATATTCATGACATGTTACATATTGGCAATGTTTTGTATTGCTAACTGAAATTAGCTCATCATTCATGCCATTGCTAAACTTATCTGCGATTTTGGTTTAAATTTCTTCACTCAATGCATTTTGTAACTAGATCTTCATATAATTACATAACTCATGTACCAGTGCCACTCAGCCGAAAGGCTTTTATGAGGGGGAGGATACAGTGGTTCAGCTCTGAAGTGCTCATTTCTAATGTGAGTTGTTCCTTATTAGGTCGCAAGCATGTTAGGTTGTGGTGGATATGTTCGTGGGTTTCTTTGTTTTCTGTTTCTTTCCGCATTATCATTACATCAAAAATATTCCTTTATAATTATGCAATTGGTTTTCGTTAGTCTATAGAACATAATCCTATGACATTAAGCAAAAGGTTTCATGTACTTTTCTCGTTTTGCAAGGAATTCAATTCCCTCTCTGTTTCAGGCTCTTGTCCGTAATTCGAATTGGATAATTTGAAACACGTACAGGGTTAGAGTAAAAACATCTAGATAACATATTACCAATGGATTAAATCATAAGTTGCGAACATACATTACTCTATTCCTCATCTTCCATTCCAGAATAAAAAAAGAAAAAACTGACAAACTTCATTTGGAGGAAGCTTCCTGCTTAGGGTTCTATAATCCCTAATAGCGCAAGGTTATGTAAAGCTTACATCTTCGTGTCATTTGAACCTGACTCTCACTGAGATCGATTTTGTGGCCACATAAGCGAGAAGTATATGTGCTAAGTAGCCCTGTTCCGAAGTTTGAACAGAAGTAACTATTTTAGCAAAAGAGACATTGACCAAAGCTTAAAACTTTATTTTAAATTATAATTTGTAACTGTTTCGGATATCTAGCATATCCTCCTTCAGACATTATCGAAATTAATGAAAATACAGACATATATATAAATGTTGTTTTCATTTATATATATGTCTGTATTTTCATTAATTTCGATAGTGTCTGAAGGAGGATATGCTAGATATCCGAAACAGTTACAAATTATAATTTAAAATAAAGTAAAGTTTTAAGCTTTGGTCAGTGTCTCTTTTGCTAAAACAATTAATCCAAAGCCATGAATAGTATTACTAAAGAAGTAACTAGATGGAAATACAGGGTGGCCAAAAGTAGGTATACACGCTTGCATTGATCAAGTATAACATTCTGACTTACAGATTTATTTGCTTTGGCTGTTCCAAGTTTAAGGTATCTATAAGTAAAAACACATTAAGAAAAAAATAAGGAATCTAACGGAACGGACATGAACGTGTCATCCGGACTTCCAAATCACACCTAGCAAGATATGTTCATGCACAAAGAATTAGGTGCCATGGACAAAGGAGTAAGTCCCTAGGGAACATTAACCCTGTTAGTATAAAGAAAATCGTAGACTCGCAGTGAAATAGCTATTGCACCAACACTGTTCATCGGAAAGTCATGGTTTATAGTTCATTATCTTCAGCATGAAACAAGCTTTCCAGAGGTGCTATGTTTTGGGGCCCATAATGTACCTGGACAGCGAAAATTGGGAGAATGTCGGGAAAATTCCCTCCAGAAACCCCTCCCATCAACTTTGGACCCCTCTGAAGTGGCCCCGGGAAAAAGCACGCAATCGAAGTGTATCTCGAAAAATACTATAGGGAATAGGAAATGTGTGTACCAAGTTTTATATTGATAGACGTAATAGATACGAGGGAAAAGCTTGTATACAAATAAACACTTGCCTGGGGCCACTCCAGAGGGATCCAAAGTTGATGGGAGGGATTTCTGGAGGGAATTTTCCCGACACTCTCCCAATTTTCCTTGTTCAAGTACCTTATAGCCCCCAATACCTAGCACCTTTGGAAAGCTTGTTTTATGCTGAAGAGAATGAACTGTAAACCATGACTTTACAATGAACAGTGTTGATACAATAGCTATTTCACTGCGAGTCTACGATTTTCTTTATACTAACAGGGTTAATGGGCCCCAGGGACTTGCTCCGTTGTCCATGACACCTAATTTTTTGTGCATGAACATATCTTTGTTTATCGAATGGACTAGGTTTGATTCGGAAGTCCGGATGACACTTTCATGTCCGTTCCTTTTAAGTCTACCTGATGGATAACAATAAGAAATTATATGAAATGCAATGATCTGATCAGTACGGTACTGTATACCTACTTTTGGGCCACCCTGTGGTTGCTTCGAAAATAAAATATACCAAATTTCATAAGGACCGGATTTTTTATATAAAAAATAATGTAGATTATGTACTCTTGTCCAAAATGATTGTCGCATATCTATAACTGTCTTCTTGTAAGAATAGAATTTGATAATGATTTTGCAGAGTACTTTTAATACTGATACTATGTGTATAATCGGGAAATGTATATTTGTGGTAAATTTCATAGGAAAAGAATTATAAATACGAAAATTAGAATGAGTAAAACAAAATGTTGCTAAATGAACAAGAATGTTTTATTTTCGTTTTATTGTTCTTACTGCTATTTTGACATAAAATTTGCCACATACATGTCTTTGCCGATTATACACATGATAATATTATAAGAAATACCGGGCGAATTCGTTATCAAATTATATTCCTACAACACATTCATAGACATGCGACAATACTTTTGGACATGGGTGTACGTCGAACATTCGATTTGCCTTCGCAACTTCTCAATATTTAGGCGGAAATTAAGACTGAGAAAAAACGCAAGTACATTTCTGTTAACCACGTAACTACAACTAGCCCAAATGTGTATTGATCTGTTAAAACTGTTTAGTTTGTCATTCTTGCCAAATTGATCTCTTCAGATTATCCAGTTAAGGGGAATGAATTTTTGAGTCTACTTTATATTAATACCTTTATTCGGACGTAAGTGTAGAGAATGGTAGTATCTTTCATCCAAAACGTATACTAGGTTTTCCTATCTCATATGAAACCGATTTGGAGGAGATAAAACACGAGATGTGGCTAATTTAGTGATAGGTAAACTGTGATACAATAAGACTTGCGCACAAATTAGAGGAACTACGCTATGATCATTACGTTACCTGTCCTCAAGCACGTTCCCGCGAGAACCGCTAAGGACGTTGACATTGATTTTTGTCGAAGGTCTTTTTGATAGTTTTTTTTTTTTCTTGTTTATGACATTCATCATTGCATCCTGATTGCGGTTGTTTGCTGGAAACGGGTCAGAGCAAGATCATACATATGCTGTCAAATGAGGCCTCTTTTAAATAGACGTTAAGCAGGCTGAAGAAGTTGGCTTTCCCACTATTTTAGTTTTTGTTCGAGGAACAAAAGTGAACATTCTTTCTGATTCCTGTTTGTTCTTACTCTTCGCCCAAAAGCTCCTTTGTTTATAATTTTACATTGCCGGAAAGCTTGTCTGTTACCTTTAGAATCGTCAAAAAGTTAGTTTAATCTTTTGCATAGTTTTTTTTTTCGCCTTATCTATCATGAAGGTAGAGAGAACTTTTCATCTTAAAAATTACTTCTTTTCATAAATTTTGTCATCAAAACATTTATAGATCAGTACTACGAGAAACTCGATTGAAATGGTGTACAGAAACACACAAAAATTCATTCTTCTAATTCCAGAAGTTGTAACTTGAAGCTTCAAATATAGAATAGTGAAACGTAGACTTTTCAACAATAACTTGGAATGTTACTTTATCATTCGGTATAATGTATTCAACGTTCTTCTGTTACAAAGAATAATAATATCTATTAATTTTGTAGTCTGTTTTGTACTTGTTAATATCAGCAAATTGATACTTGAAAATATTGTTTTTATAATTCTGTATTTTCATAATTTCAATATTGATCTATATAGAAATTTAATTTTACAAGGTACAGCAACGATTCCTACCACTAGTCATTCAATGACTGCTTTCGCAGTCTATCTAGAAGGCCGAATAATCTCTCTATTTCGAAATATTCCTTAGATAACATGATATGTTTTTTTTTTCTCCATGTATCTTTCCTCTGATCTCTAAGAGAAGATAGATTTAAATAGCTTGAGACCTTGTATTGAACAGAACTTTTGAGGTATTTAGAAACAGAATTTGTCATTGTGTAACTAGTTTGGATCACCATAAAACCTTGTGCCTATTTTGGATTCTCCCTCTATGCCATGTTCGTTTATTGAACCTTTTTTTCTGTATTTATTCCATTTAGAGTGGAAACATAGGAAGTCTCTTGTGTTTCTATTTCAGTAATAAATACAGAAAGTTTAATAAACTAAGATTGCGTAGAGGAAGAATCCAAAATAGGCGCAATGTCTCGTGGTGATCCAAACCCGTTACAATTGATCATGGGTAAAAGTCTCCGTGGATGCGGACATATGCATCAACATAGGCTTTTGCGGATATTGGTGGTAAAAATGTAATAATATTCATGATCGTTTTACTAAACTATTATTGACGTCTTGTGTTCAAATATGATTACCCTTTTAGGTACTTAAGAATATATTTTGGACATTTTTATTTTATTCAATTATTTATTTGCGAAAAATTTAAACCACTCCCCTCTTTGAATACGCATTTCAAAGTCAAATGATAAAACTCATCGGCCCAAATGGTAACTGTGTTCAAAAATTCATTTCAAAGGTTCCTCCGTTTCTCCTGATGATAGCAACAACGTCGAAGTCATTTTTATGTATTAGGGTGAAATTAAATCCCCTTCTCTCGTTAAAAGCAGAATTTTCGGAAACGAAGTAGCAGTTTCCTAATTGTTTTGAATAATGAGTTTATATGCCAAGTTTCATATTTCTAACATCTCTCTCTAATCTTAAGGGATTTCTAGATATTGCCACCTGTGTTCTTTCTAGGCAAAATATAAAAGATCACTTAAACAATTCTTTGATTATTTTAAATGAAAAGTCCTAAATGACAAATGACATGTCATGTCTCTACCCTTCAGAGATTTGGAGATATGAGTGACAATTATTGTAATAAAATGTCCGTATTTCTGCCTTCCCTTTCCTCGTCGAATTTCGAAAAATTCTTCCTTAGTAGTACCATACGTAACAAATCCTGTGCACTGTCAGAATTTAAAGTTTCTAGCTTAAGCAATTTGGCTTAGGGGTTGATCAGTCAGTAAACTCAGTCGAAACTTCCTTTACATAGAGATTAAGTTTAGAATCTGTTCCAATACTGTTGCATGATATATTTGATTTGCAACTGCGGATGTGGCTTCTCTATTAAATACAAAATTTAAAATGGCCATGTAAATGAAAACAAGGTTTTTAATCAAAAAGAAAAAAAAAATACAAACGAAACATGTGAATCCGCATACGAACGTAAATGTGGCTAATATAAGTATTTATACAAATATTTCTCGGTAATATAGTAATTTCTTCAAATGCCACTAATCAAACAAATACCTATAATTTTTCCACTGTATAGTCATATAAAAATCAAATTACCACTTCACAACACTTTAGCACTTGTCGTTTCCAATCGTTTTCCAAAAGGTTCATAGTTAATTTCAATCACTTTTTACGAAGAAATACTTGTTTGAGTTTATGTCCGACTAATAGATCCATTATTATATAATTTTGCACATAATTCCAAACACTGATCACATAAGTTCAATCTAACATAGTCCACATTAACTTTGTAAATTTCAAATTTCAAGAAGGTTAACCAATTAGATCAAGTCGGTTCCATGTTCCTCCGTAGTATGAAGTTTTCGTTACCTATTACCCCCAGATTTTACATTATAGATGTCAGCATTTATTGGACTACCACTACCACCCACCTGACCGCCTGGAGGCCAAGGTCAAGGCTGGTTACTATGGAAACAAAAGCTAACTAAACATTTCTTTTCAACTCTTTTTTTTTTTCTTTCATGAAATTAAATAAAATCGCGCAACAAATCTTATCCTCATTTATCATTTAAAACTAAAGAAAATGATTCGATATTGAGTTCGCCCTTACTATTTCTCAATTGTTTTGTATTAACGTGCAAACTTGTAAGATCGGGTGGAGTTTACCCTTCTTTACTTCTTTGTTCTTTATAAACTGCAGCTGCAAACAATAGAGTTATTTTGGAAGGTAAGAGGAAACCACACACCAAGCTTCATTAAAAATCTGTTGAATAGTTATTGTATTAAGCTCTTCTGAACTTCATGCCAAGAAATTATTTTAATCATGATGCTGACTTACATCGCAAACTACTTTGATTTCAGATGTTAATTTATTGTTTATAGTTGGATTCATTTGTATTACATCTAACAGCGTATGCATGATCAAATTTATATTAGTCCATGAGGGGGTGTTGATTACACATAGAACAAGCTTTTGTTTTTGTGATGGTAAGTCTTGGGGTCATTAGTAAATAAACTGAATATATTTGTTGTGTTTTGTAAAAAATAGTCTTCATCTAAGTGGATATTATTCCCAATGAACTGATGCTACTTACTCGCAATTCTTGTTAATAAGCTTCTTCACTGTCTGCTCTAAAATTCATGTACTTGTCCAAATATTTGTTTCGTTTTTTTTCCTTTGGTTTCTTCAACAAAGCGTGTATAGCATTTGCACTTCATGACCTTCGACCTCAAACAATAGAGAAACTGAAAATTGACTGCTTTTCTTGACTTACAGTCGTAAATTCATGCATAAAATATTAGTCACAATACGGCCGTAAATATACGGTGTGTGATTACGTACGTACACTGCGGTCGTAAACTCAAGGTAATAAGTGTCTACCTTAAGTAGAGAACAGTCAATTGTCAAATCATGTGGAGTAGGTTTAAGACGGGAAAGCTCACGAGGATTCGATTTCCAAATAGACTTGTGGAATGTCATGTGTATTTTGGAGTTTTTTGTGAATATGCGATTAGCAAAAGTGTGTGCCGTACAGAATACTATGGTTCGATTACCAATAGCACATACGATTCAAATTCTGCGTTAAACTCTTGGTCCACGTCTTGGTGGTGAAAATGAATGATCGAATGAAATCTCATTTGCTTTAGAAACTATCGAAGTCAGATGTTTAATTTCAAAACATCATGAAATATTATCGTGTTCTTTTTACACGTTAATAAACATAAATATAAGATAAATGAAGTTGTTAACTTTTCAATTATTACTTATTATTAGTTTCAAATCACTTGTTAATAAGTGTATATGTTAATATAGTTATTCACAAAGCGCGCCAGTTTTGTTACATCAAATTATGAACTTTTTTTTTTTTTTCAAAACACTTACAAAATCCATAAATATGTTCATCACACATTCCGATTTCAGGTATGGTGAATGACGTCGGGTGTGACTTCCTCTACTGCGCTGGAATGTCGTAAGTCATAACTCAGTTCGTGAAATTCGCTTTGACTGCCTGAACCAGCAATATTTGGCTCAAAACGACCACTATGACGACACCCAGAACTTTTAGTGTTCACTGTTTAACCCCTTTCAATGAACTTTTTTCATAAGTCTGCGAACTGTTGATTCATTTGGTGCCTCATTTAGCCCTAGAACCGCGCGAAGTCACCTGACAGTTGCTACGTAACTTTCTCCGTTCTGATTAAAAAAAAAAAATCACAATTAGCACACATTGCGCTATAGTAAACTGCTCCATGGTTAGACACAGACTGGAGAAATACGAGAAATTTAGACTAAGGTGACAATCGGAATGTTTGTGGGTAGAGCAACAATACAAAACAATGTTGGCAACCGAGAAACAAAAATTTGTCAGACGATCCGAAATCGGCGCGCTTTTTGAATAATCCTTGTAAGTCCAATGATTCTCAAAGTATCAACTGAGAAATTCAAATTGAAGAAATTACTGAAGCAGTGCTTGGCTATATAAATTATTTTCCATTTCTTGTATAGCTTGAATTCTTTGTAAAATAGGGGGGCGCGGTGGCTCAGTGGTAGAGCGTTCACCTCCGGTGCTTGCGGTCCCTGGCTCGATCTCAGCTCGCGTCGTGTGGACTTTGTGGTGGACAAACACCGTGCTCGTGGATTTTCTCGGGGTTCTCCCGTTTCCTCCCACTTTCTTCATTCCACCATTTCATTCATTTCTCATCATCACCGTCTCCTTTAGCCTAACCGGCATAAACGTGGGACGTAAAACTTAATTTCATTTCATTTTTTTTTGTAAAATATGTAAAATTAAGTTAAATAATTGTGTATGTGGGTGGGACATATGTTGGACATATGATTATGCAATGACAAATTATTGTTCCTGTAATATTTGTACCTCGTATCAGTTGCGTAAGCAGAATTTAACTGAGAGCGGGAGGAGGTTCAAGCACATAATCTTATTTTTTTTTTTTCAGGACAGATGTATATGTATCTTAACTAGCAGAAATGCGCGGCATCACACGGGAAAAAATAATGTTCATGTACAATGCAGGCAGGATGACCCCATGGCAGTTCCAGAAATCCCATAGTCTGTCTTACAGGCAGACTTTTCCACCTTTTCAGTTTTAGATGATGAGAAATCATATATGAGAAACCATAATAGTCTCTGGATCAAATAGGTGGATACAATTCGTCCATAGTTACCAGATGGGCAAAAAATCATTATCTTGCTCCAAAAGATTCAACAAGTGACTCGACATGTCACGCCGTATTTCTCTGAAGAGTAGGGATGCGCACGAGACGTGTCGAGACAGGATTTTCCTGACAAAATTCGAGTCGAGACAGCCACAAATCTTGTCTCGTGCGCATCCCTACTGAAGAGAAGTCAGCAAATACGGAACCCAACGGGCTGATACCTTGAACATGTGCAATTCTTCATGATTAATTTTCCACGCACTACTATAACGCGCTACATGATGTTATTCGTCTGTCTTTCAGGATCAGCTCTTCGATTTCCCTCACTGGCGGAGGCGTCCGTAATTGATGGTTGTACAAGTCATGGCTCATCTGTAAGGGAAATGCAACCTATTTGGAAATTCCTTTTTGACCTCACGACAGTGTCATAGGATGAGCAATCACCGCCACACACAAATGTAATTTTTCATTAATTTGCCGAGCGCTGTAATCCTTTAAATAGAGAAAATCACACTACAAGCCTCTATCTTCTTAATCTTGCACCTTGCTGGCAAGTAGCGCTACCTGTAAAGAACATACCTCATTGATAACTATCGCCACCTGTACAAAATACATTAATGACAACTAGCACCACATGTAAAGAAAGGAAATAACATATATTACGAACTCAATAACTTCAGGGAAAATATTAGAATTTTCAGATATCCTCTCGTAAGTGAGTGAAATATTATCAGACTTTAGATTCCCGATTTATGTACAGTCAAATTTTGTTCTCATATATCCCAAAACTAAAATCCATAGAGCAAACTTATCCGATAGGGATTAAATTTGGCATGCTGGTAGATCTTGATCTGTTTATTAGTGTGAAATATTACATTATGTGGGGTTTAGCTTTCCGAGTTATGCACGATCGAATTTCCAAGTCCTTGGACATAACAAAAACTTAATAAATGCCGTTTAAGTACTAGTTAAAAATTAGTCTTGGGCAGAAAAAATGAAAATCTAATGAGGGATTTCTTTTATCGATTATGCGTATTTCACGTGTATTAATTTTATATTGTAATTCATCACTTCTTAAGGGTGATGGGGAAATGTTTGTTAGCAAGCCTTCATTGTATTGAAATTAGTTACTTGTATTTCCATGAAGATACTGAACTCGATCAAATATTGAACTCGACTGACTTCATTTCTTGTGATGTTTACTGAAATTTACTCTGTCGAATTTCATGTCTCTTACTTTTATATTCTGCATTCCTTGCGATTTTTCCCCCTGATAGAACTTTCTAAAATTGTGTACAATACTTTTGTTGATCATCCATCTAGAGATTGTCTCAATTAACGTCTTTCTGTAATTTTTCCTTTCTTAGTAACCAATTTTTCATGATTTCGTTTAATTTACATTTTATAATTACACTATTCAAAATATAAAGTTTTTTTTTGTTTGTTTGTTTGTTTAATATGTAGATTTGAAATATGGAATAATCTGACGTCGTATCACTTGAAAAATATAACTTCATGTAGGGTTGGCAGTACTGTTAATCCATTGGTATTGCGTAGTATGCCAGGCGATTTTTCTGACATTTGCTTCGTACAAAATTTAAGAGGTTTCTTTAATATACTAGTTTAAAAGTCCCAAGAACATTTAAAGATAAATTGTCCACCTCGCATATGTATGACTGATATGCACAAACTAAACCTTCCAGCTCATGTACTAGAGTTTGCCGATGATAAGCTTGTTTCTAGTTGAGCTCATCCACCCATCCTATTACATAATCACAACATTCAACACACTGGACATCCTCATTAGCTAGTATTGCCAGAAACTTAGAAACTCAGACTAGTTAGGACTTAGAACTTATTTCCTTGTGGAAACAAACAAGTTCTGACCGATCCGCTGCCCTGATTGTCTACATCTCTGTTATTGGATTACAGCTTACTATTCAGAGCATTTTAAGCTGTGATAGTGTAACATTCAATATGCATCTTACCTGGAATGCAATCTAAGATCCTCCAAAGCAACATTTCATGTGGAATATACTTAACTGTGTCATTACAAACACATTTAGTTTAGAGTCTAATCACTGTACTGCTTCAGTTTTCGTACTACTGGCTATTGCTCAAGTCAATCCGTATCACCAAAAATGTTGCGGAAGTTTTGCAATTTGCCTTAAAAATTTTCTTCTGCAAACGAACGGCTTCCTACGGCAGAAAAGTTTTCCTTATCTGAGATTGCGTTCCCACTACATCATCCACATCACCTATGTGCATCCAGTTATATATGAACTGGATCCTACAATGACGTTTGTAACTTTCAAGGAATAAATTACAAGAACTACGATCCTAGTAGTACACCGTCTAGTCATCTTCACGTTTATACTTCATAATTTCACCTCTGTACATTCCTCGTTTAACAGGACTCTCTTTCATCCAACTACTCTTGTATTTCCAGAGCAAAAGATTTTTATATTCAGTAACAACTATGCCACTGCGTTATTCTATAATTACTCCAGATATAATTTAAATACAACCTAGTTATTCCTTCGCTAAACAGTAGGCGTTTAAATCCATCCATCTGTTAGCTTCAGCTATTGTAATTATATTGCAATCCATAAATATCGTAATTCATTGGACAAAGAGGTCGTCTATTCGTCTGTGTTTGGAATGAATAGTATCTCAATTATTTTGAATATGTAATTTCCACCTATATTCTTTTCATTTCTTGGGGACAATCACGAAGTTCGGAAGAGCCTTATTAGTGGTTTTAATTAATGTATATTGTACGTTGTAATGTTAGTGCTCCTACTCCATGGCGGGTCAGAAATCTCAACAAATTTTGCCCTCAAAAGTGTAACTAAAAAGCAATTGTAATAATTGATTTGTCAGTTTCTGCATCTGTAGATCTAATAGCCTCCTTGATGTCCTTTCTGAAGGCAGGTTCTGCGCTGTTTGTCCGACTTTCGCTAGGACACTAGTGGGGCAGAAACAGGTGACCAGTGAATTCCCTGTGCCGTTCAAAACGTATGTACAAAAGTGGAAATTAAAGTGCTGGAGTAAACCAAGCTAGTCAGGGGCACTACATTCAAAACTGAGTAATGATAGTTCCATTACTCAGAGCTCCTCCGTGGCTAAGCGGTTAGCGTACGCGCCTTTGGCGTGGGAGACCCGGGTTCAATTCCCGGCGGGAGCTCATGTGGTTCGGATTCCACGTTAATCAGTAGGTCCACGTCTCATATAGCCTCGCTGCTGAAAGGGACGCTAAACTAAAAATCAATCATCATCAATCAGTTCCATTACTCAGATGCTTGCTTGTGTCCAGCTATTAATATTCCTTAGACATAGAGCTTAACTAATATGTATTTTCTTACGTGTCTTTGTTTAAAAAGAAAACAAAAACTTTCTAACAAGGCAGGGTACCCCCGTGGTAACACACAGATTGTGATAAGACTGCACAGACATAGAGAATATCGAGAAAAAAAGCGACACGTATTTTTTATATCGGCCAACAAGCGCATTGAAAGGGTCAAATAGGGGCATAAAAATGGGGTCAAAATGTGATTGTGGCATATAGCGAGAACGAGAAAAGATATCTGAAAAAAGTTAAATGTACGAAATAGTACCCATAGTTGACGCAGGGCAATGCGGTAGAACACACCCATGCAGAGAAACGCAGAACATCCGGAAATGGACCAATCACGTGTACAACATTGTCGCAATGTGTTACGGAAATGAGCAAAAAGGGTGGTAAGGAGCAGGAAGAAAGAGAAAACTAAAACGGAAAATACATGTTTTTGATTTGGGTGCATACGTCACCCGTATTGCGAAAGAGACGCAGATTCACCTCATTGCACGAAGATGGGAGAACACACAGGAAGGATGCAAACACCGTTCGTGTAGACAGCCAACAAGACAGTACTACAAAGTGAGTTGCATTTATCGCGTAATGGGAACAAAAATACATAGTACAGTAGAATGTAACAGCAAGTGGTCCACATACGTAAGATAAAGAGCAACAGTAATATCAGTACCACGTATGCATATCAACATCACAACACTACGAAAATACGCGTACAACATAACAGTAATACTAACATGTCTGTGTTTGTGTTACTACTGCCTCCACACATTTTAGTTTCCAACATCCATCTCATCGTTGTTCTATAAGGCGATATATGCAACCCACTGTACAATCTTGTCTTGCTGGCTGCCTATAGTAATGGCGTTTCCATCCTGCAGAGATGAATGTGCGTCTCTTTTGCATACGGGCGACGTATGCGCCCAAAGCAAAAACAGGTATTTTGTATTTTCGTTTTTTTTTTTTTCTTTTTCCTGCTTCTTGGCACGCTCTTTACTCACTTCCGTAACACATTGCGAGAACGTTGTATACGTGATTGGTCCATTTCCGGATGTTCTGCTTTCTTCGCATGGGTGTGTTCTACTTCACTGCCTTGCGTCGACTATAGGTAGTATTTCGTACACTTAACCTTTTCCGATATCTCTTGTCGTTCTCGCTATATTCCACATAATCTAATTTTTAACCCTATTTGACCCTTTGAATGCGCTTGTTGGCCGATATATATATATATATAATATATAATATAAGTTTCGCTTCTTTCAATGTTCTCTATGTCTGTGCAATCTTATCGCAATCAGCATGTTAGACCAGGGTACCCGCTTGTAAGTTATCAAAAAAAAAAAAGTTTATTTTCTAAATAACACCCAAATACTGTAGAATGGAGCGAAATATTTAAGAGTTTACCTTTTGTTTGGGTAAGAGGTTTGCCGAATAAAGAACTAGCCCAGAACGTATTCCCAGAATACAGCATTGCCTTACACAGTGTGTAATCTGCGCTTATTATTATTTTTAAAAAAATCAAAACTAGTTCAATCAAGGTAAATGAATTGGCTTGGTACACAATATATTGTGTCGCAAGTTTTTGTTTCTGCTGCAGTTAACTTCATATGTAACTATAGACCTGTGTTAGCTATAGAAGAGAACGCCAGTGTCCTAATTAAACAAGTTGTTCTGACTACGTTTTACCGAACGCCCAGGACATCGCAGCTGTTATTATTTTTGTTATTAGTAATAATACTGGGCACTGTGGCTCAGTGGAAGAGCGCTTACCTCTGGTACGGGAATCCCTGATCCTATCCCCAGCCAAGTTAGTTTGTAGTGGACAACGTGTCCGTTGGTTTTCTCGAGGTACTCCCGTTTCCTCCCACCTTCATTTCACCAATTCCATCCTAATTCACTTACTTGCCTTAATCATCGTCTCCCTTAGCCTTAAAGTCATAATCGTGGGACATTAAACTAGTATTTCATTTAATTCTCAATAGCAATATAAATAGTAGTGTAAGACTGTAGATTTCTTTGAAGTAGTGACTATGTAGTACTGAGCATTGTTACTGACTGGTACAATCTGTCTCAAAATTATGTTTAATAACTAGTTAATAAGTGCTTCATAGTTTTTAAATTCTAAAATTTTGCGAGCCGCTATCTATAGTTTTGAGTGCAGTGGAGTCAAGGGTCAGTATAGGTAACTCTCAAAATCGTTGAGAGACATCCCTTATATTGGCGAAAAATTCAATGGGGCATAATGAATAAAATTTAACTGTAGCTAAGGTCATGGAAGCTTTGCTTCTGATACAATATAAACTATGCCACAATTCGAATCAAACTTCACTTGCAGACGGAGCGACTCAAAATGCTTAGCCAAGAATATTCAGTTAGCTTTTATCTAGCCACTTTATTAAAATTTATTTTTATACTTTGTGTCGTATACATCTACATTAGTACGTTAAATTCTAAGTATTAGGTAAATGACAATCTTATTTCTCTTTCATGTTTCTTTACCGCACGAGTCGAACTCACATGAGCATTACTTAATTTTAACTTTGCTTTTTGAGAAACCTTCTGTAAAGTCTCCACAATTGTCAAATTAACTGCAGTGCTGGTAAGTGTTGAATATGCCCCCACAGAAAATTTATCCTGGAACGACTCACTATGAAGGTGAGTGTAAACATTCCACCATGTGAGTCTAAATATAGTTTAAAAAGAAACAATAATACATTCTGTATCATAATGAGAAGAACAGTAAATTTATTGTAATCCCAACGGCAGTTACCAAATATGGAATATACATATCGTGCTGAAGCTATTTTTAAATTTTATTGCCTTCAGCTTCTTTATCATTACAGTATTAGAGCTGAACATTTCCAGAGAGGGAGCATCACACAGCTCTCGTGGAAAATTTTCTGTGAAGTTCCTTGTGAACTATAACTGAGACTATAATTTTGTACTTCGAACTTAGCTTCGTTCTCAGAGGCCATTCCAACTCCATTTATCATGATTGTAAAACAGGGTTCTTTTTTTATGCATAGTTTTTAATTATGGTCATATAATACGTGGAGAATATCTTTTGAAATTATCTGGATAAACAGGCATCCATTTTCGTGCCATGCCTCCCGCCTTCTGAGGTCAGGACACAATCCATTTGGTCATTGAACTCTTCCTCCCTCTTGTGTTCGTTTCCCGTGGTCGTTTTTAACTACATGTTTCTCTTTTTGAAACACCAAGAGAAAAAGTAACGCTTAAATTGTATATTGAGACGCTGGACGAACGTCATTTTCTCTCTGTTGTGCGATAATTGGACACTTGTTTCCCACTGCACTTTTTTATTCAGTGTGTTATGCGTTGAAGCTTCAACTACCATATAAAATCTTTCTTGAATTCGTTGTACTGTTATACCTAAAGCACTTTTGTTATTCGGTTCTTCAGTTGTACTCTTTCAAATTAGACTCAAGATTTAACTGACCACAGTTTAAAAAAAAAAAAAAAAAAAAAAAAGTTTGGTCCTTAGGATGTTACATATGCACACTTGAAAGTGCAACTGCACGTCAACGATATATATACCTGCAAGTTCTAATTCTGAAATTAGTGGGAGAAGCAATAATAATAATAATAATAATAATAATAATAATAATAATAATGAAGAATGTCAGTTGTAACCTTTCAGCAAAGAATAACAAAAATAATTTTAAAAACTTAAAGCAGTTTCCAACATGCAGAAGTAACACATAAGACAGTCTTCAAATTCAGAATCATTCGATGACTACATGAATATTTTAGTCCATTTTAAAGACAGTATTAATTTCTGTGACATATTTTGTCTGTATGTTCAAATTCGTTCTTTTGAAGTGTTATTTGATTGAATAATTCAGTCAAATACTTTAAATATTCAAATACTTTATCGATGTTCTTCGAATACGGTAATTATATTTTCTTCCGCGCGCACCACTTCGTAAGAACAATGTTGGAAATAGAGATTTTCCTCAAGTAATAATTATTCGAACTAATGCATATTGGCTTTTGAAAAAAGTCTAAAGAACGCTGATAAATCAGAATTATAACGGATTGACTTCTTGACACAGAATGGCTTATATCTGAGGAATATTAATTGAAACATATAACTGAATATCGGTGCGTTGAAACGTTAAATATCCCCGGCGGGAGCTCATGTGGTTCGAATTCCACGTTAATCAGTAGGTCCACGTCTCATATAGCCTCGCTGCTGAAAGGGACGCTAAACTAAACTAAACTAAAAAAAACGTTAAATATCTAGTTCAGTTCTTGTATATGTGGTATTCCTAGCAACGATAGGAGAGAAGAAAATATATGGTGATCGTGAAAAGAAGTCGAATTCGAGGTTTCAACGGATTTACACCTTTCATGGCCCCTATGTAGCTAAAAGGTGGTTTCTCAATGTCTCTGTTCATCCCAGTGTAAATGTGTTCACTCACCCATGGACCGTACTGTTGAACGTATCCGCACCAAATTTTAAACTTAATGATTTTTATAAGATTCTCTAGGGGCGTTTTTCTTCTTTCCACACCTAAAATTAAGGATGGTTTAGTGAAGAATAAGTCCTTTCTCTGAAAAAAAAGTCCTAAAAGTACTTCACTCTTAGCGAGGAGTTCTTTTAAAACGATTTTCTCAAACTACTAAAGCGATTCTGTTCAGATTTCAGAAATAAATATTTCGTTAATGACTCGGCAGTATGACATAACTCATTTGTCCTCTTTAAAAAAATCGCAAACGTTAGCTGTTTTTTGCAATTTTGTCCATACTTCATAAATAAATGTTTCATTAGCATTTCAATATGGCGTAACTCATTTGTCATAAACTCCACAGGGGATAGTTTACTCTTTTTGAGGGGGAAGGACAATTTTCTCAAAAGACTACAACTTTGCTCTCATTTCTTAAATATGTGTTTCATTAATAACCTCACAACACACGATAATTAGTTTTCATGAAACAATCAATAAGGGGTAATTTACTCGTGGGATTGTATTCTTTTCGGACGTTGTTTTCTTTGAAAACTACTCAAACGATTTTATTCATATTTCACAAATAAATATTTCATTAATCTATAATGTTACGTATGTTTTTGACAATATCCACAAAGGGTAGTTCATTTTTTGTGGGATATATTTTCTTCAGTCTAAGTTTCCTTCGAAAACAAGGAAAATAAGAACTAGGAAATAATGTATGCGTTCAAATAAGAACTAGTCCCATGATTGTTTCTGAAAGCGATGATGATGATCAACCTTTAAAGAAAAAGTTAAGCAGGCTCTCAATTTTCAGAGGAGGATAATTTTGGTGTTACTGAAAACAATAAACATAGTGTATGAGCCAACACTGTGATGACTGTCCGATTATTCTCGTTGCCTCCCTACCCACGCTAACAGCGTGACGGATCTGATCTAATGAGTATCTTTGAACATCTTCGTTAACCTACCAACTGCTTCTTTGCTGACGATGTTGCTCTTCAACAAGAACACCAAGGATGCGGATTCGTGTGCATTCTGCCCTTCAGTAGTTGTTGAATAATTTCAGCATCCATTGTCTGTGTGTCGACACCTGCAAGACTTTTTTGTCACAGTAACGGTAAAAACAATATGCGCGTCGTTTCACTTACTGAGTGTAGGTCATCTCAAAGACATTTGAATGACAACGTTTTCTTATTTGCAGGAACTGGGCAACGTTACTCTGTGGGGAGTTGAGGTGCATATTGTCCATGAGAGTTGTAATCCAAACCTTAAAGTGCTAGGATCCATGATCGTGACGTCAGAATCTCGTATGTAAGGTCAACAGCTGATAAGCATATGCAGAAAATATTCGTATTCTAGACCTCATTAAGCGAAATCTGCCTCATTAGTATGTAGATCTCAAGACATTTGATCCCTGCGGGAGCTCATGTGATTCGGATCCTATTTAAGCTGTAGGTCCATGTCTCACTCAGTGTCGCTGCTGAAAAAGATGCTAAACTGAAAATCTAAAAATCGAGGGACTAATTGTTTGATAACGTCTGAGATTTTCTCGTTTGTTCTCCCTTCTCTCTCTCTTTTCTCTCTTTCTCTCTCCCTCTTTCTGTCTCTCTCTCCCTCCCTCCTTCCTACAATACTATAGCTACGTACGTGAAATTTAGACAGAGACCCTCTCTTCTCATGAAAGTAAAGGATGAAAAGGTTTTTCGAAATACTCGTCCCAAGTGAAGGTCTTTTTCTTCCTTCAAGAATAAAGACCTCATGAATCCCAGAAGTTAGGAGAATGAAACTCTGTATATCAATTTTTCATTACAAATAACTGAATACGTGCTTCAGTTTTCGAAAATTCCGTTTTAAACGGGTCGAAGAAAAGAGAGAAGGAAGTATGGTGGTCTTGAAAAATAGAATTCGACATCAACAGATTTATGTTTCATGGCTCATGCATACCAAAAAAGTTATGTTTCAGCATCTGTTCCTCCTGATGTATATTCACCTAGAAGTCATACCATTCAGCGTATGGAGACAAGTTTTAAACTTAATGGTTTTATGTGATTCTCCAAAGGGAGGGCGTTCGAATTTTCTTCCTTCCTTTAAAATTAAGGATAGTTTTCTGAGGAGTGAAAATCAAAATTTGCTAATTTCTCAAAAACTGCTCTTGCGATTTTGCTCATATTTCTTAAATCAAAATTTCAGCAGCAGTCCTGTACTGTGGTATAAACCAGATCTCTGGGAAAAATTGAGAAGCGGTAGTTTAATCTTGGGGTTAATTTTTGCGATTCTCTGAAAATCGACTTAGGTGATTTTGTTCATATTTCATAAATAAGTATTTCATTAATATCCGTATAATGTTGCATAAATAACTTCATGAGAATATCCAGGAGGGTAAGTTTACTCCTGGAGTGAGTGTTTTTACAATTTTGTGAAATACAACTTTTGTGATTTAGTTATTTTATGTACAAATATTGCGTCAATAACCTTAACGTTTTGGATCAGTCTACAAAAATCTAAGAAAGGTAATTTACTTCTGGAGGTGAGTTTACTTGGTGCAAAATTTTCCGAAAACTCCGTATAATTTTCTTCATATTTCACACGAAAATTTTTCATTATTAACTGCAGCACACCAAGATTTAGTTTAAGAAATTGTAGGAAGAAAGTTGTAGGGTGGTCCGTAATTTTCTTTTCGTAGTTCGATAATTTACGTATTATGTATAATCTCTTTGACTCGTTTACTTTAATTCTGTGCTGGGGCCGCGGTGGCTCAGTGGTAGAGCGTTCAGCTCTGGTGCTTGGGGTCCCGGGTTCGATCCCAACTCCCGCCAAGTGAACTTTGTGGTGGACAAACACCGTGTGCGTGGGTTTTCTCGGGGTTCTCCCGTTTCCTCCCACTTTCTTCATTCCACCATTTCATTCATTACTCACCATCACCGTCTCCTTTAGCCTAACCGGCATAACCGTGGGACGTAAAACTTAAAGATTTCATTTCATTTTTTTTTCAAATTATGATCTCACGTTTTTAGTCCAGGTAAATATCTACTTAATAATGCTTTAGTGGTCCCAGCTTTTGGGATGCATTTACGTACTATATTTGATCATGTGTTTGCAGCTTTCGAAACAAGTGAAATACTAGGAATCCTGTTAAGTTTTACAAGAGATTGGTTGTATTCAGTGTTCGAAGTGGAGGGGAAAAAGCAGGCGGTATGTTTTATTACGATTTTGACTCGACATACCGGCTATCGAAATGTTGAAATACAGTGAGGGTATGTTTCCTAAAAGGTTGCATTTCTATTTACATAATGACTGAAAACCATTGGAGAGCTTCCTTGTAGTTACGGAGAGGGGACATCGAGAAACCTTGAAAGCCCGCCAATTACTTTCTGAATTATATATTTATTTATTTATTTATTTATTTATTTATTTATTTATTTATTTATTTATTTAGGGGTATATAATCTTTGTTGCATTATAGAGAATTATACACGAAAATCCTCAAAAACTGAGTTTTTATATTAACAATTTCTTACGGGAAATCTCCCGGCCCCACCCCTCACTCGACTGAGGAGTATTCCAAGCTCCCGAAAGACCCACCCCCACAACAGACAACCCCTAAATCTGCCCATGCTCAAAACACGGCATTTATATGCATTAAGGCAAGAAAACATACACATACATAAGAAAGAATGAATTCAATATGGGACATTAAAATATAAACTAGATTAACTTCTTTGAAGACACCTCATTTTTAAAAACAAAAGTTAGGAAAAAGATGACAAACATGTCGGTATTGCCAACTTAGAAATTATTTCGACATAAGAAGCAAAATCGTTTTACGTGCAAATCTATTCGCCAAATACTGTGTATAAAAATGGATGTATTAAAGATATGTTAGCATCTACTTTCCAGTAACGGTATGTCTTGATCACTGAAAAACCAGAGACTGTATGGAATATCATCGCGTACCGCTTCACTTCGACCACTGGTTGTATTTCAACTGAACAAAATATTTCAGCTACGTTTCACATACGTAAAAGTGAAAAATAGGAACATAGTTAAAAGTTGCAAATGCTTGTATGACATGTAGCAAATCATGTACGCTATGCGGATAATATATTCGATTCCCTTTGCCATATATGCCTGAGAAATTTGATCAAAGGTTGTGATGAAACACACAAAAATACAAATTCTCGTCAATTTGTAACATGTAAAATCTCAATATCTGTTTCGTAATGCATTGTAAATACGAGCAAGGACGCCGATCCTGGGGGGGACCGGGCCCCCCTATTATATATATATATATATATATATATATATATATATACCTTCTGTATTTGAATGCCCCCAAACTTACAGATAAATCGGACCGCTATAAATTGAGCTATTTTTAGTTTTAAATATATTTTTAAAAAAACTTACAAGATAGCATGCAAGTTCTGTAAAATGGTTTGTATTTTGTTGCAATGAAAGTACAAGAAATACAAGCATGTGCGTGAACACAAGATCTTTGTTCATACTTAGAAAGTAAGGCGAGGGATTCACCCAAACCATATAAAATTAACCCGTATAGAAACATGCGAATGTACACCCAAGTTGTCCCAGATTCTCACTTTACTCCATACATACTTATTATCGCTTATTAGCCAGTTTCTGTACACGTTAAAAATGATGATTTACACACAACTGAGAGACGTTGCGTAATTTTTGTGTTAACGTTCCAAGGATGTGTTCAAAACAAATATATAAACAAAAATAGTTCTTCGTATGGACATGGCCAAAAGAAAACTCTACTTGCGTGTACAGTTCTAGTTGACTTGCCTCGTCAAACACTGAAGAAAAGTGATGTTACGGCAACGACAAACTAAGCTGTTTGATTTTCTTCTCATAAATTGATCCACTTATTGTACTGCGTATTTTCACATCAATGCACATACGAGAGTGTAGCTAATAGTACCCCTAGTATAATGGCTAGCTTGTGCGCCTTTTGTAAACGTGTTCCTGAGTTCGATTTACCCAGGAAGAGCATTTAACACGTTACGGTGGTTTTGTTTTCACCTTAAACTGTACGTTCGCGACTCCCAAGCCTCGGTGCTGAAAAACGAGGGTCAATTTCCACCAACCAACAAACTTGAATTCTTCTCAAGTAGGAACAGATGTGACCTGTTATCTTAGTATCAACTGACATTATTACAGATGTTTGCTACGGCAAATCAGCTAAAATCTTCAATAAATTATTATTAATCATTGTTTAAATCATCCACCATTGCTAGTAGCATTATATAGATGATACGTATAAAACGACAACGACAATGGCATGGCGTGAGCTTCATAAAACATTTGTAAAGTTAATTTTCTTCCTAACGTCATCACTCTCTCTCTACGTAGAAAGTGAAGTACAGCTACGTGGCACGTAAATCATTTACGTACACTGCATATCTCAATAAATTCAGTCCTTAACAGAAAATAGTTTCTCTCTCTCCCAAAACAATTTTTTTCTGCAGTGGTTTGATATGAGTTCTCTCAAGTTAGAATCTAAATAAATTCTGTAATTCGCTTTCTTCCATTTAAGAAGGGTAGATTCATTCAATTTCATAATTGTTAGTCCAACTTCCAGGTTAAATTGTACAACCAAGCATTCAAATATTAAACCAAAAATTGCCCACTTCCGTAGATTTTTTTTTTTTTCACTAAAGAATTACTAAATAGGAGTAGCCAAGAAACAATGACTTACTATTTCTCAAGGTATTGTTTTTTTGACAAATTATGCAATATACAATTGCTGTAATGAAATACAATGGAATCTGTGCAAGTAAGGATTCACAAAACAGTATACAACGAAAACTTCCTTAGCGGGCATATGTCTATAGCGGATACAAAATATCTGTCTATAACAGCACACATCCCATCTGAAGCCTCATTTGCTCTACAACGTTTTCAGACGTATTGGGACGATCTGAAGATTTGTTGTGTCTTATCGAACACAATACAACATCCAATTTCAATAAAACATTCATGCCACTAATAAATAGTAGGCCTACTGGGAGGATCTTTACCATACTTTGTACGAAAATTGTGTGACACAGTTGTCGCAGACTTCAATTCTTCAAATCGAAACACACAGCTAGCACGCTTGGGACCATCAAAGGAAGCCATCTTTGCAAGTTTCGCTAGCGCTTGTGATGGCTTGTTTCTGAACTAGTGTTCTACGTGAGTCAAAACTTGATGCATTTTGCTACAAAATGACACCAAAACCCTGTCTGTAAGGTAAATGAATAAATCGATACGAGTTTTCAAAGCTGTAAATTCCTTTTTGATACACCCTTTATTTTTGAGTTTACGATCCACGATTTTTCTCTCTAGGCGAAGGGAGACGACGACGAAATGAACTCCAACGAAATTAATATTGAAAGAGTAATACGCATTATCCGTACCCTGAGCAGAATTGTAACCTGTAACTGGAGTCTCACCCGGTTTGATCAAGAAAACTACTTTGAGGGGAAGAGTCACTTCTCTTTTGCTTGAGAAATGTTGGGCTTTCTCCTTTAACATTTCAATTTTAATGAAGAAACATTAGTGTTTCAGCTGTCTTTTCCCTTTATAACACGAAAAATATATAATTACTACATTCCGAAGGTAAAAGAAAAAATAAAGTTCAATAATCGATAATATAATCGAAATCGCGATAGGAGAAAAAGGGCAAGTTTGTGGATGCAATGGTTTTCTAGTGCGAAGGAATTATCTGTAGAGATAGAAAAAAATTTAGGAGAAAGTGTTTTAGTGAAAATTTAATAGTAGTAGAAATAACTGTTCTCAAAATGAACTAGTTAGGCTTGGTGGAACAAAATTATCATTTAGAACTTACACTTAATCTAAAACTTCAGTTAGTAAAGCTTTTGCATATAAAGATACATTTTATGTATAAAGTTAGGCAGAACAAGATAATTTATCTATCAATATACATTGAGGCTGTTAAAATTCGAGCGGCAGAAGGTTAAAAATCAAACAACCAGATTTCCTACTTCAAATATGATGACACGATTTAACAATAAATAATGAATGCTTTCTATAAATAGTGAACTTGTACTTACTAGCTTGAGCCAAGTGAACTTTGTGGTGCACAAACACTGTGTGCGTGAGTTTCCTCGGGGTTCTCCCGTTTCGTCAACTTTCATTCCACCATTTCATTCATTTCCCATCATCTCCTTTAGCCTTGCGGGCATAACCGTGGGACGTAAAATTTAAATATTTCCCTTTTATGAACTTGTACTACCGTTACTGTAGCATCATGTCCAAAATGGCCGTTCATGTCTTCAATTTTATAAACTCAGTTTATATTAGGATCTAATAGAAACCTCACTCACAATAAAGTGTTTCCATAACGGAGAATGACATGTAAGCGAAATATTGTACCAAAACAGCGTTGAGTTTTGTTAAATTTAGGCAGCTCGTAACAATAATGACAAGACGTAGAATTTTCATAGACTTGATAAGGTGATTAAGCAACCAAAATGACTTGTGATAGGTTGAGTTGCGCATAACTTACACCTGCTAGTCAACAATGAAATGCTAGTTCGAAAACCAATCAAGATAGCCAGCCTCGGACTGGATATAGGATTCGTAAGTAATGAACGTTGTAAACTCACTATTAGACATTCAAACTATGCTATGCATAAGTATCTATAAGAACGGCTTTGTCCGTCCGTCTGTCAACAAGTATCAGAGCAAAAACAGTAAGAGATATCGAAATGAGGTTTTATTCAACTGATTCAGCGCACCAAGGATAGGTTTCATTTCCATTAACTCTCTATTCAAACTGGAAGTGGTTCGAATTCGTCATTTCCGATTTCAACGTTTATCACCATAGAGCGAAAACATTAACAGATAGCAAGTAGTCGTCTTTTGCAAACGATTCAGCGTCTCAAAATAACCTATCATGACTATTCGCAACATACCATTGAAACCAAAAGTGGTTCAGATTTATTACTACTCCCGTCTTCAATACTTATTTTCATAGAGTAAGAACGGTAAGCGATTTCGAGATGTAATTTCTTGCAATCTATTCAGCTTCCCAAGAGTAGATTCTGTTTCTTCCTTTAAATCTCTGTTAAACCGGAAGTAGTTCAAGTTAACTATTTCCGGTTTCAACGCTTATCGCCATAGAACAAAAATAGTAATATATAGCGACAAATGTTTTTTTTTTTTTTGCGATCGATCCAGATGTTAAAAGCACATACCATTACAACCTGCAATACACTACTAAACCGGAACTGTATGTATAATTTACTACTACTTTCGGTTTCAGTACCGATTTTTGTAGAGAAAAAGCGGTGATGAATATAGAGATGAAGTTTTTTTCAGACTATTCAGTTTCGCAAGAGTAAGCTCTGTCTCTTCCTTGAACCATTCATTCAAACTGGAAGTGGTTCAAATTGAAGACTTCCGGTTTCAACATTTATCACCACAGAACAAAAACAGTAAGGCATCCGGTTTCTGATATAGATTCAGCGTCCGACGGACAGGTTCCACATTTGACCTTAAGGACCCGCGGTGGCTCAGTGGTAGAGCATTCACCTAGTGCTTGGGGTTCCGGGTTCAAACCCTGCTTCCGCCAAGTGAACTTTGTGGTAGACAAACACCGTGTGCGTGGGTTTTCTCGGGGTTGTCCAGTTTCCTTCCACTTTCTTCATTCCACCATTTCATTCATCTCTCATCACCACCGTCTCCTTTAGCCTAACCGGCATAAGCGTGGGGCGTAAAACTCAAAATTTCATTTAATTTTCATTTCATTTTTGACCTTATTAATCTATTGCAATGAATAGTTGTAGATGTACTACTTCACTTTAGAGTATTGAACCCCCGTAGTTTTACACTGTGAAACTAAACTCGCTTGTTTTAATTGTAAAATCCACTACAGAAAAAAGTCATATCTGAGTAAGAAAATCATAGTTAAAAAGCTGACTTTTTGTATCTTCACCTGTGACAGTTTTCCTTAGACCGTTCGACTATGCCAGCCAGCAATTATTATTATTCACTGTTTAATAAAACAAAAAAGAACAAAGCAAAAAATATAATACTTGTACAACAATTTTAGCAATGTAACACAGATACAGATGGTGATCAGAAAAATGGAAACACCTGTAGTTGGCAACACGTCAGATGTATCGGTTGGCAGTGGTGTCGTGGCGCCCGCAGCGCCGGACCGCTGGTGGTGGTGTGTTAGGTCGGTCTCCATACTACGTCAGGCGCAGTGGAACAGCAGTGTCCAGTAGCTGCAGCAGACGGAAGTAGTGTAAAATGGGAGACCTCTCAGATTTTCAAAGAGGGCAAATTGTTGGTGCCCGGTTATGTGGAGTGAGTGTGACGGCAGTGGCTACTGTATTAGGTGTGTCGCGTGGGACAGTGTATGACGGCCTACACAACACACGGGAAAACCACATCGGAGAAGCGGAAGAAAATCATGAGTGACAGGTCACGCCGGGTATTAAAGCGCATTGTCACGCAGAACCGTCGTGCCACTGCGGAGCAAGTGACGGAGGAACTCAATCAGCACCTCCCCCGTCCTGTTTCGACAATCACAGTCCGCCGCGAATTACATGACATGAACTTACGGGGTCGTGTTGTACGGGCCAAACCGCTCATCAGAGACCATAACGCTTTCGCACGCCGCAAATGGTGCCGCGACCATGCAACTTGGACCGTTGAGGACTGGAAACGTGTGATATGGTCGGAAGAGTCATCCTTCACCCTATTCCCAACCACGGGTCGTGTTTGTGTGGAAAACGCCCAAAGAAGCTTATGATCTGCAGTGTCTCCGCCCAACTGTGAAACATGGTGGCGGCTTAGTGATGCTTTTGGCCGCCATATCATGGTTTTCATTGGGTCCTGTGATCACACTTAGCGGACGAATCACTGCCAACGATTATGTCGCAATTTTAGGAGACCACTTGCATCCTATGGTCCGAATGTTGTTCCCGGACAATGACACCATCTTCCAGGATGATAATGTACCCATTTACACAGCTGACGTTGTTGCGACGTGGTTTGAGGAACATCGGGATGAAGTTCAACACCTCCCCTGGCCCGCCCAATCCCCAGATCTCAACATAATTGAACATCTGTGGTCCGTCTTTGGAACACGACTCCGGCGACGATTTCCACCTCCATCCTTTCTCACAGAACTGGCCAATGCCCTGCACGAGGAATGGTGTAAAATTCCACTTGCTACAATTCACGACCTCTATGCCTCCATCCCACGTCGCATCAAGGCTGTTCTGAAGGCGAAAGGTGGCCCGACACCATATTAATCTGGTAAGTGGCAATTTCGTTCATGTGTTTCCATTTTTCTGATCACCATCTGTATATATTATGAATATATGTTTGATTCTTTTGGTTCATTTTGTGTTATTAATACTATTTAATATTTCCAAAGCTATAATGAACAAGATTATGGCTTCATTGAAATGTGTGTACTTTTACCTGTAATGCTTTGGACCCCATCAGGTGGATTCAAAAAAAAAATGTTATATATCGAACTTCTAATCCATGCTCTTGCCTTTGGTGCGAGTGATCCCGGTGTCGATTCCTGATGGGGACACTCAGGCAAGAAGGTGTAAAAGCCTTTTTGAGACCAGCTACCGTGAGTGAGGTTTTTCAGGATTTTCTTTTCATACCATGCAAATGCCGGGATAGTACCTAACATGAAGGTCCCGAACCCCTTCCTTCATTTTCTCTCTTTCCTTCTTTCCCCAATGCCCCGGCTAGTGTGATCTCGATAATTTATAACTTCTAGAAATTCATCTAATATATATATATATATATGTTGATTTCTCTGTTTCAGAATCTGCCCGTCCTGATGGCTTTAAGGATCAGAATATTCCATTCCTTTATTCTCAGCTTGGTTGCTCTTCTGTTGGTAATGTATTCTTCGTATTATGCTAACCCAATACCGCTACGCTATCCGGATACGAGAGAAGGAGGTAAGAATATTGAGAAACTTCCCTCAATACATTTTAATATAGAGTGATGTATAGTAATTTAAAAAAAAATCAGCTTTATGCTGAAATATATTTACTATTTTTTTTAAATCTCCGTTTGAGAATAGATGCGGAAACGACAAGTGATTTAGAGAAAAGCTTTATGACCTTGCAGTCACATAAGTATATTTTCGACTAATTTGAGTCAATTTAGAAAAAATATGCTTCGATGTGATCGCTCTCATAGGTATTCGTAGTTTAACCATTTACACTCCAATACTGTTTCTTGTTGTGCAGATTTTCACGTACCTAACAGTAGTACTTTTCACTAGATGATTTGGTTGACGTAAGTTCCTTTCCAGCACCGAGGCTCCATAAAGTGCACCTACAATTTAATGTGACATCACATATACTTCCATGGGAATTAAAGTCAGGTCTTCCATACCAAAGCGAAGACGTGAACCTCAAAGTCACCTCACTGAAAATCGTTTGTACGATAGGACTCTTGACTGAGTTAACGAAAGAGACACTAAAGCACCTGTTTGACTTAATTGCGGGTCGTGTAAAAGTTAACTTTTTAACGTAATTACAAATATTACGAAGACACGTGTCAGTCTTCTGCTAACCTTTTCGAAGACCATGGAGCACGGAAGCTTCTCAGTTGTGCCAATTGACATGCCAGTAATGGCAGAATACCTATGATGATTATGATGATGATTCTTATTGTGCAAAAGAATTATGTTCGTAAGGGCTCAAAATAATATCCGCTGTAACACTTGAAGAGTAACAGTAGACTAATATCAGATTATTGATCTAATATATTGACAAAGACTCTTGTCTCGTCTTGTTGAAATAACAAACTGAATTATTTTTCCTTTGAGGTGGTTACGCCGCATTCTGGATCCGCCTCTGGTCCATGGAAGGTTTCTCTCTATTCCTTCTTGCGTAAAAGGATGGAAGATTCGGAAGAGGCGCACAATATTATCCGCTGTAGCACTTGAGGATATTAGCTAGTTTGTACTAACAATTGATTGAGAGCAGATTTTTATTTATTTGTTAACTGAAAAAAATACTTTCGTGGTCTCGTCTCGTTCAGAAAACAGTTACATTTCCCTTGATTGAGGGGTGCACCGCTCCCTTCTGGGTCCGCCACCTAAGATTTGTATCTTCATACTTGCACCTTGTAGAAGTTTCGCACACAAAATATTACCTGCTGCAACACTTGGGGATGTTAGCTAGTTTGTATTCGTACTAACAATAAATTGAGAGCAGAATATTTGTTTAATATATTGACTGAAAATATACTTTTGTCATCTCGTCTCGTTGAAATAATACAAAATGAATTACAATTTTCTTTCAGGAGGAGTGGGCCTCCCTTCTGAATCCGCCACTGAGGAAATAACTTCCACTTTATAATGTATACTGTGTATAGGTTCATTTTCATAGTTGAAACAAAATCAATTTAAATCTTTAAGTTTTACGTCCCGCGGTTATGCCGGTTAGGCTAAAGGAGGCGGTGATGATGATTGATGAGTGAAATGGTGGAATGAAGAAAGTGGGAGGAAACGGGAGAACCCAGAGAAAACCCATGAGCACGATGTTTGTCCACCACAAAGTCCACACGGCTCCAGCTGGGATCTAACCAAGGACCCCAAGCACCGGAGGTGAACGCTCTACCACTGAGCCACCGCGCCCCCCATAGTTGAAACATTTTAAGATTCCAGTTTTGATGTAAAATTATACGTATTGAGTTCTATATGTGTAAAATAACTGAACTTAATTTGGCATTGTGCAGTCATTTGAGCAGCTGTCCTAGTTTAATAGGGAATTACTTCTCTACAGATAACTATGGGTTAATAGTATAAACGATAATAGGATGTTGCAATTTACTACAAAATGAAGAAAATCTATGATTTAACACCATTGAATGTCTTAACCTTCAAAACCTGAAATTGAGTCCCAGCAGGTCATGTCCCATCTTACGTAACTTCGATGCTGGAAAGGACGTTGATCTTCAACACAACAAATCGATTAAATTAAGTCATTTAACTAATATTCGGAAATCAAATTCTGAGGCTTAAATGCTGCTTTTTCTTTGTTCTTTCATTACAGAAATTGAAAATCCATAAAGTGAAAATCTAAATAAAACTTTTGCAGTCAGGTGGAGAATTTTATATAGCTGACGAATGTTCCTGGAATAGTGCCTATCTTTATATAGGCTGCGGAGTTAACTTATGTTAAAAGTGTAAAGAAGATTAAGCAGAACATTATTTTTAAGTACTTTGTACTCGTTTCGAATCTCTCTCTCTCTCTCTCTCTCTCACTCTCACTCTCTCTCTCTCTCACTCTCTCTCATAAATAAATAAATAAATAAATAAGTAAATAAATGTAGAAAGATACTTTGTATTAGTAGGAAAGATTGCCAATTTTTACGCTAGAAAATGTAACTGAGTGGAAGTTCCATCATTTTGTCAGCTCTCAACAGTAGAAGACGATATCGCAACGTAGTGGTTCCTCATCGGTCATGAAATGATTGACAGTTTGGTATAAAAATAAGATAAATCTACTGCACCGATGATTATTTTTTGTAATGTAAAAGGCAATAGGATATAAAGATGGGAAGAAGTCGTAGTGACGTCTTTCCTTTGAAGATGTTCATTGTATAAATTTTATGCGAGTCATAAAATTCCATGATAATTTTGGTTTTATATATCCCAAAGGAAACCAGAAAGCAAAAGGTCAATGTGGGCACTGGAGCAGCGAGTTGGTTGGTCTTAGTCTTTCAGTGAATGTTACAACAGAACCTGTATTGTAGTAGTCTATACCCGTTGCACTAATGCCATATAATGTGAAGCAGTTGAAGAGTAGCAGAATCATTAATTCAACGTGGACGTGGACGTTGTTCCAACTGTGTTGTTAGTAGTAATAACCGATTCTGTGGAGGTTGTTGCTTTACAGTTCTGTTTTTTTTTTTTTAGTAAGTCTTCCCGGGCTATCAGCCAGGTGAAGATATTGACATCCGACGTTTCCAATGCAGGCATTGCATTCATTTTCAGGGATTATAATTGCTTCAGATATTACTTTTCTGTTTCCTCACTTATTGATCTCTATTATTCTGTTGACAATCCTGCTTCGGTAGGAAGATTTTTATAAGTCCTAATTTGAATCAAGCATCCTTCATCGATTTTAAGTATAAATGTCCTTGAAGAAACTAATATATCTTAGGTTTGTGGCTCAACTTTCGACATTTTTTCTAATATTAATTAAATGGTTAGTAAATTGCTCACCAAATACCTGTTTCTTTTTCACAGGTATGAGTATTTTTATCGCCAGTCAGCTGTACAGAAATTTTGGAACTTGATTTGAATTTTTGCTTCAATCTCATCAAACTCTTCTTGTACCTTTGATCTTACTCGCTCTTTGTTCAGTTAACGGTAGTGGTGGACCACCGTGATTTTCTTAGAAGAAATTAACAACTTCTGCCAATTGAAGGACATGACGACAACATATTGTGTTTTCGAAAGCAATCCAATAGATGTTCAACCAGATACGCTATGATATGATTGCTTGTAGAGTATAATTATACATCATAGGGACCTCCTGTTAGCATTCATTTTCACAATTTTGCTCTTATTTGCTCACAGATTGCAGTAATTCATAAAAATAAGTGTATGAAATTAACTACTGTCAGTCTTCCTTGCCTTTCACACGACTGAAATAGTACTACGAACTGCTGGTTGAAGCGCTTGTGTGTAAATCGCGTACGTAAGGCATACAGGAACTTCAACAGTACGGGACACACGTATGCATTTAATATTTTTCATCGTACATTCCAAAGCTAATTTCATCAGTCATAACTGTGATTTTGTTGAGTACTGCAGTGTCACAGCAATTTAGAAAATATAAGTTGCCCCGGCTTGGCTAAGAAAAGTGATCAACAAATTGTTTCAGCGTAAGGTATGGATGGGGACGGGAACAGTTTTAATTCATGGCTCAGTAATCATAAAACATGCTATTTTGCCTATTGAGCAACTCTGAGAGGAGGTAGCTGAGGCTAGAAATAAACATTTTTGACTGAGGAAACGCAGTTCAGCAATAATAGCAGACGTCTTCAATGAGCGACATCCTATTCGCGTCCTCCAGCCAAAAGGATAATTTCGATTCTTTCCTCTCGAGTTAACATCCCATCCTACCTGCAAGAAAAAAAAAAAATAGAAACGGTCAGCCTTTCGTCCATACAATGCTCCACACACAACAAAATTTAAGTCTGAATGATAACATAACCTATCCTAAATTCATTGGCAACTTCAAAACCGTTGCAGATTTTGGAAAAATAACTTTGCCGTTGATGTTCTCTTCGAACGGGGATGTTGTTTAATATGTCACATGACCATAGTGCCATTTAAAATAATAAAAAAAAGTTGATTCCAAGATGGCGGATGACAACCTTAACCACGTCATAATGTTTCTTCCTACCATCAACATTGATCCCAATTGACTTCGGATCGATTGCATTTAGTTTCTCAAATATTTAGCCCGGTCCAGAATTTTGGCCACATCCCGTACAGTATATCTGAAAAGGTGTATTGCTGTTTCTATTTTATGTGTATGTTACTTTTTTATCCATTATTTGATGTAGCAAATGTTAATTAATAGCAAAACTAAGAATTTTCTCTTAAAATGTTTCAAAGTATTTACCATAGACAGTTTAAAGCAAGAAAAAAAAAAAAAAATAATACACAAGATAATATAATTTCCCTGATTTTCTTGACTGTTCAAAACTGCAGGACCAGGTTTTGGCTATAATGCATCTTTAAAACTGTAGGTAAACATAAATTAATTTAATTTAATCGATTAATTTATGATACTAAATGGTAAATATTTTTGTCCGGTTTCAAGACTAAATACTCCACTGTGCGGTGTGACTAAATCCTGGAATTTTTATTTCAATCGACATTAAAATTTATTTCTTGTGACTTCAACCTGGATATCTCTATTTTATAAACATGCAGCATCATGAATTGCATTTTTAAATACCATTTATATATTCCTTTGTAGCAAAAGTAAAAGTTTGTTTCTACAAAGCAGCATACAGTAGAAATCTAATCCTTCAAATGTCTCCTTTCAATTCTTATAAAGAAAAAGAATGTAGTCATGTACGGTGTGTTTTCAAAAACTTTTTCCTTTCTTCGAAAAGCCTAGTGTTTTCATAAATGAAACTGAACTAAGGAAAGAGGACTGTTTTATTGATCTGTTTGAGTTTTATTAGGAGTCTAGATTTTAAAAGTACTCCGTTTGTGTTTGCTAGTGAAAGCTTTAAGGCTACTCATCTTCCTTCGCATGACTACAGATCAATGAACTACGTAACCAACGTGAGGTGTCTAATCCATACATTAACTTAAGGTCATAATGTAGCCCAAAGTTGATCATCGTACAAATGGAAGTCCACCAATGGATACTATCCCGTGTCAGTCCAAAAAGTGTAATTATTCAAAACCTGGAAAATGTGGCCTTGTGTTACTCTTTCATGGTTTTAAGTTACTCAGACTTCATAAGATTTTCGAGCTAGAATTCTTATCAACTCGTGATTATTTCCCATAAGCGACGTGTCCTACTTATCTTAAATATCTTGATCTCATTATAAGCGCAATATTCAATGAGTTTAGTTAATGTATAGTCTTAAATAATATAAAGTAATTCACACAAATAAAAGTAAACTCTAAGACAAACATTTATTTATTAACATGTCATGTAGTTTCAGCATCTATTACTGCCTTTACAAAACACACTATAAAAGTAAAATTTCAAGCTGAGTGTTTTCTCTGGTGAGATTTTACTTTGTGTTGTTTCCATGTACTTCCAACTCTAGAATGAGCAGCATTAATGTAAGAAGAAAAATTTCATTGTGAACTCATTTTTTTATGTTTATTTTGCATTACTGTGCGCCTGAAATTATAATAATAATAATAAAAAACTCAAAGGTGTCTATTTAATGACTTCTAAAGAAAAATATAAGAAGGCTGCTCGCTAGCGTTTTAATTCCATTATTACAAACAAATGTTATATACATTTACAATATTTTACTTGAAATCATTTGTTTCCTACTAACTCTGTATTGCAATTATTTTTTCAGAATCTGCAAATGACTCTACAGTACTACTACAAGAGCCAGTTGCGGAATCCTTTCCTACATCATCTGTGATCATTGTATCCACTCCTGACATCACATCGAGTCCAGGTGTAAGTTCTGCATATCAACTTGTTAATATGACTCCTATTCCTGACAGCATAGCTAACAGCACAAGCCATGTGAGTTTCCATGTAGCACATATCACGGCATCACAGCTATTCAAACGAACCAAAAACACTAAACCATCTAATCCTGGGAAGGGAAATACTACAGATTCTACTGCACGTGGCATTGTAACAAGATCAATATATGAATCTGGCCATGATATCCCAAGTGTAAAATTGTGCCCGGAATTTGGATCAGGCCTGCAATTAATTATAATTGTCACTTCTGCTCCTAATCATAAGGATGCACGAATGGCAATTAGACAGACATGGGGGCATTATTCTGCAAGAAACGATATTAGTATTGGATTTCTGGTGGGGAGAACTTTAAACGAAGAAACACAAAAATCCATTAATGCTGAGTCTGAATTGTTTGGTGATATTATTCAATCTCACTTCATTGATTCCTATAATAATCTAACTTTAAAAACGGTATCTATGTTGGAGTGGATTGATAACTATTGTTTTCAAGTTCGTTTCATACTAAAAACAGACGATGATATGTTTATAAATGTTCCTACTTTACTTACTTTTATGGAAAAGCATACAAAAGATAAACGAACTATATTCGGACGTCTTGCAAAAAAGTGGAAACCTATACGAAACAAGAAATCGAAGTACTATATTTCCCCTGAACAATATAAACCTTCAGTGTTCCCTGATTTTACAACTGGGCCAGCTTATTTGCTAACCGGTGATGTAGTTCGAGATATATATTATGCAGCTTTGGACACCACATACCTTAAACTTGAAGATGTTTTTACAACTGGAATTGTGGCACAAAATCTTAAAATAAAACGTGTTCATGTGAACGAGTTTTTGAATAAGCGCATCAGCCTTCAAGCTTGCCAGATCCAAAAAGGTATTAGCATACATATGGTGAAGTATTACGAACAATTTGATATATGGAAGAAATTACTGGATGGGAGAACTAAATGTAAGTGACACGTAATAGGACCATGTAATGGTAAATGACAATTATTCCGAGAGTGAATGCAAGGAGTTGCATTAAACCATTTCCATGACATCTGATTATACATAAATTATGTAAGTTTTTTTCAGATTTGTAAACTGATATTGTATGAGTATGTAGGAATTTTCGTGTTACATATTATTGTACTATGGGTTGTGTTTTAAAGTGTCAATGCATCTATTTTTGGAAGTTTTTATCTGCCACACTAAGCATAATTATTTAATAAAAAATGTATTTTTGATGTGAGAGGAGTGATTGTTTTCATGTGTGCAAGTACAATTGGTGTACTTATTTTGTTGAATTTGGTGCTAAGTGTTGAATAATTCACTGAAAACTGAACAAAACCACATAGTGTAAGAAATGCAGATCAACTCCTTCCTGTCATCTGCGTAGCAGCACAAATGAAGGCAGTTGTAATGCTTATTTTCTGCCCATAGAAGCAATACGAACTAGTAGTGTTTACAGTTTTGTCGTTAACGAATATTTATAACAATTTTATGTGTTCGACTGTTGTAGATTTGCTAAAATATTTAAAGCCGCTTTATGTAATTACAATTTAGGTCAGTTCTGCATTGTGGAGTTATGTACGAATAGAGATGTGTAAATTCTTTACTGCATTGCATCTTCTTCTAAATGGACTTGTCTAATTTATTTCAATTATTTGCCTGTGGATGTCTTCACTTACGAGTAGATGTGCCTTTTTCAATAGCTACCATGGGGGAGAAAGCCCATGTTGGGGAGGAACAAGACCTGTAATTATCTTTCCCAAATTCTGTTAGTGCTAATGCCTTTTTAAAAGACAAACTGTTCAATTGCATATGTAATAAATGTGATCAAACTTATTATCTTTGCCTTGTAGTGTATAAGTATTTTCAAAATCAGTAGAAATTGAAGCAATAAATCCATTACATTCGAAAGATTTGTATGTAAAACTGAGTTTTTTCAAGTATGTGTTTCACATTAATTTGTGTATTCACATGGTTTTGTGAAATTGCTATTTTGATGATCTTTATCCACATAAAGGCATTTGAATAACGACGCTTTCTTTGTGAAATAGTGTACTCACGCAAATACACTGTGTCATAGTCCTTTGGTGTATGAATGATGTGCACTAGAGTTCTCAGTGTCCTATCTTAACAGCATCGAAGACTACGCAGAACTGCTGAGTGGTCTAGTCAAGTTTGTTACATGTTCCAAAATCCAAGTTGCAATATTTTGCGTTGCTGGATAACTAGTCCCATTCAACGATTAAAATAAATGCTGTCTACATTATGCGCAGGTTCTCATATTGAAGATACCTACCTGGCTGGTTATGTATGTAAACAAGCTTTCATTAGCTACTTCAAATAGTATGTAGTGTAATTGGTGTTTTATATTTAGACATACCAAGGGAAGTAAATTATTTTTAAAAAATAATAAAAAATGTTGTATGAAGAACTGGGCAGCTTAAGTAATCATATTTGCTGGAATAATAAGTTTTTTAATAAACTTGCAACTTCCGTTGTTATATTGTCTTACAAATGTAGTCCAGACAAGAAGTAAACTTTTGAAGACTTCTACATGAATACTGTACTATATTACTTGCTGTTTTCAATGTGTGTATATACTATTCCAGAAAAAAATGATAATTTTTTGTTGCGTCGAAGGTGACAGCACAATTCCTACTCAGTGTGTTTGTGTGAGTGGAAAGAAAATCACACAATAAATATGAGTTATTAGAATTAATAAACTGTATGCCCAATTTCAATTAGATTAAAAGTTATAAACATCAATAAATAATTACAAATGTGCCTTTGTCAATTTAACTTAATCATTTTGTTCTTAGTTACGTAATTCATTATATTATGTGTTAAAGGTGGACAAAGCCGTCTCAGGCCAATACAAATATTATCTGCACTTGATCTAAGATTAAAAGAAAAATAAGAAACTATTAGTGCCAGAAAATGTTGTAATCAAGAATGTTTACAGATGATAGCATCATCATATTATTTTATTGCAGAAGACTGCTTAGTACAACAGTAGTTCTGATGGATAGTGCTGGCTGTGTATTATTATTATTATTATTATTATTTTCTTGTAAAGGAGTTATTTTCCTGCAAGTAGTAGATTAAATATTAAAATCTTACGTGCACGTGATTATTAAAGTGTGAAAATACTGTATTAGTAATTACTTTTATGTTCAAAACTGTATAAAATACTAAATTAGGTACATCAATATTTTCGAACATTATTAATTTGCTTCGTCTTCCCAGGTAGCCTTGCGAAAATCAGATCTGGGAAAATGCACTATTTTTATTACTCAAGCCATATCCATAAGGAGGAGCTAGAAAGGAATTACTCAACAAAAATATAAGTGTTTAATTTTCATGCTTTGCTCTATCACTTGTGACACAGTAGGAAAAAGTAGTGCTAAGAAGCATGTATTTAAAAAGCAATTTTGAATTGCAAGCTAGTTAGTAGTCCATAGTTATCAACTAGAATGATAGATGTCAGAAAAGCTTTTGTTGCTTTCCACTCCTAATTTAATATTTATCATTACATTTATATGTCAATGTCAACTCATTCTGAAGGTAGAGTAAAATCTTTTGTGAACTGATGTATATAATTGTAAAACCCAGTGACATTTTTCTGTAGTGTTTATTAATATATACAGCTGTGTTTTGTTGCACAGTGAACAGTTTGGAATTTTTCAAACTCTTTGAAAATATTAGTGCAGTGAGGTTGTTGAGGAAATTTATAATATTCCGTGGGTAAAGAATACGTAGTTTGTCCTTATATAAGCCAAGATGTTGAACGATTTCTTTAAATTACTTTCTTTGTGTGAAGGGAGGGGGGGGGGGGCCGGACTTACGATACAATTTTCTTAATATTTCTATGCTCTTTACTCTTTGTGGAAAGGTTTAAATATTCTTGGCTTTAATTAACATTTTTCGAAACAGTAGAATTGTTAAAATTTTGTACTTCATTTATACAAGTTACATTCTATTCGAATACTGTAACATATTTGTGTACATTACCGAGAAAGACAATCAATGGCATTTTACTCCATTCTTTTTTGAACGTTAGTGGTAAATATATGTTTATAGGACAGAGTTAAAGAAAAAACATATTGTAATTGTTCAGGTTTAACTCTTTGAATTGAAAGATTGAGATGAGTAAAAAAAAAAAAAAAAGTCAGAAATATTACCATTTTTACATTTTCATATTTTATATAACAGGACGTGATACATCTTCGTATCAAAATTTCGAATTTAAGATAATTTAATAGTTTATAAAAAGGTTTTGCTGCTCACGCACTGTGGTAATCATTCCACATACAATTGACTGAATGACTGGAAAATTTCATTCCATTTGACCCTTTTTTTTTTTTTTATATATAAGAAAAAAAATTAATGAAAGCATTTGCTGAGCCAGCTATGATCGAATTTGTGCGAGATTATGAAGTTGGTTCTTGTTTTGTAAATGATGTCTGAAGAATTAATCTCGTACTATATTCTTAAATACTTCGTGAATACATTTTAAAATTGTTTGTGGTTTGCAGATGAAAAGTTCAATGACTATGAAATGAACGAAAGCTACTAAACATCGTAGTCTTCTGCGAATTGTACAGGGCCTTTACCATGTGTTAAATATAAATTATCGTTAAATATAAATCATACATGTATTAAAATTTGTTGTCATAAACAGCAAATTCTAGTTTTTATTCTTTTAAGATTGGAAGTACAAACATTTTAGGCAATGTTTTAAGTACAGTCTATATTTGATTTTAATGAAAATATTGACTGTAGGATTGGTCTAATTAACACAATAAAAAGTTACTGGATATTTACTAAGTAGAAATCAGAAACAAACTAAATACTTTTTATTCACTGCGCAGTATCATTTGGGGAATATGTGTCTACTGAGAAATAAAACTCTTTTTTATTGTGATATTTATTAAGTGTAGATCTTTCGATGTAAATTAATTATGCAATATCTTACCACATCTGTAGTCAATATGCAATGTCACCAAATAATGTACAATGTTATTCAGTTCGATCTGGATAACAGTCCAACCTATATCCTTGGACTGCTCAAAATATTAGATCAATGATACAAAGCAATCGAAAGTAAATAGGGGTAAAGTTTAAATAAAAGAAGTAAGTGTTTTTTTGATATAATAAAAGTGCCTTTTACGATTTTCCTGTTTAAATCTTAATATTTTACCTGTTATATCAACGTGACTTGTTATGGAGCTATTATTGTATTATGAATGTTTGTATATAATTCTTACAAGTAAATGCCTTCTTTTTTTAAAAAATTCTAATCAATGTATTGTTCATATCAAGTAATTCTCAAAACAGAGTTTTTGTGCTTAAACGTATCGTTGTGAAACTGAAGAATTCTATATCACACTTTTTTTTTTATAAGCATTCATACATAACTAGCTGTTTAATACATAATCAAGAATTAACTTCTAAACTGAATGAGACATTATTTTCGATAAACGTTAATGTTGCTCGAGCCATAAAGCATTGTCGCGAAATATTCCAAAGTCACTTTAATCAAAGTTTCTAAAATTTGATCACGTATGTGTAACAGGCGGCCAGTGAACATTGGAATTTTTCAGAAAGAATGCCCCGAGAAATATGAAATATTCTTTACGCCCCTTAATATAACGAGGCAAAAATAATAAAAGTCCTGATTTCCATTGGGCTTTCTATTGATTGAGCTCCTCAAAATCCAATCAGCTGGAAATCTGTTCAATTCCAAGAGTTGAAAATTGACATTATGGATAAAAGAGGGTGAGATTGTTCTCACCATCTTGTGTAGGGGCTTTGAGCATTACTTATTTATGAAAGTCTCATCCCAATGGTCCTATTGGTTTAAAAGAGGGAAAGGAAAAGCTGTTAAATATACCCCCTCTTTTTCTAGACATATCTCCGTGTAATGACAAAAAAATAGAAAAATCAAGTAATCTTACTTCCAGAAGCCAACTGATTGCGTACTTATAAACTGCAGTAGATCAACAAAATGTATAATCCCCCACACCAGGCGATTTCTGATATTTATTAATCTTGATTTATTTTCAGACATGTAAACAAGATAGAAGTCAATTAACTTCTTTTGAAGTTGAGGGAGAACGGTTATTAACTTAGTTCTCAGGGAACAAACGGAACTGAATTCTCTATAAAGTGGCTTTTGCTTGGTAAAAAGGTTCATGTAGTAGTACTGAGCATGCATGTACAGTAGTTGATTTGAAAGCGTTGCCTAATTTAAATGAAGGGAATATCACTGTTAAATTTATATTGAACGAGAAATTTGATGAGCAAAATTCTGTATAAACGTATAGCGTAAATCTATTATTTCCCAGTGATAAATCATAAGTAATCATGTCTGAAGCATAACTGGTTTACTGAATTAGTATGCTATACATTAAGAATGTAACTTATTGTAAGCTTATATTTATTCATTTCTAGTTCACTGTACATTGATCGTTTGTAAAAATAGATTTTACAGGACTTTATATAAAAATAAGTAAAGGTTCATAATCAATGAAATATGATTGCCTAAGAAGCTTTTTCATTAAGATGGTTAAAAAGATGTTTTATCAATCGTTGAAGTTTCTTTGTTTTGGTCGATATCTTGTAATACTGCAGTAAAATGTTCTATTAAAAGTTTTGCTTCAAGAATTACCATCTGCAGGTTGTATTTGCAGGAAAATTACATCCGTTCTATTGGTTTTGCTGTTACAGTTGTCACGCTGAATATCTTGTCGAATTTTAGTTTAAAGTGATAATTGTAAATAATAAGTTTCCTTGTACGTTTTTATACACTACTGATTATCACTATTTCAGTGAAATTTATTCTATGCAAGAAGAAATCTTGTAAAATTGTATTTTTTCATTGTCAACAATACAAGGAAACAGCAGCATTTAACGAATTCTGTGTAATCTTTGATGTACTAGAGATCATGCATAAAAGAATAATTCTATAATACATTGTTTTCATTGATGCAGAATTTTGCTATTTTTGTTGCATCAGTTGTATACCTCCTACATGTAAGCGTAATAAAACTACGTTAGTTATAATCCTGAAGCATATCATTACTTCTAAAAGATGAGATTCACAATCTCTCGCGTCGATGAAGTAAAATCACCGTAAAATTATAAATTTTAAATCCATGCTGAATTCTAGGCTATGTAACAGCACTTGTACAGCGTACTCTGTTATTTGTGATGTTCAAGCTAGTGTGGATCATTTGACATAAGGAGTTATGGAATGATGCTGAAAGATTTAGGAAACAATAAGTAATTTTATAACCCCCCTTCCCCCCCCCCCCAAAAAAAAAACATAGAATATTAACAAAACAATTACATCAAATTCTCAATTACTTTTCCCGAACTTTCGGTTAAATTTCCTTTTAAGTGTAGGAGTTCTTACAGTTTCTGCGCAAACTAATGCGTGGGATTTTACTTCGCAGTTCGTATTTAATATCTAATTTGATAAATGTAAAGATTTTGAGGATATATATCTAGTCCAAATTTGGTTAAATGTAAGTCGGAAGTTCGAAAACGCAAACTTAATATTAAGAGCACAAAAATAATAATTCCTCCACGACGTTTGATCAGCTATTTTAAACCAAAAATCTTATTTCAAAAAAAAAAAAAAGAAAAAAAAAACATGTCTCATAATAATTTTATCAAACGTTGTGAATTCTTACCACCTTTTCATCACAAACCCTTTATCTTCTTTATATATTACCAGCTGAAATTGCCGTTCTTCGCATGAGAATAGGTTTATGGGAAATGTTTGAATACTTTTCTGCTTAGGATATTTATTTCAATGAAAGTGTAATGATAAAATTATAGAAGATACTCTATTTTTGGCGTAAGCATTCAAACATCCTACCCCACATAATACACATTTAATCAAATTAGCATGATTAAAAACTGAACTTAAAGTGGGTACTATGTTTCTTGCTAGAGTCATTTCAAACGAGGCAGACGTTTTTCCGTATGGATTCGACACACCTGTCATTTTTGGCATTTCATTTTTCACCTAGCCCCTTCCTCTGCCAATGGGGATGAACTTAGACTTAAACTGCATTAATTTCAGAGCCTCCGAAAACTATGGATTGCACACTAATATCAGTAGTTTTGCATCATTTTCACCGGTCACTCCTTCCAACCCCCACCCCTTGTGGTGTCTTACTCCCGCAGTATTTTTTTCAGATTGAAAGTCATATGTTTACCAATCAGTGCCTACTTATGAGGCAGTGATAAGTAGGGTACGCTGTATTTTTACTTGGATTGTCTGTGTTTTTATTAACAATATGCCGAAGCAAAAATGTTTTCTAGTGCGTGGGCGGAAGAATTTCAGTGCATGGAGAGAAGTACAAAAGGTTTAAACTACGCATCTTGTACGTATTCTAGAAGTGATATAGATGTGTAGAACCGCGGGAAAGGTGACATTAGCATACATATGGAAACAAACATAAAGCCAATACAAGAGATGTGGGTTTAAGTTCAAATTACAATCTCTTTTTCTCTAGTAGTTCGTCGTCGTCTCATAATGATAATGTGATTGCATCAGAGTTGAATTTGGTTTATCATTCTGTGAAACATCATCACTCTTGTGAAAGCATAGATTATACTGTTAACTGTGTTCTTTTCAGCGATTCGGAAATTATTAATGATAACACATGCGGTAACATTTAAAGCAAGTCGCTTCGTGATAATGTATTAGCACCTTTTTTAGTATCAATGCATACGGATTATTTGAAAGTCAAGGGCATGCAATTTCTCTATCAGCACAGACACTTCAAACTGCGGATCAGCGAAATGTTTCCCATTAGTTTTGCCATATTTTCCTTTTGAAAAAGGAATCCAATATTGTCTGCTAGACTTTTATGAAGATTCGCATGACACGTCTGCCGCGATTGCAACGAACATAGGGCGACCATACTTCCCGTTTTAGGGAAGTGTCCCGGCCGCCCCGTCAGTAGATGGAAAGAAAGTAGTTGTCCGGTTTTATTCAAGTGAAAGAATAACAAACCCAGTACCTTGACTCGTTTTAAAGGTATTAATAATTTCAAAGAGGCAAGAACTAAACTGAAATTCCCGTCTTAAACATGGTGTATAGTTCTCAGTACTGCTCGAAACGCAGAAGTTTTAGCAGTTGCTTGTTTGTTGAACAACTTTCAGCGTGTCTTTCCTTTTTCATAAGTATCGAATAACTTGACCCCGTCCTGTATCAAAGAGAAAGGGGGCGGAGAGCTCTCTTATCAGGGTGCTAATAAGAACAAAGGTAGACCTAAAAGTCTCGTAGATTCTTCTGTGAAATACTAGCATTCTTCAGTTCAAGAGTCAACGTCTCACTCAATGTAATATCAAGGATTCAAGCTAGGGTATAGGAGCAAATGCAGTCAGCATCATGTCTTACTATATTGTAAGTTAAATGCTGTTTATATTTTATAGCTTATATATCAGGGGTATAGAAGTAAAACCTGCTAAATCTCATTTTTTCAATTTTATCAAGAGACGAAACAAAAGGGACTCCCTTATGTTTCAGAATGGTTGAACATTTTTTTAAGTGGTCACTACTTAATGAAGATGAGTGAAATCTACCACTAAAGAAAAACAATTCTGAAACATAAGGGAGTAACTTTTTATTTTTCGTTTCGTAACAGAATTGAAAAATGGATTTAGGGCGTTTTGCTTCTATACCCCTGATATATAATGTTATATTGTAATATAAATGTATTAGGTATTGCTAAGGTAAACGGGAACTAATTTACGCACTGTTCTTTCTTATTTCTCATCTCTGTCCGGAACATGCCCCGTTTTCATCTGAAAATGTTACGGTCACCCGAAACAAACGTTATAGCCAGAGTAACTAGTTCTGGCTTAAATCTTGAGAATGTGTCTGCGTACGCGGGTGGTAATGCTAGTGTAAATTACGAAATCCGAAACAATGTCTACCAAAAATTAAAAGAAAGAAATCCAAACATAGTGGCAGCTAATTGTTACGTTCACGTTTTGCATAATACTGTTCGTTTTGCAACGTTGACGTGGAAACGGTTGTTCTGAAAGTGTATGCTTATTTTAGTATTATGCTGTAAGAGTTGATCAGTTAGAAGAAATATGAGACTTTGTGGATGTCGAGTAACAAAACATTTTGTGTCATGTAGTCACACGTTGGTTGTCTTGACTACCTCCGGTAGATCGGCTAACTAGTCTATGGGTTAAGTTCGGAGAAAAAAAAAATTATATATCCTAGTATTTGAACATTCCAACACACGATTAACAAATTATTCACCCGAAACGCTCGACTATATCACACGCTACCTCAAATCTATTTTGTGTAAAAGGGCTCTTCTAGTCCAAACCAGACCTTGTTTACGATCACAAATGATTCAGTTTGCAGCGAATGATGGAAAGTTACATCTATTGCAATGTACAGTATAATCTTATTTTTCGCACAAGTCATGTTTTCTTTCGTGCCACAATAACTGACGTCAAACAGATTGAATCTGTGAAATGATGAGGATTAGAATAATCGTTAATAATAATAAAACAATAGAATACCAATAACGGTCATCTAAAGAATAGTTTGATAAGGAAAACTAATTAACTCAATGATCGTCAATAATAATAAAACAACGATAGAATTCCAGTAACAATTGCCTAAAGAATAGAATTTGATGAGGAAAACTAATTGAAGGATTGGATGTAAGGTCCATCCCTCCCTTTAAAAAGAGAAAAGCGAAATTGAGATTTTCACATGTTCCAATAGGAAAAAAAATCACTGTTCATCGTGTGCAAGAATCATGTGGATCCGATTATTATATTCAATGTTATAAAGTAAAAGGAGGTACCTACATACAGTATTCATCGTAAAGTTAGACCAAGAAGCCGGCAGCTCCAGGAGCCACCTGCTTCTTTCCCCAAAGTACGAAGGAGTTGAGGCTAGTGTCAGTAGGTTCCGCCAACGCCCAGGTATTGCAATGTTTTGCTAGCTACGTCAGTTACACAACAGCTGTGTTGCCATGCGTTAGATGTGTTTTAGTGCTACTTCGTGACATACCGTTCGGTAGTAAGATGAGTGATTTATCAGAAAAGACTGGTGAGGAATATGTTCCTAGTGGTTATGATACAGATGACTCAAGATAAGATGTTATGAATGGTAATGGAAATAAATAAAAGTCCGTGCCTGTTCCAAGTGATGTAAATGTGGTTCCACGACGTAAAATCCGGCGCCCGGAGACCTGGAAACGTAATATCAACAAATTGAAACGTGCAAAAGGAAAAAGTTACGTAAGTACTTCAAATAAGGAAGTAGAAGCTAAAACAACAGGCCCTGCATGTAAAAGTATGCACAAATGTTTCGACAAATTTACTTATGCTGATAAAGACAAACTTATGCTGATAAAGACAATTTTAATAAAATGGCTAACAAAAGTGCAAGATTGTTATCCAAGTGAACTCATTTCTGTACGGGGGTGTGCAATGTCGCCGACAGAAATCTGGTGCAGAAATTCCGAGGTCACATATTTATCAATACCAAATTAAAATTGCGGCAGTTGAAAACAGGGTATGCAAAAGAGTGTACGCATCTCTTCATGGCATCATATTGAGCAGAGTAGAGCTTATTTGCGAATTGTTGTTTGAAAATGTTATTACCCCGAGAGACAATAGACGTAGTCATGCAAATAGACCAAATAAATTATCTGCAGAGTGTGTAGAAGCTATAAAGAGTCATATACAGCGCTTTTCAAGACGTTCGTCCCATTATAGTCGAAATGATAATCAAAATAGATATTACCTATCTTCAGAATTAAATGTCAGGAAAATGTACAACTTGTTTTTGGAAAAGGAAAAAGGTTTTAAGAATGGTATAGTAAGCTCCACACCTTTAACAAGCAACAATGTGGAACAAATTCCCTCAAATCCAGAAGTGTCCTATGATAGCTACTGTATTATTATTATTACTATTTTATTTTATTTATTTTTGTATTATTTATTTTATTTATTTATTTATTTTTTGAAACATTTCAACCTGTTTTTGGATGCCCGAGAACAGATACCTGTCAGACGTGTAATGAAATAGACAACCTGTTGAAAGCAGCATCCACTGAACAGGACAGAAAAGACTTGATAAATCAGAAACAAGCGCACTAGGCTAAAGCGAAATACTACAATGACCTTAAGGAAAACCTTTGCTTGCCATAACTCAAGAAACTGTTGATACCTTAGCATTCGATTTTCAACAAAAATTGTCCATTGCCAACCGTACAATCGCAAGATTTTTTTACAAACGACACATAACGATAACTTCTGCAAAAATAGGAAAAGGTCACTTTACAAGGATGATGAAATATCTGGTGGAAAAGGCACCGAATGAAGTGGTATTTTGCCTTCATGATTTTGTGAAAACTACTGTAGTAAAAACAGTTTACCTGTTCTGTGATAAGTAGTGCACAGAACAAGAAGCACGTATTTGTGTAGTTTTGCTGTGCACTGATGTGTTGAGGACCAGTTACTAAAATCATACAATGTATTCCAGAACTGGGGCCACAGTTTCCTATCCTATGATAGGAGTTTTGGAATCATCGAAAAGGAAAAACTCAAGAAAGACTGTATGTTCCTAGTGATTATGTAAACCTCATTAAGGGTTCAAGCAAAAAATTTGTAGTGAAACTTGTTGACAAAAACTTTTTTCGGGATTAGAAAGGTGTTTTTGGACCATTCTTTTAAGAATTTTGTTGGCACAAACAGCAATTGTCAATTTCAAAATATCGTCTGCTCGTTCATAGCACATCCAGGGGCTCTTAAGTGTTTAGTGCTTGCTTCAGGTATGTGTTTTGATGAGTTTGCTCTTTTAAAGAAAGAACTCTCAACCGTCATTTCCGGATGGTACACAGAAACTGTATATCCAGCCTCTTACCATGAAGGAAGCAAAGTTTAGAGATGTAATGTCACTTGTAGAGCGCTGTGTATCTTCTAGTGACAGGTGGTATTATGATAAAATACCGTCACTGTTCACAACTGGAGAGGATATCTCATCGGTGAGTGACTGAACATTCGATATTATTGATGTTCTTGTACTGACGGTTTTGTAACCAACTATTAAGTTACCACAACACATTCAGATTCAAAAGCTACTTACTTTCTTTAGGCTCATTTAAAATATGTATTCTCACTATTTCTGTTCTTAAAAATGTATATTAAAGCCCAAAATAGATCTCTTTTTTTTTTTTTTCTGCAAGAACCAGGTGGCTCTAAAGCAGTTGTTTTTGCTTTCTACGTAATAGAAGTACAATTTCTCTATACAAATAATTGAACTAACAGAAATTGCTATAATTCATATATCATAATAAACACATCTTTCACTATAGCATTCTTAAATGTTTTAAACAGTTTTTCGTAGCTCTTGAAAAAATTCTAAAAATGGACATACCTGCTTCTTGCATTCACCCTCCAATTAACTCAGCTAATGATCGTCTCTAATTATTAATGATTCTTGGAATGACAACTGGTGGACTGTAGGGCGATGTAAACACAAAATTTGAATAAAATGTTAGTTTAATAAAATATCATTATTGAACCGGCGATTCATTCTCGATTTCCACTCTACAGGCCATGATAGCTCACATCGTAAATCTTTCTTCGCTCAAAACATGAAATAGCATTGAACATTAATGAAAAACGCACGAGTACAATCTCTTTCATTAGCAGACGTGTCACATTTAAGGACAAAATTAAATACTATTACCTTCCTATTACACTGTTTCAGTTCCTGCTAATATTAAAGTGTTAACACACATTCTACTATTTTATTTAAAAAATGAAAAAAGTACGAAAACGGAATAGAACTAATCGGAGGTAAAAACTTATTTGGAGTTTCGCTTGTAACACTACCGGTTACAAAACACTAACTTTTTTCCTTCACATTTTCCAGACATAAAGCGTTACTTCGAGCCTTAAGATTATGTTCTTTGTTTCTATATTTTCGTACGAAATGGAGCAGCCAATTAGTGCTTGACAGAGTATAGAGGTACTGGGCCTTATGCAGCGTCTTTCTGACGAACAATTAGTGTCATACTAAAGAGTTATACTAACATATGTTCCATGCAGTAGTCAGGCCTTAAGTATGACGCTAATCATACGTCAAAATGACTCTGCATAAGGCGGACTATCTTTATACCAAGAAATGCTACATTGTAAAATGTTTGCAAGATTCGTATCAATAATAAAAATTTGGTTTGTTTTGCTCAGGATTAGTTTATTACAGTGTAAATAGTCAAAGCTGGTATAATAGAGAATGAGTTGAGTTGAGTTGATTTTAGTTTAGCGTCCCGTTCAGCAGCGAGGCTATATGAGACGTGGACCTACTGATTAACGTGGAATCCGAACCACATGAGCTCCCGCCGGGAATATAATAGAGAATGAATATTTCCTCTGACTTGGGAAGAGCTTCTGACATAGCAGCATCTGATATGTGGACTTATACATTCCTACTCTTCTGTAGTTTTCAAAAAGGAAAATTTGTAACACTTCATTAAGAAATAGTTTTTTTCTTTCATTCCTGAAGTTATTTCAGTCAAAAACTTTCTTGTAGGACTTATATCTGGAAAAGTGTTGCTAAATCCAAACTATAACTTTACTCAGTATGATGTACTTATTCCGTAAAAAAATAAAAAAATACTAAAACTCTATTTAGGGGCCGTTCAAAAATTTTATGGCACCTGATCCAAAAAATGCATCAAAAGATCCAATACATTTCAATCAAAAATTTTCTTGGACGCCTTATATCTGGAGAATTACATGTAGCGTAGCCAAATGCAAACTATCACTTAACTCAGAATGATGTGCTTATTCCATTAAAAAAAAAAACTTGATTTAGGGGCCGTTCAAAAATTCTGTTGTCCCTGATGCAAAAACTAATTATTGGCCAAGATCGCAATCCTTTGATGCATTTTTTATCATTCCTAAAATTTTTGGCCAAGATCACAATCTTTTGATTCTTTTCTTTATTTATCATTCCTAAAATTCTTGTTTCTTCATTAGGGATGTACCGATATATCGGTATCTGTGATATCGGCCACTTTTGGGAGTATCGGTATCGGCAAATGGACACCGATATTTACCGATACTTTTCCGAACTATTTTTAATTTGTTTAATATTAACAGACAGACTTCTATTTCATCGGTTTCTTTTAGACTTAAAGTTGATCTAAATTATCAATTGCATATACAATGTATATGTTCGTTCAAAGTTAGAGTACGCGTCTACTGTTCGGAATCCTTCTCAATTAAAATATCGTAAGCAATTAGAAAGAATACAGGCAATTCTTTTTAAATTTCTAACCTACAAAGAAACTCACATTTATCCTACTTACGATAGCTATAAAGCCATCCTTGAAAACTTTCGTCTTCTAACACTAAAACAAAGACGTCATGTGATTTATTTATTATTTGTTCAGAAAATAACTCAAAATATTTTGGACTGTCTTGACTTAGTTTCTTCATAGAATTTTTATATTCCTTCTTTAAAAACACTGATTTCTATTACTGCAAAAAAAAATAAAAAAAAACTAATATATTGATGCAATCACAAATCTGGAGAACAACAGCTTTGTGTAATAGAATGTATGCAAATAACAGTGAATTGGATATATGTGATATGTCGTCTAACAAGGGAATGTCACGAAGTTGCTTCGCTGAGATCCGAACGAGACAATTGTGTTTGCATTTGATATGTCATAACTAGACGAATCCCAAAGTTATACGTGCCACCGGGCGGCATATCGTGAGTTACAAGATATTTTGTAATGTAAAAGCTACAAACATTTACCAGGTAGAATAGTTTGAATCGAGTCATTTGTTCGGAAACGGTTGAGTAAATGGAAACCTCGACGAACACGTATCCCATTATTTTCAAGGACACACTTTTAGAGCTAAGAAACTTTGCCCCGGGATACCCCGCAGGGTCTCAGACGGGATCCAACTGAAAATTTTCAAATGGCAAGGGGGTTAAGTAGCACATCGTTTGAAAACTTGTAAAATGACAGAAAATGGAGCAAGTCTCGACTCTCTACGACAACCCTGTGCAAAATGGCAGCCGGTCAAAATGTAAACAAAAACAATTGTAAAATCCATGGTCACCTCTATAACTCGGAAACGGTGAGACAAACGTGAAAATAGGAAAGTGAGTGTGGCATTATTTTCAAAGTACAAGGATTTAAGTTAAAACTTCTTGTCCCAAGGCCCCCACAGGGTTCCAGGTGGGGTCCAACTAAAAAGTTTCAAATGGCGAGTGGGGTTTAGTAGCACATCGTTTGAAAACTGTTGTTAAATGAAAGAAGGTGGAGCAAGTATCAACTTTCTACGACAACCCTGTGCAAAATGGCGGTGGGTCAAAATGTAAACAAAAGATTAATTGAAAATCTATGGCCACCTTGAATCCAAGATGGCTGCTTATAACCTATATCGAAAGGATAAGCATACCAAACTGCTGAAGCTAAGAGAACCAAATTTGGCATGAATGTTGATCAGTAGGTGACGAAAAGATGCGAAATGTTTAAAAACGCGACATCTTGAGTTCAAAATGCCGCACTATGTATTGAGTGCATGTCCAGCTCAAACCACTGGTGTTACAGAAGCGAAATGTGGTATTTACGCTTATGGTTAAAAGCAAATATACACAAAATATCAACGAGTATCAATCCAATATTAATTCAATATGGCTGCCAGCGTGAAAAATTAGTTTGTATATAAATATACTATTTCTTGGAATATTGTGACAAACCAACAAAGTGTGCGCAGCTTGATGCACTGAAATGATTTACACGTGGTTTGGTACTGCTCGCTGATCTTGTAAATGAATGTTTTGTGTATATTTGATATTGCTTGAAATATTGCGATCAAACCAACGAATTTCATACAAATGTAACTATCACGAATACATTACAATAGAGCCCACAACCTGAGTGGTGCAGCAAGTCATTTATGTATGAACTACGTATGACAAAATTAGAAAAATACCCGAAGGTATTCAACATTTGTTTAGCAGTATGAATAGGAAGTCAGAGAGTTTTGTCTTCATCGCATATTCGTTATATTCATGTAAATGATATCGAGAGAACCGTGAAGACCCCTCTTGCCATTTGAAACTTTTAGTTGGACCCCACTTGAGACCCTGTGGGGACCCTGGGACAAGGCAATTTAACTTAAATCGTTGTACTTTGAAAATAATGCTACACTTCCTTTCCTGTTTTCACATTTGTCTCACCGTTTCCGAGCTATAGGGGTGACCATGGACTTCTCGATTAAGTTTTCGTTTACATTTTGACCCGCAACCATTTTGCACAGTGTTGTTGTAGAGAGTCGAGACTTGCTCTATTTTCTTTCATTTTACAACAGCTTTCAAATAATGTGCTACTTAACCCCCTTTTCATTTGAAAATTTTGAGTTGGACCCCATCTGAGGCCCTGCAGGGGATCCTGGGGCCAATTTTTTTTTTTTTTTTTTTTTATCCGTAAAAGGGTGTCCTTGAAAATGGTGGAATACGTGTTCGCCGAGGTTTCCATTTACTCAACAGTTTCCGAACAAATGGCCCGGTTCAAACTATTCTGCCAGCTTTATAGTTTTTACATGACAAAATATGTTGTAACTCACTACATTCCCCTCGATGGCACGTATAAATTTGGGATTCGTCTAGTTATGACATATCAAATGCAAACACAATTGTCTCGTTCTGATCTCAGCGAAGCCACTTCGTGACCCTCCCTTGTAAGAAATTTAGAAATGCCGCTATGAAATGTAATTATGTAATCATGCAATTCTTAACACTGTATTGGGCTATAGCCTGTTGTGTTAACAATAAATGAATAAATATTTAGTTGTGAATACAAACTTGTACTGTCGTGTGAAACTAATGTTTAGTATAATTGGACAGTATGTGATAGTGTACTTCTTAATTAATATTGTGAAAGGAATTTAAAAACCTGATGTAAGTATGTATCTTAGGATTGCAACTTAATCTATAGAAGTCTCATTATTATAGGAAATATGTACTTTGTACTCAGGAGGGAGCGAAGGGAGGAATGAGAGTTGAATACTGACGATGAAGGTTCATAAACCGTCAGAGTTGAATTTTGATGAAAATTACTGACAAGATTCAGTTCGAGTTGCTAAGAACGTAGTAATAGTCATTCGATGCGCAAATGCTTCGTTGAGCTGCTATATTGACGCCATCTTGAAATCCAGTAGGCAATGTCCAAGAATACCCTTTTGGCACAAAAATGAAAAAATCTTTTCGTAGAATTGACTTCACTATTGTATACCGAGATAGAGCATTATACGTGGGAGTACTTCCAGTGCATGATCGCCATCTTGAAAAGAGCCATATTGAATCGCGGTTAAATATGATAAATGCCAAGGAGGTCATGTGAGGTATCAAATAGCACTGGAATTTATTCCTGAATCCGTTTCCGTAACCAAAACTTACATATCTATTTTCACTTCAGAGTTAACAGCGCTCTCACCCAGAGGAACTAGTGATGAGCGCAAGAGTCTTGGTCTCGCAGTTTTTGAAAGAGTCTTTCATGAAGACCAAGACCAGGAATCCCGATGCAAGACCAAGACCAAGACAAAGAGTCTTGCACAAGTACCGACACTACTTGAATTATTTTATATAGAATGTAAAAATAGAAGATGGATTTCTTGGCTTCAGTAAAAATACTGCTGGAGTGAATGTGTTCAGAGTAGTTTATGCAATCCGTGTGAGTCTATCTGTCCCTGTAGCATATAGATACAGTATGTCGTTTTCTGAATTGGTTGTTCGCGTTTTCTGTACATAGTGCTCGTTTTCAAGCCACACAGGTGTCATCTTGTGCCATGTGAGCTTTTATGGTGGACAAACACTGTATGTGTCGATTTTCTCTGTTTTTCTGTTTCGTCCTACTTTCTTCATTCCACTATTTCAGTCATTTCTAATCATTACCGTCTCCCTTAGCCTTGATGCATAATCGTGGGACGTTAAACTAGATACTTCATTTCATTTCAAAGCATATTAGTGGTGTTTCTCTTTCAGAACTAAAGAGAAATGTAGTATTGAACATCGGTAATACCGTACACCATAGGTGTCGACTACATGGATATGGTCTTGCCTCCGAGACTCAAGCATCCGTTGGAAATTTTTAATGTGTTCATAAAATTAATATCGAAATAACATTTTCATGACATTGACAAAAACTTAGTGCATGTGACGGCAAGTTTGATTTCATGGACGGATGCTTGTACGTTGAATAATTTTTTATTAATATAAATTTTAGCCTCCTTAGGTGTATGGCACATCGAGGATTGAGCGATATAACATTATACTACAACAATAAATCTATATTATAAAATTGAAAGTGACTATTTTTGTGACTACTAATCTCTTGTACCACTCGACCAATCTCGATCGAATTCTCAACATAGATGAGGTTTCGGCCTGGGAGTGTTTTCATCATTTCATTTTGACGGTAAAACTTCGGGGAGAGGAGAAGGGGGAGTTATCAAATAATAAATAAAACTTAATAACTCTTGAACCAAACGACCAATCTCGATCAAGTTTTTAACATAAATGAGGTTGAAGTCTGGAATGTTATCTGTCATTTAACTTTGACGGATCAATGTAGGGGAGGAGGGGGAGATGTGCAAAAATGAATATAAATAAAAATAAAAGTGACTAAGTTTGTAACTTAATAACTCTTGAACCGATATCAATCAAATTTTTAACATGTATGAGTTTCGGTCCTGGAAATTTTTTTAGAGTTTGTTTCATTTTGATGGTAGAACGTAGGGGAGAAGGAGATTGGGGGGAGATATATACATATACCGTAAGACGGGATTACTTTGCACATCAGGGGCTACTTTTCACAAAATATGAAAAGAGTTTCACAGTCCTGTGTCGGTATAACCATGAACTGTAAAGAAGTTGTTTCAACTTCCACCGTAAGATAAAACATCTAACTGTATTTTGGCTGTAATGTTGGCGGTTAACATAAGTTCTAATTACCCGGAGGGTTTGTTGTTGTAGAGGTCACTGTAAAGGCTGCCAAAATTTGAAAGATATCACCTACAACAATTTTTGTCAAAGTTATGTTAATTTCGTAGAATACTACTGTGTATAATGGGACTTTGATGCAATAGTTGAAATTGAAATGTGTTTCAAAGTCATAAAAGAAGTAAAACTGGCAGAAGGCGGTTTCAGCCTCTAATCGGGGTTACTTTGCACAGGTCCAAAATACCACTTAAATAGGAAAGTATTACTACTGGAACCTCATACTTTCTAAATTTAGGTAAATTTCCTATTTAGGTAGATGTCGGCATGAATTTCTTGTTGGAAAATAAATTATGAACTGTGGCGGATCCCAGTGCATTTTTTGAGAAATCGCTACTGGGTATCCAGGCACAAAAAGGCCCTTTACACACTCATATCAAAATTCAAACGCACAGAGTTTTTAAAGCGCATTTTTGTATATTGTACAAAATGACGTATTTGTCAGACTTCTGCTAGCCGTTTCATTTCCGATTTAACACATCGCCATTAATACAAGAGCAAACATGCTCTCTTTTTACATTTTGGCTCAGATCCGCCCTCAGGTCGGTATTTAAAGATAAAACTATACTGTGCTCTCATGATTGGATATTTTCCTTCATTTATTTCTTTATTTTTATATCCATTTTTTTTTAAGTTGGACATAGGACAAGGACAAAAAAACGCTACTGGTAGAAATGGAGAGGACAAAAACCAGACAATACAAGACACAAACTACTCAACAAAGAAATAACAATATGTGAACGTGACTAAACATTTCCCTAACGAAATAATTTTAGGTGTATACGTATGTATATTCTATACTAAATATTACTACCAATATTTTATTTTTTAAGAAACAATGTAATCAAAAATTTATCTTTATGGTTTAAATCTCTCCTGTTTTAAAGCGTGTTATTCCACTTGCAACTGGTTAATTTCTAGTATTATTTTCACCCTTCAATTGCATTGTTTAGTTCCTCACATGTTTAGAATATAATTGAGTAAGTTTCTCATCCAGTTACCATAGGTTTCACGGAGCAGTTAATATCACTAGTAGTCTTAATACCTGTATTACTGTCACGGAATTTAAACATGATCTACTATCACCGAATAAATGGCACTGACTGATTACCAAAGAAAAGGATTTTTTCTGACAAAATTTAAGAAAACTCGCGCTGAAGAAAAAACGGCAAAGTACACAGTGACTCAATTTTAGAGATTCTGGTATCTGAGTATACCGGAAAAGGGGGATGGGCACAAAGGTAACAGCGACAGATTTATAAAGATATTTTGGTAGGGGCTTCTCCTAGGAATATTTCGTGTATATGAATCCCAAAATTTTGGGAGAAGGGGCTTGAAGATTATTAGTAACATTTGATTCGTTTCCTATAGAAATCCTAAAATTTTGGAGCTCAGCCTCCCCCCCCCCCACTGCAGAGGGTGTAACAAAGAGGGTCAAAAATTGTTAAAAATAGCGCTTTGTACTTAATGGACACTATCTTACTTTCTTACAAGTTTGTGCCATCCATTAATTATGTCATAAAAATTGTCTGAACAAATCTCAATTATCGATATTGCCCATAGCAGACATGAAATGTTTGGTTGTCAGAAAATGTTAGGCCAGGATACGTTAAAGAGAAAAAACTTTAAGAAGACTGGAATTGGGCGATAATGAGAATTGGGAATCTCTTGAAAGCGAACCAAGTAATTAAACTAAGAGCCTATTCGGTTTGCCATAAGCACCAGACTGTGTCACGTGATCAGGTCAAAAGTCACGTTGCGTGCTAAATCGAGTCTGGAGATTCAAAATCAAGATGTGAGATATTTCAAGCACGTAACTTCCGCGTGGGGTGACCTGGGTAATTCGAATAAGATTATTATTATTGATTTTACTCAAACAACTTAACTTTTGACAATGTTCTATCCATATTTACCCTATGTGCTATGCATTATTTGTAAGCTCTTCACTATGTCTTTGTAATAAGCTTTCTATTAGCCATCTCCTTATTACAGTTTTTGAGATGTGTGGACAACTTCATTTTTTTCACTGATTTTCCATTGACTTGACTTTTCCATGTTTCGTGACCTTTCTTGACTATGTTCTATCCATTTTAGAACAATTTGCTTTTGGAATATAGAATCTACGTAGTTTCTTTTACACTTGAGCTGAATTTCAGCCATCTCCCTCTTTTAGTTTTTGAGATAAGTGGAGGAATTATTTGTTTTTCGTAGATGTTTCATTAACATTAATGTTAATGTTTCGTGCTGTTTTTGACTATGTTCTATCCATTTTTGGACAATTTGCTTTAGGAATATAGAATCTGCGTAGTTTCTTCAACATTTGAGCTTAATTTCAGCCATCTCCCTCTTTTAGTTTTTGAGATATGTGGAGGAATTATTTGTTTTTCGTAGATGTTTCATTAACATTAATGGTAATGTTTCGTGCTGTTTTTGAGTATGTTCCATCCGTTTTAGGACAATTTGCTTATCGAATTAGAATCTGGATAGTCTCTTCCACATTTAAACTGAATTGCAGCCATCTCCCTCAAGGTCTGTTTACATCATTGCAACCGGATAGGCCCTATATTGTTCAAATACTCTTCCAGTAATTTAAAGATTTATGGAGTGCACTGGGTATCCAAACTGCTGGGTCTGGGTATCCAAGACTGGGACTGGGTATCCATTTGGATACAAAATGGTAGCTTAAAAAATGCCCTGGCGGATCCAGAAAAATAGTTTGAGAGTGGCTTCACTCACAAAGGCTTCGGTTTTTTTAGAAATCACTAGACTTTTGGGGAGCTTGAAGCTTATACGCATAGGAATGATTGACATTAGATCTTTTAAAAAAGAAATCATGCAATTTGGGTGGGCTTCAGCCTGAAAGTCCCGAACCCTGTAAATTTTCCGCTGATTACGGTTGAGATGATATTCTTGGACATAAGGAATAACCAAGGCTCACAGGGATTTTTTTTTCTGTTCCTGAGTCGGCATTTCTATGGGACCTATGCTAAACTATTAGAATGTGGTTCCTGTGCTGGTATCTGTTTCACGCATAGCTTTACCGGGGTTTGAGTCCGATTGGAGTCGAATCTCGGTTCAGCTGAAAACGCTACAGACGCGAGGATTCGTCCGCTGGGCCGCCTGAATATTACTCCCCCTCCTACTTCACTCCTAGACCAACCCCTCTCCGAACGGATTCCAGGGGTTTGGAGAAAAGAAAGCCTTAAAAGTGGAATTTAAAGAAAATGTCATAAACATCAAATAAAATGTTTTGCTCCGTCTTCTTTCACATGCTGCATGGCTGAAATATAACCACGCTAATGCAATTCGATTTGAATAGCCTAGCTGGCCATATCTCAAGAAGCAACTGAATTATTAGAGATTTAAGAATTCAGTTGCTGCCTGATGCAATTTTTAGACTTTACTAAAAGTATTTTTAAAAAATAAAATAAAACCTAGTATTTAAATGAGTGATTAGGGTGAATGGCGTTAGTGGTAGTCAGCTCAACTGTCACCAAAAACACTAATAATATGGAGTCAAAAAAATAATTTAAAAAATGATTACTCAGTTTGCAAAAGTAAAGAAGTTAAAGTTATTTTACATAAATGACAACAGTTAGGAATTTGATAACGGAAATAAACTTTTAATGACTAAAGAAAAATTCGAATGTGAATATTAAATGAGTTAACAATAATTTTAATTTTCTTTTCCTTGAAACAACAATACAACAAAGAAATAAAAAAATGGTTACGTAACAGGAATTTTGTTATAAAATAATTACCGTGACTTTGAAAATGGTTATTAGCAATTACCTTCTTGCAATCTTATTGCTTAATTTGCAAAGTAAAAATGAATCTGTTATCTTGTTTCAATACGTGAATATCATTCAAACTACATTCACAATATCAGGCACTAAAAATCTTTTTTACTGGCACCGTATTGAGTTGAATTTACTTTGATCTATCTTTTACGAGATAGCACATTGATAAACAGGTAATCGAGTTACACATAAAATGATTTATTTGAAACAAATACCATTTATTTAAAAAAAAATAAGAAATATATTAAGAAGAGAAAAATGATGAAAGGAGAAAATACTTGAGTAATTTAGAGGTTGTGGATACTTCTGAATTTCCATGCAGTCATGACTTGCTGAATGAGCGAAATCTTCGGTAAATTTATCTATGCGTGATGATATTTAGAATATACAAAAAAGAAAAGTGTACTACGAACGAATAGAAGGCGCTATCCACCGCGATGTCTGTTCCAATGCTTCAGTACAACTGACTTAGTTTTTATTATTTTTTTCTTTTCTCTCTTCTGTTAATTTTGAAATTTGTGTGCGTGTGCGTATGTAGTTCGTTAAGATGGCTGGGATTTCTTCGCCACCCGAGAACAATAAATACCCTAGTAACAAGCAAGGGTGTCCTGTTGGATGTTGAACGCGATAACCACTGCCCAGTTTCGTGAAAGAAAAGGTGAACAAAAAAACATCCAAATTGAAACAAAAATAGGAAAACAAAAATACAAATTTTTATTTAACAGTATAGATATAATTGTGGGAGGTGACGACTGTCATATCAGAAAATATATAATTTTCTTTACAAATATTGGTAATTCATACTAAGTATCGATATCAATACCATCATTCTAATATCAATATTTGTAGATTGCATGCAATTTTCTGTAGAGAGTAAAATGTATAAATACTGAAGGAAAAACATTGCACACAAACGTTATGTTCTTATGTTAAACATACTTGTTTGTATGTTGTGCAAAGTAACCCCAACTATGGGGTTAGACCAAAGTTTATATTTCAATAACTATGGTCATACTGAATGTTTACTAATGAACTTGCACGAATGTTTTCCTTATATATCTAGCTATTATATGTTTAAAATACAGCGTTCTAAATCATTACGTTTGTAAGTTACTTGCTATTTTCTTTAAAATTCCTTAAATCTTGTGCAAAGTATGGTATATAAAATAAATAAAACTTAACTTTTGAAAACTTAACTTAACTTATGTAATAAAACTTAACTTATGTAAAAAACTAAAAATATAAGTGACTGTCATTGTGATTTCATCACTCTTGATCCAGCCGATCGATTTCAATCAAATTTTCAACATAGATGAGGTTCGGACTTGTGGTGGATTTTATCAAATCACTTTGACGGTAGAACTTAGGGGAGGGGAAGGGGATGGAAAATGTACAGAAATGGATAAAATTTAATAACTCTTGAACCACCCGACCGAACTCGATCTCATTTTCAACATAGATGAGGATCAGACCTGAGATGATTTCTGTCATATCACTTTGACGGTGCAGTTTAGGGGAGGGGGAGGGGAAAGATATTTAAAAATGATCGAAAATGACCGATATTAAAATGAAATCTGTAGTTTTGTGGGTTGTTGAGCTAAACAGTGACACTTCCGAAACTGTTTAAATTCGAATTCAGCCTTGTAGCTTGCGGAGGGAAGGGAAGAGATATAAAAATGATCAAAAATGACGAATATTACTGTCGAATCAATATTTTTCGAGGTCGCTGAGTTGAATACTGCCCTTCCGCTACCGTTTACAACCAAATTCAGCCTCGTAACTTGGGGGAGAGGGAGATAATAATTATGATCAAAAATGATCAAATATTAGTGTCGGATTCATAGTTTTCGACGTCGCTAAGGTGAACAGTGATACTTCCTATCCCGTTTAAATGTAAATTCAGCGCTTCAACTTGGGGGAGGAAGAAGATATATAAAGCTTATGAAAATGACTATTATCAATGTCAAACTCATGGTTTTCAAGGTCATTGGGATGAACAATGACACTTCCGATGCCGTGCCTCGCAACATGGAGGAAGAAGACGTATATAAGTTTATTGAAAATGACCGATATTAGTACCGAATCCATAGTTTTGGGGTCTCTGAGACGAACAGTGACACTTCTGATGCGTTTAAATCCAAATATAGCCCCGCAACTTGGGGAGAAGGAGGGGAGAGAAATATAAAAATAATCGAAAATGATCGATATCAGAGAGCGCTTTACTAATAGTAAAAAGTGACTGACTAACGAAATATATTATTATTATTATTATTATTATTATTATTATTATTATTATTATTATTATTATTTAGTTTAACCCAACGAAGTGGGTAATTGATGCTAGTGATCCATATTCACAAGTGAAACTTCAATTAACTTGGAGTTTGATGCCGTTATTTTGTATTTCTAATAGAGGTCGAAAGTATTCATAAAAATTGAGTATATACAAGACATAGACAGTAGAGTCATTTTCAGTTTTCACTCAAATTATTCTAAAATATTAAGAGGTTTAATTATAATAATTATTATTTTAATTTTCTCTTTTTTTGGTCAATATTGCTAAACATATCATTATCATCACCTAATCTGCCATTATTGGGTGGTTACTTGCAACTATGAAGGTTCGACGTTCGGTGGTCCTCATGGCTAGTCTCTTTGTCTTGACATAACATTTTTTTTGTTTTAATACCTTCCTTCAACTACAGTCTCCTTCGCTCCCTCCCTCTCTTTCCTTCCACAATACCCTCTAGCACGTCCCTCATAATACAGTTCCTCAGCCAATATCCTAACCAGTTTCTCTACCTCCTCTTAACAATATCTAAAATTCTCTTTTTTCCCCCCCTACTGCTAATATTTCTAACACCTTTTCATCGTTTTACGTTCAACACAGCTAATTCTCTCCTTTTTCTCCATGCCCACATTTCAAAAGCCTGCAATTTTTTTTTAATTTGCTTTTGTGTAATGTCCATGTTTATGCCCCATTGAGTACATATTCAAATCAGTAAAACAGTAAAATTACAAGCCTGTGCGTTGTAAACATTCTCCTCTTCCTGTCTAATTATCTCCTTTCGTTTTGTTTTACTCAATAGAATGTCAACATGAGTTCTCTTTGAAACAAAATTGCAATAGTCTTGAGTGCTGCTTTATGTGCTTTCGAAGAAAAGTGTTGTGCCAATTTGCCGTCTTTAGACTTTCCAATGCTTTTCATTCTATGCCACTTCCTTACACCTAGTCGAACCCAAGCTTCATCAGCACATTCTCTGCCAACACCCTCTGGAAAAAGACTGCAAACGAAACAAAATGCTGCGTCTTTCTCAATGCTGTATTCAATATGAGGATACTATTTATGCCATTTAGGACTGAAACGTGATTGCTTCGTTTTGCTTACACTTTCATTTACTGGAAACGGCGTTAACACTGGCTGATGCGGACCAAGAGCTATTAGATAGTTTCTTTGGTTGTCTGTCGTAATCTTCTCTCTTTTCCCTGGATCATGCTCTACAAGATCATTCAGTTCTTCATTTGGTAGAATCTTCACTTCATTTGATATGTGTTCAAGAGCTTGGTTTGCACTTTGTATAAATTCAGCACATTTGTCTCGTATAGTTGTCATAAGTTGTATGGTCTCCAGAAGGAACAAGATGCGATTTGGAGAATCTTCATTTTCTATCTTAGATACTATTAATTTACATTCCTCGAAGTCACTGAGAAGCGCTGAGATTTTACCAGCACACTCCACCCAACTGCATTCGGTTTCGTTAGATTTTTGAGTAGAAGAATTATCTTCATCTTGTTTTAACATTTCTTTTGTTTGACTTGTTAGAGACAGACCAAGATCACTAGTGTCTGCACTACAACTGGGCAACACTACACTGTCAATTTCTACGCTTTCCGTTGACAACAGAGCCTCAGAATTCCCACTAACTTCTTTCACATTTAATGGAACAGTATCCTGTATTTTTTCTACTTTTTCAACTTTATCTTGCGTTAAAGGCCTTGAAAATGTCTCAAGAGAGGGCACCAGTGCTTCTGCTGGTACATCATGTTCTTGCAAATAAGATAAGAAAATTCTATTGGTTTGGATACTATTTTGTCCCTTTGACTACATTAGTGTTAAAGGTAAACAGTAAGGTCAACAAGATTTCACTAAAGTTGCAAGCAAAGAAGTTTGTAGGTTTTGTGCACTCTTTGAAACGAAAAGATGCTTTGGTAAAGATCTGTTTTTTTTTTCTTCAAAAAATTCGCATACAGGAGGGTCGCGTTAATCCGAATATTAATTACTCTAACTCTTAAGTCTTAACTATTCGTATTATCGAATTGTTTGGATTACCAAGGCGCCCAAGGGGCAGTCACAAATACAAATACAGTCACAAATACAGTTAAAACGAATATAGGTTTAGGTTCAAGTTCAGTACAGTACTAGGGTGGGTCGTTTTGCCACTTTTTCTTCGGAACGAAATGTAATACCTGGCAAAAGTGGCCAATCCACATGGACATTTCAGGTATAGATTTTTTCTCAAATCAGATAATATCTTCTGTGAGAACTATTGCATCAAAGTTTCAAAATTTCACTGAAAATTGCAAAAAATACCAAAATTGTTCATTTGTTTATGTTAAAGTAAACATATTTTTGGGTTTACAAACGCGACATGCAGGCTCTGGTTCATCGTTGGAAAAAGTGCATAACAAATGGTGAGAACTATGTCGAAAAATGAGTCTGTAGCTGAAATATTGGTCTATTTAGTTGTGCTGTTGTTAGTTATGTATCTCCATTTGTTTCCATAAAAAAAGGATGCATTACTTTGGGAACGACTTTCGTAGATTTGACTGAAACTGTTATGATTGCTCAGAGATACAATGTAAGCGAGAAGGCTGCGGTACATATAACAACTGTGATCCAGGCAGCTTCAAAGGCTGGAATTATAACTTCTCAAAAATCTAGCGACATAACATCTGCTTTAACTGTAGACAGGAAGAAAATAAGGCGTGCGAAACTTAAACTTGCTCGGAATTTAAAAGAAAGTTCTAGAAATGATGATCCCATTAAAATCTATACTTTGATGATAGAAGGGATGACATTAAAACATACACAGGCATCGTTAGAGAAGAGCAGTGGCTGAACGTAACTCTCAATATGTTGGTCACGTGACACCATCCTCTGGCTCTGCACATGACGAGACCACAGCTATTTTCGAATACATCATGAACCAACTCAGAGTTGGCTTTGATAAAGTTGAGGTTCTTGAGTGTGATGGAACATACACTAACATGCTTGGAATGGAGTTGTTCTTCGAAAATTAGAAGAACTAACAGGAAAACAAATGCACTGGACTATTTGTCTCTTCCATTTAATGAACTGCTGTTCCGAGCTCTCTTCATGCATATTCACGGCGCTTATTCAAGCCCCTATTCTTACACACGTCCCATAGTTTCAAAACTATCTAACTGTGTAAAAGCTTTCAGTGTTGCTATTCAAACCACTAAAATGTGACTTACCTCATCATAGTCCAGAAGAGCATAGAAAACTCAGTAAGGACCTGAGATGCTTGTTCCAGATATCTCAAGCCATTGACTCCAGAGCATGCCGGAAGAGCTTGTTTCTATATTCCCTGGCAAACTAAACAAAGCTAGCTGGTTGACTAGTGCAAAAAGAATTTTACCATTGTATATTGCAACAAAAAACCTATCAAGAAATTAATAGAAATTGCGACATTCATACTTAGAGTCTGTGTGGTTATGCAAAGCCGTAGAACATAGTCTTCCGTTGCTGATGGTTCTCTCACGTCTTTGAGGCCATTCAAGGTCTAGATACTTACCAAGGGAATACCAGGCTATAATCCATTCATCCATTCAGACGAATGCATTCTTTGCACTCCCAGAAAATTTCTTCTCGCCATGATGACTGATGGTCGACTTGCTGTCCGACAAGATGCATTACATAAGATTTTTAGTGCTCGAGAATACGAAGCAGGGAATCTCCATAACTCCATTAGATATAACATCATTCCCAGACTGAATTTTGAGGCAAACGATTACACTGCAATGGTCTTTTGGGAAAGCACTGATGTTTCAATAACTGTACTACAGTAGGGACAGACAAGATTTTACACGGGTACCGTTATGTTCTAAATTTATTAATGAAACTCCGTGTCCTCCTTTTAAGCTGTGATGACATGTATGTCCTGTTCGGAAAGTTCATGTTTTCTTTTTTTAGCTGTGATTACGTGTGTGTATCGTTGGAAAGGTCGTGTCCTCTTTTTCGAGTCTGTATACGTGTTTATACACGAAGTATACTGGATATTTTAAAAAATCATAGTGGAAATTTAAATTTGAATTTTAATTGGTTCGATTTGAATTAAATCTGTTGATATGTTAGTTAATTAGAATATTGGTAAACATGATGAAACGTTATTCTGTATCACTTACTTCCGTAGCAGTGATTAAATTAATAATATTGAATATATTTACATTATTGACATTGAGATGAAGATCTCTCGTTCGAATCTCGTATTATACAGATGATTTTTAAGTAATAGAAATTTACATTGAGATCAAGACCCGCGTTCAAATCTCGTATTATACAGATGGTTTTTGAGTAATAGAAACTCACAATGAGATGAAAATCCCGGTTTGAATCATGTATTATACAAAACTCACATTGAGTTGAAGACCCGTGTTCGAATCTCGTATTATACAGATGGTTTTTGAGTAATCGAAACTTACAATGAGATGAAGACCCGTGTTCGAATCTCGTATTATACAGATGGTTTTGACTAATAGAAACTCACAATGAGATGAAGATCCTCGTTTGAATTTCGTATTATACAGATGGGTTTGACTAATAGAAACTCACACTGAGATATATATATATATATAATTTGGAAAAAATGAAATATTTGAGTCCCACGGTTATGCCGGTTAGGCTAAAGGAGATGTTGATGATGGAAGAATCTTTTATATTGCATCGCTTTACAAAGAAAGCTCTTAAAAGTATATAGAAAGTGGGAGGAAACCATTTTATAAAAGGTATTGAAATATATATATTATAAAAGTTTATGTGGTGGGTACTGAGAATGAACCCGGGACCCTTAGCACCAGAGGTGAACGATGTATGATGGATGTGAAATATTTATTTTATTCATGCGGGACACATTGTGGATTCTCCGTCTGAAAGACGTCGTGTACGGAATATGTATACTCCGGTATGATACGCCATGTTGGTACATATACAGAGCGTGGTTTCCGTACATCTTTTGCTGGTGAACTCAAGACATGAACTGAACTTTTCGCGCGCTTTTGGAAAACCGGTTGGGTAGGAGTGATGATGATGATGTGTGGTTGCAGGGCGTTGCTAAAACTTGAATTCAAACACAAAGGAAGACCGTTGACACGTTTGGTAAACATCACAGAATACCGCCAGACTAATAGAAATAACTTTGGTGCCGCGGTAGGTGAACAAAAGACATTGTCGGTGAAGAAACACAAAAGAAAGATTGCGGACGTGGAAAAATGATTCTTGCGTCTCTCACAGAGGCTATCTTAGAAATGAACACTTAGTTTTATTTTTTGCAAAAGGATTGACTTCCGGGTACTTGACCTATACACGGTTTCTCTTGCTTCCGTTAGAAGTCTGAGTGGCGACACACATAGTTATAGAGTGTCAATGCACTTTCCAATTTTATTTCCGCTTTCCAATATGTACTGAAATATCCTCCATTAACTGTGATTGACACTGAGATAGTTATCTGCAGTGATGAAGACAGATAGATATATATTTAATGCAATATACAAGATGTTATGGACAAACACATAAATGTATTTTGTGGCGATATCTGATTTTGGCAATGTAAAAGTTTTACTTGTAACCATTTCCTTAATTAGTTGAGAAAGTGTGTATATTTCAGAACCGTACATCCCTACAGGACCCAATGGCGACACCCTGTCGTAATGAGGGAAAAAATGGTAGCTTTCCCTTGAAAGGTCATTTAATGTTAAGATCCCTACCTCGGTTGATGAACTTGTAAATAAAAATTTTTAGATTTCCTGGTGGAGGACTGATCACTGAATAATTTGATCCTATCGATTTTTAAACATGATGAACGACGTTATCGGACATGATGACTATATTTATAAAAATTCTATAGAGAATTGGGAAATACATGTGAAAATATTTTAATTGATGTTGTAGGACTGTTTGAAAAAATGATTAAAGTAGCACATGATATGATGTTAACGGTAAAGTTTTCCTTATATATTGGGTATGAAGAGAAGAGTGGTATAGTATCATCATGGAGTCGATTCAGAGACAAGTACGAAGAGAAATTGACTTCTGCGAAGAGTTAGATTGGGATTCTTCGTTTGAGTTTTAGAATCTCCCAGGAAAAAGTTTAAAACTGCGAGAGATTTACCAAATATATTTATTGACGAGGAAACTCAGTATTTTTCTCCAGCTTCGCCAGTATCCTCAGAGATTATTATAGAAGCAGAAATTATTGATTTACGTGAGGATCCGGTATTAATTCCATCATCGCCTGTTGGAATGGGGACATCTTCATCAGTACTTGCAGCATCCCCGTCATTATTAGGAGTAAGAGCATCAAAAAACATTCAACTTCCATCTTTAAATTGGACACTAGATGCTAAAGAACACCATCACATGATTCATTTACTGAAGAAGAAGAGGCGGAAGAAGAAGAAGAGGCGGAAGAAGAAGAAGAGGAGGAAGAAGAAGAAATTATCCAATTATCTAGTGAGGAGGAAGAAAGAGCACTATCACCTGACTTATTTAGTGAAGGGGAGGAAGAAGAAATTTTGCGTTTATTTGATGAACTGGACGAGTGTAAACCCGACACACCAGATGCAAGTGTTACACCATCACCACCACCACCACCACAAACGGAGCCCTTAGACTTATCAATGAAGAACGGTGAAGAAGAAGAAAAGTGTAAGTGTACACAATTGTTTGTGGATGAAAAGTGAATCAAAAACAGTATTTTAAATTGGAACCCTAATTGTGTGTTATTGTGTGAGGGTTGTTTTCTTGACTGTGCGCAACAAATGTCTCACCGCTGCATTTTTATGGACATTGAATCTTTAAAAACCGAGACATGGTTAATTTTTATTAAAGAAAATGTGAGAAAAGAACTTTATAATATATTCCGGAATTCACATAGAATGTATATGAATGCAAACATATTTGAAGAAGAATATTTTAAATTAATAAGAAACCCGAGTTATTTAAATGAATTAGTAGATATTCTACTATCAAAAAATAAGGGATATTAATTTGTAATTTTCATTGATTCTGTATATATATATATATATATATATATATATATATATATATATATATATATATATATATATATTTGTCTAACTTTTATGTAATATTATTATTATTTTGCTTGTATATATAATGTTACCGAAATAAATATATAGACCAAATTATATTTTTATTTTTATTTAATGTTAAAAAATTTTTCCTGATTAAAAAAATGAAATATACTATTATTAGGTAAAAGAATTTGTATTTACAACAACAACCTTTCATAGGAACCGCATCAACTAAAATTTTATAGAAAAACTGAAGAAACTTATTTTTCACATACACAAATTGTAAATTATAAAAAAGTTATTTTCATATACGTTAATTAGAATTTCAGAATTTTATTTTTGAAGTTCATTTATGCAATATAAAATGAATTTTTACATGTTTGTTTCATTATATGAAAATCTTTTATTGTAAAAATTGTTTTTTTATCACACACGAATGAAAGCTGTAGAAAGTTTTCACATAGATGCGGTATAAAATGCCAAAAAGTGTTTTCAAAACAAATAATTAACACGGAACTTCTAATGAAGTGATTGAACAAAAAAAGCAAATGTAACTTTGAAAACTAAAGAATGCAAGTTGTCAAAAATGAAAATACAAGTTTAAAAACAAAATGCAAGATGTTAAAATGAAAATACTATTCTAAAAACAAAATGCAGGATGTCAAAATGAAAATACAAGTTTAAAAACAAAATGCAAAAACGCAAATTAAAAAATGTGAAAAGTTTTCTCACATGCATGCATTATAAAATGCGCAAACAAATTTTATGTATGCGGATTTTGTTTTATGATATAAAAATGCGAAAACTTTTGCTTCACAAACTTTGCTTATGTATTTTTTCGTTTTTTTATTTTTACGGATCGTATGCTATACATACTCTGAACAATTGCAGATTGTGATTATTTTATTCGTTCGTTTGTTTCACTAACTCTGATTATGTATTGGATCGTTTGCTGTGCAAACTCGTTGTTAAATTTTTACCGATCGCTTGGTACACAAGCTCAAAGCAGCTACGCTGGGAACTATTAAATAATTACTACGTAAACACCATTTATTTATTTAACCTTCGTAATAAAGTACTCGAACACTTTGTGTGAGCATACTAATTACTTATACTCTTCTAATAAATTACTCGAACAATATATGAGTGTACTAATTATTTATACTCTCGTAATAAATTACTCGGAGCAACTTATTTATCGGATCGCATGCTAAGCAAGCTCAGAACACTTACAGTGTGAACTTACAAAAATGTCTTATAGAAAGTCCTTTATTTACCGTATTGGTTCGCTTCTTATTTTTTTATTGGTTCGTATGCCAGAGCATACTCCTAAGAGCAGCTACGCTGTGAAATTGTAAATGATTCGTTTGCTGTGCAAACTCCTTATTTATTTAACCTCTCGTAATAAATTACAAGAACACTTCGTGTGAGCATACCAATTATTTATACTCTCCTAATAAATTAGTCGGAGCAACTTATTTTACGGATCGATTTCTATTTTTTATTGGTTCGTATGCCAGAACATACTCGTAAAAAAATGTTGCGAAAATATTAAAAATTTGTGAACATATAAATAATTCATTAGATGAAACTCTTACATTGTAAAATGTAATTTTTTAAAATTTTACTTAGACTGTTTACTATGTAATTCCTAAGAACAGTTATGCCGCACACGTATAAATAATTCATTAGATGAAACTCTTACATTGTAAAATACAGTTTTCAAAAAAATAAAATTGTAAAGGATATTTTTTTCATATACACATATTAACGTTCTAATTTCATGAAATAATTTTTAAAGAATCTTTTTTTTCCTACGTATAAATTTGTAAATCCTATTTGAAACATAGTTTACCTTTACACTGTAAGTGTTTTGAAATTTTCCGCGGTGAAGTAAAATATATAAGATGTGTAAGGAAATAAATAAATAAAACATGTAATGTAAAATGAGAAAAAATTTATTTATAAATTTCAATAAGATATAAAAATTTACTTACAAATACAATTATGATTATAAAATAATGTTTATTACATTCAATATTCATAGTATTATTATTATATGTACAATTACATGTTGACCAATGTAATGGTAAAACTCTTTTATCACATGATTACATAAATTTATTTACTTTCTTTGTATTAATATTATTTTGTGATTGATTAAGACAAATGCATATTATATTGTAAATCTTTTTGTAAGAATAACTCTGTAATTAACTGAATGTTATCTTTGTTTAACAAAATGTTATATAATGTATATGTAAATGCCCAATCATCAGTTTCAGTATCACAATGCACAGTTGCAAATTCTTCATATAAGTCATCAAAAGTTTGTGTGCTTACCATTGTACCCCATGCATTATAGCATAACATATCATAGTCTAAAGTAATATAGTCATGTTCATTTAAAATACTGCGATTTTGAAAACACCCGTAACATAAAAGTTCTCGCTGTGGTTTCCAACGGGCAATACACATTAATACACATTGTTCTTTTATAGAAAAAGAAGAACACTGATATTCGCAATAATCGTATGTCTTTAGGGAACGACATTGATACTCACAGTATGGATTGTTGATACACATTTTATCGTGTTCAAGATATGCTTCTCTTAAGTCAGAAATATGATAATCATTAAACGTGATTTCTTGATATGTATAATTAAATTTGTTTATAAGATATGGATTAATGTTCACTTGTAAATATTTCACATGAATTTTCAAATATTGTTTTAGTATTTGTTCACGTGTTGATTTCTTGATTAGGAAATTCCACACAATAGTATTTAATACTTCATCACTTTCACTCACACATTTATGTTCAGTTTCTTTCTCACTACGATTCGCATAGCCTTCACAAAGTAATGGTTCAGAAAGTTTATATTTTTCTGGTATTTGCTTTACACAAATTTCACTTACTTCATTAGGAGTACAATCACACTTTAGTTCATTGAATATCAAACTGTCATTAGAAGTTGTATTTTGATTTACTACTACTACTTCATCTTGAAACGGTATTTCATTTGAATATCTGAAACTTCTTCTGTAGATTTGTTCGGGTTTTGGCTCCTGTCTGCAAAATATTATGCGACATGTATCATTATCTCCTTCGGGAATTTCAGGGTCATTTGGATGTACAAGAATAATTTTCTTTTGTTTTTCAAGTTGAAAACATTTTTCACGTGGTGAAATATACTTAGACTTTACACATTTACTTTGCTATAAAGAAAAATTGGTCTCAATTTCACCTTTCCGTTTCTTATTATGAGATGAAGAACCAGAATTTGTTTTTTGCTTTTTACCTGTGGAAACAGATTGCTTTTGACTGTACATTGTAACAGCGTATCACTCCCTTTATCTGATTTACTACAGCTATACGCATGCGTGCTTTTATATTGTGATATGAGCGAAAACCAAGTACAAGTATACACACGCATCTGACATGCGCGAAAAACCTAGTACGAGTATGCGCACGCATAGAATTTATATTGTCATGTGACATGATCAAATACATCGTGAAAAGAAACAGGTGTGATTATATAAAGTTTTTCATTGCATTATTATATCATTAGAACATTTATATGTAATAATAGACATGTACGTGATTTGTTAGAGATGAAATTAATATTAACAATTGCATACTTTGTAATTCATTTACTAACACTTAGTGTTTGCTAAAACAATGTTGGAACAAACGATATATTGAAAAATAAATATATTGTGATATCAGAGAAAACAAGATTGGATTTTAATTCATGTGCTTACAAACTTAGTAATTCAAATAGTTTATTTCACAACTATGGGAATTTATTCCTTCAAATGAAACACGAAACTTATGATTTTTCTTGCTTGGTGCAAAACTAAAGAAGACGAAAATAAATACATTAAAGAGTATCATGCCCATGAAGGCATAAATTTAATGGAAAATAATATTGGATTGAACCCGAGTCTGAGGTATATTCCTAAAATATTCCTCAATTCATTTTATGGGAAAAATGACAAACAAAAAAACGAACTTGTTGCAATCCGTGATTGTTGACACTTCGGAAAGACTTTTGACGTACTTGCTGTCATCGCAGTACGAGGTACAAATTGTAACACCAACTGTTGATAAACATGATTTTCACGTACATGGACATCAAGAAAAAATAAAGTGATAAGTTGGAAAGGAAATGATAAAGACAATAATAATAAAGCTTTATATCCTATTGACAATACTAGGACATTTGCAATATTAGAAGAACAATATATGCATATTTGTGCAAAGATCATACTAATATTCGTGTTTTAGATAGTGGAAATACTAAAGTTCTAATATTTTATTATTATTATTTCATTAGAAGAATATATTATTTCGATTTCAGATGACTTCTACAAGTGCAAACGAGCTAACTCAATTGTTAATCATGGCAAAACGCTTTGAATGTGAGGCATCCGAAGTTGTTTATTACACATGGAAAATGATAGTAGATAAATTTCATAGCAATGGGGTACGTGTACGTAGTCCTGAGTATGAGCGTTTTTTTTGCAAGCGCTATTTAAGCATTATGGGGCTGTCCAGGAAATTATTTTGGCAACCTGTGATTCCACTGCTGATATCTGATTTATATTAGTGCGGATTCTTTCGGGAGGATAGTATAAAAAAATTAGGCTTGTGAAAAGTTCAACCAGCTGATATTAGCAGGTAAAACTGATGGATTATTTGTTAAGGACAATGCTAAACTACTAGGTAAGCTTACTAGGACCAAGTTCTGCTAGTTCTGGGGAACCTAAAAACTTAACTGAGTTTTCAAGAAGTACCTAAGACAATAAATGGTAGGGGCGCCAAAATTTAAGATTGTAAGGAGTATATCATGAACATATGCTTACTTTGGTTTAAAGGGAACAGAAATAAGCTTAAAAGTGCATGGGCTCAAATGGAATCGAAGACCCGGAAAAGTATATTCATTCATTCATTGTTTCAATTTGTAATGGACAACACAATCAAAGACGATAACAAGAACGCGTATGTTGGAATAACTATCGAGAGCACTACCTCAAAGTTAAAACGATGTACATAACATAACGTTGAAAATCGGAATTGAGCCCTGAGGCTGTCTTTTCCATACTGGAAAATACCCTCAATAGTAATGAGAAAATTCTAATTGAAGCTGCAAAGTGTGCATATCCAAAAAGGGAAGAGGTAACTCTTAAAGATTGGATAACTTCTTAAAAATAAATTACTTCCTATGGAAAAGAACGTGTACTGCCTCCCAAAGAGTGTAATTCTGGGGATGGCAAGGGCTGATCAAAGGTATAATCAAGTGTATAAATTGAAAAACAATCCTGAGCGATTATTGAAGCAAGCCAAGGATTTGTGTGATGATGGTGATGTTACCATTGAACATCAAAATGGTTGTACTATTGATGATGTGAAAAAAAATTCAACAACACCTGGCACACAAGTACCAAATCATTGTATACGAACAAAATCAAATGAGATGGAATGACATGTGATTTATCCGGGAATTAAGGGTGGTAAGCAAATTTACATTTTATATGAAAATGTACATTATCAGTTAGTAACTAGTATCCGTAAACTTTTGGGAGACGAGGGCTTTTGCGATTATTGTTTGCAAAAGTACAAAAAAAACGATTTACTATTATTATTATTAGTAGTAGTATAAAGTTTTCATTTATTCAGCAATATGAAACTTGTATAAAGTCTTCATTTATTCAGCAATATGAAACATCTTTCATTAGTTTATATTGGTTTCTACACGGTTTTAATCTGTATTGTGTTAATTAGTTTTTGTTTTGCTACATTTTCAACTCATTCACATAAATATCTGAAGAAATGTTTAGTATGATAGCACTGCACTGCACTGCACTGCACAGTAACTATTTTTTTTCCTTAAATATTTACTTGAGTAAGATTTAGTTGTAACGTTTACAGAAAAAAAATCATGGCAAAGCGTACCTTTTCACAGTTTGTTCATGTAATATAACCACAAAAGTGTAACATTTTCATACATACGTCTATTATTTCTTCATATTTTCAATCACAATCACTATCACTATCAGTATGGTTTTTATTCAAAATTAAGAATTTCTTAAAATCTTTCTGCAAGAATATTTCTATGAGTTGATTAACAAATGTATCATTATGAATGGCATCATCATATATATGAAAAAATGTTCTAATTTATTAAAAGTATTGTCGTGCATTTTTTGAAACGTATACCAAATTTCATCCTGTATACCCATGTCCGTAATAACACTTAGTACTTTTGTTTTCAATATATTTTTATGTAACAGAATACAGTCATGGTTTATTGCGTCTTTTAATCCACGTGCACATCCACTGCAAAGAAGCATACTTCTTCTTTTAGATTCCCACATTTGAAACGCATTTATTAAGCACTGAATGGTTATGTGAATATTATCGCAGAAACAGACCCATACGTTTTCAGCATTAGACATTTTTTCAGTTCGAATCTTCAATAGTTACAAATTAAACGAAGACTCTGTTCAAACAGTTTTGAAAATATTGTTTTTTATGAATTTTTCTAAAACACTAGGCACAAATATCTTCATTGGCCACCATACGAAGAAGAAATCTTTTCACCGACTACAACCAGCACAAGATTATTCTTATGTACCTTTCTTAACTGTGGTATTTATACTTTTCACCGTGGGATGTATTGTCATGTTTGAATTAACCAATGAAAACAGTTTTGAACAAGTTTAAGGTAGACCTGAAGCTCATAGTTTCCACCCCCTATTAGTTTTAGATGCTATTCTTTTATGATTATGAAGTGATTCTTATATCCAAATTAACTTGAATATTTCATCTTTGCAACAGTTTTTACAACAGACAAAATCACCCATGCCGTTTACTACGCTTGCTTGAATTTCTATATACTGACAATGAAAGTAATAATTAGAAATCACGATGCCTGAACACCAATAGATCCTTTCATTTGCTTGTTTTAATTAGACTGTTGGATTCCAACGCATCGTGGCAATTTGACTTGATCGATAAATAATCCTTTAAAAATGTTAAAGGAGTGATTTTAACTATGTCTATTAGACTATCCTATACTTTTGGCTATTTTACATTTAAGACATGGTGGATTACTTCCTTTTCTGACAACTTTTAGCAACGAGTGGAACTATCCTATCTGCAGAATACTCCACACTTGAAAAAATTTATTACAGTTGTTATCATGACACAGTAGCTAATGAACTTTCGCTAAAATATGTGCACAGATGAAGTACCGCGTACAATAGGGAGGAACAAATGCTATCGAAAACTCGCTAAGTGTTAAGGATCATATTATTCTTGTAGACAATCCATGTAGTAAGTTGTGAATATATGTTAGAACTGAAACCTGCATCATGTATTTGATCAGTGCTAGGAATTCCTGTAAATTTTCATTAGGTAGGCTATATGCTAAAAGCTTAGGAAAGAAAAAAAATCCAATTCGTAACAGTATTTTTAGCAAACTGTTTCACAAACTCCTTCTTATGTCTGAAGTTTCATGAAACTAGAATTTATTTGTACAAGTAATCCATGATTTATTTCCTATTTATCTGTATTCTTTTTTCATGTCTATATGACATATATTCAAAGATCATTTACTTATTCAAATAGGTTTTTATGTCGATGGAATAGGTTATTCATCTCTAATGTATTGAATTAGATTCAATCTCCCACATGACCTTCCTCAACCTCTTTGCTAAGCGGATAGCGTACATGCTATCGGGGTGGCAGACTCTGGTCCTGTAGAAGATCATCTTATTTACACTTTTCTTCACGAACAATAACAATAACTTTGTGAGATTATATAAAATACCCCATCGCTGTTCAAAGGGGAGGTCAACTAAACTTAATTTCCACCACTTATTTTACCTTTAATATCATTTCATTTATTAATTTAACCACTTGTTTTAAAAAGAAGGCCACTAGAAACAATTTTCAGTTCAAGTTCTTGAAAACAACCATCTTTTAGTATGTATTAATCTTATTTGACACACAGTTGTTCGTTAATTTTACTTATTTGACTGCCTACTTATGTACTGTCCAAAGTTTTTCAAAGATTTGATGATAAATCTATAAGTACGTTAGTCATAGTTCACTATTGTTTTTTATCGATTCTCAAGACCAAACTTTTATTCTTTCTTTCATAACAGGTCAGTCCCATGATTCACATTCAATTTTAACACTTTTGAAATACAATTTCTCAGAGCATCCAATAAAATAAAATAAAAAAGACACGTTCATGTTTTACACAATTATGAGGATTACTATGATGACAAAGGTACAATGCTAATTTTTCGGTGCTAGTTGGGAGATCACTGCTTCCTACAGTTAGACTTTTTTCATTAGGTATTCATTTGTCATTGTGGGATCATAATGGCTCAGTTGTAAAGCATTCATTTTCACTGATTGGGATCCCGGGGGCAATCCCCGCTTGCATCAATTATTTCAACATTTTCATAACAAACATTAAGTTTGGATTTATTTTTTATAAATTGTGGTGGACAAACACTGTGCTCGTAAGTTTTTTCGGGATTCTCCTCCCACTTTCTATATATTTTTCAACACCTTTGTTTGTAAAGCAAATCAATATAAAAGATTCATTACTTATACTTACCGTCTCTTTACACCATCCGATATAATCGTGGGACTCATTTCATTTATTATTTAAGATAATTTTATAGTTAAGCGTACACAGATACCATAGTAAGTAAGTAAGTAAGTATTTTTTTATTTCTAAGAGACAATTTGCTATTTAATCTTCACAAATATTCAGAGTTCGATTTCTTGTTGCACAAAGAAAATATTCTGATGGTAGCATTAAGTATCTAAACTAAACTGAACTGAACTGAAGTTCTTCTTCTTCTTTGGGGATTGCGGTGGCTTAGTGGTAAAGCGCTCACCTTTGCTGCTTGGGGTTACTGATTCGATCCTGGCTTACTCCAAATATTTAAAACATTTTCATGACAAGTATCAAGTTTTGAATTTTATGGTTAGTAAGCACTGTGTATCTGTGTTTCTGAGGCACGGTTTTTATAAAGTTTCTAAGAATTTTTATACAACAAATCACCGTAGCCTAAGTGTAGCGGACTCCATTTCATTTTTTCTTTAATCCAAGTGGATAATGGTATGCCAATTAACATACATGTTATACTTTGTCATTCCACACTGAATCCCTTTATCCATATTTACCTTAGATAGCTGGACATTATCGGGTTTTTTTGCACAAAATTTCATATAAAATGCCGTGGCTCGCAAATCCACATCTTCAAACCCAAAAGAAATACCTAGTTAATTATTCAAGGAATAAAAAAATGATTTCAATGTATGTTCCCTGCTACCAAGTACATTTTAGTGTTAACAGAAGAAAAGTATTCAAATTCTCTAACTTGCCTGCATAAAATTTCTCAAAATTCGCCCGTTTCCTCCCAGTTTTCACTACCTATATTTTATTTATTCAGTCATCTTAAACGGATTTAATGAAAAAGTAAAATTCAGACTTTTCTTTCAGTATACTATCATTTAATAGCAACAACTAATTAGTAAACGAAAATATTGTTTTAATTCTTATTTATGAAATATGGACACCAGCAAATATTTCATTAAGTTTGTTTCACCCTACAACTATGTATATTGGTTAAAAAAATAAAAGGAAAACAAACTAATTATCCTGAAAACTCAAGTGCAATTTGAAACTAGAGGGAAATCAAATTAGTTATGATAGACACTAAAGCAAAATTGAAAAAGAAACTCTTCAGTGGTAACTGTTAACTAAATAGTGCAGCGTACTGAAAAGCATAAATATTTTTTCCTGCTTTTTAAAATTCTAACAACAATTCTTATTCTGAAAATATCTTTTTCATACTTCAAACGTTACTGTTAATAAAAGGTATCTACATGTTTCATTATACAATATTCAGCAATATAAGTTCAATATGACCCGGAAAGAAAAAAGTTAGGCAGGTTTAAAAAATTCAAAGGAAAGGAAACTCAAATTTACCCTTCACCCTAAAAACATAATTTATTTACATTCTTTTTTCTTTTTTACAAAAATTTTTGTTTAAGATTTTTAACCTTCTCCAGTCTCTCCCATTTATAATAGGCCTGCACCAATACATCGTCCTCCCCATCTTCTAATATTAATAAACCCTCATTATTTCCCCCCTCCTCCACTGGTGCTGCTATTGGTCTCACTGGCATCACTTCTCTACCACTGGTATCGGCATCACTTCTTCTACCACTGGTATTACCTCATCTTCCAATGGTATTACTTCGTATTCCACTCTTGGTTCCAACACTTTTACCACTGGGTTGTATCGCCCCCGCTTATTTTTTAATTTGAAGCTCTCCCTCTCTTTTCTTCTTTTCCTGCCTTCGGCCACATCCAATAATTGGTCCATCTTATTAAACCACTGGATGTGGCGAAACGAAGAGGAGGAGGAGGTGGAAGCGCCGGAAGTACTTGGTTGTGGTTCCATTCTTCTGCAAAATAAAAAAATAAAAACTGTAATTAGTATCAATTATAATTATTCTTTTTATACAAAATATATTCCTAGCTTGCAATACCAAATCTAAGGGGATGCTAGTTTATTTTGTTTGATTTGTTTGTACTTGTATCAAATGAGAAAAAATTTCTTCATATGGCTAAGTTAAACTTTATGTAGGTACACGTCTCATATACCCACACTACTGAACGGAACAACAAATTTAAAATCAATTCAACTTAAGCGATAACCTACGTCCCAAAGTTATCAAGTTTATTTTCCAATAATTGTTACTTAATAGGTTCATGTCTCATATAGCAATGCTGCTGAACGCCTTGGTTAACTGAAATTAAGCTACCGATAATAAATCTTACAATATGTTCGTATATTTTAATAATCGGTGCTAACGAACCCGAGTTCAATTTCCGGTTGTATCCTAAAAGTTCCACGTTAAGGCTGTCGCATTTGGTAAAAGTGAATCACAATTTAATTTCCAATGGTTCGACATGTTCTAACCCCTAATGCTTCTGCCTTTGGTGCAAACAAAACCATGATACCACGTAACGTATTCACTAAAACTATCATCTTTACTGCAAACATATTTGCCATCTCAACTACAAATTTCGCATGCCATAATTTTTAATGTTGTTGCCTTTCGTGCTAAGGCGTACAATTTTAATTCCCGGGCGTGCCTACTAGCATAAACAAACTCGAAAGGCGGAAATTTTGGCACCGGAAATTTTGGCACCAGTAGTTTTGACACGGTAATTTGGGCACCGGTAATTTTGGCACCAAGAAACGAAGCAAACGGAAATTTTGGCACCATTTATAATAGAAGTACAGAAAATGTGAGAAAATACTCTGAATGTAATAAATATTTAAATTTACATGTTATTAACTAGAACTGCTCCAGCGCGACGAATCAAACCAGTGACGAATGTACAGTCAGCGACAAAATTTCTTTCTCTTCTGTAAAGTTTATTTTGCTTACAACTTTTGAATTGATGGACTGATTTGAGTAGTTTTCTGAAATTTACCGAAAATTATATCTGCTTTAAGTTGCTGAATATTGCACTCAAATCTGTCCATCCATTCGAGAGATATTCGCGGAAGAAATTTTAACATAGGAAAAGAACTTTTGTTACTGACAGTATAGACAGCGGTAAAGATACTATTGGCAGTTTCATTATATATTCGAAGCCATGGTCTCGACACTGCTTTTGCAGATTGCTGTAGGGGAGCGTCCAGCCAAGAAGACGAAGCGGATCTATGAGCATTTGCAGAAAAGACTTCAAAATTTGTGTTTGGCCTACAATGCTGGAACAAAGAGCATGCAAGAATTTTTGCATGCTGTTTCATTTAATGTTGTGCACAACAAAAGTTAAAGATGTAAAGAAAAGGTGCAATGTTTTACAATTGGGATTATTGTGAACTATATATTATTGCAAATCATGTGTTATTGAAATTCATTTATTGATTTGTTAATTTTTCTTGCGTAAGTGTGTATTTAATTTTTCTTAGTTAAGAGTTCAATAATTTCCATTTTGACTTGCTTTGTATACCTAATGAAGCTACCAATATTACTTTTTACTGGTGTTTGTACATTCGTCGCTGGTTTCATTATTCGTGCTGATACAGTTCTAGTCATTAACATGTGAACGTAAATATCTATTATATCCAGAGTATTTTCTTTTCTTTTTTTTCTCTGTACTTCAATTTCCATGGTTCGAATCAGCTGTTACTGTTTGCATTTGAAAGTAAAATACAAACCCATTAGGGGATAATTTTGACTTGCTTTGAATATCTAATGAAGCTGCCAATATTATCTTTTAGTGGTGTTTGTACGTTCGTCCCTGGTTTCGTTATTCGCGCTGATACAGTTCTAGTCATTAACATGTGAACGTAAATATCTATTACATCCAGAGTATTTTCTATTTTTTTTTCTCTGTACTAATTTCCATGGTTCGAATCAGCTGTTATTGTTTGCACTTGAAAGTAAAATACAAACCCAGTGCAGTGAACATAGTGCAATATTCAGCAACTTAAAGCAGATATAATTTTCGGTAAATTACAGAAAACTTCTCAAATCAGTCAATCAATTCAAAAGTTATAAGCAAAATAAATTTTACAGAAGAGAAAGAAATTTTGTCGCTGACTGTACATTCGTCACTGGTTTGATTCGTCGCGCTGGAACAGCCCTAGTTAATAACATGTAAATTTAAATATTTATTACATTCAGAGTATTTTCTCACATTTTCTGTACTTCAATTATAAATGGTGTCAAAATTTCCGTTTGCTTCGTTTCTTGGTGCCAAAATTACCGGTGCCCAAATTACCGTGTCAAAACTACTGGTGCCAAAATTTCCGGTGCCAAAATTACCGCGCCCCAAACAAACTCACCTTAACACCGGGGTGCGGATTTAATTCCCGCGTGGACCTAACATTGGCGTGCAGGTTCAAATTCCGGGCTGGCCTATGCGTGTAAACTAACTCACCTTAACACCAGGGTGCGGGTTCAAATCCCGGGTGCGCTTACGCGTATAAGCAAACCCACCTTAAATGTCCTACACCAACAACGCTGCAAAGGCTCGGAAATTAATTTTCAATGATAAGCATCATATTTGATCTTTGGTTTTGCTCAATGACAGTCCGGACCAAATTAGCTATAGGATATTCAAGTAAAGATTTTCCCAACATTCAAATGTATTCTGAAATACTTGAATATATCTTTCACGCCATTTCCCAAAAAGTATACTCAACCCTCAAAATCTGACGGGCTAAACAAATTAAGTTATTTTTTTCATTGTATATAAATCAAATTTCCACCCGGACATACTCAAACAAACAAACAAACAAAGTGATTTATTAAAAGTAAAAATGCGTTCGCTTCATATTAGTAGTGTCTTTAGTTCAACCCTTGAATCGGTCATAAATGAACAAACGAAATGTATATCGGTTTTCTTATGCATCTCTATATCATTTAAACTTATAAATATTCTTTCAACAATAAACAAAAATAAGATTGTGTGTGTGTTTTCAATAACCATATTAAAACAGTAAAATTCCATTTCTTCTATACTTATTTTTTCTTTCTTTCTTTCATCGAGTAACCCCGTACTAATCCTTATATAATTGTCTTCAAACATTTTGTTTTCCTAAGAAATTATCATTTTTTTCATTATTTTAATACAAAATCAACTATAATAGGAATTGTGTTTGTATGACATCTGGTGGGAGAATTTTAAATTAGACCTTAGTTTAGTTTAGCTCGTGTGCCGTGTCGACGTATTTCGTCGATGGTCCCGAATATATATGTATTTCTCTATTTTAAAGGTAAAGTATGATATATATTTCTTTTTATCCTTAAAAATACTACTAATAGCATTAAATAAGCATCATGAACCTTTCTCGCAATTGTGTTCTGTTAATAAAACATACTTTGTGGGGCATAGCTTCTTCTATCAGTAATCCACCACACGTTCAATGTGTTACAAAACCCTAGGGAGACTTACCTAGCTAGCAACACATAGGGCCCTTCAGTTGAGCATAATTATCATAATGTTATTACCTATTCAAAAAAAGCCCCGCATTTGTAGATTACCTAACTAATGGGAAACATGCCCTCAGTTGGTAAAAACATGGTAGGAATATCCGTACATAATTTCCTTTTGCTATAATATAATATGTGTTCAATTTATTTTTAATACTGTTAAAATCTAAGAGGGACCCTAACCAGGGGGCAAAAGCCCCCATCAGTTGTAGGGATATGCTACGAATAGTCGTACATAATTTCATTTTGATATAATATAATATGTATTCAATTTATTTTTTTAATACTGTTAAAATCTAGGGGGACTATTTAAAAGGGTCCCATGATAGGAATAGTCATACATAACTTCATTTCGCTTTAAAAATAACAATCTTTTTTTTAATACTGCTAAAATCTATGTAGAGCCTAACTAACTAATGGGGAACACGCCATCAGTTGTAGGTACATGCTACGGATAGCCGTACGTAATTTCATTTTGATATAATATAATACGTGTTCAATCTATTTTTAATACTGTTAAAATCTAAGGGTAAACCCTAACTAAGGGGCAATACCCCCTCAGTTGGAGGAACATGCTACGGATAGCCCTACATAATTCTTTTTTCACTTCGAAAATACACAACAAGTTTTCAAAATCAAAAGACAGTGTTCAATAACCAATGTATTTAGGGGCGGGCCCCACCCGTAAAATTTTCATCCTTTCTCTCTCTTTCTTAACATTAAAGCTATTGTTTGCGCTATGTGGCTACCAACCCCGCAAATAACTAACATTCAGTAATATTTACTATTAAAACACGAAAATTAAAAAAAATACTAGGCATCCACATATAAGTTACAAAAACTCTAGGACAGTTCGCTCCCACCCTCAAACTGAAACTTCTTTCTTTCTTTCTGCGAATACTAGTCCTAGTACATATATAAATATGTTCAAACATTTGCTTTCCTAAAAGATTATCAACTATGGTACCAAGCTTACTTGTATGACATCAAAAGTTACAAAATAATCTTACTTAAGCAGTTCAACCCCCATCTGTAGTGCGTACATATATCGGATATAACTGATTTTAAAGTGTAATCTTATTTCAGTACACAATCGGTGTAACAATATGTATTACAGTTAAAATTCGTAACAAATCTATCAACATATTGTAATTAAGCACTCTATAATTAACCAAATAAAACTCTACAGGTAAATGATACGTCTTTAGCCCTTGGTAAAATCAACGTGGCGGTCCTTAAGGGAGAAAAGACCATTATATTTATTTTACAAATGTTCGTTCAATCATATATTCTTAAGTAAAATATCTCAACTTCCCCAAATATGTACTCCTACAATAATAATAATAATAATAATAATAATAATAATAATAATAATAATAATAATAATAATAATAATAACAATAATAATAATAATAATAATAATAATAATAACTTTAGTAATAAAAAATCAAAATTACATTTCCACCGGTCCCGGTCTGTCACAAACCCTATCCCTCTTGCTTTTATTACAAAATGATCCTGGATTTATTTCCTGATAGATCTACAGTTCAAATAGTCCCGAGTTCAATTTCTCAAAAGCAACTCGCGTGGCTCGCCAATAATTAGTCAAAAAACTTCCCATTATAATTAAGTGGGTAATACAAGCAAGTTTAGCATAAAAAAGTTAAATGATTCTCACCTTAAAAATCAAACTTCCTTCTGTCAGAATCAAAGACCGAAAACTTCAAAACAGACACAAGAACAAATAAACTTTTTTTCAATATGCACTCGTGCAGCAGGTAGATATTCATAATAATCAACTTCATTTGGGTAGTATTTATAAGGCATTTCAATGTGTTCCACCTCTATCATCTTTTCATCATGTTTTCAAAAACCGTGTTAAAGTCATCATGTCCGATAAAATCGTTCATCATGTTTAAAAATGGATAGGATCAAATTATTCAGTGATCAGTCCTCCACCGGGAAATCTAAAAATTTTTATTTACAAGTTCATCAACCGAGGTAGGGATCTTAACATTAAATGATCTTTCAATTAAGGAAATGGTTACAAGTAAAACTTTCACATTGCCAAAATCAGATATCGCCACAAAATACATTTATGTGTTTGTCCATAACATCTTGTAAAGGGGGAAACATTAAATATATATCTATCTGTCTTCATCACTGCAGATAACTATCTCAGTGTCAATCATAGTTAATGGAGGATATTTCAGTACATATTGGAAAGCGGAAATAAAATTGGAAAGTGCATTGACACTCTATAGGCCTAACTATGTGTGTCGCCACTCAGACTTCTAACGGAAGCAAGAGAAACCGTGTATAGGTCAAGTACCCGGAAGTCAATCCTTTTGCAAAAAATAAAACTAAGTGTTCATTTCTAAGATAGCCTCTGTGAGAGACGCAAGAATCATTTTTCCACGTCCGCAATCTTTCTTTTGTGTTTCTTCACCGACAATGTCTTTTGTTCACCTACCGCGGCACCAAAGTTATTTCTATTAGTCTGGCGGTATTCTGTGATGTTTACCAAACGTGTCAACGGTCTTCCTTTGTGTTTGAATTCAAGTCTTAGCAACGCCCTGCAACCACACATCATCATCATCACTCCTACCCAACCGGTTTTCCAAAAGCGCGCGAAAAGTTCAGTTCATGTCTTGAGTTCACCAGCAAAAGATATACGGAAACCACGCTCTGTATATGTACCAACATGGCGTATCGTACCGGAGTATACATATTCCGTACACGACGTCTTTCAAGCGGAGAATCCACAATGTGTCCCGCATAAATAAAATAAATATTTCACATCCATCATACATCGTTCACCTCTGGTGCTAAGGGTCCCGGGTTCATTCTCAGTACCCACCACATAAACTTTTATAATATATATATTTCAATACCTTTTATAAAATGGTTTCCTCCCACTTTCTATATACTTTTAAGAGCTTTCTTTGTAAAGCGATGCAATATAAAAGATTCTTCCATCATCAACATCTCCTTTAGCCTAACCGGCATAACCGTGGGACTCAAATATTTCATTTTTTCCAAATTATATATATATATATATATATATATATATATATATATATATATATATATATATATATATATATATATATATATATATATCAATGTGACTTTCTATTAGTCAAACCCATCTGTATAATACGAAATTCAAACGAGGATCTTCATCTCATTGTGAGTTTCTATTAGTCAAAACCATCTGTATAATACGAGATTCGAACACGGGTCTTCATCTCATTGTAAGTTTCGATTACTCAAAAACCATCTGTATAATACGAGATTCGAACACGGGTCTTCATCTCAATGTGAGTTTTGTATAATACATGATTCAAACCGGGATCTTCATCTCATTGTGAGTTTCTATTACTCAAAAACCATCTGTATAATACGAGATTTGAACGCGGGTCTTGATCTCAATGTAAATTTCTATTACTTAAAAATCATCTGTATAATACGAGATTCGAACGAGAGATCTTCATCTCAATGTCAATAATGTAAATATATTCAATATTATTAATTTAATCACTGCTACGGAAGTAAGTGATACAGAATAACGTTTCATCATATCTACCAATATTCTAATTAACTAACATATCAACAGATTTAATTCAAATCGAACCAATTAAAATTCAAATTTAAATTTCCACTATGATTTTTAAAAATATCCAGTATACTTCGTGTATAAACACGTATACAGACTCGAAAAAGAGGACACGACCTTTCCAACGATACACACACGTAATCACAGCTAAAAAAGAAAACAGGAACTTTCCAAACCGGACATACATGTCATCACAACCAAAAAGGAGGACACGGAGTTTCACTAATAAATTTAGAACATAACGGTACCCGTGTAAATTCTTGTTAGGTCCTACTTACTACCAGTAAGTTCTATGCACGGTACCAAACAAACAGCTCATGGTCAAACTTTCACTTCCTGACAACACTGTGCCAGAATGGTCCTTCGCCGTCCATCCGTGCCAAACGGTGGCAGTAGAACGGATAGTGAATTTTTCACTGAAGAAGCCTGCCGAGTATGTGCCAGTGATGCTAGAGGTGGAATAATCAGGTCAACCTTACTTTCTAGGCAAGCTGCGTCAAAATTTCAATCAAAGTCCCAATTTGTGACAATTTTTCCTGACAGTGACTAATCGGATCAGTTCATCCGGCCCAACATATGGTTGGTTGATAGGATAGGCCTAGCAGAGGAGCCTTAGGTGCAGCCGCCTCTACATGGTGGGCTCTGGGTCACTTGGCCAGGCTATATTACCAGGTGAGCGAGGAACTGCACAACCGCGTAACTGTACTGAATTTGCCCCCTTTTCTAGCCCCAGAGGAGGCACCCCTATTACCCCCAAGGGATATAATTGGCATTTTTATACTTGAATGTCAGTTTTCATAGCAATTGACATGTATTTAACAAAAAATATGTTTACTTTAACATAACTAAAATTAATGAACAACTTTGGTATTTTTTGTAATTTTCAGGTAAATTTTGAAACTTTGAGGCAATAGTTCTCACAGAAGATATTATCTGATTTGAAAACAAATCTATACCTGAAATGTCCATGTGAATTGGCCACTTTTGCCAGGTATTACATTTCATTCCGAGAAAAAAGTGGTAAAACGCTGCACCCTAGTACAGTACTTTTTAATAAATATTAAAACGTCATTTATTTATTTAACGATCACTCGACACGGGATATTTAACAATAACAACAACGAAGGAAAGGTTTTGGGGAAGAATCGGCCAGTGCCTATTTACTAAGTACCAACCCGGCATTTGCGTGGTAAGACTGAGGAAAGCCCTGAAAACCCCGCAGTCAGAATGGTCGGCAGCGAGATTCTAACCTACGATCTACCGAATGCGAAGGGAGCGCTCTACCGACTGAGCTACTTCGGAGTGTTGTATCATTTTTTTCTGGCCTTCTGGCCTGATATATTTTATTCTTACGAAAAGTTCCGTTAGCTGTTTCAGAAAGTCATAAACATGAAAATTATATATATATATATATATATATATATATATATCGACTGGTGACGACTGAAGCTCGTTTGGTCTAGCGCGTTATTTGAATTAACGTTGTTTCGGATTAAGGCGACCCGCTTGAAATATGTTATGGAAATACAGTATGTAATTTGTACTTTAGTTGAATTCGTTTTCACTCCAGTTCTTCGAGCGGCTTCAAACGGATTTAGGGGTGCACCAACATGTTGTACCTTTACTATTTTACCGCCGTGAACTAACACTTCATGTCGTCGATGATAATCGTTATCAAATATTGCCTTACAATCACGGCATTCCACTTTAATCCGTTTTTGACTTCTTTTCAGGCATTGCTTGACTTTAGATGCCATGATCACTTAAAAGTGCACACTTTACAAATCACAAATACACCCTCAAATAAAACCTGCACCAGTTCTTTTCTGGCTCGAAAAAGGGAATGGACTTACAAAGTGTTAAGATAACAATAATCCAGGTCTTATCAACATTCAGTGGTGCTGTTACTCTGACTCATTCACGACCCTACCCACTTGGAGAAAAACAATTAAAAACTTAATAATCAACAGTTGAAAAGACAATGATCATAATAACTTACCTCAACAATGTAATGGACTTCTTGACTGACAGACGGCGCCTCGACGGCAGTAAGCGAGAATTTCTTTCTCTGGTTTTGGTATTGATGTTTTTAGTATATTACAATAAACATGCAACGCCATAATCGACGTTTTCTTCAGAAAGAAATTTTAAAATGCAGATTTTGAAGAACAAAATGTTCATCTAGGTAATAGCGATTTTGCATTATTATTTTTGAATGTAAGATTGTAGCACTAGTTGACGAACACAAACGAATGTTTCTGATTCGGCCTTAGCTATGGATATAGCAGGTTTAGTTGTAACAGAAGTAAGCTTAAAATTGTCCTAATAAATCCCGACAATCATGTGTATTTGACGAAATGTTTGATATTTGACGAATGGAAACGACCATTTCTGTCCGGGTTCAACTATCGAAAATAAGATTAGTTACTTTTATACCTTTCTGTATTAAAGAAGTAATATTAAATAGTCCTGACATATCCCGAAAAACGTGAATTTGGCTAACTATTTCACAGTGTATATTAACGGAATGAAAAAGTTAATAAAATATAAAGCGTAATTGCCGAATTGGCAATAAATTTGACGAATATTTTTCTATATGGCTTTCCGAAACCATAAATTATTCTTGATTAATACAATTTTGAATCTGATTAAACGTAAAGAGAGTGTTTACTTGCATTTCATTTTCCAAAGTTTCAATGTTAAATCCTCAGAATCCCGAATTTGCCGATTGGGTTTTGGGCGGAGGGGTGTTACACCCCCATCCCCCTCTAGGCTTGCCCCTGGCCCTATCCTGGTTTACAATGGTGAAATCATCTCTACCAAAAAATTTTTCATTTTTGTGCCAAAAGGGTATTCTTGGACATTGCCTACTGGATTTCAAGATGGCGCCGGTGTAGCAGCTCAACGAAGCATTTGCGCATCGAGTGACTATTACTACGTTACTTAGCAACTTGAACTGAATCTTGTCACTAATTTTCATCAAAATTCGACTCTCACGGTTTATGGACCTTCCTCGCGATTGCATGAGAAAGGAAATAATATATTATTGATTGCTTTTTGTGTGTGTTATAACAATTTATAAGGAAATTAAATATCTGGGAGTGATCTTTGATGCTATATTATTCTGGAAACCTCACTTTCTTTCTATCAAAGAGAAGTCCATAAACCACTTAAATTTATTGAAGCGTCTTGTCGGTACTACCTGGGGCTTACACACTGACACACTGTTAAAAACGTATAAAGTGTTTTTCCGCCCGTGTCTGACACATGGCCACACTGCCTGGGTCAGCACTGGGGATGAATTTTATAAGCGGCTTCTTATAATCGAACGTCATTTATTACGTCTTGCCTACGTCATCACCTTGCCTAGCCCTACTCGTCTTTTGTATATACAATAAGCTGACCTTTCCACATATCACTCGACATCTTGAAGATCTTCACTCCCGGTACATAGATAAAAAGTGGACAATTCAGCATCACACCCTCTTGGAAACCATACACATTGATGCCCGTCTTTCCACTCCCCCTACGTATGCTTACACACCTTTACAGCATCTACTTACAATCTATAGTCAGAAATATCCAAAGAATCCGGATTAACATTTCTTTCAAACATATCATCCACCAGAATTCAATCATCACGTTTATCCATCGCTTGCACAGTGACTCTCATTCTAACAAGGGCTTCCTCATGTCAATCATCAGTGTTAAGTAGCCCCAACACAGAAGATAACCTCATTTGTGACTACTAACACTGCCCTGTGAACTGTGGTGTCCATGTACTTCATCTCATCATCATAACCTTCCGACTACTCAGATTTTATAATATTCCTTCCTTATTTATTTGTTTTCATTCCTAATGTAAAACATAATTATTGCAGTTTTATCTTGATGTTACTCAAGCTCTGTGTATTTATCCTTATGTCTCCTGCCATGATTACAACAACAATAATAATTCACCCATATGTATGAATAAAGTGAGCTTCTTTATTCTTGTTGTTTGGAAAACCTCATAGGTCATACATGTGTTCCACTTTTCACTAAAATTAAACTTAAGTCCATCACGAAGAGACGACGTTATCGTCTGCGGAAAACAGTAAAAAAAATGGCTGGTGTTGAATTAACACCCAAGTAACACACTAAAGTGGTAGTCATTTTGTATTTCAACACCTCATTTTTTTGCCGTGTAGTCATTGCGTATTTACAAGTACACTGTAAAAAAAATGAGGTGTTGAAACAACACAAAATGACTACCACTTTAGTGTGTTACTTGGGTGTTAATTCAGTACCAAGCACGTCGCCTCCCGAGCATATCAACAATAACTCGTTACTACCTGAGAGAATTTCCATTGTTATTTACCGTTTAATATGAGCAAAGCTTTGCGAAATATATTTGGCACTTATGCCAAGTAATGAATAATGTTCTATGTTTTCTGTAATTTGTCACAATAATATTGTAAACCCGTAGATCGTCTGACAACACTTACTTAGGTAACAGTCCTCCCATCTTCTGTTCATAAGTGTTAAGACACAAGAATAACAGATAAAGAAAATAGATGGAAGCACCGGATAGAATAGGGTGTAACTGTTGTCAGATGATTCAGAGGTTTACAACAATCTTATTGTGACTGATTACAGAAAACATAGAATGTTATTAGTTATTTGCCACAAATGCGAAATATATTTCCCAAAGTTTTGCTCATACCAAACAAAAAAAAAAAAAAAATCGATGCAAATACTCACAGTCAGTAACGAGGTATTTCTGATATGCTCTGAAGGCGATGTGCTTAGTGTACATACTGAATCAAGAGGCCTAACTTCTCTTGTGTGAGTTAATGTGCGAGCGAGGATCAAGTGTTGCAAAACGCATTTGTGAGCAAAGCATACGTACTGCACTTAGAAGGTTGACGAAAGTTTTCACTTTCGGAGGGCAGCTTGCTTTTTGAATCTCATCTTATCATACTTTCTTTCACCTTTATACTCATGTGGGCTTCGGCCCTTGGCTACACTCTTACGATGACTGACTCTGGCAAAACCACTGGACAAATGAATCTTGGCAGACATTCGGGCTTAGCATCTGTATCTCCTTCAATACCCAGCACTTCAATAGCACAACCATCCACTCGTACTCGGCATTTTTCTTGGGGCCATGAACCGATCAATGTATCTTGAGATAGACACCCATCAAGCGAATCGACACAATCCGCGAAACGCATCCGGTCTCGCTCACCTATAACATCAATGGATATCGAGGTTGAACGACTAAATACTGGTGTACCTTCTGCAGTGTCTTCAACTATTTCATCAAATCATACGCCTCTATTTCATTTCATCCTTACCGATTTTGACGCTAAGTATACGACCCCAAAAATGATTTTTCTGCAAATTGCTAAGTATGTTCCTCGGGTACGAGACACCCTAGTTCAAATCGTCAAAACCAAAAATGGCTATATACTAAAATCTAACGATCCAAATTTTGGTATCACAGTTCGTAATAAAGCTTCTTACGAAATTTTTGGTAAGAACGCTAAACTCACGAAGCTCACGGACAAGGGAATGAAACAATAGCCACCTCCTAGAAAACCACCGTTTCTGTCGGTTGTTATTAGGAGTGTCTCCCCCGATCTAACTGATACAGAAATTCAGGAGGAATTAGCACAAGAAGGGATTTCAGTGGATAAATGCATTCGCAATCGTAATAATAATGGTCCAACATATATGGTACGCATTTTGTCGCAGCGGCAAGATATCATTGACTATCTTCTAAGATTTGGCGCACCCATCTATAAGAAAATCCATCGCGTCGAACCATCTAAAACGCAGGGTCCGCTTCCAATTCGTTGCGAAAAGTGTCAGTTGTACAACGACCATACTATGGCCAATTGTCGTAATCAACCCAAATGTGGTTAATGGGGGGCGCGGTGGCTCAGTGGTAGAGCGTTCACCTCTGGTGCTTGGGGTCCCGGGTTCGATCCCAGCCCCCGCCAAGTGAACTTTGTGGTGGACAAACACCGTGCTCGTTGGTTTTCTCGGGGTTCTCCGGTTTCCTCCCACTTTCTTCATTCCACCATTTCACTCATCTCTCATCATCACCGTCTCCTTTAGCCTAACCGGCATAACCGTGGGACGTAAAACTTAAAGATTTCATTTCATTTTTCCAAATGTGGTTAATTCTTCGGACTCCATGATACCAAAACATGCCCGAACTTAAAGGGACCCCCTAAATGCAATACATGTGGCAGTGGGCTTCGCCCTACATATAGCTATTATTGTAAGGCTAAACCGCCACCTACGCCTGAACATCCGGAACTAACTGTTCCATTAAAAACAGCAGACAAAACCACACCACCTACACAAACACTATTACCTCCGTTAACAGTCGAAGATCTTATACGCTATGTTAGTCTGGTGTTACAAAACATTTTTCCTTTTCAGAGAGCTCACATCATTCAACATATCATTTCTGCCGCCAAATCTATTTTTAATATTAATCTTCATGCAACTTATTCTAATAATTATGTGCATTTTCACATTGGAACCCTGGAAACCGCAGTTTAAAACAATCTACACCGTCTTCTTCATAATGGGGATTAACTTTCTTTTTGTCAATATTCGATCATTTTCTCAACATAGACTGTTACTTGAATCTTTATTAATAGAAGAACATATTAGTGTTTTTGCTTTAAATCAAACCGCCTTAAAACCAAGTATGCTTGCTCGTATTCCTGGATACCAACTGCAACGATGCGACTTTCAAGATCAAACCCTACGGGCCCAAGGGGGAGTAGCAATAGGATATTTCCCAAAGTATCCAGTTCGAGCCTATACTCCACAAGCTTTAGGTAATCTCCCGGAGTACCTATTATTCACTATATACTTTCCATCGATCATTATTAACTTCAGTGCAATCTATATTAGACCAAGTCAGCGTATCCCATTCGAATATTTTCGATACATAGCTACCAACTTTCGAAATATTATCATAATGGCGGACATTAATATTCACAGTCTTACTAACCGCGAAAAAACCGATTTTCAGGAATACATAAGTAACAATCTTCATGTTCTTCCTGCACACACAAGACCTATTAGTCAAACTACACCGGATGTCGTCATCACCTCTATGAATCTCCTTAATGACTGTCAGCTTTCAATACTAGACTCTATTGGCAGCGATCATCATCCAATAAAATTAACGTTCACTCGGGGACAACCCCGACGCCCTGTACTGGCACCTCGTCGAGTTCCGATGTTTGATAAGGCGAATTGGCCTCATTTTCGGGAAGACCTAGAGCACTCTCTTTCTACCATAACACCTCCAACTTCTGAAACTGAACTTGCTTACTGTCTTACTGCTATTACTACGGCAATTCAAACCAGTGTCCAGCAGCATATTCCGATGCAGCAAGTACATCCCCACAAACCGGCCCTACCACCGACATATCTTCCACTCATACAGAAAGCCCGACAACATCTTCGGGAATATTATCGAACTGGGAATGACTCATGTCTTCGTCAGCATCGCCAATGGCAACGAGCTGTTCATAGCTATCTTGTTGCATTTAAACACCGCAATTGGATTAAAACTTGCAATACCTTATCCGAGGAAGTACATTCATCTCGTTACTGGAAGCGATTTCATCAACTGGCAAGAATACCACAATAACCTACCCGCTAGTTGTAGATGGCATTTCTCTGTTTTCCGATGACGAAAAAGCAAACACCTTTGCTACACAGCTCCAGGCCGTTTTCACACCAACAGCGGCTTCTAAACGCTCTGAACGGAAAGACCTGTCTTGAATTCCTGCTTTACAACCTTCAACAAATCATGTCATTGATCCTGAGCATCCACTTTCTGCATCCATTACTACCGATGAAATCCATTCTACACTAAATCGGAAGAAAAATACAGCACCTGGGATTGACAACATCTCTTATAGACACATAAAAGAAGCTCCATACTCATTCCTGCTAACTCTGGCAACAATATATAATTTTCATACTTCAAACTGGTTTCTATCCTCCTGATTGGAAAGTCTCAAAAATTGCTATGTTTCATAAACCAAACAAACCTGTCCATTCTGTTTGTTCATACAGACCAATCCAACTTACATCTGTTCTCAGCAAAATCCTGGAAAAAATCCTTGTCTGTCACCTTCATAAATACCTTGAAAATACTGGTCTATTACCTATTCATCAAGCAGGTTTTCGGCCTAGATTCTCCATCCATGACCAACTGCTTCGTCTCAGTACCATAATTACAAATCAATTTAACAAAGGCTTTCCATCCTGCCTCATTCTAATGGATTTAGAAAAGGCTTTTGATAAAGTTTGGCACTATGGGCTAATTCAAAAACTGCAGTCATTCAAACTTCCCGTTTGCTATCTAAGGGTTATCTACTCCTTCTTTACAAATCGCATTGCGTATGTCGCAGTTGGTAACACACTCTCTTGGCCCATTTTTCCACTTACTGGAGTTCCCCAGGGCTCTGCACTCAGCCCATTATTATATATTCTTTACGCTTCAGACATTCCTTCAGTGCCACGAAATGTTTTCACATTCCAATATGCTGACGATACAGCTTTTCTTGCACTTGGCAACACTGTCCAGCAAATTAGTCTTGCTCTACAAACAACTCTCGACAATTTCATCAAGTGGTGACAGAGATGGCATCTGACTATTAATAATGACAAAACGCAAGCGCTGGTTTTCCTACCACCTAACAGGCGTTCTAGGGTTTACCGAAACCCCACACTCTTACGAGTAACTGTTGATGGGTACATTGTACGCCCTACCAACACTGCTACCTACTTGGGCGTCGTCTTCGATTCCAAACTGACTTGGAATGCCCATTTGCAAAAATTAAGAGCTAAGGCTACTATTCGATTAAATCTTTTACGTCGTCTCACAGGCACCACTTGGGGCCTCAAAGCAGATGTTTTACTCCACACCTATAAGATGTTTCTCCGACCTATACTCACTTTTGGACATACTGCCTGGTGCAATGCTTCTGGTTCCTTCTACGAAAAACTTTGCATATTGGAGCGTCATGCTATTCGACTAGCTCACCGACTTAAGCTTCCATATCCCACGCGGCTCACGTATGAGTACATCAACTTTCCAAAGCTCACAGAACATGTTGCACAACTCCGTATTCGGTACATCACTTCTCGCATTGAAACGGGCCATCCGCTATTCCTGAACATTCTTCAGTCTGATGCTGCCACTGATGCCGCATACCGCTACAAGCATTTTCCTTTAAATGTACTCATTTCCTTGTATGTCCAACACGCAAATCTCCCAGAGGACGAACGTGACATCTGTGCCATTTATATCATTCTTGATCATATTCCTCATGTTTTTCCATCTTAGCACAGATATCCTCATAACTAACAAGGGCTTCCCCCTGTGATCATTAGTCCCGAGTCGCCCCGGGACAGAAGATTTAACCTGCATCTGTCTGACTAATTGCTATTTGTTTGTGATGTGTTGGCACTTCATCTCATCTTTCATCTCCATTATCTTACATTTTCACTCACTTCAAGTACTATCTCGCATTATCTATATATTTTTTGATATTCTTGCACATTTGCAGCTAAGTATTCTTCACTTCATATTTCGCTATTCACACGAGACCCTTTGTTTATCATTTTCTTGCCTTATTTAAGTTATATATACTTTGTTATGTATGCGCACTTGGCACATTGATTGCACTGTTTCTTTTCTGTAATTTACAATAAAGATATGACTAATAAAAAATAAAGAACAATAAAATGATCATGATGCTTAGTGTATTGCCAAAGAGAGGGCATAAGCCTCTGAGAGGCTGGAGAAGTATATAATTTCCCGAATCATATTATCTGTAGAATACGTAAATTTTCTTTTCTCCTTTCCTTAAAAAAAGCTTAGTGTTGAATTGACACACAAGTAACACGCTGAAGTGGTAGTCATTTTGTATTGTTTCAACACCCCATTTTTTGCTGTGTAGTATGTGAGTAGTACTGGGGCACCCTATCGCACTCTTGATTATCCAATTTGAGGCCCCATGGACCATAGCATTAATGCGAATGAGTTAGGGATGCTTTGGCCCGGGATTGCGTCATTTATTGAAATTTTGCTTATGCTTACTCAGGGGCCAGGGATCACCCAGAATACATAAGATTACCTGGGTTATCCAATTAGGGACCCATGCCCCATAGCGTTAGTGCGAATGAGTCAGAGGTAGTTTGGCCCGGAATTGCATCACCTATTGAAAGTTTGCTTATGGTTACTCAGGGGCCAGGGAATGCATAGGATCACTCAGGACACATATGATCACCTTGATCCACGTGACGAGAGGGGGGCGTACAGGACCTCGTTCCCTTTGATGAGTATAAAAATATCAATTTTGGAAGTTTTTTTAAAACTTATCCTATTATTTTTGATGAGACATTTTCGTTATATAATTGAGTACAATGGTTCACTTTTTAAATTTGAGAGTCATCGTTCCCTTTCATGAGTATTAATGATCGATTTTGGGCCTTATTGCGTTATATGATTATATGGAGGTTACTTAAGATCATTCCCTTAAATTTGATATGTACTTCGTGATCCATTTCGTTCCACCTCAGGGATGAACATAGACACCTTAAAAGTGTATTGTTCGCCCTTACCAATTTTAAGTTAATGTAAGACCTTATGATTGATATCGTTCTCCTTGAATAATGATTGATTACTATGTTATCGACATTGCAATCGTCCCGCTAGTTTTAGGAAATTTTAAGTTTAACGTCCCCTCGAGGCTAAGTTAAACGATGATGATAAGAAATGGTGAAATGAGAAAACATTATGAACTTACTTGGCTGAGGATTGAAGCAGAGACCTCACACATTAGAAATAAGCGCTGAGCCACCGTACTCCATTGAGAAGTTTAATTTGATGATTACTATGTTACAAACATTGCAATCGTACAAGTTCGATCCTTGGTGTTAGTTTCAGGAAATGCTGAGTTTAATGTCCCTCTCTAGGCTAAGTTAAACGATGACGATAAGAAGTGGTGGAGTGAGAAAACATCATAAACTTACTTGCCTGAGGACTGAAACAGGGGCCTCACACATTAGAGACAAGCGCTGAGCTACCGTGCCCCATTCAGTGTGAGCTCTTGGTACTAGTTTCAGGAAATGTTGAGTTGAACGTCCCCTCGAGGCTAAGGGAGACAACGATGATGAAAAATGATGAAATGAGAAAACAACATAAACTTACTTGCTTGTGGATTGAAGCAGAGACCTCACACATCAGAAATAAGCGCTAAGCCACCGTGCCCCCTTCGGTGCGAGCATTTTCACATGTGAAAAGAACATGGACAGGAATTGTTACATTACATATTTCGGTGTGAGCAGTTTTTACACTAGGTTTATGTTTCATATAGAAAGATAAAAAGTCTGTGTTGTCATCTTTTTTACTTCGTGTGTGTCTTTGACCTTGAAGGAAACCTTGATGACTCGGTGCTAAGCGTTGGCATTAAAAGGTATAACCATAACCTTATTGTTAAGTTGGCTGTATTTAGAGATGAATCAGACCTTTAGAATTGTTGGTTCGAGTCTAGTTGTGTTCGCTGTAACAACAATGAATCGGTAACAATGGTCGTGCGACTTTTCAGTGTTGCCAACGCTATCAGAATGAATTGATTCTTTTAATCGGAGCAGTTTCGTGACGAAAACTGATTTTTTTTCGTACACAAAAAATTTCTGAAACAGAATTTGTTTTGTACACAAAAATGTTTTTGAAAACAATTTTGTTTCGTACACAAAAATTTTTCTGAAACAGAATTTTGTTTTGTATACAATTTTGTTTCGTACACCAAAAAAGTTCTGAAACAAAAATGTAGTTTTGATTTTCTTTGTAAAACATGATTTATTTACCGCTAAACTTATTCAGAAAAGAAATTGAAATCGCGGCACAGAAAAAGAATTTGATTTAGGATTGAACAAAAAATTAGTAACGAAAAATTACTTTTTCGCAAAATATTGTTTTCAGATATTTTATTTTACCGGTAAACTGATTCATAAAAAGAAATTGAAATCACAATATAGAAAAAGAATTTGATTTTAGGATGTGAAATAAAATACAGAATTACTTTTTTCATGTTTCTGTGCATTTATTTTTAGCATGTGAAATAAAATACAGAATGTCTTTTTCTCCATGTTCCTGTGCATTTTTTTCTTCAAAGAAAGATATGTCTGTGACGAGTACAAATTCTGTAAAGAGAAAATAAAACATATGAATATACGTGGTAATATTCATTTGTTTCCTGTAAAAGAAGAAAAACATTATTAAAATCTAACAAGAACATAAACTAACTGATCAAGAGAGAGTGAGGTGAGAAAAGAAAGGCAAATGTGACGTACCTGAATTCCTTTTTTCCTCCACTGGTTTCTGAAGGTGATGTCATCTTCTGCACCTGAATTTGTCTCCGCTGTAGCATCAGAAGGAACTCGTGCATCGTTGAAGTATGTCTCGTGTTGCGGTTGACTCTTTGCCCGTCTTTGGGAGGTGATGTTGGTGGGATTAAGGAAAATATGGCTATTATTCCATTTTGGCTTTTTTTATACCCATAAGGCAATGTCTCGTATGTATCTGGTATTAATCGGCGTTTTTTATAATTGAAACTGCACTTCTTTTCTTCAGGTTTTGTGAGAAGCTGATGATCGTGGGTTCTGTAAATTTTGTGTGGCGTGCTAATGGAGATTTTTTCACTGGATTGATTAACGATCATTTGCTCCAGACTATTGAAATTTACCTTTTGGCTTGCTGTATAATTGAGTGTGAATCCACGAATTTTGCGTACATAACTGGTTGATTTCGCGTCGGGGTCGTAGATTTCTAAAGCGTATTGTTTTGGGCCACCAGACACAAATGTTTTAATGTATGCTTTTGGTCCAATTGATTCCAGTTCATTTGACATTGAACCAAGAAATACTTCTGGTTCTATTGTGGGCTCTGATGGTCGCTGTGTGAATATCACGGAATCTGTATCGAAATATAGTACTCTTTCTTGCAGCAGTTCTAAATATTCGTAGAGTTCCGGACGAGCTTGACACGTCGTAAATGCTCCAAGGACAATATTAGCATTGTGATTTTGTACTGGAACATCATTTTCATACTGCCAATCAAGGTATAAGAACGAATCATTGGAGGTAAAATTTGGTTCACTTGTATATCTGGAGCAGTTATTTCTGATACAGTTCTTTGGGCTCGTTAATGATGGTTGTTTGGCTGAAATTGTCTCTTATAATGAGTCGTCCCCAGAAGGCATTCAAACAAAGTTTTGCAAGACTACGACGTGCTGAATTTGTCATTATATTTGCTGCATCCAAAGTTATGCCTTCACGTTGTTGTACCATTTGAATATACTGCTGCTTTTCTTCTTCGGTGACGCAATTAGCCGGCCATCCAGAACCTTCCAGCTTGGATTTCAAAAATGTGTTGATGTATTCGCTGAATAATCCGCCTGTCTTGGTTTCTGGATCATATACGGTGATGTCGTAATCCCAAATTTCGTAAATTTCAATTACTTGATACCCAAGTTCAATGGCTTTTTGAATTTCATAGGACACCCACGTTCCTGTTAGACTTCGTTCACTGTCGGAATGTGTACATTCAGAATCTTGATTTAATGTTGTGGCACAAGAACACAAAGTGGAAACAACAACTTCTTATTTGCTCGAAATGGCAGTACTGGATGAAAGACATTTCTGCTAGGCAAAATCTTTAATTTGACTAAACCGTTGACATCTTGAATGGCGGGCATATTTGGATTTTCCTGTAGATAAATTCGTAGGTGTCCTATTGGATAACGTCCACATTTATTGACATATGGATACAACGAAACAATATCCAAAAATTGAATTTCTTCGCCTTCATTTTCATTTGCGACATCATACAATTTAATGACATTAACACGGCCACCATACAAGCTGTCTCTTGGATTTAATGGTGTTTTATTAGTATAAGGATGTGTGGTTAAAGACGAGGCCAATGCTGGATTGGATTTTAACACTTGACGAAATTTACATTCCCACATTTCATGTACTTTATATCCCATGGATCGGAATAATTTCATTTTATGCTGTGTTCTCTCGTAGCGATAGTTCATCGTTTCTTCGGAGTTCTCATAAATGGGCTGATCATGACCTGTAGGGACACAGAGAGGATAAGCATGGAACCTACAGTCTTGAGATTCATACACGTGTTCCTCTTCAATGTCGGGATGTTTGTAGTAACCATTCAGATTAAAAACAGCAACAAAAACTTATTTTCCTTTTGCTGCATGTAGAATTGGATGTCCCTCTTTTTCTTCCATGTAGGCAAGCCACTGCAAAGCAATCTGTGACTGATTATTCCTGTAATGGTATCCTCGTGCAGGGAGAATGCTAATAGTATTGGGGTTTAAGCAATTTCGTCGAAATACTAAATTGCACGCACTCGCCAAGGTGATAGCCTCCAGGAAAGGATTGACGTGCGTTTCTTGTTCAAAAGTGGTCATGAAAGATATACAAGCCATTCAGAGTACGTTGACGTCCTGGACACAATATTTCACCAATTCTTCTTGGAAAATAAACGTATCGTTCTGGTTTTCGTTCTACCATGTCATGAATTTCTTACGTTCATCCATTATCACTTCATCTGCACCATAATAATGGATGTCCGGTAATTTTTTCACATACGATTGATTTACAGCAGCATTAAAATGTGGAAAATATCCTTTGGTCGCTGGTAAATGAAATGCCTTGGATAATTTACTTAAAGCCATTGGCGTGAAATTTAAGGAGTCAATAAACGATAAGTGATTCACTTTCATGTTTAAAATTTTTGCTCCGTTCAAGATCAAAGTAGGTTTCAATTAATGTTCTTCCACTAAGGATTTAAGTATAAAATGATCATCATACAGCTTAGAGTTATGTGCCAAAGATAAAATAAGTTTGATGTTTGATCTTGGTTGACGTAAATACGCAAGAAAGGCATTGATTGGATCATCTTGAAAAAATATGTTCCCGCTGTCCACAAAGTTCACATGGATGATGTATATCTTCATCTTGAACATAGTTGTCATACTTGTTGGGCCACCAGTAAATTGGGCTTTCGAATGAACGTGTCTTCATCAAAGAAAGTATCCCCTGTGGCTTCGATATCATAAAAAACAATCATAGCCTTCTTGGCATGTAACACTGAATGAACTCCAGGCTTTTATTGAGTCGTATCAGGCTTCATGTAGCATTGGTGAGACGAAAAAACGTGTTTACGACATACATTACAAAAATAGTCTGTACAATCATGTTGTATTTCACCTGTATGGACAAACGAATAAATGCGTAGACATTTGGAACACTGTTTCACCATCTTGCATATTGACTGGCCTTTATGATATGGTACAGTCAGATGATTTGTATAACATGTTTCACCATAAAATTCACGATTACATTCTGGACACTGCTTCTCCGTATTGGTCTTACTGCATGGCGGTTTCTGCAAACATTTCTCACACATGGTCGAACAGTTCTTGGCGTGTCTATTCCTGTTATTATATTTTTGTGGCAAGCTACACAATAGTATCAAGCAGAAAAAAAAACAGACGTTAATGATGTGATGATGTCATAATGTGAATTGATGTACATTAAATTAATTGGAATTTTGTCTTCGCCACCAGGCCCTTCATACAGAATATCATCTCCCGAAAAGCTGGTGTATACGATAAGTTTATAATCGGTCAAGTAGCGTTGCAATTGTCACAATTCTTCCACGGATCCCCCATAATCTAAATTCACTGAGGAAAATGAACTGGACAAAAGTTCATGTACGTCAGAGAGAACGACACACTATCTCTGGTTTAGATATTGTCTGTACAGTTTCTGATTTGTATCTTTATATTTCTTTAGGCCAATAACAATCACAATCGCATAAACCAAACATTTCTTGTCGGTGTTTTTTTACTCGTAGAATGCCAGTCTTGCGTTTTAGTAACTCGTCGTTTGATAAAAGACCTTGACGCACTTATTCAAATCCACGGGGCACATCCACATGATAAAAATGTACAATGAACGGTTTGCTCATGAGAAAACTATCGTTACTTTGAAGGATGCGATCCAAAGAAGCCCATAAATTTTCCAGTGTCAAATTACTTGCACGCCGAAAAGATAAATAAAACGGCTTGTTCTTTTCATCATGAAATAAAATCGATAATCGAACCATCGATGATTCGTCCACATTTTGCAATAAATAATCCAACATATGTTGAAAGGAAGTCTGAACCCACTCAACAATATCGGTGTCACTGGTCGGAGTATTGATTTGAATTTCCAGCATTCGTCCTTCGAGATTAAAGCGCCGATAATGTCTATTAATTTCTCGCAAGACATTAAAGCCAGAGGTAGCCATATTCAAACAGGAAAAGGTAAGGCAAAACAAAAAGGAATAGGCAAAGAAAACAAATATCTTAAACGAGAGGAAAAAAGCACGAATTAAAATTGAATTAACAAATCAGAGATCGCTTACGTGTTTAACAGTATCAAAATGACTACACGATCAATCCTAAAAGAATTATCACATCTGAAATAGTTCTACTGTTAAAAAAATTTATTGTCGTCATACTGGAAATCAAATCCGGGACTAACATATAACTGACCTAACTTTCTGTAGTGATAAAAAGAATGAATGAAATTGTTTTTCTAACTGTGCTGAGAGAATCATTGTAGTAAGCGTTTTTTTCTCCTCACACTGAACTTTGAAACGTATAACAAACATGAAACGGAAACAAAATCTCATGTGCCTGCTTTTTCAAGCTAAGCGGTTAAGCAAGGAAGACTCGAATTCGATTCACGGCGAGAGATCAGATCCCACATTAAACTGTAGGTCCACGTCTCTCTGTTAAAAGGCACGTTGCAGGGGAATAAATTCGTGCGTAGTTTTTTGAAAAACTAAAATTTTGTAATTTTAAAATTACGTTAATGGTTACTTTCAGAAACTGAGCTTCCTCATAGTTAAGTGGTTAGCGTTACACACCTCTGGCCCGGGTTCAACACCCGGTATGCGCTCAGATTCAACATTAAGCTGTATTCCTAGCCCCACTACTGAAGGGATGCTAAACAACATTAACGCTATAGCCCGTCTTTCTCCTTCCGCAAACTAATCCTTCCGAACGGGGACGTCATTTAGGGAGGGCAGGACAGGGCAATTGCCAAGAGTTTGAGGAATGCATATACTTTAATAGATTTTCTACTAATATACTAGTACAAAACGTGAAAGTCTTATTTCAGTGGTGTTCTTGCCCTGCCAAGCGAAGTCTGAAATGACGCCCCTGTTTCCAAAGTATCTCTTATAAGGCAACTCATTCTACGCTAGTTTTAGACGGAAGCATTTCCCGTAGCAAAAATCTATCATCGATATCCTACCGTGTAAAGTAGCAAATGCTAAAGCATTTCTCATTCCATGGCATATCCTAGGGCGTTTCTTGTTAATAGAACCTGCTCTATTTCGTAGCATTTTCCTCAGCATTTCTGGGCAGATTGCAGCACCGTGCTGTGTTAAAGCGAAAAATTTTGTGCCAAATGTGCATGTTCTTTGTTTTGTGTAGGAAATCGAATTGTAGTAAAGAAAAATGAGTTGCAGTAGGGATGCTCTTTGCCTACATACTTCTTTGTTGTTTTCGTTTTTTAATATAACCGACAAGAACTGTTGTTACAACCACCATAGCTTTAGCTACCTCACGCTTTAGTTCCGGAGCCATAATTGCGCTCTTCTCCAGTGATTTGTTTGCTACGTCACGACAATATGCTTATCAAAATGCTACCGTGTAAAAGCATCATATACTTTCGATGCCATAGAATATTATACGAGAATTTTGGCAGCACATCTGCTACGAAAAGTGCTACGATAAATGTTTCTGTCTGAAACTAGTCTTAGTGTCCTAACCAATATTTTTTTTTTCAATTTTGCTATCAACAATCGTATTCTACTTTCTTCATTCACTCTCCTCAGAACTTCTTTATTTTTTATTTTCTCTTTCCAACTGATTTTTCCATCTTTCTCCATATCTGCACCTCGAACCTTATTATAATGGAAATGATTATAATTGTATTAAAACTGTGTAAAAATACAGTAATCGAGCAGGCCCGCAACTAGCCATAAAATCTTGGGGCAGCATAAATACGCTAGGGACGCCAAAGTCGTAACACTTATAAACTTCTCTACATCAATAATTACTCATCTCATTCGCTATTCTCATTCAACCCCTTCACTTTAGCTCCCTAATTTCTCCGAGGCACATTCCGATCCATATATTTATCAGTCTCCGCAAACTTTGCGTACAGGAACACAGTGCAAAAGGGAAAATGAAATATAATTGTTATGCTGATTACTAATGTTGTCAACGGTTCGAGCGGCTCGGCTTACGGCTCAGTCACCACCGAGCCGAGCTGAGAAGTGAGTCGAGCCAACAGCTCAGCAAACCGAGCCGGCTCGAGCCCTCGGCTCATTTGGGCTGAACCGAGCCGAGCCGATGGCTTACCTCGACCGAGCCGGCTCGAGTCGATGGCTCACTTGAGCTGAGCAGAACCGAGCTGATAGCTCACCCGAGCCGGGCTGAATCGAGCCTATGGCTCACCTGACCCGAGCCGAACCGAGCCGGTGGCTCAACTAAGCCAAGCCGATGACTCACCTGAGACAAGCCGAACCGAGCCGATATCTCACCTGAGCCGAACCGAACCGAGCCGAGCCGTAGGTCGAGATGAGCCGATTTTTCAGGGCTCGAGCCTAGCCGGTTGACAACACTACTGATTACCACAAATACGCAAATTTTGAGGTGTGTCAACGCAAACAGTTAGCGAAGTAGATGAAAGTTATAATGAATTTATTACAACTGTTTCCATAGAAATATCTAAATTTTATTTTTTTGTATTAAAAGAACACATAATGATGCACTGTGGTTTGGGGCCAGTAGTACTATTTAGATTTGTAAATAAAGGGATGCCGACAATGTCAACTAACGGTTTTCTAAATTAGTTAAGAGGCTAGAGAAATCGATTGAGCTTAATTGACTAGCTTCGAAGAAACTATGTCATGATTTCTAAACGTTTTTTCCTGTAAAGGTTGAATAACAGATGTGAGAAGTGAATGAACGTTGATGCATATTGTGCCCACGTAGTTGCATGGACCACGTAGTATTGTGGTGTGCATTGGTTTCCAGGACCCCTCAAATCCCGACCCACTCCATTGACAGCCATCTAGGACCCCTTCATTGGTTTTTGATTATTGTTGTCTGAGCATAGAAAGATAATGGTCCCTATAGCTCAATGTAATGATTTTTAATTGGTTCGTATCTTTTATTCTTTCGTTTTCATTAAAGAAAACTCCGCATATGTGTTGGATCGTATGCTAAGGCATACTCGTTGTAAAAAATGGTTAAAGAACGGCTCCTGGTTAAAGAACGGCCCCCAATGAATTCTCTATAGCTCCTATAAAGAATGGTGCCTATGTAGGGACCATTTCCCCCATTAAGGACCCTCTAATGGTTTTCTGCTTATGTATCTTTAATTGGGTTGTTTCCTTGGGAAACATGTTTTTTTAATTCCTCGTAATGATTACTCGAACAATATGTGTGAGCAAGGTAAAAAGGTCCAATGGTTCCCTCGAACATTGTTGTGTGAACATATAAAGATATTGGTCCCTGTAGCCCTTGTAAAAACTGATCCCTGCTTATGTATTGACAATTGGATTCGAACCCGGGAGCTGGAGTGAAAATATGGTATGAAAGGAACACTTCTTTATTCGTTCGTAATATGTAAAATATTACTCGTTGGTAATAATCTCAAAGACGTCGCGAACTTTTGTGAGATGGAAAAAATCTTTATTCGTTCGTAATATTTATTTTATTGCATCATTTACTTTGTAAATTCAGAACATGTGAAGAACTCTTTGGTAATAACCTGAAAGATGTCACGAAGTCTTGTGAGACGTAAATATGTATGTCGGTACTGAGAATTGCACCCGGGACCTCCCTTTATTTGACTGTAATTTTAAATTACTCGTTATTAAAAATTTCCTGTGGAGTGAAGGAAGAAACATATCGGGAACTCGTGAAGGGTACAGCATTGGTAGGCTTGAAATCCTTATTTATTCATTTATTTCATTTTTTCTTTTATATTTTCCTTTCCCGTGGAAACTCGTTGTTAATTGTTTATTCTTTGCTTCGATTTGAAGCTCATTAGAACAACGATGTTGTCAACGCATACTACATACAGAGTATGGTCTTCGTATGTCCTTTTTGGCCGAGGTATGGATACTAAGTGATGTATTTGTGCGCTTTTGGAACCCGGATGGAAAGCTTACGGTGCATGGTATTGAACTTATTAATAGTGACATTAGAGAAAGTCGCTGACGCATTAACAAATAACTTTGGTGTTGCGGTGAGTAGACATTAAAGAAAACAACCGACTAATAGAAAAGAATTTTGGCGAGGCGGTTAGTAGACATCAGGGAAAGACGCCGAAAACATGATAGAAAAAAGAATTTTGGAACCCGGATTGATCTGTGAAATTTAAAAGCTCGTTGGGTAAGCGATTGAGCTTATTGTTACGTATCATCAGGGAATAATGTTGACGCATTAACAAATAATTTTGGCGCCTCGACGAGTACACATCGCAGAATACCGAGAATACAATAGAACTTTCGAGTTATGTTGAGTATGCATTAGAAAATAATAAAGTTTAACATCACGGAATACAAAAAGAAATTTGACATTAGAAAATATTGACCTAGAGTAGTAAAAATGTGATTTATATTGTAAATAAGTTATTTATACTTGAACAACAATATTAATGTTGGACATAGATTTCCTTTTTTTGAAAATATGTGTATATATCATTTATTTCCAAATGGGTTACATTTCAATGAAATATAGTTCGCTCAAAGGAAACGTAAATGAACGGTATAATCACCCGAATAACATCAATGACGAACCATGAATTTCTTTTTTTTAGAACATAATGCTATGTTGCTATTCTTTTAAGAGATCACGTGACATATTTATTTCTATCGTATCTTTTAATTCCCTCGTATTATTTCTTAATTGAATTGTTTCCCCTGGAAACTCGATGAACATTCTCTGACTGTAACTATGTTAAAAGCTTGTTGTTAAAATATGTTGGTATGATTTCCTTATAACGGCTATTTATGAAATTTGGGAAAGTGAAAGCTGGTTGTTTTAAAAAATATTTGAAATGTAGTAATAGGGTACAGTTTGAATAATTCAATTTAAAATATCACGTGGTATGACGTTGTTGGTAATTTTTTTTATATGAGGTTTGAAGAGAAGATGAGCATAGAATCGTCATGGACTCGTTTAACACTCAAGTACTGCGAGAAATTGAGCATTGTAACGAGCTAGAGTGGGATTCTTTATTTAATACTATTGAATTTCCAAAGAAAAAGAAGTTTAAGTCTTCACGGAATTCTACCGATCTTTATATAGAAGAAGATTTGTATTTTTCACCAGCATCACCAGATATCATTATAGACAAGGAAATTGTTATTCTAAGGGATGAAATAATTTTAATTCCATCATCTCCTATCGGATCACCATCATTATTATCAGTAGATGACCCAGTTGAAGCAGAGGTTCCAGCTGAAGCAGTGGTAGCAGTTAAAGGCCCAATTGAAGCAGTTGCAGCAGTTAAAAGCCCAGTTGAAGCAGTGGTACCAGTTGAAGCATTGGCTGTAGTTAAAGGCCCAGTTGAAGCAGCGGTTCTAGATGAAGCACTTGCTGCAGTTAAAGATCCTGTTGAAGCGGTGGTTCCAGTTAAAGGTCCAGTTGAAGCGGTAGTTCCAGTTGAACCAATGGTACCAGTTAAAGATCCTGTTGAGGATTTGGCAAACACAGTGGTTCTGACAATGAGATAGAGCTTACCGGAAACACCATCATCATCATCTTGATCATTTCCAGACATATTTAGTGAAGGTGATGAAGAAGAATTTCTTTAGTTATTTGATGACTTGAATGAAATTAAATGTGATTCACCAGAAGCATTACTTTCACCTGAACGTTTTTCAACAGACCTTTTAGCTTCACAACAAAAATATCCATTAGATTTATCGGCGCGGGTAAAGAAGAAGAAGAAAAGTGTCTGTGTGAGTGTTCACCTTTATTTCCAGATAAGAAATGTGTCAAAAAAGTGTAAAGTGGAACCCTAATTTTGTTTTATTATGTGAGGGTTGCGTTTACGATTCTGCCCAACAAATGTCTCATCGTTGTCTCTATGTGATATTGAAACATTAGAAACTGACCCGTGGTTCATCATGATAAAAGAGAATTAAAAAATGAACTGTACGACATATTTGTGAAATTACATACATCATAAAGTAATACAAATGAATTTGAAGAACAATATTTCAAATTAATTACAAACCCGGTTGCTAGAATTAGTAAATATCCTATTAACAAAGGATAAGTCATATTAATATATAATTTTGCTGATTTCGTATATATATACCTTATATTTTGTTTACCTTTTTATCTTTATATGTATATATTATATTTGAAGGTTAAGGGGAAAAAACAAGGAATGTCACAAAACTGCATTTTCGAGAAAACGGCGTTTTAATATTGAAAATCGCATAAAAAATAGGGTTAGTTAAATCTTTTGCCCCTTTTTACATAGACATTTCTACACCTACGCATGCATGGAATATACAGTCAAATAGTACCAAGAGTCACCAACAGATAGGACAAAGCACCCGAAAATGCACATACATGGACATTCCTTTTTTCCCTTACCCTTCATTTATTATTATTTCTATACTTGTATGTATATTTTTATGTTTTGTTTAATATATTCAAATAAATATATAAAGAAAATTTTCCTGATTAGTGTTCTATCGTTTATTATATAAACTCTGCTTCCTTTTTAACTTAACACTCGCAGAGTGCAATCCATTAAATAATTGTTACACAAATTCGTTTTTACTGGTAGTACTACTTTGTATTATTTAAAAATTTCATGAGTCTTGAAAATTTTAATTATTATTTGACTAATCACACTACAGTCAGCTAACAGCAAAGTTCTTGCAGAACTGAATGAATAAATAAAATTAAGAAAATGATTGATTACACTACATTCAATTGACAAAAGATCTTTCAGAACTGAATGAATAAAATTAAGAAATGTTTGAATAATCTGTTAAGAAAAAAATGATGGATTAATCAGACAACTTAAAGTTTTGTTACACGAGGTCATTCTTCATAGAAATTTTTCAAGGATGATAGTGTAATTGTATTCACACATAAGAAATTAAAAATATAAATCCATATAAGGAAATAATAATAATAAAAACAAGAATTATATAAAGTAATAAAAACTTTATTTACAAATTTCAATAACATATTCCTTAAAATATTGTTTAATACATTGAATATTTATAATATTATATGTACAATTACATACTGGCCAGTTTAATGCTGAAAGTATTTTACTTCCTTTCTTCGTTAACTTACACACATTGGTTTCTAATTGACTTACAGAAGAGTTTTTATTTTCCATTATTATTTACAACTTTTAAAATGCGTATTATATTGTAAATCCTTTTGTAAGAATTGTTATATAATGCGTATGTAAGTGTCCAATCATCAATTTTTATATCACAATGCACTCTTGCAAATTCTTCATATAAGTCATCAAAAGTTTGCACATTAGTCAAAACACGCCACGTATTATAACATAGTATATCATAGTCTAAAGTAATGCAATCATGTTCATCTAAATTACTGAGATTTGCAAAGCAACCATAACACAAAAGTTTTCGCTGTGGTTTCCATCTCGCAATACATAGTAACACACATTGTTCATCTATAGAAAAACAACTGCAATGATAATCGCAATTATCATATGTATTTACTGAATTACACTGAAGATCACACTGCGGATTGTTGATACACATTTTTATCCTGTTCAAGATACGTTTCTATTAAATCAGAAATATGACAATCAGTAAATGTAATTTCTTGATATGTATAGTTAAATTTGTTTATAAGATATGGTATGATATTTACATCTATATATTTTATGTGCGTTTTCAGATATTGTTTTAATATTTGATCGCGCGTTGATTTTCTAATTAGGAAATTCCACACAGCTGTATTTAATTCTTCATCACTTTCAGTTAGACATTTATGCACAGTTTCCTTCTCGCTACGAATGGAACACCCTTCACAAAGTAGAGGTTCAGAAAGTTTATAATTTTTAAAAAATTGTTTTACACAAAGTTTACTTACTTCATTAGGACTACGTTCACACTTTAGTTCATTAAATATTGGAATGTCATTAGAAATTGTATTTTGATCTACTAACTCCTCTTCAAAGGTACATCATATGAATATCTAAAATTCGACTAAATACACTCTCTCTCATGAATTTTTGTGTTCGATATATTATTCTACATGTCTCATTTTCTTCAGGAATATCACGATAATTTGAGTGAACAAGAATAATTTTCTTTTGTTTTTCATGATGAAATCGTTTTTCACGCGGTGAAATATAGTTGGAGTATGCACATTTACTTTGAGATAAGGTAAGATTAGTTTGAATTTCGCCTTTCCTTTGCTTATGAGAAATTGAAAATGGTCTTATATGTAACGCTGTATTTATTTTACGTTTCGCATTCGTTGAAACACCTGGCGTTTGATTGTACATGTTAACAGCGCGCAAACCGCTTTATAGCAGTACCACATCCACATCCACATTTGATTTATAGTCAGAAATCATGCGCAAAATGCATACTCAGATGTACACGCAGAACCACACCCAATGCGCAAAACTTATGGTTGGATTTATTGCGCAGAAGATATTTAATTCCTCATTTGTTTTTTCATTGCTTACGATAACTTAAACATATTAACCTTATGCATATTTTGCATGTGATATTATGTATTGATGTAATAAATTGCTATTTACATGTTATGAATATTGCCTTAGAGAAACAATAATAATAATACACATACTAAGAAAAACATTTTCAATACTTTACTCAGATATATACAAGTAACAGTAGACTTGTATTTGTGTTATACAGTGAAGCTTTTACGTGTTAGCAAACCTTTGCAGACATTGTAATGTCTTTAATATACACGTATTCTACTCGTAACCTACACAGAGCACTAAAGACTGGATATAAAATGCACAGAATAAAAGAAATTAGGGAATTCAAGCTAAAGGAAACGAAAAAATAATAATACATTGAAGAGTATCTTAATCAGTAAGACATATAGCTAAGAGAAAACCATGACCATACCCAAGCTATTCCTCTTTTCGGTCTTCGGTACATGGAAACAAAAGAACGGACAATCGTTAATTGTTGACATACTGGAAAAATTTTTGTATTATCTATGGGCACCACCAATGACGTACAAACGCATTGCCCGTTGGAGATTAACACCTTATTTTTACGTATTATTATAATACGAACCTGTGGAACGTTGTTCTTGCAGCGTTCATTGCGTCATGGGAGCGGTTAAAATTGTATGACTTGATGACAGGTGCAGGGCGTGATAAGATATTGTATTTTGATACTGATACCATCATGTTCGTACAATGTCATGACGATGAGAAATTTTCACTTACTTTAGGACCCTACTTGGGTGAACTAACCGACAAAGTAAAAGATGGGTGGGAAATAGAGAAATTTATAGAATTGGAAGACAAAAAATTATAGCTATGGGATGAAAGGAATTGGAACGGGCAAATTTGATTATGTATACAAAATCAAGGGGAACACTAGAAAATAAATTAATTTTGAACATTTTTATGATTTAGTCCTCGGAAAAATTGAAAAGAAAGAGTTAAACTTTCCCTGGAGGATTTCCCGTAAAAAAAGGTTGACCATTGTTTCACGATCTGAGACACATTGATAATTTAATAACAAAACACAATGAGTTGTGACAAGTACAAGATATCAATTTATATGATGATGTCATAGCGAAAGCATTAGTTGAACCTAGCAGCATCAAATTTTCTGCAAGTTTCTAAGATCACTTTAATTTCAAATAGTAGATACAAAATTCTGAGAATATATATATTATGTGAAACTCATATGTGAACCCAGACTAAACACATCCGTTGGGATTACTAATGAGGGTTTAAACTCCTCGATAAAGAATATACATTACATGACGTCCAAAGAAAATATTGAAATCAAAGATCCTCTTCCTGTTTGACATCAATTGAAATGAAAAATGTGAGACTCGAACTCAAAGACTTTCTACAAAACAGTAGAAAACATGTTTATTAGTAATTTTAGAGCACACAATGTAAATATTCCCAAAGGGGCAAAAGTAATTTGTGTACTCCTATTATAAGTAGAATTTATTAACAACAGAATACCATCACCGAACAAAGATGTATACTAGTATTAGTATATCTAAAAGAGTAATATTCTTGGAATTGCAATGGCTAAATAGTGTTATAAACAAATATATGAATTAAACAGGCATAACCACTGACGCAGATGTAAACATCTAAGAGCAGTACGACTGTACTATTGATGATGTGAAAAATTTCAGCAATACCAAGTACCAAAGTATCAAAATCTCATACACGAACGAAACAGTCTAAACTGAGAATGCTAACTACAAATTAATTAAGGGTATCACAACTCTGATAAGTTAACAGAACTGATGTAAGATGGTCAGTAAAATACTTGGAATAGGGTTAACAGTATAATTATAATTCTGTCCTCTGATTTTCATTGCTTACATATTTGAAGACAATATTATTATTAATACAATTTATTGATCACCTCCTTTAAGAATATATATAAATACTTATTTATGGTTCACTAGTATATTGATTGTTACTCAATCATTGTCTTAGGAAGACTCTATCTTTTTTTATGTACAATATTTACACATTCTCCTCCTACTTCTTATTAAGAACTGTTCAGTATTTTACAATGTACACAATTCATTTTAGACACCGCAACAATCAGTTGTTATCAGATGGAGTTAAAATATTAATAAAATAGTAACTTCATCAAAATGTACCCACACCCTCCTATTCACAAGAAGAAATGTTCCACTGCACAGCACTGCCCGCTAAACATTTAAACAGTTATATCAGTTTTATGATGTCAAACACTATAAGGGTTGAAACATAGTTCTATCAAGACACACGTTATACTTTTTAGCACTTTGAGTTTTACATATAAACAATAGTTTCTAGTATATACCTTTTAAAGTCCTTTTCTAAGAATATTTTTATAAGTTCTTTAATAAATTCATAATTTTCAATCGTCTGTTCATAAATATTGAAAAATTGCTGTAGTTTTGTGAATGTTTTACTGTGCGATTTTTGAAACTGACGCAAAACATCGTCTTGGATTTCGATATCAGTGATTAAGTTTATTACATTTGCTTTTACATTATCCTTGTGAATCGCCATATATTCATGTTTGATATTTTCCCTATAATTTTCTGAACAACCATTGCATAGTAACAAACTTCTTCTCTTAGGTTGCCACAAATGGAACGTTTTTAATAAACATTGAATGATTATTTCATTTTCATTGCAATGGCAAATGTATACTGTTTGATCGGACATTTTTTATTCACCAGTACGTGGAAAAAGGCAGGGGCGGAAGTAGAAACAGTTTTTTGTTTCCAAAATAAAGTGGTTTTTAAATATTGAATTTTTTCTTTTCTTTTGTTTTCTTTTCTTTTTATTTTTATTTGTATTTACATGTATATGCACATATACGCAGAAGAAAATTACCAGGTAAAACAGTGGAATTATTTTTTTCAATGACTAGAAACGAGAAATGAGTAGAATTCACACACATAGTGTTTTCTTCCTTTTAACGGTTGTATTTATATACATTGTCATGACCTCATTTCAGCATTGAGCAAATTTTACCGGCACCTTTGTATGAAACGCATAGTTAAAAACAAGTTTTCCTGCAACCAATAGGTTTCATACTTTTTATGCATGGATTTAAAAGGTAATCTTACGTTTTGTTTTCTAAAATTTGCACCACTTATCATTTTAAAAAAGAATTATACTTTGTTGATTTTCACCAAACTTTCTTATAACAACAGAATAACTAGCTAACTCTATGGGTTCCGGAAGTTCATTGCTGCCTTTACAAAAAAGAAAAAAGCTTTCGTTAGATCTAGTTTATACTACGTATTCCTACTTTGCAAGATTCGTCTCATCCCTGATCTTCCTAATGCTCTATTTTCTCATTTAGAGGTTAAAATTTTGGAAGCGTTTGTACTTTCGTCCATTTTGAGTACATAATTTAACCTACTGACTTTTCTACTTTGAAATTCTAACCCTGTTTAATGCATAATATTAATATAAAATTTCAGTCATTCATCCGTCTTATGAGTATATGTTTTCCTTGTTTCAAAAGTAAACAGCAAATGTTTCACAAGCATATACATACATCATTATCAATTTTGATATGTTAAAAGCTACAAAATTTTGAAAATTTACATCATTATATTCCAAACTATCTTGCTTTTAGTTAACATTTAATTTTTCGTGAACCAATTTCATGGATAAGTGGTTAGTACCCCAACCTTTGGTATGGACGACCGGGGATTGGATTCCCTGTGAAAGGTTATATGTCTTGGATTAATTCTTACGAGGAATATTATCCTGAAAATGTAAAAAATAGCCTTGATACTCAAAGAATAATGAAACTCAAAATTCATCAAACATACTTACCATAATTTTCAAGTAAGAGTACACTTTGTAGTATATGAAAGACGATTGCATGTTTCATCACACTATTATCAAAATACCTCAGAACTGTTAAGTTACTCAATCAAAGTAATAGAAGCGGAATAATGGTATTACGTTAGGTTTTAAAAGAGGTATAAAATTCAAAGAAAGCAAAGCAGATTTTTTTCCATTCCCAACATCATCAGAACACATATTTATTTTCACACTTTTTACAAATACTTTTGAATTCTTGCTTTTAGTTTTTCTCAATATTTTTATTTTCTCTAGTCTCATATGCTAGTCTCATAGTATCATATTTTCTCTAGTTTGCATTTTTCATATGTTTTCACGAGCCCTTCGTCATCTTCATCATTTAAATATAGTTCCAATTCTTTCTCTATATTATTCAAATTCCCCACCATTTCCAATGTTACTATTTCTTCTACCAGTTCTCTTGGTGCTAGTACTTCAAGCGGTTCCCCTGGTGCTGGTACTTCAACTGCTTCCCCTAGTGCTGGTACTTCAACTGCTTCCCCTAGTGCTGGTACTTCCATTGGTCTTTCTTTAGCTGGTTCCCCTGCTGCTGTTAGCTTCAATGGCATTTTTTCATCCGGTGTTGATGTTGCCCGTGCTGTTACCAGTTTTACCACTGGGAGGTAACGTTTACGTTTGTTTTTCTTTTCAAATCTTACCTCCTCTTCTTTTCTCCGTTTTTCCTTCCACAGCGTCTAATAAGGTATTCAATGTATTTAACCAGTCTACCGTAGAAGTTTGTACTTGCGACTCCATCTTTCTAAAATAAAAGATAAAAAAGTGTTATTAGTACAACATATATTCTAGATGATAGCACAAATTATAATTACTGTACTATTTTCATAATATGAAACTAATACCAAAAATACTTCTGTTATTCTAATCATGTACGAAATTAAAATATTAGTTTCTTTAGCTTGCAAAACCTATATACAGCTCTAAGCTAAATTGTCATAAAAAGCTTTACTAATATGTTGGACCTTGGTTTGATTTTGTGTGGAAGTTCTTATCGTCCACCTTAATCTGTGGATTCACGTCTCATATACCCTTGTTGGTAAACTCAAAATCAATCAATAATATTCTTAACACAATTCAGACTTCTCCATTGGTAAGCAATTAGCGTACATATCTTTGCTCTCGGAGTTCCGAGTTCGTTTTCCAATGGGCGTTTATATGTTCCACATACAACGTTAATAGGATCATGTCTTATGTAACCTCACTGCTAAACGGAACGTTATACTGAAATCAAAGCTAATAGACGTCGGTCCTGCAACGTGCATGCCTACCGCTAATAAATGTTGCGATATATAGAATTGTTGTGTTTTATAAAGTTTTTAATAACTGCATAAATATGAAGAGTAGTCAGACAATTTGTAGGTAAGTGGCTAGCATGCACTCCTTTTGCGTTAAAGACCTAACTTCAATTCCCAGCTGGCGCTCAATTGTATTTGGTTTTGCGCTAATCAGTAGGTACCGTCTTATATAGCATTGCTGCTAAACATTACGCCATATTAAAAATGGTTCCAAGGCAATCTTAGCTAAACCTTTATTATTATTTCCGTCATTATGTATATGGCCTTGCTATTGAACTGAAAACCAGTTCCAAGGCAATCTTAGCTAACTTTATATAGCATTGGCGTTAAAACTTACATTAAACCCAAAATTAACTTGCTAGCGCGCAGGTTAAGTGATAGAGCGTTCACCTCTGGTGCGTGGAATACCTGGTTCGATCCCAGCTCGCACCAAATAAGTTTATGGCGGACAACATCGTATCTGTGGATGTTCTTGTAGTACTCTCGTTTCAAACTTACATCATCATTCACTTCCCTCAAGCATTCATTTTCCTTAGTCTAGCCAGCATAAACGTGGGATGTAAAACTTAAAGACTTCATATCATTTTCAAATTTGGTTAGTCCTAAAAACTTTCCCGGTTGTAAAACTCCTATAATTCAAAATTATTTCCGTCATAATTATTGAAACACTTTGTGTGAACCGCTAATAAAAGTTCAACCCTTTCACGTAAGACGTTAGGTTCGATTCCGAACGGAACTTTTTCTGATTTTAAATATTGTGAGAATTAACAAGGAAATATTATTACTGCTAAGCAAACAATAACTTAAATCAATTCAGCCACAAGTCCTAACACTAATTAATACACAATTACCTAATAACAACCGTTGTACTAATAGAACATTCGCTTCATATAATTAAAGTTCTTAATTTAATATGTTGTGAATTTCTGTAATTTACTGCGATCAATCATCATATGTGTAATATTCCCACTTTCATATATTTTTTTCAATACCATTCAAAAAAGCAAAAAAAAAAAAAAATAAATAAATAAAAATAAAAAATAAAAAAAATCACAGTTTTCGTTGATGTGAATGGGGGTACGCAAAACTTAAAGATTTGATCATTTCACACTTTTTTCTTTTGCACGCTCGCTTTATATCTTATCCTTTTCCTGAATCGGTTCTTATTTTTACGTATTGTTTGTTGTCATAAAAAATGATAACAATAATAATTAATTAATTAAGTATTATGTTCTGCCGTTTCCGCTAATAGCTGGCGCGCCCTGGTGGCGAATTTTCAGACTAATCAGTATAGTGTTAATTGTGCTTCGCGTTGAACGTGGTAGAAACTTTATCCCGCTCTGTACAGGTATGTAAGCTATGAGAAGAATTTATTATAAATAAATAAATGGTTGTTTAAAACAACTATCCAGATATAATAATCAGAGGAACTTACGTTAATTGCGGGTGGGGTACCCCTAACGTAACAATAATGCATATTTGTTTCCGCCTTTTGGCATGCAGACGCTACTGTTTTAATGTATGTATTTCTACCTTAAAAAGACACGAGTTCAAAACCTAAATTACGTCTAATATAATACCACAGTTAAATCTTGCATTGACACCTTTGGTGTAAAGTGGTCCGGGTTCAAATCTTCCCCCTGGTTATGTGGAAATTTTACAGTTCGGATTGTTGTTGTTTTTTTAAAAATCAGTCCAATCAAACTCTTTTAAAAATAATATAGCTAAAAGTTTGGGTAGTACAAAAATATAGGCACATGCCTCATACAGTCGCAGTGTTTACACCCTTGCTGTACGTAGTGCCAGTGGGATCTGAAGCAATTACCCTCTTTCGGATTCCACCTTAAACTGTAGGTGCATTTATTTTCTCAGATAAGAAGACTATAAAATAATTTTCAACAAGTTATGGTTCTACTGTGCCCCGTAAATTTTCTCGGGGTTCTCCCATCCAACTATTTTTTTTCAATGATATTACCTTATTACCAACTAATCTTTTTAAGACTCGTTAAATATAAGTTTCACTAACTAGTTTTATAATATAAATTATGTTTGTTACTGTTGGTTTTCTCGCTCTACTCCCGTTTCCTCCTGCTTTCTCCAGTCCTTTGTTTTTCAAGGAGTTTTTAATTAAAAAACGATATAACAGAAAAGCAGAGCTTGTACAATCAGACCGTAAATAATTATTATATCAAGACAATTTTTCCCAAAGTTCCCACGGTTCCTTTCACATTATCATTCCACTATTTTCTCAATAGTCTAAACCGTCTTATTCCTTTTCATACATAAACACAGTAAAATAACAAGTCCTAAAAAGAAGCAAAAGTAACTTACGTGTAACCTCTAGGATGTCAAACTTCGAAAAACTCACCAAATAGAAGTAATAATGTTCAAACTTTGTGTATAAGCATGCTGATATCACAAAATAAGGATGAGGGATATGGATCAAGGGTTTTTATATGGATTGGAGGGGTCCTGGAAACCAATGCACACCACTATACTACATGGTCCATGCAAGTACGTGGACACAACATGCATCAACGGTCATTCACTTCTCACATCTGTTATTCAACCTTTCCAGGAAAAAAGTTTAGAAATCATGACATACTTTCTTCGCAGCTAGTCAATTAACCTCAATCGATTTCTCTAGCCTCTTAACTAATTAGGAAAACCATTAGTTGACATTGTCGGAATCTCTTTATTTACAAATATAAATAATACTACTGGGGTCTCCGTAGCTCCTCTAGTTGCAGAACTCTAATGGAGTATGACTGTCCAGCACTGAATTCTAACACTTGATGAAAGACACAGCCCGTTCTTATAGCCTCTTTTTCCAGAGGTGAAATTTATTAAATATGTCGTGGTAACTGTTTGTGTGAATATATCTCGTTAGCGATGACAATTGCATTTACCTTAGCAAAAGAAGACGTTTCGTGTGGGGTGCGTTTCCCTTATTATTTCTCACCCTGCTTCGAAACAACCTACCTCAAAATGGAACTGCCTGGCTTGTATATCATATAATATTTGCAACTTACGAAAGATGAATTTTATTGTTTCGTTTGTTAACACACAACCATTCCATACAAGTAAAATTTCGATTATATAAGGTTGCTTACTAGAATGTTTAATAAAATGTACATCTCACTTAATTTTCTTGAGGTTTTCAATTTCTTCTACATCTCTTCAGTGTAGTGGCCGACAGCGGGATGGCAAAACCGCTGAGCCCACCTATGGAACTATCTCTCCATAAGTCACATACACAGATGGTTGTCAGCAACACTTATCTCTCCCGTAGGTCGCCAAAATTAGACTGAAGGCGTAAACAGGTAAAAACCATGAAAATATCGTTTGATTGGAATTTTATTAGAAGTACCTCCTGACAGGTAAACTTAAATGACATGAGTTGACTCACAGCTCGACCCCAATTAGATAAGGTGGAGAGGTGGTCAGTCATGCTCGAACAGCTGCCGACAACGCAGGGGATACAGTCTTATAAAGTTAATGAACACGTCACTTATAAGTGTCTAATTATACCAATAGCAATAATTAATTAATCACTAAGACCATAGCAATAATTTAACGAGATTTCGAATTAGCATTGATTTATGGGTGTCACACAAATATACACCACAAGGGTATAGTGGCGGCTCACCGGGGTTCACCAGTTTGTGTGAAGCCCAACAGGAAGGAGTTTAATTTGAAAATGAAAATGAAATCTTTCAGTTTTACGTCCCACGGTTATGCCGGTTAGGCTAAAGGAGACGGTGATGATGATTAATGAATGAAATGGTGGAATGAAGAAAGTGGGAGGAAACGGGAGAACCCCGAGAAAACCCACGCACACGGTGTTTGTGGAGTTTAATTTGAGCACTAATGCAAAAAAAAAAAAAAAAAACAGCAAACGCTAGTACCGAGAATTAATCATTTGTAGTGGGACGACAGCTCAGTTCATTAGCAAGTGGTTAGGCACTTTATATACAAAATATTAATTAGGCAAGATTAACACAATGGAAAAAAATTAACATAATAACACAGTTACTCAAACCATAAAATATAATCAAAAGAGAGACGGTCAGGCTCTGACTATTCTTAGTCAATCACAAACATTTAGTTAACCAACAACATAATAAAATGAATCAACCTAGTAATAAATGTTAAGTCAAATAAAACAAAAGAACGGATGAGATATTTATCGGTAACAATCAGATTAAGAGAGTCACCGTTTACATCAAATATTTACGATACCCGTTGTGGGCGCAAGTTGGCGCATGATCCTATGATTGAACACACAAAGTTTAAGACACATTCCAATTAACAAAAAATTTACATCACTCACCTCACAAATAAAGGAAGAGTGTGAATCACAGTATAAGGTGACCTAAGCTTGTAATGGCATCGTCCCTAAGGTGATGTTGAAATTGATCGTGGCGTGGCGCTAATAGTTGTCTCGAGGAGAGTCAATGTTCCCAAGGCGGAGTCTGGAAAACCCGAGCGGATGGTCTTGATGACACTGCCAATTCCCTTTAGAGATCAAAGTTTTCACTCCCACAGAAATTTTCACCGACGAAGGCGGGATGGGACTGGACTCGCAGGGCACAGGATGATGGTAAGGTTTAAGTTCACAGGAAGCCAATAATAATGAGACAGTTTTCGTAATGGAGCGACGGTTGACTATCAGCAGACTTCGGAGGTAATTTGTAAGATAATTTCGTAATGAGTGAGGTAGAAATTTAAAAGGCGTTAAGAGGCATTAAATAACAGGGAATGCCAAGTTTGATCAAATACGATTTTATTGTCTGTTGCCAAGATACAGCACAGAGGAATTTTGAATAGTCAGATCTCCTTTAGCCTAACCGGCATAATCGTGGGACGTAAAACTCAAAGATTTCATTTCATTTTCAAACCTTTGATACAGTAGAGGTGGATATTAGATAGACGCCCAAGTTTAGCAATGGCGTATGCGCTGGACCTGCATGGTCAAGAACGTAATGAGACTTCAAAGAAAGTGAGAGCAGTTCAAATTGAAGTACAGAGATTTAACTGCCTGCAAGAATAAGTTCTTGACGTAGTATCGAGATTTCACAAATGGTGAAAATTCAGCACACTATGAGTTCGTAAAATTATGTACACACACTGAATGTCCTACAGTCACTTAAAGGAGAACAAGGATGATAGAGGGCGATGAACACGAAGTTCGTGCATCGCAGAATAACTTGATAATCTCCCACGAAAAAGGCTTGCATAGCCAATTTGTATTCAGCGAAGGTTGTCACACATCACTAACATAGGCTTGTACTAAAAAAATATCTTTCTTAGATAACGACCATTCGTGTGTAATTACTCGTCTATTTTGGATTGGATGCGGATTATCTAAATGAATATAGTGGGTGTTAGTTTAGGTTTCAGTGTATGTGTTTTGAATTAAATGGTACAAGACTTGAGCTTCATCTATAACAAAATATTTAAATTAAAGGTCAAGAGTTGAACAGATAATACGTACAAAATCATGTTTTAACCGGAAACCACAACTTTGAGTCAGACTCGTAAATACATAGTGTCTAAAATTTATTTATTTATTTATTTATTGTAACAACACAACATGCGTTCTGCCCATTTACAGTGTTTGTTTACATATATGGTGAAATATCATTATTTTTTCCAGAAGAAAAAACATACAGAATTTTTTATTGGTTCATTACCTCAGCTCATCACACTACAGATTGTATTCCTAAACACTTTTTCAGACATATTGAATACATATATTATTTCACACTTTTCTTCAGTATTATTGTAGTAAGAGCTCATTCTCCATAAAGGTGATCTATATAGGATGTCAGTACGTGCTTTCTTACAGTACATGGTACTACTATTCCTCAACCTCGTTCTAGGCAACTTAGTTCTATGCAATCAAGTTTATTATTTATTATTTTATGTAGAAAAACTAAATCATTAACACACCTACATTACTCTAATGTCAGTATATTGAAATTGTTTGTTAGTTCTGGATATGATAATTATGCAGAGTACAGTCCAGTTTTTTTATACACATATCTCAAAAACATACACTGTACTCTTTTAATCAATTTGATATTTTTTCCCTTATGAGGAGTCCAAACAACAGAAGCGTATTCCAGTTGAGGTCTTATATACGAATAATATAGTTTCAAAATTGTTATGTGGCTACGGAAGTCTCTACTTACACGACAAACAAATCAAAGATTCTAATAAGCATTGTTTGCAATAGTTTCGATGTAATTTGCTAAAGTCAGTTTTGGGTCGAAGGTAACACCAAAGTCTTTAAAAGTTTCCGGCCTACAGAGGTTTACACCATCAATAGTATAATCATAATTTATGTATTTTCCTTTTCTAGTAAATGTAGTAGCTTTACATTTAGTTATGTTTAGACTAAATTTATTCACGTGACACCAGTGTTTTACAATTTCCAAGTCTTCCTGGAGGCTTTTACAGTCTTGAAGTGATTTAATTTGATCATATAGTTTTAAGTCATCGGCAAAGAATAAAGTATGTGATTTCTTGATGTGCCTAGTTATGTCATTGATAGTGATGAGAAATAATAAAGGTCCAAGGTTTCACCCTTGCGGTACTCTCTTGTAGCATTAAAATTGTTGGAGATATGACCTTTGTAAGCTACAGGTTGTTTACGATCACGTAAGTATGATGTGAAAAATACTAATGCTTGCTTAGAAAGTTTCATAAGAGCTAGTTTTTCAAGTAAAATGTCGTGGTTAACTAAATCGAACGCCTTCTCAAAGTCTGAATAGATTACATCCACCTTCCCTCCTTTGTCTAGTTCTGAAGTTATAAGTGGACATTAAATTACAAACTCACGGTTTGTACTCAAAAAATGCCAAAGATATACATTTATACTATTTGTCATATTTGAAACATATGACATGTTTTCTATTTGTACAATGGTTTTCTCAAACTGTCATACACTACACATCTCGTTTTTACTTTCTTAGATTGGCCTTTTGTTTTTTCGATTGCAATTTGCAAACACCCTGGAAAAAGAATAGCATAACAACACAAAATATTCTTGTTTGTTTTATTGTGTGAATGTCATATACTAATAATATTTGTTTTTTTAATGATGGTTTTGCGGAAAAAAGAAATTTTCGCGAAACAAGGATGGAAGTCAAATCACTTTACACGATGTGATTTTTATCATAATGTGTCAGTAGAGATATTAAAACTCAAAACTGAAAAAATTAAGGTAATGTTGAAACGAATAATATAAAACATCCAAAAATTTTATAAAATATTATATGGTGTGAAACAAAATGAAATTTTGAACAACATTGATTTTTCCATGGCATGTGTAACACGGGACATATGCGAACTGTGACACCTAGATATTTATAAAAATTGGTACTCTGAATAATTAGCATCGCTAATCTTCGTGGGAATAGTCACTCGGTGCGGAAATCCTTTGTTTACCAGCTATGTATAATTCATATACCAAGCAGTGATTGGGTGAATCTGTGCTAAGTTATACCCCGAAAAAGCTGCGAAAAAGGCAGAAAATAAAACATGTATGCTGGCAACCTGATACCTACGGGAGGGGGACTCGTGATCAAGAATACGACAGTTCAGGTTCAGGTTCAGGTTCAAGGTACTTTCCTTCCTTCTCTCAGTAGTCACACAAGCAGTGTTGCCATCCCAATACAAAATTATAGTTTTTCAAATAGAACGTACACCTATTTTTGTCATTGAAACAATTGACATAAAATGTAAAAGAAAATAATCTAAAGTTAGATTATCAGTGTTGCCATATAAAATAGATACGAGGCTCTAAAGTTCATAAACTATGGAATCATTACAATGAAATAAACAAATTTACAACAACAAGACTGCAGAAGGAAAAATTGTGTAGTAGGGAGTAAACCACAACATGCACAGCATACAGTAACTAACGGGCTTGATACGCCATATCGAGCGTGCAGCTAAGGTGAGAAATCTACGTATTTTTCCATACTATCTATGGCTCTTCTGTTGCATGTATTGGTGTATTGTGTTTAAATATTTTGCGCCTGTATATTACTGGTAACCTGAACGCGTTTTTTTTTTTTTTTTGTCTTCATCGTTGTTTCACATGCTAACGTTTCCTTTACTCTCTGCTGACACCTATCAAAGGTCATTGATCTTTACGAATCGATTCAGACGTATTTGCTTGTCATAGATTTGTTACCTTTCGTGCCGCAGCTTTTCTGTAGTCTTTTCAGGCGCTACGCCGTCGATTCTGTAGTTTGGAAGGCATGTAGGGCTGCAACCCTAAGACAGTTCGTTTTTTAGATCTCAGAATCGGTTCGAGATATCGATTCCACAGACGCGCCATTGGAATTCCTGCGCTACAGGAAGACTTATTGCTCACATTTCCGCATTATGTCACATTGGACATCTTCTTTCTACGGCTACTCTAACATGTACCCTTTTTTGGGGGCGGGTAATCCAGTATCAAGCCCGTTAGTCGCTGGATGCTGTGCATACTGTAGTTTACTCACTACTGTAGATTTGTTCCTTCTGCAGTCTCTTTTGTTGTTCATTTGTTTGTTTCATTTTATGGACCCCATAATTTATCAACTTTAGGGCCTCATATCTACCTTATTTGGCAACACTGATAATCCAACTTTTGATTATTTTCTTTTACATGTTATGCCAATTCTTTTAATGACATAAAAAGGTCTACGTTCTATTTGAAAACTATAATTTTGTATTGGGATGGCAACACTGCCTGTGCGACACTACTGTCATGTTCTTGGTCACGTGTTCCCCTCCCGTAATTATCAGGTTACCTGCACACATTTTTCATTTTCTGCCCTTTTCCTGTGTTTTTGGGGTACAACTCGGCACAGCCTCACCCGATCACTGCTTGGTATATGCATTATACATAGAGGTAAACAAGGCATTTCCGCACCGAGTGACTATCCCCAGATTAGCGATGCCAATTAGTCAGAGTACTAATTTTCATAAATATCTAGCTCTCAGGTTTCGCATACGTCCCTTGTAAGGCAGTCTTGGGAAATAACGTAACGAAAGTAACGCGCTACTTTTTAAATAACCTTTCCTAGTAACGCGTTACATTTTTCCCAAAGTAACTGTAACGGTAACGTGTTACAAATTTTTAAGTAACGTACCGAGTTTTCGTTACTTTTTTCCGTTACATTTCGAACGAGTAACTATAATATATGTATATTGGGATACGGACAAAATCTCGCGGCCGAAACATCACCGCCCAAAATCTCGCCGGCCAAAACCTAGCGTGGTCAAAACCTCGCCGCCCAAAATCTCGTGTGGCCAAAACCTCGCCGCCCAAAACCTCGCGGGACAAAATCTCGCCAGGCCAAAACCTCGCGGGACAAAATCTCGCCGGGCCAAAACCTCGCCACCCAAAACATCGCGTGGCCAAAATCTCGCCGTCAAAACTTCGTGGGCCAAAATCTCGCCTGCAGCTTAATAAAAATTCAGTATAGTATAACAATATCTGCTGCTTTTCTTATAAGTAAAAAGAGAAAAAGGAAGGAAGAGCTTGATGTGGTGAGAGTAGGGGCGCCGAATTCTACTTCGCCCCGGGCGCCGAACGTCTCGCTTAATTTAGACCAGGCGAGATTCTGTGTCGCGAGATCATTACAACGAGGTTTTGGTCAGGCGAGATTTTGGGTATGGCGAGATTTTGGCCCGCGACGTTTTGGGCGGCAAGGTTTTGGCCAGGCGAGGTTTTGGTCCGCGAGGTTCTGGCCGCGAGGTTTTGTACCCAAGCCATGTATACTTTTTTCGGAATCAAATCTTTCTTTCTTATAAGAGTTTTTCTTAGAATAGAGCAATGCAACAGGAACTATGTCAGTGACCACAGTCAGTTACTGACAGTCAGTTACCGAAACATAGAGAAACAGAGAAGACCTTAGTGTCCCTTGCTGTTTTTGGAAGATGAGTACAGCCTCAGGGCAATCACGAGTACTGATTACAAGTACCTGGAAGATTTTGCTATAGATTTTGACAGTTTCAAATCAATACAGTCAGTGAGTGAACCATGAATGCAATGGTAATCTACTTTAATTTCATTGATATGGTTTTTATAAAGATGCAGAACGAAAATATTTTACCGTTCTAACGGAGTATGTGATATTGGAGTTCTTTCAGACCAGTTTCCGTATCCTAGAGTTCCGTTGATTATATAATTTAGAACAACTACCTTTAAAAAGCGTGTATCGATTTTAGAGTTACTGGTAAGTTTTAGTTCATCTCCAGTTCAAATGTTCTTATTTCCCGTACATAATATTATTATATATTTTGTTTAGCAGAATAAAAATAAGCAGCCATTTTTTCTAATGCAGTATGGCATTTTAGTCAGTGTTACATTATAAGAAAATGTCCATGTAACTGTAAAGTAAGAATTTGTTCTTGCATCTACATAAAGCGATTCAGAGCGTACTTGCGTTTATAAAGTCAGCAAAGGACAACAAATTTCCAATAAAACAACTGTCCGCATTAAAGGATAAGTAGAACTATTGTCAACCTACAGTTCTAAACATATACTGTGATTGGAGAACATCGGAATGTGCAATAATAATAATAATAATAATAATAATAATAATAATAATAATAATAATAATAATAATAATAATAATAATAATTATTATTATTATTATTATTATTATTATTATTATTATTATTATTATTATTATTATTATTATTATTATTATTATTATTGTACGGATAATTGAAATAATAATATGGTTTTTTACATATTAAAAATTTCGGCCCTAGAAGTAACGCGAAAGTAACGGGTTACTTTCTAACTAGGGTAACAGTTACTTTTCTGGGGCAAGTAACGCATTAGTAACACGTTACATTTTTACAAGTAACTTACCCAAGACTGGTCTAAGGTTAAATAAGATCACTTTGTAACTTTCTCAGGATATCAATCGCTCTGTAGATACCAAACGGTGTCTTCTTCCCGATTGTTTATTCGTTACAGAATCATAGATTTGTAATTTGCAATTTGCTACACTGACATCTTTTGAACACAGTAGAGCACTTGTAAAACGGTTTACTTGCTTCTCAACCAAGCAAACTTCACAAAAATTTGGTTGTCTAACGTTGAAGTATGTGAAAATTGGACGAGTGAACGCACTTCTGTTTGCATTCGTACATTTATTACTGGAATGACAAGACCGGCAACAAACAATTAGCTTAAAATCTCTGTAAGTCCAACAATTTTCACTTAGCAAAGTATCGAGCACGTCAAAGGTAATAAATGTTAGCAGTAACATACGAACAACATCAATCTGTTCGATTCCGATGTGCACATTCACAATAATACCGCTTTAGGCCCGAATACCCTATTCTATTTCGAACAAACTCAATATAACACCTTGGGGGGCGCGGTGGCTCAGTGGTAGAGCGTTCACCTCCGGTGCTTGGGGTCCCTGGTTCAATCCCACCTCGCGTTGTGTGGACTTTGTGGTGGACAAACACCGTATGCGTGGGTTTTCTCGGGGTTTTCCCGTTTCCTCCCACTTTCTTCATTCCACCATTTCATTCATTTCTCATCATCACCGTCTGCTTTAGCCTAACCGGCATAAGCGTGGGACGTAAAACTAAAGATTTCATTTCATTCTTCAATATAACACCTGTATATCTTCCTACTAATATTTCGAGATGGTACCTCGAAATTAACGGTGTGGGTATTTTCTTTCAGGAAATGGAGATTGGTACTATTATCTTTATTAATCATTTCATGAGTTTAGTTGATTTTGAGTTTACTGTCCCTTTCAGCTGCAAGGCTATATTGAGACATGGACCTATTCAACGTGAGGAAGGAACTTGTTATCCAATTGGCGACGTGGAAGACCATATTTTGTCCAAGAATACCATGAACGGCCTCAACAACGCAGCGAATTTTTGTAATATAGCGGGGAAAGTTCGCCTCAGCCGTAGTCAATTGCTTGCGCTTACCTTTCAGTGTAGGCATTAAAAGTGTAAATCCTCTTTCTTCCCAAGATTCAATTATATGCCGAAAGCCGTGATTCACACAATAAATATCACATTGTGCCATGAGAATCGCTAGCCCGTTTGGATTTTGAAACACTTATTTTACTATTACTACGTCATTTGTGATTCCAGTATATGAGCCCAGCAAATCTATGATATAACCGGTCATAATATAAATAGTAAATGGCTTCCATAGAGGTAACTTTTTTTGTCCAGGGTACGATTTTCATTCATACTGTTTATTCGACCTCTTGTCGTGTCGAATAGCAATATTTTCCATCAAAGATTAGTACCAAGTGGTCAACAGTATTTGGAAGTTTCAATGCCACAATAGCTTTTTGGGCATTATGAGAGACATATTACGATTATGAGAGACATATTACGATTATGAGAGACATATTGCCATGTATGGCCATTTATGACGAGTCAGAAACTCGAACTCGACCATCTTTGACTTCTGACAGTATTTTTGCCGGCAAAACATTTATGACGTAACGCGGGTTGCATATCTTCCGGACGTGTCCGACTTCGGTTTTCGTCACTTTATACCAAGTTACACCGAGGATATCAAACCATGGTCAAAATATATTATAGATGAGTTGGTGCTGCTTCTACGGTAGAAAATAGTAGGTGGTCACTCAAACATAAAGCAAAAGTATTTGAATTCGAATACAGGGTGAGGCATAAGTCGGGTAACACCTCTGTACACACCAATGGCTTAGTGTTCACACTTGGTTCATGGTATGTGTTGTTCGGGTGGGTAATGGACCATATTGCACGACATGGTTGCCATGGCGGCAATCTTGGATCCAAATTCGGATTTTTAAATGGGAAGCGGACATGTGGGGTATCACTCGACACGAGCTCGATCTCAGAGAAACAGTGGTACAGTCCACTTTATATACCGTTATTGGATAAAAAGTTATTGCGTCACAAAGGGTAAAAATTTTGCATTACAGTATGTTTTTCTGTGTTCCAGGTGATGTAAGATGCCGCTAACAATCCCAGAACGAATCGAGATCGTGGAGAAGAGCGGTGGATGATCTGTCAGAGTGATTGCGGTTGAGTTTAATGCATCTTACTCAGAGAGGGAGAACATCTCACACGTTGCGGTTTTCAAGTTATTCAAGCAGTTTCATGAGACGGGCTCGGTTCACGATAAGGATCGATCTGGACTCCCACGGACCGCTACTGCCGACGACAAGGCGACAGAATGTTGCCTGCTGTTGAGGAAAGCCCAAAACGCAGTTCTCGTCGTGTGGCATTCATAACAGGAATCAGTCATCGATAAGTGCTACGGGTGCTGCATGTGAACAACTGGCACCCATACAAGCTGCAACTCCAGCAGCGGTTAACAGAGGATGATCCAGACAGGCGAGTTCAGCTTGCTGAATGGGCCACAGAAGGGTATAAGGAGGATCCAATGTTCCCACAACGTGTTCTTTTTAGTGATGGGGCATTGTTTTTCGTCCACGGAGATGTCAATAAACAAAATCACAGGTACTGGAGTGACACAAACCCAGATTGGCGCCAAGACAGCAAAGAAGTGCGTGGGGAAAACGTGATGGCGTGATGTGGATTCTGAAGGACGCGCATTATTGAACTGTAATCATCCAAGACACCCTAATAAATGATAAATTTGATCTGTTCGAGGATGATGTGTTCCCTGCTCTCTTGAGTGAGGACGGTGATTTCTTATCCTTTTTTCAGCAAGACGGGGATCCACCTCACTATGCATTATGTTCACGGCAATACCTCTATAGACAATTTCCCGGACATTAAATAGGGCGACGGGGACCGATAGTGGCAACCACGATCCTCAGATCTTACGCCTCTAGACTCCTTTCTCTGGGGTCATCTGAAGAACCTGGTTTATCAAGAACCATCCGTGATAAACACCATCTGATGCAGCAAATTCTGCAATGTTGTAAAACCGTCGACACGGACATGCTCTTGCTTGCGAGTCCATGCGGATTGGTAGAGGCGCCTTGAGTGCGTCTTTCTCAAATAGGACAGTACATAGAGCACATTCTGTAATGTCAAATTTTCACCCTTTGTGACGCAATAACTTCTGAACCAATAGCGGTAGGTGAAAATGGACTGCACCATTGTTTCCCTCAGATCAATCTCGTGTCAAATGGTACTCCCACATGCCCTCTTCCCGTTTAAAAATCCAAAGTTGGATTCAATATGTTGGCTTCCAAGATGGTCGCCATGGCAACCATGTTATGCAATTGGTCCATTACCCACCCGAACAACATACACCATGAACCAAGTGTGAACACCTAGCCGTTCGTGTGCTACAGGGATGTTATCCAACTTATGCCTCACCCTGTATTTTCAACGCGCTTTTTGCTAGAAATTTGAAGGGCGAAATACATTGTTTCTTGTTTCCGGTAAGGATATTCAAGTAAAGTATATTCGTATTTTGTTTCACCCTCACAACTTAAGTCGTTTCCGAGGAATTTTTCTGGCCAAAGATATCTTTGGATATGAGGTACCTTTGGTATAAATATCGCAGCCATCAGTGTAATCGCACTTTTCACCCACTTATCTGGCTACGCGCTTTAGAGAGAATATTTTTTGTCACGAAGGTAAGGAATAAGGAAAAATTTTTGGAGGGATAAAGAGCGTTCAACAGTGCAAGATCAGTGTATCTCAGGAATCTCTAACGGTAGAGATGAAACTCAGCATATGAACTCATTCATTAAAAATAAGGGATCACATGTTTCAGCGTTCTCGAAAATTCGACTCCAAAAGGGATAGAATGGGACACTTGTAAAATTCTAAAATTTCGCTTTGCTCAATCAGGAAGTGCCGAATGTGAAGATTTGCTTAAGTTGGATATCTGAGATACGGTATATAGGCTTTTAATTAAAAATAAGGACACACGTATTTCCACATTTCTGATAATTCTGCTACAAAGGGGAAAAAGAGGGCAATTTCAATCATAATAAAATTTCAGTTTATTTATTCTCACACTGCCAAGCCGGTATATAAATCCGTGAATAAAAATAAGATAGTATGTATTTGAGCGTTTTCGAAAATTGGGCTTCCAAGGGGAAAGGGTTGGGTCATTTCTATAATATTCAAATTTTTCTTCCTTTATTGAAAAGTGCCTAATGTGAGGAATCATTTAACTTGAAGATGTATTATTCGGCATATATATAAACTCTTACAAATTAAGAAAACATGTTTCAGCGTTTTCTAAAATTCCGCTCCTAAGAGAGGAAAGAGGCCAAACTTGTATAATATAAAAAATTCCCTTCATTTATTCACAAAATGCCAAATGTTGGATTTGCTTAATTTGGAGATGATAAATTTGGTACACAAACCCACATATAAAAACTAAGGGAACACATGTTTCAGCGTTTTCGATTATCCTGCTCCCAAGAGCGAAAACTAGGGTCAACTTTGTAACATGCAAAGCTTGCTTTCTTTATTGAGAAAGAGCCCAATGTGAGAATTCGCTTAAGTGAGAGTTGTTAAAAAATGAAATCTTTGAGTTTTACGTCCCACGTGTATGACCGCTACGCTAAAGGCAACGGTGATGATGAGAAATGAATGAAATAGTGGAATAAAAATGGAAGGAAAGAGAAAATCCCGAGAAAACCTAGGCACACGGTGTTTGCCCACCACAAAGCACAATTGGCACGAGCTAGGATCGAACCACTTAGAGGTGTGAAATTCGGTATATAAACTCTTATATAGAAATAAGAGAATGTGTGTTTCAGCAGTTTTGAAAATTTCACTTCTAAAGGGAAAAGAGGGGATATTTGTATAATTTTGACATTTCCCTGTATTTATTAACAAAGTGCCATATGTGAGGACTCGTGTAAGTTAGAGACGCTTAAGTCAGTATATCAATCTTTAATTAAAAATAAGAGAAACGTGTATTTCAGTGTTTTTAAAAATTCCGTACCTGGAAGGAGCAGGGGGTAATATGTAAGTTTACCTAGGTATATGGAAGAGTGAATGTGATTCACTTAAAATTCAGGTCATCTAGAAATATGAAATTTGGACAAAAAAATAATTTTGATACGAGAGCAATGAAAAAAAAAAAATTTTTTGTAGAATACGTATGCTAAGGGGGATAAAGGATATTCAAATATTTTGCTTAGAACCGTAAGACGTGGTCACTTTGCACCAGATTTAAGAAATTTTAAAGAAAATTGCATGTAACTTGCAAACGTCATGATTTACAACATTGTATTTTAAACATATAATAGCTATATATATAAGGAAAACATTTGTGCAAGTGCATTAGTAAACATTCAGTATAACCATAGTCATTGAAATATAAACTTTGGTGCAAAGTAACCCCATAGACGGAGATACTTTGCACAACATACAAAAAAGTATGTTCAACATACGAACATAATGTTTCTGTGCAATGTTTTCCCTTCAGTATTTATACATTTCAATTGCTACACAAAACTGCATGCAATCTACAAATATTGATATTAGAACGATGGTACTGGTATCAGCACTTACAGTTAGTATAAATTATCGATATTTGAAAAGAAAATTATTTATTTTCTGGTACCGGCACAGGAACCAGATTCTGATAGTTTATCACATGTCGCACAAAAGTACCAACTCAGGAAAAGAAGAAAAATCCCCGTGAACTGATTTGCTTTGTTTGCTCTTTATGTTCAAGAATATGATCCCAAACGTAATCAGTCGAATATCTACGTGGTTTGGGGGTTTCAGGCTGAAGCCCACCCAAATTGATTATTTATTTTTTAAAAAACAAAAAAAAATCTAATGTTAGTCATTCCTATGCGTATAAACTTCAAGACCCTAAAATTCTAATGATTTCTAATAATAATAATAATAATAATAATAACAAAACTAAGCTGTTCTGATTGAAGCCCCTATCAAACTATTTTCTGGATCCGCCACTGTTCCTAATTTATTTTTCAACAAGAAATCCATTCCGGCATCTACCTAAATAGGAAATTTACCTAAAATTAGAAGGCAGGAGGTACCAGCAGTAGTAATTCCCTATCTAAGGTGTTATTTTGGACTTGTGCAAAATAACCCCAATTAGAGGCTGAAACCGCCTTTCGCCGTTTTTTTATGACTTTAAAACGTTTCACAGTTCAATTTCAACTATTCCTTCAAAGTTCCATTATACACAATAGTATTCTACGAAGCTGACTTAACTTTAACAGAAATTCTTGTAGGTGATATCTTTCAAATTTTGTCGCCCTTTACAGTGACTGTTTTCCATGCCTCTACAACAACAAACCCTTCGGGTAATTAGAACTAATGTTAATAGCAGGGCCGGTTTTAGCTTTTTGGCGCCCCTAGGCCCAATAATTATTTCCACCCCCTAGTCTGGTTAAAGTTACTTTCCTAAAAACCTTTATTAAAAAATTATATCAGGCCTATATGTTAATCGCTTAAACACCACTCCACGATGCAATTTTATCATTGCAAGTTTTTTGAGGAATTTATTTGGTTCTGGGCTTAACAAAATACCGTTAATGTATTAACAAAAGATTGGTGAACTTTACCAACAATTATTTGTTCCAATGAACTTCAAAATCAGAATGTTTAATTAGCCTGATTTATTTTAATCAATTAAAAAAATATGTTAAGTTATGGTTATTTATTTTTATTTCTAGATTTTTTTTCTCCTGGCCGTGCGCCCTCTGGGAGCTTGCGCCCATAGCCCCGGGCCTACCGGGCCTATTGGGAAATCCGGCCCTGGTTAACAGCCAATATTATAGCCAAAATACAGTTAGATGTTCTATCTTACGATGGCAGTTGAAACATTCTCTTTAAGGCCAACATACACTAGCGTATTTTCAGCGCGTATTTTCGGTCCGTAAAATGATGTCGTAAATTTCGGTCCGTAAGTTGGCCCATACACCTAGCGTAAAAACAGGCGCGTAAAAGAAGAAGAAGAGGAAGCGGTCATTTTTCGCTCTTTCTCTTGCCTGTTGTTTGAGCACGCAGTCGTTTTCCAGTTTGCTCAAGTTGTTTGAACAGGACAGATCCTAGCAGGTCCTATAAACATTATGCTATTAAGGAAACGAATAAAAAGAAACAACAAAACAATAGAAAGATTTGGACTAGGAAGTGATATTCAAATGTAGAAGTACTTTTTATTTCTTTTTCATAGTATCGGAAGTGAAAATTCCTATAGAATATTTTAACAAAGTTAAATCAGACACATTTAAAAAAAAAGAAAGAAAGAACAAAAAAAAGCTAAATGCATGATTTTGCGAAAGCAGTAATTCAATATATATATATTTTTTTTACTAAATTTGTTAGATTTCTCGAACAAATAAATAAATCTACTCTCTGTGGCGTAACATATCTCATGGAACCAGGATCTACCATCCACTTGTTCCACTCATGTCTTTAGGGCAGGTTGCGAATCCCGAGGCGGGATTTCCTTCTATTTTGTTTTAATCCCTTCCAAAAGTAACAAATTGAAACATTGATCCCTCACAAAGCAATCAACTATCTCCTGTTAGGAACTATTTTATTCCCCTTCAAATATACACAACCTAATTTGCGCACTGCTTTTTGGTAATATATGCTCAGCACATCTGCTGCTCTTGTAGAATCTAGTCCTTAATGAAAGGGTCAACAAAAAGAAGGAAAGTCAACCGTCTCCAAGTACAAACAAACGAAGTTTTAATTTCGAAGTGTGACTTGACAAGCTATTTAAAAGTTACAAAGAATATCTAGAATAATTAAAATTTAATATTTAGAAAATGAAGTAACACTTGATCTGAGGTACAGCATAACCAAATGAAAACATTATCAATTGTATTGTTGTACTTTACTAATATGAAAGGCGGCAACTAATTCACTCTCCTGTTTTTTTTTTTTTTTTTTTTTTGTTTTTGTTTTTGTTTTTTTTTTCACGATATTTGAAGCATAGCATTTGTTCTAACAGTGGCGATATTAATGCAGCATGCTACATTACATTGAATAGTGCATTTGCTCATAATAATAAGTTGCTTGGAAGTTAAAATATCTTTTTAAGATAAAAAAATACTTTACCTTAAATACAACTAATTTTTAAATATATAAGTGCTTGTGTTATCTCTTATCCGTTTAGCAACTGTAGAATAGATTGCTTTATGTTTAGAATAGTTCTCATCAGAGTCGTAGCTAAGTTGGGGGGCCAGCGAGGCGGTTGCCCCGGGCGCTGACAGCAAGAGGGTGCCGAAGGACCAAGAAGAAAGGAAAGTATTGAAAATTAAAATAGATTTGTTAAAAATTTTCTTGCTCGCTACGCCCGCAATCCAAACGTTTCAATAAGAGTCAGAACAAGTTTTTACTTATTACTTTGAAAAAAAGCTATTATATATGATTTCTTAATGACGATGTGACATACATGCTGCCAAGTAATGACTTACAGTGTAAACAAGAGCGTTTTCAAAATCAGAAACGGTCACAGTCTTAAATACGTACGTATTCGGCATTTTGATGATGATGAGTTTCGTTAGTTAATCACGTTTTTCTACTCAATCGTTTTAATCATGACGGTGAGAATAAAGGTATGAAAAATGAAAGAAGTGAAGAGACACACAAGTTGCTGTTTGCGCGGGAATATTAAAAATGAAGGTAAACAAGGAGAATAATAACGTTATTGAATTTTAAACAGTTCTAGAAAAGGGGCTAAAGGGTCAGAACTTTACCCCACGAATTTCGTCTTTTTCAAAGACTGATCGCTACCAGTGTTTTTTTTTTTATTTCATTGACATATGAAATGCTTCCAATTTAAAGGAATTTATTGGGATCATTTTTCCATTAACTACTTGTATAGTCAGGATTCCTTTTTTGTGCTTACGTACCTAATTATGTGATATTTTTCATTTATCTACATACATACAAAATACACACACATTTTATATATATATATATATATATATATATATATATATATATATATATATATATATATATATATATATATATATGTGTGTGTGTGTGTGTGAGTGTGTGTGTATTTTAATATGTTTATTAATAAAAGTAACCTTAAATTCAAAATTTTCAGTCATTAAGAAATTAAGTAAGTACTATAATTTTAAACATACACTATGTGATCAAAAGTATCCCGACACACGGCTGAAAATGACTTACAAGTTCGTGGCGCCCTCCGTCGGTACTGCTGGAATTCAATATAGTGTTGGTCCACCCTTAGCCTTGATGACAGCTTCCACTCTCCAGGCATACTTTCAATAATGTGCTGGAAGGTTTCTTGGGGAATGGCAGCCCATTATTCACGGAATGCTGAACTGAGGAGAAGTATCGATGTAGGTTGGTGAGGCCTGGCAAGTCGGCGTTCCAAAACATCCCAAAGGCGTTCTATAGGATTCAACTCTGGACTCTGTACAGGCCAGTCCATCACAGGGATGTTGTGGTCGTGTAACCACTCCGCCTCAGGCCATGCAGTATGAACCGGTGCTCGATCGTGTTGAAAGATGCAATCGCCATCCCCGAATTGCTCTTCAACAGTGGGAAGCAAGAATGTGCTTAAAACATCAATGTAGGCCTGCGCTGTGAGAGTGCCACGCAAAACAACAAGGGGTGCAAGCCCCCTCCAAGAAAAACACGACCGCACAATAACATCACCACCTCCGAATTTTACTGTTGGCACTACACATGCTGACAGATGACGTTCCGGGACCGGGCATTCGGGCATTCACTATGCCCACATCCTGCCATCGGATGGCCACATTGTGTACCGTGATTCGTCACTCCACACAACGTTTTTCCACTGTTCAATCGTTCAATGTTTACGCTCCTTACACCAAGCGAGGTATTTACCTGCGTGATGTGTGGCTTATGAGTAGCCACTTGACCATGAAATCCAAGTTTTTTCATCTCACGCCTAATTGTCATAGTACTCGGAGTGGATCCTGATGCAGTTTGGAATTCCTGTGTGATGGTCTGGATAGATGTCTGTCTATTACACTTTACGATTCTCTTCAACTGTCGACGGTCTCTGTCAGTCAACAGACGAGGTCGGCCTGTACGCTTTTGTGCTGTACGTGTCCTTTCACGTTTCTACTTCACTATCATTCAGACACCGTGAACCTAGGGATGTTTAGGAGTGTGGAAATCTCGCGTATAGACTTCTGACACAAGTGACATCCAATCACCTGACCACGTTCGAAGTCTGTGAGTTCCGCGGAGCACTCCATTCTGCTTTCTCACGATGTCTAATGACTACTGAGGTCGCTGATGATGAGTACCTGGCAGTAGGTGGCAGCACAATGTACCTAATATGAAAAACGTATGTTTGGGGGGTGTCCGGATACTTTTGATCACATAGTGTATGTAGTAGCCAAACTACAGTTTGGATTTCAAGTACAAACATTAAACATATTCTTTACCTCCATCGATCAATATTAAGAAATTCGCAAAGAAGGTCCCTTCAGATTTTCCATTACATTTCACAAAATATATATATATATATATTTTTACCATAAAACAATCAAAATTAAAATCCTCTTTATGTGGTCACATACAGAATAAAATTACAAAAGTTTACAATTATTACTGGAAATTGAAGCCGTTACCCATTTCGAAAATTTTTTAAATCACATACTTTCTAACGTATTAAAATTTCATTTCTTATATATAGTATGAAACGTGGAGTTGTAAATTTTTATAACTGTTCTCAAAGTGGATTTGTGTACAGCAAAGGCAGTTTTGTAAGTTTAACAAAAAGTCCAAAATAAGCCTCTTGAAAACAGCTTTTATTTGTAAAAGAATAGAGAATGATCACTTTCGGTTGTTGCAATAGTCTGTGCAAGCAGCATGATAAAAATTCAACGTAGCATAACAACAACAGCTGTAAATAAATAAATAAATAAATAAAGGAAGCTTGATAAGGTGAGTGTAGGGGCGCCGAATTCTACTTCGCCCCTGGCGCCGAAATCTCTAGCTACGGCTCTGTTTTTCATCCACCTTCTAAACATTTGTATTGTTTACTAACACTTATCGATTCGACTATGATATTCCTCATCATTGTAATATATATATATATATTGAAAATTTTTCGAACTTTTAATATTCCCCTTCACCGGACGCAAATTCTTATTAATTAATACACTGAGAAAAGTCCGTTATCCGGACAGCGGTATATTGTACAATTATACGGAATCATTATGTTTACTAGAGAAATCTGCACGGAACATACGTTATCCATATGCTTCCGACTTTCCCCGCTTAGATGTTACATCATGCCGTTGCAGGATGTATTACATCTAACAGTCTTCAATATATCACATACGTATATGTATATTACATACGCCAGTTGTATGTTACATGCGTATATCTGTATGTGAGATCCTGACCACCTATATACAGTTCTTTCGTTCGTACAGAAAGTACGTTTATTCGAAACATGTATGCGGAAAGTATGTATAAAATGTACTTTTTTCAGTTATACATTTGCTGTACGTTAAGTCCTAAAACTACATGATTTACACATGTAACCTACGTTTTAACGTACGCCACATTTTTTTCTGAGTTGTAATTTCACAATACGCTCTATGTCCGCCTCTCATATTAGTGTATAAGATATAAGAAATTTACAGCATTCAATGTAAGGTCTACTGAAAAGCTTTTGACACAGTAAGCAGACACTTTTGATTGATGGAAATCAACTTTTAAATTAAAAAATAATTGATTCAAATGACTGGACCAAACCACATGTTCAAATTAAATATAACAAATTTGGTGTTTTTTTAAATAATTTAGTTAATTGTAAACAAATTAATTTAAGTTGTTGGCCAATGTAATGACTATTAGTGAATATTCTATGTTTGAACGCATCGTTGGATGATTAACAGTTAATGAAAATATAATGAAACTAAATGTAAATCTGAAGTGAAGTGATTCAAATAAAAGCGTATAGCTCTAATTAAATATTACTAAAATTATTCGTCAACAATTTCTTAAAATTCCCTTAAATTGGGAATATTATTAACAAGTGTGCTGTCCATCGGCGATTAAGGGCATGGAGGTAATTGCTGCCCTCACTAGTTTGGCTTTACATTATAACCTAATTACATGCCCCCTTACTATTAGTAGTGTTTTCTCCCCCTTTTTAGTGTTCATACCAAATTGCCGTCACTGGTACTTTCCATTGCAAGCGAATAGATCTGTGTTTTGCGCAACTACAATTGATTACGGAAAGTAAGATAAATTTTACGCTTGATTAAAATTATTATAGTTATTTAGTATACTAAATATTAAATATGTCTTTAAAAAAAGGTTTGCACCTGTATGTTATATGGGAACATAAGAAACTGCAAATAATAAAATGTGGGGTTGTTACAAATGATTGTAGCTGTTTCATGAATTTGGCGTAGCTATGATATTTGGCATATTATCATGAAGCTTTACAATAATATAGACCTTAATTTATTTAATTTCGAACTTATAATAGTCAAATTCGGTCCAAACATTAGCTATTCACAACTCTCTGTTCTCCAATTCAACTCAGATTAGGTTATTTTCAAGCAAAGTTAAACTTCTGAACGACTGGTTTGTTTAAATTTCACTACATGTTGGTACAAACATCCAACTGTTTATTAAAATTAACTGAGAGCTACCCAATCTTAGTTCAGATTTCTTTTTCAAATGAAGTTTAAACTGTTAACTCATTAAAGACACTTTGAACCAAATCCATTCGTTTGTTTAAATTTATTGTTATTATTATTATTATTATTATTATTATTATTATTATTATTATTATTATTATTATTATTATTATTATTATTATTATTATTATTACATTTGTTTCACAACTTATGAACCAATGATTTGAACCAATCGATGTCGGAAGAGTTTCCATTTACTGGTTCACAAAATAAACAGATTTGTTTTATTTTAAATTTTCATTTTTCTCAGTGTAAAGATCCCGTCGAATTGTGTTTTTAATACTCATAGTTCTTGTATTCGGTGTATTTCACTGTAAGAAAGCGTAGTTATAAGGAATTAAGCAGAAAGTAAAAAGAAAAATGTAAACAAACTTGTATGTTATACGAAACTGAAAACATCAATTAATTTCGAAGCTCTAGTAGTAAAAATGACACTAAAATAACACTATTAAGTAAGAAGTTGTGTCAATTATTATATAAATTCTCCTGACAGTGATGGACATGCTACTTATAAACATAATAAAATGATTAAGTTGAGTTGATTTTGAATTTAACGTCCTTTTCAGCAGCGAGGCTATATGAGACGAGACCTACTGATTAACGTGGAATCCGAACCACATGAGCTCCCACCGGGAAGCGAACCCGGATCTCCCACGCCAAAGACACGTACGCTAACCGTTTAGCCACAGAGGAGCTCAGTAAAATGATTGAGTTGTTCGTGAAAGAAATTATTTAAGTGTCAGATATTCATTGTTATTTAATATTTTGTGGTAATAGACCTTAAGTTAACGTTTATCTGGGAAGAATTGATAGTAACCACACCACAAAAGTTGAGAAATGCTTTAATGGCATACTACAAGTTAACATGAACTATTCCTGTAATCCTGTTTCCTGCAAATGGGTGTCATTTCAATTTTGGTGTTAGGTATGCTCTGTTTTGAGTCTACTTAAGCTTTTCAAATAAGTGTTGGTACAGTCCCCATCATGACGAGATATAATAAAATGTTGAAAAATATTCAACATAGCTGGTACTCTGGATTGAACTAGAACTTTTAGGCTGAAAAGCAAGCACACTAAAGCGAGCAGTACAATGATTGTGCTATTTAGACTTAGTATGTGAGCATTAATGGAGAAATAGGATTATTAGGTCTATTAAATTTAAATATATGTACAATCTGAGGTTTGAAATAATTCACAAAGAAAGAAACATTAGAGCATGTATTGCGGTTTCTTACATTTTCTTTTTCACGAGTAATGTTAAGATCACGTGAAAAAATAGTGACTTTCTGAACCTATTTTGTTACAAGTTCTTGTAAAATTGAGAAGGTCCTTAAAATAACAAGCAGCAGGTGGTCGAAATAGCAAAATATTTTCACCGAATTTCGATAGTCAAACGCAATTTTTTTGTTGTTTTATCACGCAGATATCGAGATAATATCTTGTTGAAGGTCAGGATTACTTTTTATTCTTAAATATACCTAGTAGGTACCTGTAGCCTCAATGCTGGTAATGATTTCTTCTAAAAAAATATTGTACGGATAGCATGGAACAAAACAAAATATCAGAAAGCTGAATTTGAACATTATTTGGTGAAGGAGTGTTCTTCATAAGAGTGAAATGTAATTTATCTTTGCTACAGGAGACATTTTTATTCATATTCGACCGGAGAGAACGAAAGTATGTCTGGAAGTAACATTTTAAGTTGGTTGCCAGGGACGTACGCAGGGGGAGGGTCCTGGGGGTCCGGACCCCCCGCACGAAATTTCGACTTTTGTGTAAATTTAGCCTAATTTTAGGAACAATTTTAGGAATTTTAATATAAAATACCCTCATATTGAGTTTGGACCGCTCCCGAAAAAAAATCCTGCGTACGCTACTGTTGGTTGCCCTAATCTTCTTTCCTTTCTCTTGCTTTCTCTCTCTTTTCTAAATATCATGACATTTTTAGTTTGGCGGGAATTGGTCACATGCTATTAAAAGTCATATTATACTTCTTTTTTAATATCAGAACATGAGCAACTTAAAGGTGTGACTTCATTTTTATAACCATCTTGACCTCTCTCTGTGTGTGGGGGGGGGGACTAATTGTCAAATACTAAATTTAATCTTAAATTCGTAGTCGAAAGACATCATGTTCGATTGGATTGGGTTTGAATTTAGCGACCTCTCAGACAGCGAAGCTATATGAGAAGTGAGATCCAAACTGCGTGAGCTTCTGCCGAGAATCGAACAGGGTGTCCTGCGCCAGAGAAGCTTACGCTGACCATATAGCCAAAGAGGAGCTCTCATCATTTGCGAATTCTAATTAGAAAGTATTGGATTTAAATACCTTTTTCTCTGTGCACTCAAAATTAATTATGAATTTTAATTAGGAAATAATGTATCGTTTCGTGCAATAGGAAATATTAGTTTAGCCGAAATCGTATATTGTATGAAAAAACTGAAACTAGATTGGAATGATGATTTCTGGTGAGTCTACCAGCAAACCTCAGCAACGATTCGCGAGGACAACACAAGAACAGGTTTTCTCTTCTGGAAACAATAAGACCAGACCAGGGAGAAGGCCGTGGAAAGGGCAAGAGACCACCTGCTGCTCGAAAACCCTTTCATCTGAGCCGCTTTTACGCGCCGTATTTACGCTCGAAGTTAAAAGCAGCCAGACTTTTCGAGCGTATAAAAATTCGGTACGTAAACGTACGCCAGGTCCCATACACTAACGTATTGACAGCTGCTAACAAGACTAGCGCATGAAGTTTTATGGCTACGGCGGAAAAATACGTCAGTGTATGGCCGGTGTAACTTCGAGCGTAAATACGGCGCGTAAAAACGGCTCAGATGAAAGGGTTTTCGAGCAGCAGGTGGTCTCTTGCCCTTTCCACGGCCTTCTCCCTGGTCTGGTCTTATTGTCTTCATAAGAGAAAACCTGTTCTTGTGTTGTCCTCGCGAATCGTTGCTGAGGTTTGCTGGTAGACTCACCAGAAATCATCATTCCAATCTAGTTTCAGTCTTTCCATACAAGATACGATTTCGGCTAAACTAATATTTCCTATTGCACAAAACGAGACATTATTTCCTAATTAAAATTCATAATTAATTTTGAGTGTACAGAGAAAAAGGTATTTAAATCCAATACTTCCTAATCTGAATTCGCAAATTATGAGAGCTTCTCCGTGGCTATATAGTCAGCGTACCCCTCCTCTGTGCGGGGCGCCCTGTTCGATACTAGGCGGGAGCTCATGCAGTTCGGGTTCTACTTCTCATATAGGCTCGCTAAACTTATCGAACCTCATGCCTTTCGACTAGGAATTTAAGATTTAATTTAATATTTGGACATTAGTTTTTTTTCACACAGGTAAAGGCGCATATAAAGATGAAGTCACACCTTCAGAGTTACCCACGTTGTGATACTGAAATGAAATCTTTGAGTTTAACTTCCCACGATTATGCCATTTAGACTAAAGAATACAATAATTAAGGCAAGTGAATGATGATGAGAGAATTGGTGGAATGAAATTTGGGAGGAAACGAGAGTACCCTGAAAAAACCCACGGACATGATGTTGCCCACACAAACTTATTTGCACGGGGATTGAACCAGGGACCCCACGCACCAGAGATAAGTGCTTTAGCACTGAGCCGCTGTGGCCCTCTGTTGTGATATTAAAAAAAAGCATGACTGTCAATAGCATTTGACCAATTCTTGCCGAATTGAAAATTATCTATAAATCATATGTTGCTCCCACTATTGAGCATTGTTCTCCTATCTGGTCTATGGCCTGCCCTACTCATTTAAAAAATTAAATTCCGTAATTAACTTCTTTTTAGCCATTGTATCCTACCGACTACCTCACCTCCGAACACTTCCAAAAAATAACGTTTTGAAATCCCTCAATATCAAACCTCCCCTAGTGAGAAACAAAATTTCTGACCTAATATTTTTCCAAAAAATTATAAATGGCCACATATCATATGGACAGTTGTTAAGTCAGATCAATTTTCGCGTACCCGCGAGAACAACACGGTCTAGTGATCTCTTTTACACTCGAGCTGTGAGAGTTAATATTATCCAAAGGTCTCTTCTAAACAAAATTAGATCAGTACCTATAATCAGTTACCAGAAACTGTAGACGTTTTTTCAAGTGAGTATAATTTCAGATCATCTATAAATAAGCTATTTTTGTAATGTCGCTGTTGTCTTGTACCATCTTGACCTCAAATTGTTATTAAATTGTTATCAAATTGTTAAAATGTTTCAGAGTAAAATGGCCTAGTGCTGTATCTGTAAGTTTAAATAGTAGTAATCCTGACCTTGAACAAGATACTATCCGATATTTTCCTGATAACACGGAGCAAATAATTGAGTTTGAATATCGAAATTCGATGACGATTCTTGCTATTTTGACAGCTTGTTATTTTAAATACTTTCTCAACTTTACAAGAATTTATAGCGAAATAGGTTCAGAGAGTAACTATTTTTTCACGCGATCTTGATATTACTCGTAAAAAACTTCAATAAACCACGATATATAATGTTTCTTTCTTCGTATATTGTTCCAAACCTCAGTTTGTGCAAATATTTAAATCTAATAATAATCCTATTTCATCATTAATGCTTATATACTAAGTCAAATAGCAAATCGTTGTACAGTTTTTTTCTGTATGGTTGCTTCCCAGCCGTAAAAGTTCTGGTTCAATTCGAGGTGCCGGCCATGTTGAATATTTTTCAACATTGTATTATATCTCATCATGATGGGGATATGTCTACGAACACTTACCTGAAAAGTACAATAGATGTAAGCCCAAAAGAGATCATAACTAAGACCAGAATTGAAAATTACACCCATTTACAGGAAATACACTCATAAATTTAAATTAACTTATTAAAGCATTTCTCAATCTCAGTGTTGGGAGTACTATCAAATCTTACTAGATAAATGTCAACTTAAGGTATATTGCCATAAAATATTTATTTCACGAACAACTCAATCGTTTTACCATGTTTGTAAGTAGTATATGCATCATTATTAGGAGAATTGACATAATTGACGCAATCTGCTACTTAATAGTGTATATTTTTCATAGACATTACATATTGAACATAGTAGAAACTCATCTTCAAGACTGCTTCGTGTGGATGTTTCCATATTGCAGGCTATTAATTAAACATTTATTTATGAAATATGAACTATCACCTAAGGCGTTTTTCAGAAATTCGAAAAAAATTCTCCCTCAAGAGTAAACTACCCGTTGTGGATCTTTTCAGGGAAAATTAGTTACGTCATATTGTCCGGTTATTAATAAACCATTTATTTATCAATTACGAACAAAATTAACTGACTCGTGTTTGAGAAAATATCTCGAAAAAACTCATAGGCAAGAGTAAACTAACCTTTTTGTATTTTTACCACAGAAATAACTTATGCCAAATAGTAAAAGTGGTAATGAAATATTGATGTACGAGAAGAATCGTTAGTCATTTTCGATAAAATTGCGTTTGTCTTTTTATTTTCATCTATCAGTGAACTTCCTTTATTTTGGGGGATAGGAAGGAAATTCCAAAACCTTCTCTTGGAAATCTGATAAAAGTATTAAGTTTAGAAACTTATCACTCGAATTTAAAGAAAATTATCCGATGTTGAGTTCGCCCTTACTACTACTCAATTGATTTGTATGTATATGTGGAAACCCTCAAGTTCGGGTGGATTTTACCCTCATGTCACATACCCGACAGCAAGAACGAAGAAAAAAGTCATTAAGTTTAAAACATTTTTTTAATACAGTAAATTACTAAAGACTACATTTAAAGAAACCATGAAAATAAACAGCGATAAACTGGCAATAAACGAAAACCAGAGTAGAACTGAATTTAACCTGACCCCGCATGCTAACACCGGGCGACGGTAATTTTGTCACCGGAAAATTCGTCACGGTAATTTCGTCACCGGTAATTTTGTCACCAAAATATTACCATATAGGTAATTTCGTCACCGAAAATAATGTCACGATAATTTCATCATCAGTGTCTTTTAGAACATAATACAAGTACAATGAATGAACTCGAAAAAGTTTTTGAAATTGTTTTCTTTAATCTTCAACTGCCAAAACTATGCAGCATAATCAAAATATATTATTATTATTAAATAAAGAGTTACATATTTTAGATATTGTATTTGAGACAAGAGATAAAAGTTTCCAGTAATTCTATCACAGAAATATTGTCATATAGGAAATTTTGTCACGGTTATTTCTTCACCTTTGTTGAATTAAATAGAGACAAAGCAAATGATCAAACAGCTTACGTTATTTTAATAAAACTTAGAAAACAATTCAGTTGGTGTTGAACTCTGCAAAATTGAAGTTTCTGTTACTCGAAGCAAGAACAAGCACCAGTAGAAGAAAATAATGTCTGCTTGAGCAAATGTTAAAAGCACAGGCAACATGGGGCACAAATGGGTTCATTATTCACTATTTAGAAATATTAAATTTCGCGAATATCAAAATTTCAGAACAGAAAATAATAAACAAATATGGGAAGATACGCCAATCTGTTAATTTTCCCGCAGAATAGACGAAAATTTTCATCGTTCTAGTACCGTTCTCTGAGTCGAAACTCTTGGACCTTCCAAGTTAACAGAGTCATTTCAAAAGAGTGGCATTTTTTTAGGAGCTATTAAAAGAATTATATTATATTTCAACTCTGAGTAAACATTGGCAAATTGTTATTGGATATATGTGGAGACCAAATTTCTATAAAGGAAGAAAAACGTATAAATTTTTCTGGATGTTTCCTTTAAATATACCCTTATGAAGCTATTAAAAAGTGAAACATGGATGGTGAACGCCAACTTTTCAATGGCTAAAAAAAAAAAAAAAAAAAAAAAAAAAAAAAAAAAAAAGTGTATGTTATTTGAGGTGAGACTTCCTTTACTAGGTATACGCCCTAATGTAGACCAAGACACAAAATTCATATGAAGAACTGTTTCGTGCGGTGGTGCATCAGTGCAGTGAATTTAGTGAATATCCGGACCTGTAACTATGGTAATGGATTTTGATATAGCGTAAATGCTGGCTGTAAATGCAACTTTTGGAGATTCAACTCGTTTATAGCGTTACTTTTTTCACCTGACTCAGTCAACATGGAGGAAGGTCCAAGAGCTTGGACTCTTAGACGAAAATTTTCATTGCTTTTGTACCGTTCTATTTTGCGAGAAAATAAACAGATTTGCATTTCTTCCAATAGCAGATGTGCATCGATTAATACAAGTGACTTCGTAGGAAGAGCTGGAACTTCTGGACTATTTTGATAGCAGTTACGTATCAAACACGTATCGCCCTGTTAAAGCTCGGTCTGGGAATATTTGTTTGCGTAATGTGCCCCGTCTATATCCCCCAGACAATTGGAACGTTCACCAGGCTACCTTTAGCAGCAATTCTAGGATAATTAATATTTGTGAATTGTGGAACTAGAAGTTTCATCATCTAGTAGGAATGTCCCACGCAACTATTTGGAAGCTTATTCATGAAATTCAACAAGTTGAAGCAACGGTTTCAGCTGTGCTTCATCAAGATGCTGTGGGGCAACCACCCAAACAGCAAACTAAACCCTATCTCAAACTAGTTGATAGGAAAACAAGAAAACTCCCCTACTCTCCTCCTCTTTCTCGCCGCAAGAGGGGAAAGCAGATATACCACCTCTGACAGGGAAGGAAACGTTTGAGACATTCAATATTGTTTAAAATCTAAATTTTTCACTGCACTACGCGCGCGCTTTCTGTCAATGTTAGGAAGTTTGTTGTTCCTTTTAGCTACTCTTAACCCACCCATCATTCACAACTTCAATTAATATGGTTATTTTAAGAAAAGGATATAGCATTGTTTATGTATTTTATAGGACTAATAAATATTGATTTTACCATTTAAAAAAGTATAACAACAGTTATTTATAAACCAAATTTATGCTGATTCTTTTATTTGATGTTAGAAGGGGTTAGAGAGCTATGAGAAATAGTTGACATATGTTCCCACTGTAAAGAAAGAAACAAAAATAGTTGTATATTCGATTGGACATCGAATACGTGGAATATCACTGTGAAGATTGTATGAATTTAGCGTGTGCGAACTTTGTAGTGTGTGAAAATACTGTAGTGCTTGTATATAGTAGGGAGTATATTAGTAGATGTATGTGTAATACATACAAAAATATATTTATTTATTTATTTATTTGTAACGTTTTTAGTGTGTGTGTGTTAAGCAAGATTCCAGAATGTCTTCCAGCTCCGTGATAAACGGGGAAACGCCACTTTGGCAAGCAAAAATAACTAATACGAAAATAGTATTAAACATTGTTTTCAGTTGCATTAACTCGAATCCCTATTAGGTTGTTTGTAATTGATTCACATTCATTTTTCTTTTCGTGTATACAGTATGATAACCATTTTCATGGAAAACTGCAGGCCAGTAGCCAGTCCAAAAATGTAAAGTGGGTCCGGTAGAATTTAGGGGGGGGGAAATCCAATCACATTATAATTCATCAATATATTATTGTTCATTTTAAGTCTACCGTGAAAATTTTAGGAAAAACAGTAAAAATTTATGGGGCCCGGCCCCCTAGACCCCCCTTGGATACGGGCCGGAAAAGGGATCGACAAATTTTTAAGTTTTCTTGTTATATGTTGTTATATTTTTGTTGCCATATGTTACGGAGGAATGGGGGCTCACTGGTAAATTACTTACTTCCGGTCCTGTCCTTGGTCATGCAAATTCGTGGCTGACATCGTGTCAGTGATTTTTTTTTTTTTTTTGAGTTCTCCCTTTGCTGCCACTTTCCTCTTCCATCAATACTTCCTTATCATTCATTTTCAATAATCATAGTCTCCTTTAATCTATATGGCATACGTGCGAGACGTTACCTAAATATATCCTTTCATTTTTTCATGCATATGTTGGTGTATTAACAAAAAAGAAACCTGATAAAATAATTGTGCCGACACAATAAATTGTGTACAAGGTCCAACCCTGCCATCAGTTGTAATGCGCGCTCGAGTAGCAGACATAGTCCGCTATTCCAACGCTTCTGCACACCCCCGCCGTTTAAAATAATGAGCATACTTAAATTGAGTTGACAGTTACTTGTTAACCCGTTTTGGTTATTCTGTTTAATGCGTTAAGAACCAAGAAGTACGTACACTATAACATGAGAGTTTCAATTCGTTGTTTACACACTGTTTTTTTAAAATATCTACATAGCAGCGAATGGGGGCTTGTATTGCTAAAGTGAACAGCAACACAGCCCCCGTCTCAAACAGTAGGCAGCTAGCAGGTAGGTGGTGGGGATAGAAGTTCCTATCAACTTGTCTGAGATAGATCTTAGAAGAGTGTTTCAGATCTTTTAGAAACGGCTCTAGTCTTTGTGCTTAACGTATAACACTGGAACTAAATGTTTCAAACAAAATTCCTTGTTGTTTCCTATAGTAGAGTGAACATGTAAACCATTTATTGCATTAATACAAGTTATATTTTGTTTGCTAATTTTCTGTTCTGAAATTTTAATATTGCCAAAACTTATATTTGTAAATAGTGATATATAAATCCATTACTGGCCCATTTTGCCTGTACTTTTAACATTTGCTGAAACTGACATTAAGTTATTTTACTGCTGTTTGTTCTTGCTTCGAGTATCCGAAACTTTGATTTTCCAGAGTCGAACACTAACTGAATTGTTTTCCAACTTTGATTAAGATAAGGTCAGCTGTTTCGGTCGTTTACTTTGTCTCTACTTAGTTCAACAAAGATGAAAAAATGACCATGACAAAATTTCCTGCATGCTAATATTTTGGTGACAAAATTGCAAGTGACGAAATTACTATATCGAAATTTCCGGTGACGAAATAACCTACATGCTAATATTTTGGTGACAAAATTACCGGTGACGAAAATTCCGGTGATGAAATTACCCAAGTCCGCTAACACCCAACCTTTCAATAAATAAATATTTAAATGATTTTTAACAACTAGATAAAAACTAAATGGCAAGATAAACTTTGAAATAAAAAAAGGTAGGTGGAAGCAGCGGGGAGGATTCCTTCAACTTACAAAAGCTGAGGTAACAAGGATCAAACTATTTCTAAAGAATGGGTCTGGACAGCGGCGTAGCGAGCGTTACAAGATTGGGGGGGGGGAAGAAATGAAACTTGAAATTGCCAAGTCTTGATAAAAAAAATTGCCACACTTACCAACCCTGTGGAAAACTTTACAGCAACCTTATTTTCATATTCGTCCCATTTCATGCCCCATCTGAGATATGAATACGAATAACCCCCCGGTTTCGAGTCCAATTTCACAGCTCAATTCAGGATCATTATCATCACCCATGATGCACAACTGTTAATTTGACAACTCATGGTTATCATAGTTTAGGTAATCCCCGCCAGCCAATCCTTACGAGAAGTGCGCAGAGCTTTTTTTCTGTCCTCCAGTCTCCTCCCACTTCGATATCATGATTTCGCATTCTGATGAAAAGTACTAAATACCGGCAGGAAAAATACTAATATTTAACCTCCCTTTTAGGCGCCCCACCAGTCACGCGCCCGGGGCACGTGAATTGCTTCCTTCCCCATAGTTGCAGCCCTGTGAACTACGTAACATGCAATGGTTACGTAATGCTTTGACTTATAAATACGTACTATAAAGAAAGGAAGAACTTCAATTTTTGTTTAACTTTCCGAAAGAAGCAACTACGGGATTAAAAATAAGGTAGGAATGACAACTCATCTGTATGAAAATGAAGTGTAAGACGCGCCGGTCTATGCTTTCACCCAGCAGACGTATTGTTTGGCCCTCCAGAATGTGACTTTTGGAATCATGCACTTAGGTTTACAAAATGACTCGACTCATCGACTCATCCCCCCATCGAACGCCTGAGAAACCTACTGTGGCCCCCCAGTGCCGTGCCATGGAAATCAGCGCCTGGGGCGAGAGTATACGACGGCGCCCACGTACAATATGAGTGAGGTCGAAATAGCAACCGCGAAACGCCATCATGGTTTGCGCGAAGCGTAAGAAAATTTTCAAAACTAAACCTTGCTTTTCCTTGATTTTGAGCACTTTTTATTACTTTTTCCTTCCATTTTATACATGTGCGCATATATTTCCCTCGGGGCGAGAGTACACGATGGCGCCCCCGTACATATGAGTGAGATCGACATACCAACCGCGAAGCGCCACCATGGTTGACGCGAAGCGTAAGAAAATTTTCAGAAACAAACCCTGATTTTCCTTGATTTTGAGCAATTTTTGTTACTTTTTCCCTTCCATTTTATATATGTGCACATATATTTTCCTAACATGAATAACATTATAGGACCACCTCCTAAAGCAGAAAGAGGATTTAAGTACATACTAGTAATATTCCTCTAATTTTTCATTTCTTTCTTTTTTCTTTCGTTCTCTTCTTTTTCTATCCCAATTTTGCGCCCCCTTACTTCGGCGCCCGGGGCTGTCGCTCCGCTCTCCCCCTTATACAAGGCACTGGCTATACCATTCCCAAAACACACTTCTGTTCAGTTCTCCCTACTCGAAAAGCCCTGTGAATAGAAAGTCTTACTGCAAAACAGAACTGAAATAAAAAGTTTATACTAACCAGTCACTGCCTTGTTCTTGTTTTATTAATATCAATTCTTATTAGTTTTATTAATCTCCACAATATGCCTGTTGTCTTGTATACGCTCTTGTATCAAATGCTTTTGTTTCCAATATAACTGCCACCGAAAAGCCTCTTCTATCTGTCTTTGTTTTAATTTTGTACGCCACCTCTATTGTGCTTTTGTCAGTGGTACAATTTCTCGATTTTTTTATTGAAGATTCTTCAAAATGTTTAGGAATATCAAATGAACAAAAGTGAAGTGTGATCACATGCAACAAGTAAAGGAGTTTTAAACGAATATATCAATTTATTTCAAGATAGGAAACTACACAAAATTTATGCCAAATCTATAAAAGAACTGATAAGTTACAGCTACTGGGTATCTAAGAAAATGTTAAACCAAATAAGTCAATTGAACAAAACGGCATTCTTCAAGTTGCCAACTTGTCAAGAAATTGGTAACTTTGAGGGGGGAGGCTCCCCCCTTACCCCCCTTAACGACGCTCTTGGGCCTGGAGGTAGTTGTATAAGCCTTGTTTTTCCTTTCTGGCCTATTTTGAGCTGTGGATAACAATAAAAATTGGTATCCCGTGAGGGGATAATTTATTCTATTTGTTACTACTATATTCTTCGTTAATTTTGTAAGAAAGAAAGAAAAAAAAACGAAAGCTGCAACCATTAGTAAATCATATTTTCTTTAAATTGAATTTATCATTCAGTAGCCCACTTTTTAACCACCAAAGTCAACAGTCTAAAACATTGTATAACAAAAAAAGTCAATCAATTATTCAACTATCGGAACACTCCTTTACTCCCTTATTCTTTGTAAACTGCAGTTCCAAACAATAGGCTTATTTCGGAAGGTAAGAGGAAACCACACATCAAGCTCGTTCAGATTGTATTAAATCATCATTGTGTCTGTTTAGAAATTTAAATGTTTGCAATTTACATCGTAAAAAATTGAATATAACTTTTTTCCTGTCCTGTGTCCTCCTCCTTCGAAGTACGATTTATATAAATATTTAGTGATCTCAGATCACTAAGTACAATGATCTAAGATTGTACCAAAACTAGGCCAAGTGGATTGAGCTGCTTGGACGTAATATAGATAAATGTGAATTCTTAATCCTCTTCGGCGTGCCTCCCAGTCTGTTTCTTCTATGCTTTCTTTTTATTTTTTTTACTTAACAACACAATGTTTATAGCACCTGCACTTAAAACCATGGCCTCAGATAGATCCATCTTGTTCAAGCAACTTGAGTAAACTGGAAAACGACCATGTGCTCAAACAACAGGCAAGAGGAAGAGCGAAAAATGACCGCTTCTTTTTCTTCTTCTTTTACGCGCCTATTTTTACGGTAGGTGTATGGGCCAACTTACGGACCGAAATTTACGACATCATTTTACGGACCGAAAATGCGCGCTGAAAATACGCTAGTGTATGTTGGCCTTTACACTTCATGGTTTTACCGATAGAAGATTGTGCAACTCTTTTCATCTTTTGTGCAAAGTTATCCCTGATATACAAAGTAATCCCGTCTTACGGTATATAAAATTCTCACAAGCGGGCACAGGTCCCAACGTTTTTATAACTTCCCGTTTCAAGACGCATTCTCTATTACTTTCCTTCTCCGCACTAACAACAATGTTGTTAGTTGTTTGTGATCGCATCACGAAAAAATTCGTAACTTTGAAGATTAAATTAAATGAAATCTCTCAGGTTAAAGTCGCACGTTATGCCCGTTATGCTAAGAGAGACGGATGATCAAGGCAAGTGAGTGATGATGCAAAAATTGGTGGAATGAGGATGTGGAAGAAAACGGGAGTACCCCGAGGAAATCCACGGACACGGTGCTGTTCATCACAAACTTATTTGGCCGAGGATCGAGCTAGGGACTCCAAGCACCAAAGGAAGAGCTCTACCTCTGAGCCCCCGTGTTTCCTATCAATTGACGTGTATAAATGACCACTTGTGTAATAAAACCATAATTACAAATATACGTGGTGCCCTTAATTCTAACTCTCTACTTCTTTCTCTACTGTTAATTTACACTTCATCATAATCTTTTTTAACCGCTTAGGGGCAAGAAGCTGACCACCTTACCCCAACTCTACTGTCTTAGTTGTATCATTAGCTTCATTACGGAAGTGAGTTAGAACCTCTATTTAAGCCGAATCTTTGAGCTTAAATAGAGAATAATAAATATTCCTTTATATATATATATATAATTTTGTGGTCACAAATGTTTCTTATTACACGAGGGGCGTACTCTAATTATTTACACTTACTTTCTCGTTCCAGGTGCGTGCCTCACCTCTGAAGTTGGGAAAGCAGTCACAGATACCTAGGGCCTTCGTCTATCAACTGAGAGCATTACCGACAACAGGAACGACAGCAGCGTCCTGTGCAGCCTATTTCTTTAACCTCTGTGAGTGTTGCTAACAGACAACATGGAAAGCGATTACGGATGACAGTGCTTAACTTCGTGGTTCCTGTGGATAGAGGGCGTGGCGGCTGATGAAGTACGGTACATAGACGAATTGTGGCAGTGTGTGGAGAACATGTGCCTTAGTGGAAAACAGTGTACAACTGGTTAGAAATGGGTAGCACTTCGACGAAAAAGAAACGTTCTGGAAGGAAAATGATACAGTAACACCAGACTTCATCGCCGTGATATAGAGGACCATCCAACAGAACAAACACATCACATTCTCTGAAATGGAGGCTGTCACAGGACTAACCAAAAACACACTGCATCGAATGGTGCACAACCACTTATAGTTGGGGAAGGTCATTGGAAGATGGGTTCTAAAACTCTTGTCTGCAGACAAACACAATATTGTGTGGATGTGTGCAAGGAATTTTTTCACACGCTATGTTCATATTCCCAAAGATTTCCCAAAGGTTTAGATGAATGGTGGTGAGACCTGGCTGCATTACCATGAGCTGACGACAAAGCAGCAATCAATGCGGTAGAACCATCATGATAGTCCACTGCCAAAGAAATTTCGAAGACACTTTCAGCTGAGAAGCGTATGGCTACAGTGCTCTGGGACATGAAAGGCATTATCCTCATCGACTGGCTGGAAGGTGGAGCCACGATAAACAGAACGGTGTATGTGGAGACCCTCAGACGCTTACGTCTTGCCATTCAAAGGAAGCTGCCAGGAAACTGGGTGAAAGGAGTGATTCTGCAACATGAAAGTACATGTCCTCATACCAGCCGGGTAACCACTGCTGGGACTGCTGTTACTATATGTTGCATAGTTGTGCAACCGGATATTTAGTTTAAGTGTATTACTACATTTTTTAAGCATTAAAGTTGTATTTCAGTAAAAAATAAATGTTTGCTCATGGGAGTAATACACTATTGATGTGTTTCTTAAAAAAAAAAACATGTGAAAAAGAGAAAGATAGAGTGACAAGTTTACATTTCCAGTTGCAACGAGCGTTGCCACTGGATTCAGTAATATTGAGGATAGGGCAGGGACCACCCATTTATTAACACTGGAGACCGCATTTGTACTTGCATCGCTGCTATCTTCCCGTATTGTCTACTAGTAGTTTCAGCCAAGGTTGGTTGCAGCCACTTCGGCGAGTTGGTTTCTGTAATAGTTACGAATTTATCCACTTGGCAGTGCGTGGCTCAATTGATAGACTGTTTAAGCCGTAGCAGCTTGAAAGAAGAGAAGACTGGTTTGATTCGCAAAACACAACCTCACAAAAAACAAATAAGGTCTGGTGATAATAGTGTTTCTTCCAGGCATAATTTTGAGGGGCTTCGCTTTCCGGGAGTTGGCCAATCGCCCTCAGCCCGGAGATAAGAAAAAATAATTGCCATCCAGCCTAGCCCCTTTACATTTTGATCCTGCTCTTTAGACCAGCCTTTCCCAACCTGGGGTTCACAAGGCTATATCAGAGAGTCCACAAAGCCAATAAAAATTCAAGTTAAATGATCGAATTAATAATAAGTTAATTTGCGTGAGAAGTGATATTCGACCTACAAGAAGCTGTCCATATATTCCGTTTCTTTTTTTTCTGACAGAGCCAAAAAGCGTGTAGAGACTGATGTACAGTACATGCTGTAAAATATTTTCAAACGAAAACCTTCTTTGATACAATAGGCGACTCAAAAAGGAAAGAGGGAATGAAAAATTACTCCTCGGCATTCTTTCATTTGTCAAAAACAATTGACCAAAGCTATTTTCTGTGATATATACATTCTTCCTCCTTTCCCCCTGCACCCTTTCTATAGCTTTTGTTGTTACAAGTGCGAAATGTGCTGTTTCCTTCAGATTATTTATTTACAAATGATTTTACTGAATTGCCGCATGAGGTAGGTGTAAGAGAAAATCTGGCGAGTGAGATGCGGCTGGTACAACTCTGCCTGTATTTTTAACAAATTGGGTGCATTGAGATTATGCTGTGGTTCTTGAGCATCGGGACAGAGAAGCTTGCACCTGACTATTTCTTTATCTAGTTCCGAACGCAAGTCTTGAAGGGGTTGGAAAGAAATACTCTGAATCATATTCCAGAACACAGCTACACTTGATAGTTGGTGTTAGTGGACAGTAGTGTACTTTTGAAGCTAGAACATCGTGTTTATCGGGAGTTTATGTGTATGTTTGTGTGAATTCCACACAATGGATCGGTGGTTAAATCAGGATCGCTAAAACGCGGAAGAAGCGAAACTAGTGACACTATAGGAGGGGAAAACAAGGAAACTGCGAGTTCAAAGGACATTACGCAAATATTGTGATACATATTAAGAGATGGGATTTACTGTAGTTGATGCAAACGGTGTTCAAAAACTGCATTGTGTTGTTTGTGGCGAAGTGTTATCGAATGAGTGTATGAAACCATCGAAACTACAAAGACATGTCGAAAGTAAACATTCTGATGTGGTTATATATATATATAAAAAAAACTGGTTTAGTATTTTAGAAACAAGCTAACAGAACTTACAAGGGGAAGCCAGACTTTGGTAAATGAACTTCGCGGCCACTTTTTGGGAGTCGTGATATGAAATATCTCGTATTTTTATTCACATTCCATAGTCATTGAACACTCTTTCGCTGTAAACACTGTAGATCAAACGAAGGGACAACAGTCTCTTGCATGACTTGACAGTTAAAACAAAAATAAACCTGATTAAATATCATTGTAATAGCAAACAGCAAGAGCAATGAGTACTTACGGACTTTTTGTCAAGTGTACATTTTGACTTTTCTCGTCTTCTGCTGATATCGGCATTCTTCAATAATGCTGCTGTGGGTGTGATAAGACAGTGAGTCACAACTAGAGGAAAGAAACGAGCTTGAGAACCTTGATTGGACAAACCATTCATCCTTCTTTATTTTACGTCAGAACAACGAATTTTCAGTTGAATCTGTCAACAAAACACCTCCTAGAGTATGACATCATTCCTTAATATTTTGCCCTCCCCCCTTCCGCTCAAAAAACACAAAACGCGCTTTGTTGTTTGTTATGGTATACTAAAGGAGTAACTATTCCCAAAATTTCAGATTTTTTAAATACAGATCCATTGGAGATAGTGGACAGTGAAATGTGCCAAATTGGAATAATTCCCCAACTTTACGATTTGTTTAGGCCTTTGGGAGCAGCTACAGGTCTGCAAATTTTTGAGTATAAACTTATGACCTCGGACTACATGTACACACAAATTAAGACTTCTACGACAGTTGTTTCCTCTTCCTAAACATGTCTTCAATGTTCAAAAATGTTGCTACTATAGACTCTGATTTCACCCCTTTTAAGTGGATGTAGGCAAAAATGTTAAGAGATCAAAATTTTAGCTCTGCAGAAGTTGGAGACGTCCAGGAATTTTCAATTTGGTAGGACAAATACGTGCTGAGATATTCAAAACAAAGTAAGCGCTTAAAATCCTGAAAACGGAAAATGGCGGCAGCCCCTGCGTTGCCATGCGATGTTGAAAAAAATAATTAATTGTGGTTTTAAAGTACTCTTAAATAGTATAAACACTCATGAAAAAATTAGATATTTTGGAAATTTTCGAGTGGCACATGCTTGATCACTTAGAATGGATTGACCCTTTTCCCTTGAAGGCTTGTATTTAGGCAGTTTAAAAAGCTGAAAATATCTGACATGTATGCTAGAACTGAGAGGCAAGTGAAATCGTTCAGACGACAAATCATTCAAACTTGGAGTCTAAAAGAAATAACTTCACTTCATCGCATAAATCGAAAAGACGGGTCTAGACTCTTCCACGAGATAACCATCGAATTTAGGAATGTAGCAAGAGATGTTGTTGGTCACTCCCCATTTCATTGCACAGTGTCATAACAGTGGACAACAAATTTTAACTTTTCTCATGCTTCGGAAAAGAAACGTACATTTTTAAATGCAAATCAGGATGCTGAATACGAAAATGAAAATAAAAATGGTGAATTGGTTCGAGTTTAAGAATAATCGACAGAAATATATGTTACGCAGTGCTGACACTTTTAGATTCTTGAGTTTTCTATTTGGCCTTTCACTGGGATAGCTATTACTTCAATTTTGTTCATCCTAGTACCGTGCTTCATATGTCATTCGCTTCAGAATAAACCAAGTTTCCAAATGGTACTATGCGCATGTGATGAAAATTTTCCGATTCATAAAAACATACTCCACTTATTCCTACATCGTTGTATAACCGTGATGTGAGGTGGAAAATTTCCTTCTACGCTTTTCCGGAAAATTTTCCGTTCTTAACAAATATCAGTGATCACGTAACAATTCCTCAGTATTCATAAATTGATTAAATTCATGTATAGAAATGTTAAAAATTGAAAGACTGCTTAAAGAATCTGAAAATTTTCATGGCTCAGACAATTTTCAGTACTATGTAGGAACAAGTGAAACAATTTTTCATTAATCAAAGAATTGTCTGTTCTGTACAGTGATAAAAATTTTCCGGAAAATTTTGAAACGGAAAATTTTCCTATTCATAAAACCATACTCCACTTATTCCTACATCGTAGTTTAGCCGTGATGTGAGGTGAAAAATTTTCTTCTATATTTTTCCGGAAAATTTTCCGTTCTTAACAAATATCAGTGATCAAGTAACAGTTCCTCAGTATTCATAAAATTGATTGAAATCATGTATAGAAATGTTAAAAAGTGAAAGATCGTTTAAAGAATCTGAATATTTTCATGGCTCAGACAATTTTCAGTACTATGTAAGAACAAGGGAAACAATATTTCATAAATCGAAATATTTTGTGTCTTGTGTGAAAAAATTGAAGAACTTTTTATGAGTCGGAAAATTTTCATCAGTTTGAAGCAAAAAGTAAAACAACTTTTTGTGAATCGGAAAGTGTTATTGTTCTGTAGAAACAAATGTAAGGAATTTTCATGAATCCGAAAATTTTCATCACGATGTAGAAACAAGTGAAAACACTTCATAATCGGGACAGTTTTGGATATTATGTATAGTGATGTTAGGTGGAAAATTTTCCGCTATATTTAACTGCACATTGAGATATACAATTCCTGTAGAGGAAAATTAGACAGCGACAAATTATAATTTTCCAATTAGATTTCGGGAACCAGAAAATTTTCTAATATTTCAAGTTGGGAAGTAAAAATTTACATAGTGTTTCCCTCTCTCTCTCTCTCTCTCTCTCTCTCTCTCTCTATATATATATATATATATATATATATATATATATATATATATATATATATAAATGTTGCAGAATGTAAATCTAGAAAAGTAGTAAAACTATGAGAAAACCGTCTTATACGTATTTGTTTTACAACCTAATATTGTAAAATCAAAGGTGGATTCTGAGAAAAAGAACGCATTGAAGTTTTTGAAACATTCTTGAAATGAAGAATCGTTAGATTTTCACTTCATGAAACTTTTTAAGACAATATTTATTACCAATAAATTTTACGGCTAAACAACGATGTAGGAATAAGTGGAGTATGTTTTCATGAATCGGAAAACATTCATGACTTTTAATAAATTGAAATTTTAAATAATAGAATGGGATATTTGTACTCTACGAACTTATGTTCTCTGCAGTTTGCATACACACACACACAGAGAGAGAGAGAGAGAGAGAGAGAGAGTTGAATTGAGTTTAACGTCCTTTTCAGCAGCGAGACTATATAAGACGGGACCAACTGATTAACGTGAAATCCGAACTACATGAGCTCCCGCTGGGAATCGAAGCCAGGTCTTCCATGCCAAAGGCGCGTATGCTAACCGCTTAGCAACGATGGAGCTCGTAGATGAAGAGAGAGAGAGAAACATTGTGTAAACGTTTACTTCCCAACTTCAAATATTTGAAAATTTTCCGGTTCCCGAAAGCTAATTGGGAAATTATAATTTGTTGCTGACTAACTTTTCTCTACAGAAATTCAATTGTGTAGCTGAATGTGCAGTTAAATATAGTGGAAAATTTTCCACCTAACATCACTATACATAATATCCAAAATTGTCCGGCTTATGAAAAGTTTCTTCCACTTGTTTCTACATCGTGATGAAAATTTTCCGATCTATGAAAATTCCTTTCACTTGTTTCTACAGAGCAATAAACTTTCCGATTCACAAAAAGTTGTTTTACTTTTTGCTTCAAACTGATGAAAATTTTCAGACTCATAAAAAGTTCAATTTTTCCATATAAGACAGAAAATATTTCGATTTATGAGAAATTGTTTAACTTGTTCCTACATTCTACTGAAAATTGTCTGAGTCATGAAAATTTTCAGATTCTTTAAACGATCTTTCACTTTTTTACATTTCTGTACATGAATTCAACCAATTTTATGATTGCTGAGGAATTGTTACTTGATTACTGATATTTTTTTTAGAACGGAAAAATTTTCCGGAAAAATATAGCGGAAAATTTTCCATCTCACATCACTATGTACAATGTGTATAAGAGAAGGGAAATTTAAGGTAAAATTAGAATTTCTCGTCCAAAAATCCCTTTTTTCAAATGTAGCAAAAACCCTAGTACGGGCCGGCTAAAGTTACCTAATATAATATACCTTTATAACTACTGTAATATATGTGTAATAAATGTGCAAAGTTTCATTGTAATATCTACAGTATTTGTGAGGGAAAAAATATTTCTCAGTTCTGCTTGACAGTACCAAATTTCATATAGGGATAAGTGAGAAATAAAATAAAAAGAATCCAAACAGTACTATTTATTTGAGTATCATGACTTATACGTCATTCTCTTCAGAATAAAACAGGCTTTCAAGTGGTACCATAATGTGTGTTTATGTGATGTACGGGAAAGGGGAAAATTGAGAATTTTCCGTCCAAAAATATTTTTATCTTTTAACGATGCATCAAATTCAGGATTATTGAGGAGTTAGCGAATTTGACGGCCAGTAAAAATTCTCGATCTGATTTTAGTTTCAGCAATTTGTAGAAGTTTACGCAGAATATATTTGAAGAATAGTTTTGATGCGTCTATGAATAGCCGCCATTCATTGGGATTATCTTCTATGTTTACTCATAAGACCACTTACATTGCTACAACATACTATGTCATTTCCACTAAGAAAATACTGCTCCAGGGATTTCTGACGTTTTCAAACCACGGACACTTTTAGATCTTCAGAATAAGCTCCCCACTGCTTGAATCTGGATGCCAGTACTTCTGCGTCACTTTCTGACAACCCCAGGTAATTTAATTTAGGCTGAATATCATATGGCGAATAGATAATAATATGTTGGTCTTGTGAAATCAGGATGGGTGGAAGACGATGAATTGGCAGCAGAAGTTGACAACCTGGGTTGACTTTGTCCACCTTTTGCTCTTCATCGGATGAAGCACTGGAGTAAGATACGGGAGGTTGTAGAACCTTTAGTTCTTTAAAATGTGGCACAGTGACGAACATCTAGGGAATATTTGGATAAGTAGTAGTCCACTTTTCTTTCTTTTTTTTGGATAGACCTTTAATTGGAAGAACCATGCAAAAATGGCAGTGCGAACTTCGAAGTATGATCTGTCGGTTCTCTCCATACCATTGGAACTGGAAACGGCATGCGTGACCTTTTTCCATGTAGCCAGTCCCGCAAGTTTGTAGAACAAGTCTTAAAATAAATATGTGATGCCCACTTCTTGTCCATATCTCCCACTTTACAGCCAAAGTGCAAGTGACGGGGTTTCTTTATAATAAGCACAAAATTCCAGTTTTCGCTTCACTTCGTTAAAAACAACAATTTGCTCTCCACTTTAAACATTTACGCCATATGTTTCTGCTCAGTACAGTCATAGAACGAATAATAATAATAATAATAATAATAATAATAATAATAATAATAATAATAATAATAATAATAATAATAATAATAATGTCACACACTCGTCCAATATCTCACCACGACCACGTCCGGAATGGCAAATTGTAACCAGAAAAGAACCTTACACAACACGTTTTCTCTGGCAAACTCTTCAGGAGAAATTAAACCGTGATGTGGTTGATATTTCTTTGTCAGCGATGAAGTGCAAGCAATAAGGATAACGAGAGACGTACGCAGGAATTTATTTCGGGAGGGGTCGTAAGCTTTGCAGGGTCTAAATACAATTTGAGGCTAAATTATATTAAAATTTGTAACACTGCATCTGAAATTAAATTTACAAAAAAAGTCACAATTGGGGGCCAAGGCCTGCATTACTCATCCCCTAGGCATGTCCCTGATAATAGCAATGAAACTAACCGTTAATCAATGGAAGTTTATTGAAATAAACAGACAGCTCCTGTTGCCACGTACCCTTAATTTGCCCACCGGAGCACATCCGGTGATAACGTATTTGTCTGAAACCCGAACCAATTTTCAAAAACTAATTTCATATTAGTTATCAGCACCCTAAAATTAATAAGAATTAGTTACTTTTATTTCCGAAGCATTTTCACTGTTGACCATTGTAATCGAGTTAAGAGGACGAGGTTTGATATAATTCACAATTTTCACTGCATCGTCCAGAACACGTTTCATTTTGCATGGCATATCACGTGAAGTTAATGCTTCTCTGTGGATACTACAGTGGGTCCATTTCACTAACGGAGCAACCGATTGAATGCGTACTATCTGTTCTTTATGTTTGCCAGTCATTGCTCGAGCACCGTTTGTGCTAATGCCAACACAACGTGACCATTCTATGTGATTCTCCACCATAAAAGAACTAAGAATTTCGAACATAGCTTCTGCCGTTGTGTGAAGCGGAATCGGTTTACAGAACAAAAGTTCTTCTTGTATGGTCTTGTCATGTTCATATCTGACAAAAACGAATAAATTTGGTTTATCAGAAACGTCCGTGCTTTCGTCCAGTTGCAAAGTGAAGTATTCACTGTCCATCATTCGTGCTATTTACATGTCCTGTACATTTCCAGCCATTTCTTCGATTCTTCTTTTGATGGCATTATTAGATAATGAAATTGAAGATAACTCGCTCGATATTTTCCCCCAAACATTAGGCATGTCATCACTTTGGCAGCTGGAAGAACCAAATATTCACCAATTGTGTGAGATAGTCCAAATAATAAAGTTACTTCATAAGAAGCCAACACTACCTTTCCGTTATTTTAACCAGAGGAAATGTCCGTAAGTAACTTTTTCGAAGCACTAACAAGAAAAAGGCAGAGTGGTAAATGGACTTTGGGGCAATCTTTTGCGAGGTGATACTGCACATTTAAAGAGTTAATATTTCAAACTGGGAGAGCGCAATGGTCAAAAATGACGGAGAAAAACCGCCTTAAAGTTTTCTACTCGCCGCATATATCGTGCGACGCTCAAATTTATCAAGTGATGGCGTGGCAGAGTTAGGAGAATTTGTGACTCGTGTACAAGAGTCCCAGGTTCGACTCCCGTTCGAGTCAAACGTTTCGTTTTTTGATTCAACCAATAAAGTAGCCATTTGTAACTATAAGTGAAATATTAATTCACCATATGTTTATAATGAATAAAATAATAGAAATTTTCAAATCACTTGTAAAATCCTAACTATATATAAAACTACATGAGCTGACATAAATTATTGAGCACTTCCTGTAGAGCTACAATGATTAAATTTGGCATGATTGTAGCTTTCCGGAACTAACCCACAGGAAAATTGTCAAAAGTGAATATTTTTAATTTTTAGAGGGTCTAAAGAGGGGACGAAAAATTTCCCCATGTTATTTAAAGGGACCTTTTTTTGGACTTATAATCTCAAGTTTTAGGTACTTAGAATTGGAATAGAAACTTGAAATTCGGTATGCTTACATATTTTCGTTAGCACAACCTAAGTAAATCAGTACAAGTAAAAAATTCCGAACTTAAAGTGGTTTTATAGAGAACTGAAAAATCTTTCCCATGTTATTTATATGGGACACCTTTTACACCCTCAAATTATTGAGCACTTCCTGTAGGGCTACAATGATTAAATTTCACATGGTTATAGCTTTTCGGAAAAAAACCCACAGGAAAATTGCCAAAAGGGAATATTTTTAATTTTTAGAGGGTCTAAAGAGGGGATGAAGAATTTCCCTATGTTATTTAAATGAGACTTTTTCTGGACATATAATCTCATGTTCTAGATACTTAGAATTGGAATAAAAGCTTGAAATTCGGTATGCTTGTACTTTTTTATTAGCTTTACCTAAGTGAATCATCAGAAATGAAAATTTCTAACCGTAAAGTGGTTTCATGGGGAACTGAAAAATCTTTCCAATGTTATTTATATGGGACGTCTTCTATACCCCAAAATGTTTAAGCACTTCCGGCAAGATTAGAATGATGAAATTTTGCATGATTATAGCCTTCCAGGACTAACCGACAGAAAAATTGCAAAAAGTAAAAAATCCCAATTTTAGAGTGGTTTTATAGGGAACTGAAAAATCTTTCCCGTGTTATTTATATGGGACACCTTTTACACCCTCAAATTATTGAGCACTTCCTGTAGGGCTACAATGATTAAATTTGATATGATTGTGGCTTTTCGGGACAAACCCACAGAGAAATGCCAGAAGTGAATATTTTTAATATTTAGGGGTTCTAAAGAGGGAATGAAGAATTTCCCCATGTTCTTTAAATGGACCTTTTTTTGACGTATAATCTCATGTTTTAGGTACTTAGAATTGGAATAAAAGCTTGAAAATCGGTATGCTTCTACGTTTGCGTTAGCTTTACCTAAGTGAATCATCAGAAATGAAAATTTCTAACCGTAAAGTGGTTTCATGGGGAACTGAAAAATCTTTCCAATGTTATTTATATGGGACGTCTTCTATACCCCAAAATGTTTAGGCACTTCCGGCAAGATTAGAATGATGAAATTTGGCATGATTGTAGCCTTCCAGGACTAACCGACAGAAAAATTGCCAAAAGTAAAAAATTCCAACTTTAGAGTGGTTTTATAGGGAACTGAAAAATCTTTCCCATGTTATTTATATGGGACACCTTTTACACCCTCAAATTATTGAGCACTTCCTGTAGGACTACAATGATTAAATTTGATATGATTGTGGCTTTTCGGGACAAACCCACAGAAAAATGCCAAAAGTGAATATTTTTAATATTTAGGGGTTCTAAAGAGGGAATGAAGAATTTCCCCATGTTATTTAAATGGATATTTTTTTGACGTATAATTTCATGTTTTAGGTACTTAGAATTGGAACAAAAGCTTCAAATTCGGTATGCTTCTACGTTTGCGTTAGCTTTACCTAAGTGAATCGTCAGAAATGAAAATTTCTAACCGTAGATTGGTTTTATGGAGAACTGAAAAAATCTTTCGCATGTTATTTATGTGGGACGTCTTCTACACCCTAAAATGTTTAGGCACTTCCGGTGTGATTAGAATGATGAAATTTGGCATGATTGTACCTTTGAGAACTAACCGTGAAAAAATTGCCAAAAGTGATTTTTTTTTAATTTTTCAGGGGTCGAAAGGGGATGAAGAAATTCCTATGCTATTTAAATGGGCGTTTTCTTTGGATACAAAATCTTATCTTTCAGATAGTTGAGATAGGAAAAAAAAGAAAGTCGGTAGAATTCCGCTCCGCTGCAGCTGCCTTTGTCCCCACTTTGAACTCGTATTGCATACACGCCCTTATGACGCTCTGTGGAGGTCTCATTCACTCTGTTCTTACGCAGGTTCACAATGTAACTGAACTACCATAACCAGGTAGTATGCTGCACATACGCAGAACAACAGCTGACCTTCGTCTTATCCTCATTCGCATACAACTCACGGTGGGAGGTCCAATTGAACACAGACCTGCACAAAAGCGACAGAACTTTCTTGATTACCTTTGTAAATTAACATAAATAAAAAATTCCAACTTTGGTGGGGTTTATTTATAGGAACTCCTTTTATATCTCAAAATTATTGGGCAATTTCTTTAGGATTACAATGATTAAATTTGGCATGTCAAAGGAAAATTTCCAAAAGTGAATATTTTTAGTTTTTAGGGGATTTTTGAAACGGGTATTACGGAACGTGTTTGTTACAGTTGCTTTATATGTTGTATTCTTGTTGATCTCTTGTTAAAATGCACGCCGTAAACTGTACGTCGCATTTGGACGTGTCCGATCAAGGGATTCAGTTGTGTTACTGGTTCAGTCTGAAAGAATAATTGAAGGAACCGCTTTTGTAAAGAATGTTGTATACCTACAACTTCTACGATAGTTCCTTTTAGTGAGTGATAGCTATGGAATTACCCAGGGAACAACACCATTGGACTTTCATTTCGGAGTATGATACATGTCTGCTGCAAAAATTCCTTTTCACTTATACTTGATAGCAGTGTTGGGCAAATTTCAATTGAATTAACAATTAACAATTAATCTGTAAATTTAATTGTTAATTGCAATTAACAATTGAAATAAGTAATGGTTAATTGTTAATTGCAGTTGGCCATTGAAAAAGGAGAATCAATTGCTTTTGATCAATTGATTGAAAGTAATTGCAGTGGAAAGTAATTGCAATTGAATTCCGTAATTCAATTGCAATTGAAATTAATTGGCAATTGATTCAATTGCAATTGATTTCCACAGCAATTACTTTCAATTGATTGATCAATTGCAATTGATTTTCACTGATTAATTTTCAACACTGTAGTTCAGAGAGGGCGTGGGGCAATGAAAACTTTAGCCACGACCAATTGACTCACCACCCATCGTGATCCACGACCCACCGTGACCCACTCTGACCCACCGCCCACCATAAACCACTCTTACCCACTGTGATCCACAGACCCACCAAAACCCATTGTCATCAACTCTGACCCATGATTCACGCCCTCCTCTCTACTGACTAAAGAGTTTAAACTTGTAATAAAACAAGCCTATGAAATTATCACTCATCGGAGTTTGAATTTCTACGATCAATCGCTCAAGCACCGCACTAATACAATAACGGCGGATCTGACCTTTCTAATATAAATAAAATAGAGTTTGTTCGTGTGTTTGTCTGTCTATCTTTGTGCGGCCTGGGGACGAGACGAGTGGACCGAAACTTTTCAAAATTTGGTCACGGGTAGCTTGGTCTAGGCCCCAGACCAAAACGAAGACTTTTTCTTTAATTCCTTACTAGGGGGTCTCCAGGGGACGTTTACCGGGACCGGCCTGGGGACCAGAAAAGTTGACCGAGAGTTACAAAATTTTAGTCAAAGATACCTTGGTCTAGGTCCCACACCAAGGCAAAGCGTTTTCAACAAAATTCGAACCAGGGGGTCTCAGGGTGGCGTTTAACGGGACATGTAAAAGTAGAACGATATCAGTCTCGATTTCATAGTTTTCGCGGTCGCTGAGATCAATGGTGGAACTCCGATCGCATTAACTTCCAAATTCACCGTATTCGGCTGCGGGCCGTGGGTCAACGGGGGGGGGGGGAGGGAGGGATACCGAAACGTAAAAGTAATCCAAAATGACCGATATTAGTGTCAAATCCATAGTTTTCGCGGTTGCTGATATCAATGGCGACACTACCATTAGCGATGACTTTCAAATTCATCCACCGTTGTATGCGGGCCTTGGGTCACCAGAGGGGGGAATTCCGAGACATGTAAAAATAATCGAAAACGACCTATATGAATGTCAAATCCATAGTTTTCGGGATAGCTGAGCTCAATGGTGAAACTCAAGACCGCGTTTACTTTCATATTTAGCCCCCATCAGCTAAGAAACGGGGGCATTATACAGGGGATCACGAGACATGTAAAAATAATCCACAATGACCGATGTCAAATCCGTAGTTTTGGCAGTGGCTGAGATCAATGGTGACACTTTCATTAGCGATGATTTCAAATTTAGCCACCATTGAATGTGGGCCGGGAGTCACCTGGGGTGGGGAATTGCGAGACATGTAAAAATAATGGAAAGTGACCGATATTAGTGTCAAATCCATAGTTTTCGCTGTCGCTGACATGAATGGTGATACTTCCACAGGCGTTGACTTCCAAATACAGCCCCCATCGGCTGTGGGCCAAAGGCATTGTTTTTTATTTAAATTGGAACCAGAGGATTATAGGGACTTTTACTGGCAAAGTTTTCGCGGTATTGGTTGGGGGTTAGTGGGGGCCAGAGGAAATTTTTTCACAATACGAACCTAGGGGGTCTGAGGGGTTTTTCACCGGGACATGTAAAAGTAGTAGAATTTGTGTCGAATCCTTATTTATTGGGGTTGCTCAGACGTATAGTGACACCCCCGATAGTGTATACGTTCAAATTCAGCCCCCATCGGCCTTCCCAATGAAAACACATGCACGTTGTTGGATATATATTCACACAAAATATATCCAATTTTAGAAATGTTTCTTAATTGTTCTCCCGTTGTTCAGTTCGTTTACATTGATATTTTATCTGATCCATGCGAAGAACGGGCATAACAGCTAGTACGAAATGGTAAAGTGTATGTTATGGAAAAAATTACAATGAATTCAATTATATAGATAATAATTATAATTAATAATTATTTCCTTGTTGAATTATAGATACTTTTCAGTGGAAAACTGAATAAAATTTAAAAGTCCCAAATCAACGTAAATAGACAAACGTAAAGGAAAAATGTATAAAATTTTCCATATAAATAAGCTTACAAACTTAAATGGAAATTTAGCTTAATTACATGGAAATTTTTTGTGTCGTTTTGTGCGCCTATTTCCTCGTTTTCTGCGTCACCGGAAATGGGTCAATGTTATCCTACAAATACGGCGGAACAAGTTAATGCTGTTCCGTCAGGAACGATTTCGAGGTCGTTTCCTTCACATCATCTTGCCGTTTTGTAAGCCTATTTCCACGTTTTGTGAATCAATGGTAGTGGGTCGAAATGGACATTCAATGTGGGAAGAAAAGTGATCCACTCTCCCACCAGTATCGAATTTCAAGGTCGCTTTTTCGCATTGTTTAGTGCATATTTTTACCGTTTCTGCGCATATTTTCACGTTTTGTAGGCCAAAGAAAGTGGGTCAAAGACGAGCTACAAATATGGCAGAAAAAGACATATCCATTCCACTTTCAAGGTCCATTTTGACCCTCTCCCACTGATGCACAAAGCGACACAAATCATGCATAAAAAATGTGAAGAAAACGATCTCGACATTCGATGGTGACGGAACAGCATTAAGTTATTCCGCTATACTTGTAGGCCATTTTGACCAATTTTCGTTGTCGCACTAAAGTGGAAATAGGAGCACAAAACAGTACAAAGCAGGCATTATACGATGCGAAAGAAACGGTCTCCAAATTCGGCAGTGGCGGAACAATGGCTCTATTTCCTCACACATTGATGGACAATTTTGACGCATTTCTGGTGATGCTCAAAACGTGGAAGTAGGCGAACAGAACGGTACAAAATACACACTAAACGATGCGAAAGAACCAACCCCGAAATTCGATAGTGGCGGAACAGTGAGCCATTTAACTCCCACTTTAAAGCCCCGTTTAACTCACCTCGGGTGATGCACAAGACAAAAAATAGGCGCAGAAAACTTTTTTTTTAAAAAAAAGGGCACTAAACGATGCGAAAGTAACGATCTAGAAATTCGATAGTGTCGGAGCAGTGGGTCATTTTCGTCACACCTTGGAGGCTCATCTTGACACACTTCTGGTGACGAACAAAACGTGGAAATACGGGCAGAAAACGTAACAAAACAGGCACTAGTCAATGCGAAAGGAAGGACCTCGAAATTCGGTAGTGGCGGAGGAGTGAGTCATTTTCGTCATACTTTGGAGGCCCATTTTGACACACTTCTGGTGACGCGCAAAACGTGGAAATAAGGGCACGAAACTGCACGAAACATTCACTAGTCGATGCGAAAGGAAGGACCACGAAATTCGGTAGTGACGGAGAAGTGGGTCATTTTCGTCACACTTTGGAAGCCCATTTTGACACACTTCTGGTGACGCAGAAAACGTACAAAGCAGACACTAAACGATGCGAAAGAACGGACCCCGAAATTCGATAGTGGCGGAACAGTGAGCCATTTAACTCCCACTTTAAAGGCCTGTTTAACTCACTGACGCACAAGACAAGGAAGTAGGTACATAAAACTTTTTTTAAAAATAGGCACTAAACGATGCGAAAGAAACGACCTAGAAATTCGATGGTGTCGGAACAATGTGTCATTTTGGTCACACTTTAGAGGCCCATTTTGACACACTTCTGGTGACGCGTAAAACGTGGAAATAAGAGCACGAAACGGCACGAAACATTCACTAGTCGATGCGAAAGGAAGAACCACAAAATTTGGTAGTGGCGGAGCAGTGGGTCATTTTCGTGCCACATTCGAGGCCCATTTTGACCGTCTTTCAGTGACGCACAAAACGTCGAAATACGCGCACAAACGGGTACGTGATGTGAAATTAACGACCTCGAAATTCGATAGTAGCGGAACTCTTGGTCATTTTCGTCCCATCTTGGAAGCCCATTTTGACCCACTTCCCATGACGCACAAAACGGAAGTAGACACACAAAACGGCACAAAACGATGTGAAGGAAACGACCTCGAAATTCATTGGTGACGGAAGAGCAATAATTTGTTCCGCCATATTTGTAGGCCCATTTTGACCCACTTCCGGTGATGCACAAAATGTGGGAATAAACGCACAAATCGACACAAAACACGCACAAAAGATGCAAAACAAAGTACCTCGAAATTCGTTGGTGGTGGAACAAGTTAATGACGCCGTGAGCACCAATATAAGTAACGTCGAGCAGTTCTTACCAGAGGGCGCGGTGGGTCAGTGGTCCCTGTTCTTGAGGTCCCTGGTTCGATCCCAGCTCGCGCAGTTTGGACTTTGTGGTGGACAAACACCGTGCTCGTGGATTTTTTCGGGGTTCTCCCGTTTCCTCCCACTTTCTTCATGTCATTCATTTCCCATCATCACCGTCTCCTTTAGCCTAACCGGCATAAGCGTGGGACGTAAAACTAAAGATTTCATATCATTTTTTGTAGTTCTTACCATCAAGGCTGAGAACTGCACGGTCAAATTTTTTAGCCAAAGTAGAAGCCCAACCGGAATAGTGATGTCAACCGGCTCGGCTCGGTTCAACTGAGCGTACAGCTTGAGCTGGCTTGGTTGGGATTACCCATCGACTGGGCTCAATTGAGCCAATGGCTTGAACCGGCTCGGTTGGGGTAAGCAATCAGCTCAGTTCGGTTCGGCTCGTGTGAGCCTTCGGCTCGAGCTGGCTCGGTTGGGTAAGCTGTTGGCTCGGCTCACTTCTCGGTTCGGCTCGATAAGTGAATGAGCTGTGAGCGAGCCGCTTGAGTCGTTGACAATCCTAAACCCGGGTCGAGCAGTTTTAAACATGTTTGGCTGGAGTCCCATAACTTCTAACAATTTTTGGCTCGAGCGCGAATACTTGCTCCTCCTGAACTCAAACCAAGAACCTTGTGACCGATGTCCTTGTCTCCTGAAGATTTCTTGACTACCGAGATCGATAGTTAACTAATTTTTAGTATTCCGATACAAACCGCCTATATTCCATGTTTATACAGGTACACGGTGTTACAATAATAATTAGTTATAATAGTAGTAGTAGTATCATTGATAATTATATTGTCTATGTAGGATACTTGAAGATAGTAGTACTTGCAACTACACAAAGGACTTAGCTCAAATTGGCTCGACTCGACTGGAAACTTGATCCGAATTCGAGTCGAGTTGGGGGAAATTTTTCGAGCCGAGATCTCGAGTCGAACTCAAAGATGTCTGCTTCGAGTCGAGTCGAGTTTTAAAGAAAACTCGCTCGTGCTCATTCCTATTGTATGCATGACGGGCATATAGAGTTCTTTCGAGGGGGATAATAAACCATAAACATAATATATTTAAAAAATACTTAGTTTCACGGTTTTCTTCCCAGGGGGGAAAGGGATGGTAGGTATTCAGCATTTCTTATAAGTACCTTATTTGAAATATGTAAAACAGTAACAAGTGGACAATACAATATACACATATCTTCTTATCTTCAGTTTTAATTGCTGATTTCAATTGCAATTAACAATTACAATTAACAATTACAAGTTTCAATTGTCAATTGCAATTAACAATTGAATGTTTCAATTGCACCCTTTGCAATTGACAATTAACAATTAAAAGTTTCAATTGCCTGGTGACCAATTAACAATTAACAATTGACGGAAATTTAATTGCAAATTTTATGATTGATTCAATTGCAATTGAAATTAATTGTGAATTACAAATTGAAATCAATTGCAATTGAAATCAATTGCAATTGATTTTCAGAGCAATTACTTTCAATTGATTGATCAATTGCAATTGATTTCAATTGATTTTGCCCAACACTGCTTGATAGTAACATAAGAGTCTATGTTTATGTTATGGCAATTTTTAGCTAGTCAGACAAAAAAGTCATTCGTTTTCTAGTGATTGTTTTATATGGCTCATGTTTCTAAGATTTATAATGTAAGATTTATAATCAGTATTGATCGGGAACTGGATTAAGTAACACCTCTTTATAAACAAGTTACCTGTCTTCATATTTTGTTCAGGGTACAAACAGCGGGTTGGATGGAACAGTCATATTACAGTGGCTCAATAAAGAAGTCGGACATATACATACTTACACATTGCAAGAGAGAATAAACATTCCAAGAGTATTCTTCAGAGAACAAAAAATATATTTTAATTACTCTATATTATTTCCTTCTGAAAAATAGAAACATCAATGGTAAAACTCAATTTGATGACTATAAAAAAATACCAAAAGTGAAAACATGGCGTAAATCCATGTCAAAAAAGAACTCGGACACTTTATTACAAACAAACTTTTAGAATGTTATTAGATATTTTTAATATTTTGTTGTCAATTTTTTATTTTTCACTATCGCTTTCAATCTTCCGGGCATCAATTTTACAAGTTTTGGCAGAAGGAAGGATAACTTTTTGTCCATTCAGTCTGAAATGCTGATTCCAAGTCTTCCTTTGCTCTAATAGTATGATATTTTAACTAGTTTTCCAAATGAGCTCATTAAATGCTCAATAACAGGAGATTGCGGAGGTGTTTCCAGCACATGCGGATAATTATACAGGAGCTACAAGCGCACATTGAGTGCGTTGTGCTTGGGATCATTATCCTGGTAGTACTGGAAGTTCCCTATTATTCCCAATGTTTCAGCATTTTGTACCAAATTTTGCTTCAGAATGTTTAAATACTTCGGTTGGTCCATAATTCCATCGATTACACACAGTTTACCTGGACGAGCACCGGACATACAGCTTCAAACCATTACTCAGCCATCTCCATTATCACAGTGGATCGTAGATTACGCTGTCGGAGTTCTTCATTAGGATTTCGCCAGATATAACATTGATCATCTGAGCGGAACAAATTAAATTTGCTTTCGTCCGCGAATAACACAGTACTCCTAAACGAAAAACCTTAATTTTTATAAGTTTTTGCAAAACTAAGTCTCTTTTGTCTATTGCACTTGCTCACGAATGGTTTTCTACGGGCTACTCTTCCATGTATATTGCTTCTTCTTGAAACCAATCTTATCGTTTCGGGATGCACATTTTTATTAAGATGTTCTGATACTTCTTTGGGCAGTTTAGGACACTTATCTTGGAGTTTTTATTAACCTATAGTACAATCCATCGCTCACCTGACTTTGAAAACACTCTGGGTCTACCACTTTTTGGTTTATTTTCCAGTGATTTTGTTGATTTAAAACACCTAATAATGTCATGAACTTTGGAGTATTACCTATTTACTATTTCCACAGTATCACGAACTGATTTTCTCTCTTTATAATATTTTAAAATAAGTTATCTTATTGCTAAAGAAGTTTGCCCAAGTTGACTTACCATTTTAAATTTTAAACACACAGTTTTACCTACGTATAAACAGTGCGGCTTCAACTCGTTTCACTTGGACATCATAAACTGTCAAGTAAACAAACTCTTGGAAATTCCGCTATTAAGCCCAAAAAGAAAGAGAGTGGTGCTACCTGTCCGAGTTCTTTTTTGGCATGGATTTTAGCTGTATTTTCACTTTTTTGTATTTTTTATAGTGATGAAATTGAGTTTGGTTAATGATACTTCTATTTTCCATAAGTAAATAATATGGAGTAATTGAAATATATATTTTGTTCTCTGAAGCATACTCTTGGAATGTCTATTCTCTCTTGGAATGTGTGAATATGTATATGTCCGACTTCTTTATTGAGCCACTGTATGTGTCTTTGATGCTGCTGTTCCTTTAAAGTTGTATTTATTACAATACTGTTTGTCGTTTGCGCAACATGTAGGCTACATTTCATGATAATTTTTTGTTCGTATAACACCAATTTGTTATACTTTCATTTGTATTTCTTTACGTCACATAGGTCCATAGGTTCCTCATGTACTCCGGGTTAAATTAAATAATTGCACAGCAAGTCTTCAAAATTTGGAAAGATTGCTGGATTCCAACACTATTCACGTACTGAAAAATGGCAACTTTTTAAAAAATGTAATAAATTTAGAGAACATGAGCCATGGAAACAATTGCAAAGTGCCAGTTGGAATCTCAAAACTTGCAGTGAAATTTAGGAATGTTGCCAATTTGAAAGATTGAATAATGGACGTTTGGTGCACATTAGAAACAGTCTTAAATAAATACTGGTTAACTATAGAACAAAAATAAGCATATCATTGGCTTTTGGGGAAATTTTACTATTAAAATGAGGTGTCACATACTATGGTTTTCATTTTTCAAAACCACTTTAAATCAAAATTGCAGATTTCAAGATGGCTGCCGTCAAGGTCATACCTACCGCACGACTTCCCCTAGGCCTTATACGTATCTACGTGGTTGTTTGTTCATTTTGAGTCCATTTACAAAGAGTAGTAAGTGACTTCTGCAATAATTCCTTTTAACCACAGCACAACTCTTAAAAATTATAAAAATATAGGAAACATGCACCATGGCAAAAATTTCTGTCATCACAAGTAATGAATACAAGTCCTCTATCAGCAAAAAATCATTGAAATCGGAGCGGGACAATTGGGTGATGTCCCTTGTAAAATATTATCGCAGACAGACCAAAACAGTTTGTACGTGACTAAGCAAATAATTTTACCTGCACGCTCACATACGTTCATTCAAGTGGCAGTAAAGAAAAAATAGCTGACGCGGAATTATTGTACATATCATTACTTCCTGGAATACGCGACAAACATAAGTTAAATGCTCTCGACCAGAAGGTAGAAACAAACAAAATGATAATTTTAATTTCAAATCCCAATGGCAATAGCGTCACTTTAAAAAGGAATACACCAGTGGCGGTTCTTGAAGAAAGGCACGAAATTTCTTTTAACACCTTAAACGAACCATCTTTTTAGAAAAAGCGTATCAGTTTAAGACAAAAGAGGAAACGGTTGAACGACTAAAATACACAAAAACACTCTTCAATAAAGAACTCTTTGACGTCTACCCCAACCTGGAGAGAAAGCAAAAACAAGCTGTTGTGACTTATTGTTTAAATATAGAGACGTTTTTACGTATGGCCCTAACGACATCGAATATTTTAGGGGATATGTTCATAAAATTAGGATTTCTAAGTCTACTGTATTTCACGACCGTTCCCCACCTATTCCATTATACATCAGGAACCAGGTAGACAAACAGGCTCAAGACCTTACCAAGGCAAAAATATTTAGGCCCAGAGACAGTAACGAATTTTGTTCTCCACTTTTGGTGCTCAGGAAACCTAATACACCAGAATTCCTGATAGTTCTTAATCTGCAGAAGTGTAGCAGTTATACCAAGTATTTATCGGATGCATTTCAATCAACAGAGGACGTTCTAAAGACTATAAAGGGGAAAACCTTTATAACAACCCTCGGTCTCTCGTCTGGGGCACCCGACACCCGGAAAAACTTCAATATTCCTTCACTTGGTCATTGAGGAGGAGCCACTAAATCAGAAACATTTTGTATTTTATTATATTTTGTAATAAAATTTGGTGAAGGGAAAAAGTCGCCCGGACCATCATTTTGACTCTACGTATAAAAAACATTGCGATATAGATGTTGAACAGGAGAGGCCAAAATCCATATCCTTGCCTCACTCCTTTACTTATCTTCCTTCTGATCTCTTCCTATAACAGCTGTCTGGTTCCTATGAAGTTGGTATATTATTCTCCTGTCTCTGTAATCTTCTTTCAAATTCTTCAACGCTCTGAACATGATATTCCAATCTACGTTGTAAAAAGCTTTCTCTGTATCTACAAATGCTATCACAATTGGTTTGTTTATTTTGATGTGCTGTTCCATGATCAACCGTAGACTCAGGATTGCTTCTATTGTTCCTCTTTTCCTCCTGAATCCAAACTGGCCCTCTGATAACACTGTGCAACAAATTTTCAACTTTTCTCTCTTTCCAGAAAAGGAATGACTGATTCCTATAGAATTTTTACACTGATTACAGTGATGTAACTGGAATTTCTGTATCAGCCTCCAATTCTGAGAAATAGCCGATTGGAGTTTTCATATATAATTTGATTAATATGTTAGGTTAAACATTTCAGAACTCGTTAAGACCGTCTAAATTTTGAACGACCTGTATGAAATTTAGAGGACACTTTGCAGATACAAATTCCTACTAATGCCTGACCATGAGTGCCTCAAGAGAGCATTTGTCCCCTGGATTGTCGTTTCGAAAAACTGGTTTTATGCAATTGTTTCTACAGTTTGAACGATTTTGTGACAAAATTGTCTACTTTTCAGAGGTGTTTTCTTGGGAAGGGTCTTATGGGCGTCTATGTGCCTGAGAATGCTTTTTGTTTGTTTGATGGACAGCTGGAGAAGTAGGTTCATCCACGCATCTCATAGGTACATTATATTGAGTCAAAGACCTAAATGCAAATATAAACTAACTTAAAATACAAATAAAATATGTATTGAAACAAAATTAGTGAAACACAACATACAGAAGTGAAGTAAAATAAGAATACTGTACTGCTCCACAAAATGTTCTTATCAGTGTTTCTTTTTGTATGCACTTTCATGTTCTCTGTTACTAAAGCAAAATAAGAAAATTATCTTGTTTCACAAACTTATGAACGTTCATATCGGTGTTTCTTTTTGTACGCACCCTCATGTTCCCTGCACGGTCCAACAATAATAGTCAACTAGCATAGAGACCCTCTCACATTTCTCCGAGTACCTTTCTTGCAGCATACGAGTTGTTTGATAAAATCTTTCACCGTGTTCATCTGACACTGCACCTAAGTTCTCAGGAAAGAAGTCCAAGAGACTGTGGAGGTAACGAAGTTGCAAAGACATGTTGCAACCCATTTCTTGAAAACTCAGTATCAGTTCTTCAACAATTTGGGCATATTGTTCAGATTTTCTGTTTCCCAGAAAAGAATTTACCACATTCTTCAGCGCAACTCGCGCTCTTCTCTCGTTTTCGGTCAGGATTTCGTCAAATTTTGGATCTTTCATCACTTTTCTCATTTCGGGTTCAACGAATGTCCCTTCCTTAAGTTTAGCATCTGTGATACATTGAAATAATGTCTGCAGCTAACGGAAGCAACCACCCTCTTTATCTAGAGCCTTGACAAAAATCTTCACTAATCCTAACTTTATGTGTAATTGCAGTAAGTACACAATCTGCGGTTCGATAAGTGATTCGTAACTAACACTTTTCTGTCTGGGAGTTAAAAACGTCCTTGGAGAACACTGGTTTGCGTTTGATCTTTTGCCCTACTGTCCCATTCGCACAGAAAACAACAATATTACGTGTACTCCGATTACATCACCAAAAGCAGGGCAAGAACTTTAAAATCACCACAAATGTGCCATGGATGTTCCGCGTACTCAAGTTTTCAGGTAAAAGCTTTATATTTCCGCATGTTTGTTTCATACCTACAGCATAAGCAACCGGAATGGCATAGTAGCTATTTCCATTGTGTAATAACACGCCTTTTAGACTGAATTTGGAAGTCACAATGAATAACCATCAATCATTCACATCGTAATCAATGATCAATGCAGACCTGAGTCCACAAACATACAAACCTTCACGATAATCGAAAAACTTAATTAGATCACATCCGCGAAAGCGATGCGTAGTTACTTTTGTGTTCTTTTCTATAAGGTTTCACTCTTGTAGTCTGGAAGTTAATAGGTCAGCCTGAGACTTGGACAATTGCAAATCCCTAACAAGATCATTTAACTTACTTTGAGATATTAATTGCGGCTCCAACGATTTTTCAGTATAGACCAGATCTTCCTCTTCTTCAGTTTCGGATTACGATCTACGGAAGTAGCACATTCTTCAGAATCATCCAACGACCGTTTCCTTGATGAAACAGTCACAGTTAACTCTTTGCTGTGGAAGAGGTCGAACAGCGGAATGTACATTTGGTTATATGATTGACTTATGGGTTTTTGAGGTTATTCCACTTATGTTTGGTCAACGAATATAACAGTCTGACGTGTGGTCTTTCGGCTCATGCAACACCATTGGCACGGCAAATGGCGTTGCTTTGTTGTGTTCCATTCAACCACTCCCGAAAATTCACTGAACAAGCACATGTGGAGCCCATTTTTTATCCTGATCCCCGACTTTGCACTGAAAGTACAAGTCATAAGTTTTATTCACAAGAGGTGTTACCTGTGTAACATCAGATTTAACAATCACTCTCCCACATATGTAACAGAATCTGTTAGAGTAATTCAAGCAATTTCTCGACAAGACTCACTGCGCACACCTCACCCAAGTACATTTTAGAAAAAATCTAAGAGTGATATCCAGCAACACACTTTTATCTTTGTCCCTCAGGTTAAGCTGTCAACAATAAGAGCTGTATATTTCCAGTGCAAAGCCTCCCAGTCCTTCCACCTGCAGCAAAATCACAAATAAGGAAGTCTAAACAATGAGCCACAATTCCATAAATACAGACTTTTACATAGTGTTGCAACTACACAGCAGGAAGTGTTGCCAAATTGAGAAGGGAAGATTTATAAAAATCCCTTTTTCCCCAATTTTGGGAAAATGGTGGCTGATACAAACGAACGACTTATGGCTTTAAGATCAGGGCATAAAATACAACTACAATCAGTGAATAACTTTCAGGAAAGAAAACAGTTGTTACACAGTGTAACCGTTCTTCGATCTTCACCTCTAATCGTTGTGCGATAATTTTGCACAGTATTTTTGATGCGTGGTAAAGCAAACTTAACGTTCTGTGTTCTTTGCATGTCCGTGCGCCTTTCCTCTTCGGGATAGGTACCAATATACTTTTCTCGAAGTCTCCTGGTATTTTCCCCGAGATGTACATTTCATTAATAAGATTAAATAGTTTCTTCTTTGTTGCTTTTCCGTGATTCTTAATCACTGCCGTTGATATTTGATCTATTCCTGGGGCTTTACCATGTTGCATCTTCTCCGAAGCATTGTCGAATTCGCACTGGAAAATTGATTGTCCTAATTCATTTTCATCCACCACTTCTTCCTTCTCTATCTCTTCTTCGTTCACTCTGCCTTCTTTGTAGAGTTCTTCAATGTATTCCTTCCATCTTCTTGTTATCTGCTCCTCTTCTATTAGCGTTGTTCTGTCCTTGTTTATGATAGTGTCTGTGCATTTCTTTTTCTCACTGAACTGTTTTCTAACTTGTATATGCCGTTCTGTATTGCCTTTGACTAGATTTTCCTCAATTTCTTTGCATAAGTTGTTTACCCAGTTTTCTTTGGCCTTCTTTACTTCTCTGTTGATGTGATTTCTGCACCTTCTGTATTCCTTTTCTTTGTTCTTTTATCTTCAACTGTCTTCTTTGCTCCATCATTTATATCATATATATATATATATATATATATATATATATATATATATATATATAACTATGTTCGTGAACCACCCGATTGATCTCAATCAAATTTTCGACATAGATGAGGTTCGTACCTGGGAAGCTTTTTGTCATTTCACTTCGACAGTAGATCTTAGGGGAGGGTGGAGAGGAGAGGGAATATACGAAAATGAATAAATTTTAATAGGCTAACTCTTGGACCTCCCGACCGATGTCGATCAAACTGTCAACATAGATAGTTTCGGGCCTGAGATGTTTTTGTCATTTCGCTTTTACGGTGCATCGTAGGGGAGGCGAAGGAGAGAGACATATGTAAAATTAAAAAAAAAATGACTGTCTTTGTGACTTCATCACGCTTAAACCATCCGACTGCAAATTTTCAACATAGATGAGGTTCATACCTGGGGTGGTTTTTATCATATCATTTTGACGATAGAACTTAGACGAAGGGGAGGGGAGGGTATATATAAAAATAAATAAAACTTAATAACTCCTGAACCACCTGACCGATCTCGATCAAACTTTCGAAATAGACGAGGTTCGGGACTGGAAAGTTTTATATATATATATTCATATTCACTTTGACGACAGAACTTAGGGGAGGGCGAGGAAGGAGTTAAAAAATAAATAGAACTTAATAACTCTTGAACCAAAAGTTCAATCTCGATCAAATTTTTGACATAGATGAGGTTCAGCCATGATATATTTTTTAATCATTTCACTTTGACAGTAGAGCTTACGGGAGGGGAGGGGAGAGGGAGTTATATATAAAAATCAATAAAAGAATGACTTGAACCACCGGGCCGATCTAGATCAACTTTTCAATCAAGATGAAGTGCAAAGCTGAGATTTTTTCATATCACTTTGACGATGTAACTTAAGGGAGAGAGAGAGGGAAAGACATTTTTAATATGATCGAAAATGACCGATATTAGTGCCGAATCTATAGTTTTTGGGGTCGCTCAGATGAACAGTGACATTTCCAATGCTGTTTAAATCCAAATTCAGTCCAGCAGCTTGGGAGTGGAGGGGGTGGAGATATATAAAAATTATCTAAAATGACCGATATTATAATCTGTTTCACATAACCTGATATGAAAAAGAAGAATTTTTTTACCCCCACCACGCAGTAGTAATTGCGGGACTTGGCCGAAGTTTGGACTTTGACCCCGACCTTTATGACGTCATAGGTCAAAGGTCAATGACCTTGGCCCGGGGTCAATGACCTAGGGGTACTTAGGACCACCCCCTCTAAATTTTGGCAGGGGTACCATGGCCCACCCCCTAAATTTTGGCAGGGGTACATAGAACCACCCCCCTTAAATTTTGGAAATTGCCAAATCTAAAAATTTGGTATGGTAGCCTAGGACCATAGTATGTACCTCTATCAGTATTGGGGGTCTATGTCGTTCCCTTTCATGGGTAAAAAATTGCCAAAAATTCAAATTTCGGGGGTTTTTGACCTAATTTATCCCCTTTGATGACGTGTTATTACCCTATATGGTTATATAGGCGTATACAGGGGTCTATTACCTTTCATAAGACATGGGTATATTAATGCACCCCTTGAAAAATTTGGGAGGGGTACCTTGGCCCACCACTTAAGTTTTGGAAATTGACCAATTTAAACATTGGGTATTATAGTACAGGACCCTAATATGTATTATGATAAATTTGGGTGGTCCACCTCATTTCCTTCTAGGGGTACAAATTTGCCAAAAATATAAACGTAAGCAGTACGTTATACCATGTGTTTGGTTTTTGGTCGAATTTATCCCCTTTGATGAGGTGGTATTATCCTATATAGTTATATGGTCATGTATAGGGGTCCATTCCCTTTCATAAGATATGGGTATATTTGTGCACCCCTTTAAAAATTTGGGAGGGGTACCTTGGCCCACCCCCTTAAATTTTGGAAATTGCCCAATTTCAACATTTGGTATTATAGTACTGGACCCTAACATGTATTATGATAAATTTGGGTGGTCCACCTCGTTCCTTTTTAGGGGTACAAAATTGTCAAAATTTTAGTACAACCACGTGTTTGGTATTTGGTACATTTTATCCCCCTTTGATGAGGTCCTATTACCTTATATGGTTATATCGTCATGTATAGGGGTCCATTATCTATCATAAGACATGGGTACATTGGTGCACCCCGGGAGGGGTACCTTGGCCCACCCCTTAAATTTTGGAAAATGCCCAATTTAAACATTTGGTATTATAGTACAGGACCTCAATATGTATCACGATAAATTTGGATGGTCCACATCGTTCCCTTTTAGGGGTACAAAATTGCCAAAATATAAACGTTGTACCACGTGTTTGGTTTTTGGTCCATTTTATCCCCTTTGATGAGATTCTATGATTACAGGGGTCCATTTCCTATCATAAGACATGGGTATATTGTTGCACCCTTCTTAAATTTTGGCAATGGGGGTCCACTGAAATTGTCCAATTGAAGCATAGTACAGGACCTCAATATGTTTCGGTGGTCCTATTGTCAAATTATTAAGTACAACCACGTGTTCGGTTACTTACTCAATTAAGGTTATAAGGTATGGACGGGTATCCCCTTTCAATTTGGTAGGACCCTTCGGGTGTAGTACGGTCACGTGATCAATGATTTGGTTTTGATGCGCGACGAGGTCCCTGGTCAATGTTCTCTAGGAATTAGGTGGAAACTTTGAACAAGATTCATGGCATTTAAAACTTTCTTTTCAACTTTCAAACTAAAAAAATCAAAACAAAAATTGAAACGAAAACTTTTAAACAAAAATCTTGAAACTAAACAATTTTCAAAACAAAAATTTGAAACGAAAAAATTTCAAACAAAAATTTTGAAACGAAAAATTTTCAACAAAAAAAATTTGAAACGAAAAATTTTCAAACAAAAAATTTTGAAACATTAAATTTACAAACAAAAATTTCAAACAAAAAATTTGAAAAAGTCAATTTACCATGTTTGTTATCAACCATCCTTCAAAGATCCTGCTTTACATTGTCCGGAATTCTTCTCTTTCTCCCATTTAATAATCTCCTTCTCATAAGTTTTTTGATTGGACTTGGTGACTTAGTGCATATTTCCCATACAAGCAACGTGTCATGCTTATCTTATACGTATTAATTTTACTATTGCTATAATGCTCGGTGACCTGCAGTTGTTGTGAAACAAAAGCTTGTATAGAGTTCTAATTCACCTGAATGTTTGCCTCTTTTGGTCCAAATATTTTTATCAATATTTTGGTTTCGAAACTCCGAAGTTCTGTTCTTGTATTCGTGTTAGGGAACAACTTCCACATTGGGGCCGCGGTGGCTCAATGGTAGAGCGTTCATCTCTGGTGCATGGGGTCCCTGGTTCGATCCCAGCCGGCGTCATGTGAAATTCTTGGTGGAAAAACTTCGTGTGCGTCGGTTTCCTCGGGGTTCTCCCGTTTCTTTCCACTTTCTTCATTCCACCATTTCATTCATTTCTCATCATCACCGTCTCCTTTAGCCTAGCCGGCATAACCGAGAGACGGAAAACAAATATTTCATTTCATTTCAACTTATACATTCATACGAAATTGGGGGATTGAGTTCTAATTGATTTTAATGTTTTCGATATTTGTTAAGACAATAAAATATTTTATAGTTGGATAAACTTTAGTACATAAATAATATGCAATACTTTTCTTCAAGACAAAAATTAAAAACTGTAATTGTTTTTTACTCGGGGCTGATAGCTAAAAGGAACAGTAGTGCTTTCTCAACATCAGCTACGAGCGAATAGACATACGAATTTAGAGTTTACTCGATCATATTTACTAGAAAAGCTTCCCTCCCTGTGAAGGTTAACGACTAGCTTTCCCCTTCTGTAGTAGAAAGTGGTGGGAGGTAGAGGAGTTTCCTATCAGGTTGCCTGAAACAGACTTTAGTGCCGAATCTATAGCTTTCCAGGTCGCTGAGATGAACAGTGACACTTTTTGATGCGGTTTAAATGCAATTTCAACCCCATAACTTGGGGTAGGGAGAGATAGATAAAAATGATCGAAATGATCAATATCAGTGTCGAATTCATAGTTTACGGGGTCGCTGAGATGAACAGTGACGCTTCTGATGTCGTGCCCCGCAATAGGAAGGGGAGGGGGATATATAAAAATTATCAAAAATGACCGATATCAAAGAGCGCTTTAGTAATAGTAAAATATATAAATATGACTAACCCTGAGTTCGATTCCCGGTGGGGCCGCTTGGTCGAAAAAGTGTAAAACGCTTTTTCAGGCCAGCAACCCTGAATGAGGTTTTCCTGAGTTTTCCTCATTCACACCAGGCAAATGCCGTGGTGGTATCTAATTTATAGGTTCCAGGCCGCTTCCTTCTTTCCCAAATCCTTTCTTCCTTCCCTTTCATTGGATGTGTTCGCCGAGGGACGTCATCCCTCGAAACGTGACGGGCTGAATGGCCTTAGACGCCGAAAGCCCAGAATTATAAAGCCTAATCCTAATCCTAAATATGACTAAAGAAACATATTACTATTTTTTCCCTTAATTTAACCCAGCAAAGAGGGTAATTGATGCTAGTATATAGGTCTATATAAAGAAATGCTAAGAAAATGCCGATTGTCGGAGAAGAGAGGTGTTTCTCTACCTTAAAGAATATAAAGAGAAAAATATTTGTGGCAGCGATGTTTTCGATTAGAGAGACTTGGTGAGCAACATTCCAGATTTTAGTAGGTAATAGAAAAATTAGCAACTCGAAAAGAATAAACAATGAGCTTCCGTTCTAAATACTATATGATATATTTAATTAAATTGTGCATGAGTATATGCATTTTTTATTTTTCCGTAACGCCCTCATTCACGTCTTACAACACATGCTATGTATTCTATTTATCTCTTGTTCAATAACATTGGTGTAGAAATGTTGTATATAAATAATGTATAACCGTACATTAACAGTGATTATTTATTTTGTTCGAAATAAGAGAAATAATCTATATATTAAATCAATATTAGAGAACATACTTAAATCAACAAATATACAAATAAAGTTTGAAGAGACTTTCCTCTTCATATTTCGTGAATATTATTTGGATAAGACTCAAGTATGCTGCGGGAGAGGAACACTCGTGCATACACATATACCTTTGATATTGCAACCGCTGCTCCTGCAGACCATGTCTCGCTACTTCTGCAGACCACACTTTGCTGCATCTACTGCCATTGATTACCTAGGGTTTATTGCTATATCCTCCCTACTCTCTGGACTTGGCTCCCAGCGATTACTACTCGTTCAAAGCAATGAGAAAACCTCTGCGTAGTCGGCGGCATAGATGCTCATGAACTTGAACAAGATGCCCAAACATGCATGCGTGGGTAGTGGCGCAACCAGGGTTTTATTACGGGAGGAGCTAAGATTACCTAGTACAGTAGTTTGCTAACGACGTGCTGCACCATCTGATATGGACAAAGTGAAAGTTTGAAATCTCCCTATTACAAGAAATTTAATTATCCATATTGTTAACATGCTAAAAGCCCTTAAAATAAAAATTCAAATTCAGAATTATTAAGCCGATATTTCGCACGTGATATCTCATGCCTCAATACTTACTACAGATTAATCGCACTCTTTACGCACGGCGCGTGTATGTGTGTAAGTTTGCATATTTTTAAAGATAGTGAACAAATGACAAACAAAAATGATTGTTTGTAAATTTCACAAAAATATTTCTACAATTCTGGTGTACAAGATAAGTCAGGTTAGTTTCGGAGGGTCCTGGGCCTCCCGAGCTCATAGCTGGTTGCGCCACTGTGCGTGGGACTCCTAACAATTAGCTCTAACAGGGTCTTCTGAAGCTACACGACACGGGGAAAAGGGCATAATGATGCAGGGAGGTTATATTGAGAAGGTGGACACATCAGTTGCTGTGTAACCTATATGGTTATGTCTGAAAATCATTATAATACGCCCCTCGTATATTAAATGTTTCTGGTCATTTATCATCCGTTAAGTAGATAGTAATTAATCATGATCATTTGTTTAGTACGTAAAAATATTTTTCCCTCGAAAGGTTGAACTAATTATTTTCGGTTTTGTTCAGATGTCTGGCGGAATTCTGTATTATTTTCTTGGCAACAGTGGATTAGCAGAATGCTCCATGCACAGGGCTCCATGTGTAAGAATGTAATTGGACTAAACAGTAGAACATTGACAGAGTTATGACAAAATACAAGGAAATATGCCTTTGCACTCTTACATATTGTTGTGTTTTATCTCGTTGTTGAACTTGTTAGTTTGCATCAGTAATGGTGCATTGAACATATTTAAACAACCATTGGACAAATTAGATAAAAAATATGGAAGTTTTCCTGAGTACCTTAGGCTACAAATGTTGGAAGAGGCGAAGAAGATGTTTTATTTTGGATATGATAGTTACATGGAACACGCTTTTCCTATGGACGAGTTAAATCCAATTCTTTGTGCCGGAAGAGGACCAGATTACGAAAATCCGTAAGTAAGGATGTGTAAAAAAAAAAAATACACACTATGTACAGTAATGGTAAAAACTTTGTGGGTCATCCATTAATCAGTCAAACTTTTGACCATGGACTGGATAGTATAGTTTTATTCATTATTTTCAAGCAGTTCTATTTGTTCCTCATCTCATTTGTATTTTTATGATAATTTTCTGAGCACCTATATATTATCAATAAAGCACTATTTAAAGCCTGCATATTTGAAACCTAGTATCCTTACTATATTCTAATATGTATATTCAAACATTTTAAAGACTTCCTCGGGATCACTTTCGTAGATTCATTTGAGGTGCAGATAATCCATCCGGGAATATTATATAAAATAAGATTATTTCAATGAATTGCTTACGATGTTTATTTCTGTATAAAGAACTGCAAGTATACTTACGGAGGTCAGGTTAGATCCAGTACTTGTTTTAGTGTGATGGAACTCAGTAGATTATAGTCTTCAGAAACCTTTATTTGTGTAGAGTTAGGTTTTTGATCAATTGTGTGGTAGTGAGTTTATAATTTTTAATTCATGAAGTGTTAAGCATATAGTGTATCATATGAGGGGTAAATTTGGATAAGGGCGTAACTAGCAATTCTTCAATTTTTCAGGAGAGAAGAAAAACAAACGCCCTTATCCAATTAACCAACGTATTCACCAGGGGCGATCGCCCCCCTAGAAGAGGAAACTTTCTTGTTTTATATATATAAATAAAACCCATCCCAAAGTTTGGAGCCCTTGAAAGTAGCAGTATGACAACCCCCCCCCCCCCCCAGAAGTCGGTCCTGGATCCGCTCCTGGTATTCACACGCTATTTTTGGAGATAGGCGTTTGCTACGGAGCAGAGATATTACTTTAGAACCACCTAGACACATACGGACATGCTCAAACTTGGAGAAAATATATATATATCGTTTTACCGGAAATAGATCGATACCCCCTTATCCAAATTACCCCTTCATATGATGGATAAGTGCGAATCAGCTGATTACATTAAAGTGTGCATTGAAGTTAGATTAGGTTTACCTGTGCTACGTTAGGATTATTAAAGATTTGTAGCAATGTTTTCATCTTAACTATTCTGAAAATATACTCTGGGTATATCTATACTTAAATAGAGCAGACACACACAATTCAATGTTCCGATTCATTGCTTCGATTGCAAGTGATTTAAGTACATGAAAAAACACGTAAACAAATCACAGTAATCGGAAGATAACCAAACAATAGACAATGTAATATTAACCAGTACAGGTATTGAATATGTGTACCTTACAGAAAATAGATTCACTTTCAAAAGAGTTTAAACGAGAAAGAGGATAATACCCCAAGTTAAAGTATACCTAACCATAAGTGGAATGTTGAAAGAAAATCTTCCACAAATTAGTGTTCTTCTGTGTCACCACAGCTCTTAGTTGAACCTTAATTTCCGTCAGAATCTGCCTCAATTTCTTCCGGTCTGCCACATCTACTTTCCAATTCTGTATTCCACCTTCCTTCATATCCCGTAAAACCATTTTCTGGATCTTTCCCTTCTCCTTGTGCCTTCTGTGTCAGCTAAGAAAGTATTCTTTACTACTCTTTCTTCTCCCATACTGGCAGTATTCCCTGCCTATTGTAAATGGTTAAGTTTTATGTATGTTACTATGCCTGTATTTGCGTACCTAATCTATGGTTTGTTGTTATATCTGATTCGATATGTATTTTCATATATTTTTACTACTCCATATATTTTCCTTAGTGTCTTCCTTTCAAAGCTTCCCAACAGATGTATTTTTTTCTTTCTGCACTGACCAAGAAGATCTGTATGTAAATAATGGCCTAGTGAAGGTTTTGTAGATTTTTTATTTGGTGTTTTTTAGATAAAGTTCTATCTTAATAAGGGAAGTAGTTCAAACTAGGCTTTATTTGAAGTTATAATTCTTCTTTCGATTTTTGTGCTCTGGTCATTATTTGCCGTGATTATAGATCCCAGGTAGGTGTATTCATTGAGTATTGGGAATTTGTATGAATCAATATAAAGATGTGATCCTAGTCTCTTCTTGTGTAGTTTGTTCTTAGACACAATCATGAATTTGTTTTCCCCTCATTTATTCCCAGCCCTACTTGTTTTGAGGTGTCCTCTAAGTTCATGAATGCTTCCTTCACTACTTTGACTCCTCCTAATAATGTTAATGTCACCTGCGTACCTTAAAATTTGTTGATTGTTGGTCACTAAGGTTCCAGTTCATTTTATTCCTGCTCGTCGCACTTCAGCTTCTAGCACCAAATCAAACAGTATTGGGGGTAATCTTTCTGCCTGTCTGACATCTTTCTGAATTGGAAATTGTTTTGATATATTACAGTGAAACCTGTCAACTTGGCCACCTGCTTATCTTGGCCTAGTTCGTCTTGAACCTGCATTTTCCCATAAGACATTCGTTACTTACTACTCTGGAAGTTGGCCACACTGAAGCAATGTTTACCCTATGATGATAATGATAAATTTACCTGCGTATCTTGGCCACGCAAAATACCGTTTTGTTATTTTTCTTAACTTTTTCGTATTCCCATATGAGAGGCAGATGTTCTGTATTTGTGACTGGACACAAAGAAGCATAGATTCGCACGATTTGTTCTTGGAGGTCAATGGCCAGAACGCTACCCTCATAAAGGGGTGGTGAAGGAAGGTGTGAATAAGAAAAAGCACGTACAGGAATTCATGAAATGGTTGTACGTACTCGTATTTGTTTACCTTGTCTGTTTTGGTAAAACCATTAGCTATATCAACTCCTCTCATCAGTGGGGAGCTTTAGTAATTCCGGAAAATTCTCAAGGTTAAAACTAACTATCTCAATTGTCAACTATTGGCACCTGTCGGCTTGTCAAAAGATAGCGGAGTTTTTGAGATATCAATTCCCTCAAGATTTTCTCAAAACATCTTTTGCCCCGAGGGAAACACTTCTAGCTCATTAACAAGAGGTAGTTAACTACAATATTAGAATGTGCATATCTGCCAAAAAGAATAAAACAAATACGTCTAGAATGAACCACCATTCAGTAATAACTGAAAAGAAGTAATATAAATTGCATATGATTTTCCAATTTATAACTTAGCTTTTCTTGTTTTCAATTTGAATAACTCAGTGTGCTATAATATCAATTTCAATAAACTGCGTACATACGCTTCTATTTCATGGTTGTTTGTGTTATTGTGTTTTCAATCCGAATAATCCAATGTACCAGACTAGTTTTCAGGAAGAGAAAGGTATGCACATATATTAAACATACTATAGTAATATTTTCTAGTACTGTGTATTTTATGATTACTCAATATACATTATTTATAAGTAGCTGTCGTGCCACTGCTTATTAAAATTTTACAATCAAGTAATACTAAAAATCCTATTCTAAAAATACCAAATCACACTTATTTTCTGTAAGTTGGCCACCTGGCTATGTTGGCCACTTTTCGATGGAACCGATGGTGGCCAACATAGACAGGTTTCACTGTACTTCGTATTTTTGTGTATGTTCTTGAATATTTTGCTGTGATTTTACATAGCTGCACTACTTATTCAGAAATGAAATGAAATCTGTAGTTTTACGTTCCACGGTATGCCAGTTAGGGTAAAGGAGACGGTGATTATGAGAAACGAATAAATTGGTGGAATGAAGAAAGTGGGAGGAAACGGGAGAACCCCGCGAAAACCCACGAGCACGGTGTTGGTCCACCACAAAGTCCACACGGCGCGAACTGGGATAGAACGAGGGACTCCAAGCACCGGAGGTGAACGCTCTACCACTGAGCGATCGCGCTCCCTTACTACTTATTCCGTATGCCTAGTTTCTGAAGTGCGTCTCACATTTTCTACCTGTGTATCTTATCATAGGCTTTTAAAATTTATGACAAAATTATATATGGCGATATTATTTTTCCAGAATTTCAGTAGAGTTTGTCAGGTTGTGAATAGTGAGTGTATGTTTGTTCGTCCTCTTCTGAAACCACCCTGATACTATCTCATTAGGATTAGTAATGTGATTAGTCTATTGTGTATGATGGTTGTCCGGACTTCATACGTTGTTGTGAATAGTGTAATCGCGCTGTAGTTGTTGCAGGACAGTTGATCGCCTTTCTTACGCATTGAGTTAATTAATCCTGTTTTCCATTCCTCGGGCAGGTTTATAAGGCTCGTTTCAAATTTTCTCAATATACGTTATGTTTTCTATTTCTTGACCTTCTTCCTTAAGGAGTTCTGCAGCGTGGAGTATTGTCCATTTCAGGGCTTTTTAATCGTTTGATTGATTCTTTAACTTCTTGAACTATTGAGGTCTCTGTTGCTCGTTATTCGCTTTATGAGTTTATGGTTTCTTTACTTTCGTAATGTATCTCGGCAGTTTTTTGTGTTTCTTTTTCATTATGGAATACTCGTTCATTGTTTTAGTAGATCTTTAGAGTTGAGAAGATTGTCATCTTCGTCCTTAATAGCTGCACAGTATGGCTTGAAACCTCGTTTAAGTTATTTAACTTCTCTATAGAAGATTCTTATCTGGCCTGTGTATCTTATATTTTCAACTTCTATTTGTTCTCTAGGCTATGCTTTTTCTTTCTTTCATAATATTTTTTTTTTCGCTTTCTTCCTCGCTTAGTTGTATATTTCCTGCTTTTCCCTAGTTCTGTGTATTAACACGTTGTTCCTGACTATATTGCATTGATTTATTGCTATCTCGCATTCTGTCGAACCAATAGTTTCGTTTGGCCTTAATCTTTTTTTCCTATAGCTTCTTCTGTTGTTCTGAGAATATTTTCTTATAATGGCATCCATACCTCTTTGATATCCTGTTTTATTGTCCATTCTGTTTTTCTTATATATTGAGTGAACTTTGTTCCTGTATTCATTGGCTCATTGTTCATAATTTCTCTATATCCCATTCCATAATTTTTGGTGGGTTATATTCCTGCTTTGTTCTTATTTTTGCGTTGCTGTTCGTTATTATCAGATAGTGGTCAGAGTCTGTGTTGGTTCCTACTCTTATTTTCACATCTCGGATATTGCAAGATGGTAGGTTTTATTCTGATTTTGTTATCAACTGTTTGCTACAAAGCGGTTAATTTGATTTTCCAATCTTTCCATCTGCTGATTTTCAAGTTTCTTTTTGTATTTTATGAAGGAACCATGTGCTTGATATTACCATATTCTTGAATAATACAAAATCAATTAGTCTCATGCTGCTGCTGTTCGTGGTTTCATTTGCACTGTATTTTCCAGTCGCGGCGTGATAGGAGCTTTCTTTGCCAATCTTTGCATTCTTATAACCTACAATTACTTTCATATCGTATATAAGGCATTGGTTGTACACTTTATTTAGCTAGTTTTAGAACTCATCATTTACACTGTCATCTTTTTCTTCTGCTGGTGCATGGTGTGTAATGATAGTGATATTATATGGTTCTGCTTTTATTCTGATTTTACATACCCTGTTGTCAACTGGATGTGACCTCTGACTATGCCTGACATTCTTCTTGTCGTTACCACTGCAATAAATGGTTTCATTTTGTCTTTGTTGAATTCCCTTATTGTTCCACTTCATCTCCTGTATCCCACAAATGTCTATATTATAGTTCTGAATTTCATTTATTAATTTCTGAAGTGCTTCTAGTCTATAGAGCTCTGACGTTGAAGGTTCCTATTAACATCTCTTTGCCCCTTTTCCATTTCCGATCCCGTTTTCTCTTGATCCGGTCTTCTAACAATGACATTTTTTCCGGTGTTAGGTTGGCAGTCTGACGACCAACACTTAACCTGGGGGACCATGCCCAACTACTTTTGCCCCCTTACCTTCCACACGGGTTTGATACTCTCTCTCCACCAAGGGTTAAAAGCACAACCACGGGAAGGTGAAGTCGGACTTGGGGTGGTAGGCTTCATTTCAGAAAAGTAATCTGCCAATTTACCATTCGGTGCACTTCACCACCTACCAATTGTAGTGTCAATTAGTCTGTTATCTAGAGTACGCCTACGTTCTAATCTATCCCAGTACCGTTACCATTAAAAAAAAAAAAAAAAGCTTTGTTCTATAAGGACCGAATTACAATTTTATTTGTTAAGAACAAACACGACTTAATTACAATATCTTAAGCGAAAACTGTAAATTCGTCATTTTCCATGTTTGTAATAATATGGAGAAAGAAATTCACACAACACTTTACTTCTTGTTTTTACACTCTTTGATAAACGTATATCCGTAATATGCTAAGTAATGAATAAAGTACAATCTTTTGCTAACCTTAAATGAATTAAGAGGTAAACTTGATAATGGACAGGTTAAGAATGATTTATTTCCGCCTGCATTCAATGCTCATTTGTTTCGCTGGGTTTCAACGTCATGAACTGCAAATGGAAGTTATAATGATTGTGTTTTGCATTGACTTATAACGAAAGACAGTTACAGTGTTTGTTTAATTCCTGAAACAGGGAAATCAAAAGAGCAAATGAATTAAAGTTATGTAAGGCAGGGTAACGTATTTACATGAAAATAAAGTGAAACCTATACCGACCTATGCTTTCTTTATCTAGTAGACGTATCGTTTGGAACCGTAAATGTGTTTAGATTCTTGCACTTAGATTGAGAGCGGAAGTGACAACTACTTAAATAATCCATACACGCTTCAGTTGCGCGTTGATAAGACCGCTTTAAAAGGATATTGTAGAGTAGGGTCGGGTTAGCTTAGGATTAGGGAAGTTTGGACCAATGTAGTTAAAATTAATCAAGTGTAATTTCTTGTGTCTGCGTGAGGATACCAACTGGAGCGGGCATTGTATAGTTCACCCGGATTAAATTCTGAGATTTGTCACAATTAAATTTTTTCTTAAAAATTGCAATATTGCAATTGGAATGTGACTTTAATCTGTTTATTTCTTCACAGTATTACAAACAACTGCTTGATTTACAAAATTTACGAATATATATATTCTTATCACTGTTACGTATTTTCGTTGAATGCAAAATAACTTTTATTATTATTATTATTATTATTATTATTATTATTATTATTGGTATTGGTACTTTGGTGTAATATCCTATATATGTAGGGAGTTCATGAGTAAAGTCAGCTCACAACGTAAATATAAGATATTCAAACAAGTCAGCACTCGACTATTTATTTTAACATTGTCACAGAAGCACTAATAAAAACTTACAAGTAAATATAATATACTGTAGACCAATCATCTTACAGTCTTTACACAGATTAGGACAAATTAACTGATTAACGAACTATAAAGGAGCATATAAGAAAAATTGGGTCAAGAACTGTTAGAATACAAGAGAACTGTTAAATGAACGAAAAGGAACCGCGTGTGCTATAAATTATAACTGAATCGTATATCCTTGCGTAACAAATTGATTGAAATGATAATAAGGAAAAAAGAGGGATTGAATGTCAACTAGCGGATTTCTAAATGAGTCTGAAAACCTATTCATGGCGCAATGTGTAATTATTTTATCTTACTCACAAGTCAGAGTATTTGAAACTAATTCAGTAAATGCTCCAATGGTAAGAAATATGATTCTTAAAAATTATATATTCGACGCAAGCAAATCGCAAACAAACATCTAAAACAGAATTCTTGTTGCCAGCCTCAGAAATTCGTCTTTGATCTAGTGGAAGAAAAATGAATTTTTGCAAATGAGGCCTGCCAAAAATTTGCGTAAAATTGCCTTAAAAGAGAGAGAGAGAGAAACGAAGGTGTACATTTCACTTTATAGGAAAGTTGAACATTTCTTATCACTTATTATTATTATCTTCAATAAATTTCTGTTTTTCAATGAATAGGATAATTAAAACGTTACAATACTCAGCCGGGTGACGGCTGGCTACAGGAAATAAACGTAATATGCATTATTACTTTATAATTTTACATTTGTGTATCTGGCAGTAGTTCTAACAGAATTTAATAATCAAAAACAATTATTCAAAGACACGATGGGATGTACAAGAGTGAGTCATAAATCTTCCAATATTTCTACAATCCAAGCAGCAGTTGCGTATATACGCCGGGATCGACCGTAAGCACAAGGCCATACTAGAGCAACAGGTAGTGTGACAAGCCGTCTATTCAATACGGAGACAACCACCCCGTCAGTATCTCTAGTCAGATTTTAATGGCAGTAACTGTAAATAATCAACATCATCTGATGTGTGAAATCTTTATGAATTCGAACTCGGGTCATAACACTGCGCCAGCAACCCAAAACATTTATCATGCGAAAGAGAAAGATGCAGTTAACCACGGCACAGCAACTCGTTGATTCCAGAAGTTTCATACAGGTTGTAAAAATGTCGAAGATCAGCCAAGGTCGAGTCACTCCACGGCAACAGATTCTGAAGTCATACGATATGCGATTCAGAAAACTCCATCGTCACCAACATACGACGATTGTCAAGCCATCTCGAAATGTCCCAGTCCATTGTGGTGGGTTACGAACTGGGGAAAACCACCGGAAGCTGCCGCATTGTGCCATGTGCTGAGTTGAACCCTCTCAAGTTTAGAGGAAAGTGGATGTGTGCCGACAACTACCGAAAAATGCGGGTAATGTGCGTTTTCTGAAACGGATTGTCACACACTACGAAAAATAGGTTTTTTCTCGAAATACGAATGTGCAAAAGCAGCGGTTGGGTAAGGGCCAATTTCCAGAACCAGTCATCAAACAGGGCTGTTTTGAGCAAAGGTAATCCTTTGTATGTAGTGGAACTACGAGGGGATATTTCACTTCGAATCCATTCTTAAAAGTCGTACCATCAATGCCAATCTTTATTTCAAACACTTGGAGCAGCTATATGCTTCACTACGCCAAAAATATCCTGCGTTTGTGAACCGAAAGCGCGCAATACTGCAATAGAATAACACAAAACTATACACGACTTCAAAAATCCAACAAAAAATGTAGGAACTTCATGGAAGTGAACTGATGCCATATCCGGAATATAGACTTTACTTTCTCCCTTCGAATTACTACCTATTCTGGTTCATGGCGCACTTCTGAAATCACAATGAACAGGTATGTTGTGTACCAGAATATTGCTAGACCATGGCAAACCCTTGTGTATTACAAGTTAATTAAATCAGTTTTTTCTTACTTGAAATATCCAGTAAAATATATTTATTAGTTTCGAAGTCAAACTGATTTATTCCTCGGTGAGAGTCCTCAAGACTATGGTACACGAACTATATGGTGACAGGTTCTTTCATTCTGTTAATCTAGAAATTTATTTGAAGGAAAACAGTCATCAGGTATCTTTTGTAAGTTATTGTCACTTCCCAATATCTGAAATAAAAGTTATGGAGTGTCGACATAAAATTCAGCAGAACATTAAAAAGTAACAAGACCTCAATGATGGTTCCGCGGTGCATCAACACAACTAGTTTTGTAACTAGATAACTGCCATTAAATCGCCTGAAGGCCTTTCGTTACAAATAGCTGTGTACTTACGTTTGTAGAATATCATAAAATTGTGCACTTTCGGTATTAGACATTAGTCTAAGTCGAGTCTAATTGGTGGTTCTAAAAGGCAAAAGCTAAACAGAACTATACCTTCAATAACTAGTTCATGAATGTCCATTAAAGACAGTAATTGAATTCAGTTTTATGGACAATATAGTTAAAAATAGTTCCTAGTACTGTGACAAAACAACTAAAAGAATATACGAATAATTTTCATAAGGATAAAAGTAGACTAAAGTTTACATTTCAAACTATTGAATTTCAGAAAACTTATCAAATAAACAAAAACATAAGTGGATTCAAAGAACTTAGCCTAGCTTTAGCATTCAAAGTCAGAGAAAAAAAAGTCATACAATTAAGTATTAATTAACATAAACATTGTAGAAAAACTAGAAGAAAAATCCAAGTACAGCAATAACCTAGAAAATAGAATAATGGTACCTTCAGGTATAATTCAGATTTGAGAATGAACCCTTGTAAGAGCCGTTTAGAGAGAAAACTATAATGAATATTCAGAATTGTATATAATGAATATTCAGAATTATATATAATGAATTCTTACTTCATATTGGTTTTCTTCATATATATATATATATATATATAATATTAGTTTGTAGTTAACTAAACGCTATATGTTTATTGTCGTTATATATGTACTTGTAAAATACCTTTATATATATTCCATGTAATATTCCTAATTATACTTTTGTTAGGTTAGGTGGTAGAGCAGCCTACGGCTGAACCTCGCCTCAGGAATAAAGGCATTTTCAATTCAATTCAATTCAATTAAGGCTAATGTCCCCTAGTACATCTATGGCAGTCTAGAAGTAGATACCCAAATAACCTTAAGCAAGTATAAATGAAACATTTTAATAACTGCTTCCTCCCACCTTACTACTACACACACAAACACAAAGAGAGAGAGAGAGAGAATAAGATAAACGAAAAGCTTCGCAGCTTGAAGAGATACAAAGGAGAAAGATTATTCTTAAACATTAATAATAATAATAATAATAATAATAAAAAGCGGAATCTTTCTGAAATAAGCTAAATATATAGAAATGAGTACGGAGAACTAACTACAGACTAAAAGGCTATCCTAAACATTTCACAATACAATGAATATTATACTAATGCAAATAAAAAATACTTTGGGAACAAACTAAAGCTATAAGGTATGTAATCAAAGACTCTGTGTAGCCCAATAACAACACAAGTAATAAAGACAGTATGAAAATAATAGTGAAAAGAACAAAAGCGGAAAAAAACTGGAAAAAGAAACAAACTTCATCGACCTAACATTGCGCAATGTATGACTCTACCTGAAATGACTGTAATATAATAGCTATTTGCTCTTGTCATTAGTTTCTGGAACACCGCAGAACAAATCAAATTACTAGCCTCCAGAAGTATTCAAACTTCTTTATGTTCGACAGACAGTAGCAGAAAATAAATAAAAGTAACAATCAGCATGATAAAATTGCTCTCCTGTAAACTTAGACAAATGTGACACTATACCTCCGAGGGGGAGATATATCACCCATAAACCTAAAAATCCTCTTAACATGCCCGAACAACGCAGCAAACACAACTAACTAGAAGTACCAAATGACAAAAGAAAGAATAACAGTTCACCCCAAAACTAAAAGAAGAGTCCTTAAGGACAACCAGAACTAGCTTATATTTACCTATATGCCATCTTTGGCCTATCTAAAGTAAATAAACTTCTCACCTTAGATGTAGTCCTCTCTGTTTTAGTTTATGTTGATATTTCGACTGACTTGGGAGTCATGCTCACATCCGTTTGTTACTTCTTTCAGGCTGGTAGTCCTTTGTACTCATCATTAACTGCGTGTGTACTGTCCTGTAAAGAAAATTGGCCCAAGGATTCCCGGACTAAACTAATTTCACATAACACTTATTACAACTTTACCACTTTCATTGAGATTGGTATCCGTCCACTAACATACGAATTAAAAATAAGCTATTTCTTGTAACGGATTTTGCTTCCAAGTTTATTTCATGATATTTGTATGTTAACTCGGTCACTTAACATATTGATTTTCATGTATTCTCTTACTCTAATGTCGCTAGTTAATAATTGAATTTATTAAGGCTTTTGCGCAAATTCGTTATTTCATATTCATTAAATTCTTATTGTTAATTAACAAAAAATTGGTTTCTTACCAGTATATCCTCTCAGTGGGAAAACTAAATATTCTCCAGACGTATCGGAACAACAATTCCATCCCCATCCTCAGTAAGGTAACAAGGATAAAAACGTATAGGAGAAATATGGTATGGGAACAGGAATACATACCACCGAATGAGCATAACTTAAAACATACCCTCTTCTTGTTACTTTTTTGATTATCTAAAGTGTTCTTTAATTTGAGTGTTAATATTGAGCTTGGTTTAACGTTATATGTGAAGAATCACATTCACATTGAGCACGATAAATACTTCACTTATTTAATAGATCAATAAAGCAACTTTTAAAGTCAGTGAGCTGCTTTTCTAAACTTTATGGAGGTATACTGGTAGCAGATATGATGAATTTTTGTCGATAATTGTGGAAAATATAAAATTCTATTAAATTTTTGTTTCTTTGCGAATAGCTTGTTTAGGAATTTGTATCAATCTGTGTGTTTGATTAACCCATTCTTGTAAGATACGAACTTATAGCCGTTCTTTCCTCTATTTGATATAAAAACTATTTCATCATTGAGATCACATGGACGATCACAAATTTGTAGTGCCCTACGGAGGAAATTCTTCCAAATATTGGCCTTGTACAGTGTTGAATGGGATGACTGTTGATGTATGTATATAAGTAGTACTTCCAGTGGGTTTTAGATATACTTTCGTTACAAATTTATTATGCGCTTGAGTAATCAGTAAATCTGGAAAAAGGAAGTCAGTTATCAGATTCAAGCTCGAGAGTGAACTTCAACTTAGGACGCTGATTATTGAACTGTTCAAATATCAGTAAAAGAATTTTCATTACGTGCAAGTAGTAAAACGTCATTAGCATAAGGATAATATACATAAATGTTTCCAGTTGTAAAATGTGTTTAGTTTAATTCTAAATCCTGGTGTTTAAGTATATTAAATGTTATCGTTTAAGTATATATATTGCTGTCTTGTGTGTCTTATTTTTCTTATTAACTGTTTCGAACCGCGTGCGTTTGATTATACTAGCTTCTTCTGTCCAGTGATTAACCTTCTCGACTCTTCCTATTTTCCTTTGCTGACTTATGATGAGGAACAGTGAGCGAAGTTTGCAAATCAAGTATTTTTCTAGATAATTTCCGTTGTTTATTTCGCATGTATGTAAATCTTAAGTATAAAAATGAATGTATGTATGTGTGTATATTTGTCCCATATACAAATCCATACCGTTAGCTTGACATACTTCAAAGTAAGTGTATCGAAGAAACCGAAGTCTGGAAGAGACCACAGGCTGTTTAGGATTTTTTGATGTTTATCCTATGGAGAGGAGGAGAAGAGATTCAAACGGGAAGAAATGGTTTGAAATTTATGCCAGAAATAGTCTCTCACGAGATTCTTATGTTAGGAAATGAAACTGTGTGGGGGTAAGACACTCCTAGCAACCCTAGGAGACGAAAATGGGGTGACATGTAAAAATAATCGAAAACGACCGATGTTAGTGTTAAATCCATAGTTTTCGGTGTCGCTAAGCTAGTTGATGACATTCCCTCATGTCGTCTAAGTCCAAATTCAGTCCCGATCGTCATAGAAAGTGAGATGGGGAGAAAACTAACATGCCCACAGTAATCGAATTGAATTGAATTGAAAAGGTTGGGGTGGGTGCGCCGAAGGTCTTTTAGCACCCATCACTAGGTAAGAGGACACACAGTAGACGCGAAGAGACGCAAACACACACAGCTGAAAACCGTACTCTCCGTAGAGGAGAATGTCATAAGGAACACACTAAAACAGTCACTCAGGGCACCAGGCTGATTGCAGAAAAAGAAAAGCACAAGATAAAATAATAATGCAAGAAATGTTAAAAGCGGTGCACTCACAGAACACTGCACAGTCACAGAAGCACACAGAAAAGTCAAATGGCTGATAAAACTTGCTGAAACATGGACATAAATAACATGGAAAAGGTTTTTCTGTTCCCTATAAAACCACTCTACAGTTGGAAATTTTTATTTTTACTGACTTACTTAGGTAATACTAACGAAAACGTTCAAGCATACATACCGAATTTCACGTTTGTATTCCAATTTCAAGTACCTAAAATATGAGATTATAAGTCCAAAAGATTCCCATTTAAATAGCATGGGGAATTTCTTCATCTCCCCTTTAGACTCCCAAAAATTAAAGATATTCACTTTTGACAATTTTTCGGTCGGTTAGTTCTGAAAAGCTACAATCATGTCAAATTTAGTCATTGTAGCCCTACAGGAAGTGCCCTATAGTTTTGGGGTGTAAAAGGTGTGCCATATAAATACCATGGGAAAGATTTTTCAGTTCCCCATAAAACCACTCTAAAGTTACTGATTTACTTAGGTAATACTAACGAAAACGTACAAGCATACCGAATTTCAATTTTTAATTCCAATTCCAAGTTCCTAAAACATGAGATTATAGGTCCAAAAAAAGACCTATTTAATTAACATGGGGAAATTCTTCATCCCTCTTCATAATTTCAACTTTCCACGTCAACCGGAAGCACCCCTTTAATTTATGTCGGTTCATGTAGTTTTATATACAGTTAGGATATGTTGGTGGCAAATATAATTAAGATTACAAGCTTTTATGAAAGGTGTATATCATTGGAGAGAAAACCCGAGGCAGTATGAAACTCGCAACATGCGCGTCATGTAATGAACTCCGTAATTTCGCAATGTGGAAAGGTAGGGAACAACTAAGTATATTGAAACGCCAGTTATGTTTAGTGATGTAGCAGCGAGGATTCAGCATCAAGAGTTTTGGGCCCTGTTGATACTCTTCGTATTTAGGTAATGAAAACTGAGACATTAGCGATCGTGATTTTGTAGTTCGGGTAAATGAATTAGAATCTCGTTTGGACATAACTCTCTGACAAATATTTAATAGAATATATCCTCCCCGCTGTTCTAGTGGCTAGCATGTGCGCCTTGCTTGTGTAGGGTCTTGGGTTCGATTCCCGGTGGGAGAGCCCTTGGGAACTAATGTTGCATGTGACACATTATGACTCCTTTAAAAATGTACAATTTTAAATTTAAATCCAGCAATATGCCACAATTGAGAATGCCAATATACGACATTGACATGGTAAACTACAGAAAGAAGTGAAATATGAACAAAAACATCAGAGGTGCAAAAAGTGCAGCCAAATTCGTCAGCCTCAAAAAGTGTTGAGATGAGGGTGGATGAGCCAAGTTCCATGGCCACTGCATCTGAAACGAACACTGGAACTTGGCGCGAGGTGTCAAGGAAAATGATGTTAAGGAACATTAGGGATAGTGGTGGTCGGCGTGGTGGGTTTGGGACCACCACCAACCTTACGAATATCAACTTTGCTAAGACGCTAAGGCACATATACAGTATACTGCAGTAAGAGTTGATGGTTCGAAACCCAGACAAGGAAACCTTATATTCCTGCACGAAGTGTCAAGGTAAATGATGTTAACGAGCCTTAGGGATGGTGTTTGTGAGCGTGGTGGATTTGGGGATCGCCACTAGCCTTAGGGCTGAAATGTCCTGGCCGTGAAACTAGGAACAGACATCTTAATGTATTCGAATATGTTAGACACCTACGCGCGAAGTTCCAGTGTTCGTTTCAGAGGCACTGGCCAAGGAACTTGGCTCATCCATCCTCATCTCAACACTTTTTGAGGCTGACGAACTTGGCTGCACTTTTTGCACCTCTGGTGTTTTTGTTCATATCTGACAAGGGACATCACCCAATTGTCCGGCTCCGATTTCAATGAAACTTTTATTGCTGATAGAGGACATGTAATCATTACTTGTGATGACAGAAATTTTTGCCATGGTGCATGTTTTCTATTTTTTAATAATTTTTAAAAGTTGTGATGTGGTCAATAGAGATTACTGCAGAAGTCCCTTATTACCCTTTGTAAACGGAGTGTTAATGAAAGAACAACCATGTAGATACGTATAGAGCCTAGGGGGAAGTCGTATGGTACGTATGACCTTGACGGCAGCCATCTTGAAATCCACCATTTTGAATTAAGGTCAAGTTTTTAAATGGGAGTAGGGTAACATGATACATAATTTCGGGCTAGAATTTAATCGGAAAGACAATGGTGAAGTTAGTTTTAAGATACGCCCATTTGGGGAAAAGTTACAGGCATATTAATTGTTTATACTTACTATGTGCGTAAGTCCCTTACCTCCGCTTCTAACCCGCGTATTAATGATAATAAGTAGATAAAGGTTTCTGTAATACATATTATGCCTAGAGGAAGGTGATACGATAAGGATATTCTTGACGGCAGCCATCTTGAAATCCGCAATTTTGATTTAAAGTGGTTTTGAAAAATGAAAATCATAGCATGTGACACCTCATTTTAATAGTAAAATTTCCCCAAAAGCCAATGATATGCTTATGTTTGTTCTATAGTTAACCAGTATGAATTTAGGGTCTTCTAATGTGCAGCAAACATCCATTCTTCGATCTTCCAAATTGGAAACACTCCAACGCATGTTTTAAGATTCCAACTGGCACTTTGCAATTGTTGCCATGGCTCATGTTTTCTAAATTTATTACATTTTTTTAAGAGTTGCGATTTGTCAGTTCATGAATAGTGTTGGGATAAGCATCCAGCAATCTTTCTGAATTTTGAAGACTTGCCATGTAATTATTGAGTTCATAGGCAATGTAATTATTTATTTCCTATACCTGGTTTTTGGGGAAAATTTACTATTAAAATCTGGAGCCACATGCTATGGTTTTCAGTTTTCAAAACTTCACTTTAATTCAAAATGGCGGATTTCAAGATGGCTGCCGTCAAGGTGATACGTACCATACGATTTCCCCCTAGGCTCTATACGTATCTACATGGTTGCTCTTTCATTAACACTCCGTTTACAAAGGGTAATAAGGGACTTTTGCAGTAATCTCTATTAACCACATCACAACTTTTAAAAATTATTAAAAAATAGAAAACATGCACCATGGCAAAAAATTCTGTCATCACAAGTAATGAACACATGTCCTCTATCAGCAACAAAAATTTCATTGAAATCGGAGCCGGACAATTGAGTGATGTCCCTTGTGAGTATTAGTTATTTGTTGTTGAAACTGTAAAGTGATCTAAGAAATTGTTAGTATATGTTAGTGAAGGAACATAAATCAATGAACGCGTATGGTAAATTGTAAAAAGTTCGTTTTATGCAAAACGAAAATGGAAATAAAATAACAATGAAAATCGGAGTTATTGACGCTTGAGTTGTTACGTACTATATTGTATGTGAAGTGCAGTGATTCAGTGCTTGTGGCCTGAAGGCGTGAGTATAATTGTTTAATAGAGCTTCCTTATGGGAACTAGTGTATGTATGGGCTTTCTGTAGATACTCTCCTTTTCTTTTAGTTCTCAATTCCAACAATGTTTTCATCATCAATCATTTATATTGTTTATCTTTAAAAAATCATTTATATTTGTTCATCGTTAAAAATATTGCGTATATTAAATCAAAATGTTTGCTTTCTTTTCAAGTAATGTCATTTCTATTGTTTTGTTTTGTTTCAGATCCAATATAAATATCAATGATATACTAGGTGATTACTGTCTAACATTAGTAGACTCTTTGGATACATTGGCCATTTTGGGAAACATATCTGAATTCCAGAAAGCAGTTGAACATGTGGTAAATAATGTCAGTTTTAACAAGGATAACACTGTTCAAGTTTTTGAAGCCAATATAAGGTAATAGCTCCAAATATTTCAAAGATTATAGTAAACACTTAACTTTAAAAAGCTGGTGATCACAAACGGTCTGAGAAACAGTCCGAAAATTAATTTCTTCTTAACGAAATTATAATTTAAAGTTTTTATAAGGCACGCAATAATTACCTGTGTGCATTAATTCTACCTACAAGTGGAAACACATTTTTTTGAATTTTCTGTAATTTTTTCTTAAGAAATCTTGTTTATTTTGAGGAAACATCCTATTATTTTTAATAGTACAGACAATTGTTTTTATATATATATATATATATATATATATATATATATATATATATATATATATATATGGTCTAGGAATTAATTCGTGCGGGTGGACAAGAGATGGCGCAACGAACGGAGCGTCCCACAGTTCCGTGTATCCACACATGTGTTGCAAACCCCTGTCATCGCGTATCGTTCGTAGTATAGGGCAGTGGATTAAAGCGTCAACAACACCAGTTTGTAGTTAAGTGAACATGGCGCAATTTGTGCCTGATAAAGTGTTTTTGCGGGGTGTCCTGCTGCATTACTTTAACATGCAGAAAAGTGCGACTGAAAGTCATCGTATTTTGGTGGAAGTGTATGGTGACCATGCTCTAGCTGAGCGAACGTGTCAGAAGTGGTTTGCACGGTTTAGAAGTGGTGATTTCGGCTTGGCAGACCAAGAGCGAGCTGGACAGCCAAAAAAATTTCAAGACGAAGAATTGACAGCATTGCTCGAGCAGGATTCGTGTCAAACGCAGGAACAACTTGCAGCAGCATTAGGCGTTGATCAAACAACAGTCTCCAAACGCTTGAAAGCCATGGGAATGATTCAAAAGATGTCACATTGGGTTCCACATGAATTGAAAAACAGAGACGTTGAAAGACGAAAAACCATTTGCGAATTGCTGCTTCAACGACAGAGCAGAAAGGGGTTTCTGCATCGAATTATTACGGGTGATGAGAAGTGGATCCATTACGAGAACCCTAAACGAAAAAAGGCCTGGGTGAAACCAGGTGAACCAGGTCCATCACAACCAAAACGAGATATTCACTGTGCAAAGGTTATGCTGTGCATATGGTGGGATATGAAAGATGTGGTGTACTATGAGCTGCTGCAACCGGGTGAAACTATGAATGGAGAACGTTATCGACGACAATTAATGCGTTTGAAGCAAGCTCTGGCCAGAACACGACCAGAATGGGAGAACAGACATGATAAACTTATTGTTCAACATGATAACGCTCGCCCACATGTCGCAAAACCGGTCAAAACCTATTTAGAAAATGTCGGATGGGAAGTTTTACCCCACCCGCCGTATTCACCAGACGTTGCTCCTTCGGACTACTACTTGTTCGATTGCATGAACAACGATTTGATTGGACAGCGGTTTACTTCTTCAGAAGATATCGAAACATGGGTCTCTGACTGGATCGCTTCCAAGGATGAGGACTTCTTTCGCCACGGAATCCGTACATTGCCTGACAGATGGGTGAAAGTGGTGGCTAGCGATGGACAATATTTTTCTTAAGGTATTTATGTATTTTGTGTTTGTACTACAGCTTCAATGTGTGCGTACCAACCGCACGAATTAATTCCTAGACCAAATATGTTTTCTTTTCCTTCTTGTTTTTCTTTGCATATAATTCGTAAGTTTCAGTCCGGTAACTATGACATAAATCTAAATCAAAGGTTTCTGGAACTTTTTCTTAGTTCCTTTAGCACATTTGAGTCGGAATATATGTACCTTCACAGGTCACATTAAAGGACCAGAATTACATGTTGAAAATTACAGTTCTGTTCTACTTTAAGTGTTAATATTAAGGATAATTCCAGTGTTGATTTCAAAGAAATCATAGATATATAATAAAGATTTCTTCTAACTTCAAGAGCATGGTAGTTATATTTACATGAAATTCCATCATTTCTCGATTTTAGAAAGTATAAAATACTGTTGCCTTTGCATATAGTGAGTGATGTTTGAAGATACTTGGCCACCCACTTTGCTTATAAAAATCTGAAAAATGCCGATAATATATATATCTTTGATTTTTCATTTTCATGTGTAGATGAGATGACATCAGTTTTTGAAGAAAAATAGATCGTCGTACATGTTAGTGTAAATTTTATCCAATGATACACAAAGAGAGAAAAAATCCACAACTGGACCGAGATTCAGATCCAGGTTCTTCGGCGTACCGTGCCGATGAGTTAACCACTATGATACTCAATCCGGTCTTTCCATACATTCCAACAGCCACACATTCCCTCACTCTTGAAGTCGGTGTTCATTCATTCAGATCACACGGTTTATGCCGAAACTACTGTTGTGCTTGGACAATCCAATATCCACATTCGGTACATCTCGGACAATGTATTATACATTATATTGATAAATGGAAAGACAATAATGAAGGAAGTGGTCTAAGTGAACGAATACAGACTTCAAGAGTGAAGGATTGCGTAACTGTTCAAGGAGCGGACTGGGTAACGTAGTGGTCAACGCATCGATACGGTACGCCGAAGATCCTGGGTTCGAGTTTCGGTCCAGTCGTACATTTTTGCACTCGTTTTCTGTCATTTAATTCGCATCTATAGAGGAATTAATGTGTTAAAAATCAATTGTTTTTTCATTTGTCAATAAAATTTTATCCAGTTGATTTTTCTTAATTAATTTATTCTTTTCATAGGATATAAGTGATTCTTTTTTAACTTTCGAGCGAGAATAGGAGAGAAGAAAGTATATTAATCGTGAAATAACATCGAATTCGAAATTTCAACGGATTTACATGTTTCATTCCCCTACATACCGAAAGACGCACTTTGGATGTGTCCGTTTGTTCGTTCCGACATAAATATGTTCGTTCGTCTAGAGGCCATACCGTTCAACGCCTCAAGATGAAATTTTAACACTAAGGTTCTTACAAGATTCTCTAGGGTGGGTTTTGAATCCTACCCCGAAAAATAATGGTAGTTTACTGGTAAACGGTGAAAATCAAAATTTCTGATTTTCTCAGAAACGACTATAACAATTTTGTTCATATTTCATAAATCAATGTTACATTAACAACCCTATAATAAGGGATAATTCATTTTTCTAAGAAAAATCCGTAAGGGGTTTTTACTTTTGCCGGACGATTTTCTCCTAAGCGAATCAGATTATGCTTTTTCATATACCATAAATACTATTTCTTAATAGCCTGATCATATACCATAACTTATTTGTCCTGAAAACATCCAGAAAAAAATAGTTTAATGTTCGGAATGTTTTATTTTGGGATGACTTCTTCAAAAACCTACAGGAGATTTTGTCCATATATCATAAATCAATGTTTCATTAATAACCTGATAATATGGCATACCTTATTTGTTCTTAAAAAAATACGAGAGGATAGTTTACTTTCATCATCATAGGTATTGTGCCTTTATTGGCAGGTCACTTGCCACAGCTGAGAAGCTTCCATGCTCCACGGTCTTCCGCTAACCTCTTCGTCTTCACGTATGATCTTTCTGTTTTTATATTATCCATTAATTGTGGTCTCCTTCGCCCCCTCCCTCTCTTTCCCGCCACCATACCCTCTAGGACGTCCCTCATGATACAATCTCTTCTTTGGCAATGTCCCAACCAGTTTCTCTTCCTCTTCCTAATAATATCTAAAAGTGTTCTTTTCTCACCCACCATTTCTAACACACTCTCATTCGTTATCCGCTCGACCTAACTAATTATTTCCATTCTTCTCCATACCCACATTTCGAAGGCTTCCACTCGATTTTCATCACCTTCACGTAATGTCCACGTTTCCGCCCCATACAGTAAAACACTCCACATGAAGCATTTTATAAGTCTTTTTCTCAACTTTTGGGGATGTTTATTTTCGGATGATTTTCTCGAAAACTACTCAGGTGATTGTGTTAATATTTCATTAATGATAGTATAATATTGCATTAATCACTTCTCGTGAAAATATCCTCAAGGGATAGTTTACATTTTAAAAAATCCTCAAATACGACTCATGCAATTTTGTTTATCTCATAAACAAATATTTCATGAATGATTTTAATATATGGCATAAGTCATTTCTCATGGAAAAAAAAAAAAAAAGCCCACGAAGAGCTTAGTTTTCTTCGACAAACTTTTCCGAAAACATAATATTTCATATTTCATAAATATTTCAGTAATTACTGTAGCACAACATGTTTAAGACATTGGAGCGAGAAAGTTCAGTACTGTGGCCCGTATTTTTTATTACGTTTGTATTCAAATGTTATTTTAGGTTATGATAATCTTGAAAATTTAGTTCCACAATTTACAAGATGCATACTAACTCGCTAATATCTTATTTCAATAAAACTGCCTTACAAATGCACCTATCAGCAAGTGAAAGAGCAAAGTAGATAGAAGAAAAAACTAGAGTTTGAACGTGGGGACATTTCGAACAATGATTCGAGTTATCGGAAGTGACAAATAATGAAATAATGTGTTAAGGTTGTTTTCATGTATATTATTGTGTACTCCTCCCCCCTCCCCCGCAAAAAAGTTTATTTGCACTCATTATATTCGTTCTCATAGTACTGTCGAATGATTACCCCTGACACCTGCTTATCACCGAGAACGCCTTTGGTGGTATCGAGTGTGACTGCAAACGCGCACCGCGTGGGGTCGGTGGGTATTTAGGTAAGCGGTAAAATCCAGCATTGTTCGCACTTATGTTGAACCCACACCTGTCATGCTCATATGGGGAAAGTAAACTACACATTCCGATTGCACCTGGTCTTCATTTAGAAGAACATTTTTTTCTAGTTTATGGTCTTACGGTTATGTTCCGAGGGTAACGGAGATGGTCATGATAATGAAATGGTGGAATGAAGAAAGTTGGAAAACTCCGAGAAAACTCATGCACACAGTGTTTGCCCACTACAAAGTCCACTTGGCGCGAACTGGAATCGACATAGGAACCCCACGAACCAGAGATGAACGCTATACTACTGAGTCACCGTTGTTCCTTCAGGAAAGTATGACTAGGATATTGTACTTTGTTACGTCGCAAATCCTGTTTTCCAACCCGTATCGGTTGAATAGCATGCATTCCGTACCCTACCAGGGCAACCAATCGTGCTCTTCTCGGTATGCATCTACTTTGGCCTGCTAGACCTCCGGACTTGAGTCATATCGAGCACATGTGGGACATGGTGAGATGACGCCTGATTGCTAACCAAGCTCTGATAATAACATTGTTTAGCTATGCATTTAGAATATAATAATTGTGGGAAACCGTACGACGAATAGACATTCCTTGGAGTCAGATCCGTGAATTTCTTGTGGTTGTTTAATCCCTAACATTTTCAGAAAAAAATAGTTACGAATTATTTATTTATTTTACGGTTTTGTGTGGATATGAAATGATACAAATAAACAATTTTTATATAATCACAGGCAAGTAAGATAATGAAAAGCAAAGTAGAAACAAATAATGATATGGAGGGAAAATAAAAACATTTAATTACTAAAAAATAAAAATATCATAGAATGCCATTCTATAGATTGTCTCAGCTGGTATCTAGTTTTGAACGTGTGAATATGGAGCTTTTTTCATTAAATGCTGACTTAATAATACCGTCAAGAAAGGGGAAATTGGCGTTACTCACTCCACAAAACTGAACCTTCTTATGATAAAAACACAATTACGTAATTTTAAATATTCATTTCCCAAGCTTTATGGTAGGCAAATGCGAGTAAGAATCAGTTCGTCTTTCCATTTTTAAACGTTCTGATCGGAACACTTTTCTTTCTCCATTTCAGTGAAAAACATGATGTCGTAGAAAAGAAAAATCTGGTCCTATGAGATGATGTAAATTGATGTCATTCGTGTTCACCTTACCAGAACTGAAACCAACTAGGAAAAGACAGAAAGGGAGAAAAGGAGGAGGAAAGGGTTTGTCGTTTATTCTACGGCTGTCTTTAGTAATATGATGTGTAATCCGTAGTGGGTTGGTTTGTGTAATTGAGAACCTGAGAGCTACCAAAAGGGAAAAGTAGATTTTCGAGGAGTCATTCGGCATTGGAATTCTACTATATGTAAGGTCAAACGAGAGCCCTTCTATCATGAAGGTGATAATCTGGCCCCACGTAGCGTAGCGGGTTCGATTCCCGATGGGAACACTCGGTCGGAAAGGTGTAAAAGCACTTTCAGGTCATCCATCCTAAGTGAGTTTCTCTCATTCACACCAAGCAATACCGGGATGGTACCTAACGTAAATGTCCCAGGATGTTTCCCCTACTTTGCCGGGTAGTGTGGTCATCGAAAGGCATCATCCCTTACATGCAACGGGCTAAAATGGCTATAGTTGCCGCCAGCCCAGAAATATAATCCCTAATTCCTTATGAAGGAAAGAATGATACAGTCGTTTGTCGCAAAACTACCCCAGTTTAGTAATAATTCATGATGATAGATGCATGCTACTTTATTGTCGCTTTATATCGCGTTTCTATGATTTTTGAGCCAACTGTTATGTGATACAGATTTAAAAATGGTTATAAATATATGACGTGAGACCACCGTTAGCTTTTTCAGAACAGTTCTAATTTGTTGCTCTTATCTCTGGTGCGTGGTCTCTGTGGTTCGATTCTATCTCACGCCAAATGGACTTTGTGTTGGACAAACATCGTGTGCGTGGATTTCTCGAAGTTCTCCCACTTTCATCATTTCATCTTTTAGTTCATTATCATCATCACGATCTTCCTTAGCCTCGGTGCATAGTATGGGACGTTAAACTTAAAAATATTATTTAAAAAAAAAAAAAAAAACTGTCGTGGAATTGAGCCATTTGAGTCATCAATAGTTTCCAGAGGAATATTGTTCCATTCCTCATGCACTGCTTCACTCAATTCCGTCAGCAAGGTTGGAAGAGGAGATCTGCTACGGAGTCTTGACTTTCAGAACTGACCAGGTGTTTAATAATGCTGAGGTCAGGGTTGGGGACCCACGGTAGTAGTTCACCGTGATGTTCATGGAGCCACACGTCAACAGTTCCAGCAATATGAGTTGGCACATTGTCATAATGAAAATTTGCATTTTGCACTGAAACATATAGATTACAAGATGCATGTGGTTACCTAAAATGTTCACATAATCACAAGAAGTAATATATTCTGTGAACATAATCACAGAACCTACTGAATAACAGGAACTTGTGACCCACATCAGTCTTAAGCATAAGCTTCTTTGGCGTGCGCGATACATAACTACGGCCTGTTCGAAATAAGGTGAAAGAGGGCTCATCGGACCATAGGAAGGGAGTAACAACTCTGTAATAGGCAGTGATATATAAATGAATATTCCGCGGTTCCATTAGAGGTGATATATTTTGCATGTTCTATCTGTATGTAGCATTTTCTTCACGTTAAAGTATTGTTGACGGTAATCAGCAGTTTAGAAATTGCAACTCCACCGCGAATGTTCAGATTAATCAACTAGCATTAGACTATGGTCGCAATAAGCTGCTCCAGGTACTGTTTGAGTCTGCAGCCACTTTTGCAGCATTCGTTCTGCGGCCCTTAATGACAATGTTTCAATGCTCGGCGATCACTGCCACAGTCTACTATTACTCTTCGCCAACGTTGTTTCGCCATGAGCTCTGTAGGCCGTCATCAGCTTGGACACTATTTTTCACTGCTCACCTAATATACTGCCAACCTTAGGTACACTTGCGCCAGTTAACCACACCCACAATTTGGCCTCTTTGAAACTCACGAGAGGGCTCTCATTTTGTATCACCACCGTCTACCTACTGCAATACACGTCTCCGTCCTTTCCCTCCTGGCGTACTACATGCAAGCATCTAATACACCACTAACAACAGCCAGGAATAACTAAACACATCTTCAGTGTTACAACCTCCCGATTTGCAAACTTAAAATTAGCCCACTATTTTGATTATATAATATCTTGGGGGTTGTGGTACTTCGAATATAATTAATGTTCCAGCGTTATCTTTAAAACTTATTGGATCAAATTGTGACGTTATTACTATTGTGGTTTAACGTACTTTAGTTGGATACATTTATTGTACATTTGTTTCTCAAATACACTTTTCTTTTCCTTGTGCGCTCGCATACCAATCCTGACATGTTAAAAATATTTAGTTTATTTTATCATAACAAGAATATATATGCATGAAACTATTCGTTAACTTTTTTTTTTTTTTTGTTTTGGTTTACATCAGCTGGGTATAATCTGGTTTGAGACTTATTTTTAATTAGTATTATTTTCTTAGAATAAGTGATTAGTTCTCATCTTTCTGAATTTAGATTAATATTAATTTATGCTTGTATATGGTAACAGCTCGAAGACAGTGAAAATGCGCTGAAAGTATTTTATTACGAGGGTAATCCCAAAATTAAGGTCTCCAAAGCGTTGGGGACGTAAGGAAACTGTTCATGCGGCTGTTGGCAACCTGTTGTTTGTTGTTTCCCCTACTGCGCGCAGCTTGCTGGGTTGCTGAGTCTAGGTTTGTCAGCCATTTGTTTTGGAGCTACCTCTTGGCACTACCACCAAGTGCGAAGTTCGCGCAGTTATTTAATTTTTGAAAGCAAACGGGTTTAAACCAATGAAATTCATCGAAAGTTGATGGAAGTGTCTGAAAAGTCATGCATGGGTGTCAATAACGTCCGCAAGAGGTGTAGGGAGTTTGCAGATGGTCGTACTGAAATTCAAGACTAAGAGCAGGAGACCGTCAATTTCCGACGAGATAGTCTTGAAAGTCGAACAAACCACTAAGTAGCATCTGTTTCCAAAGTTGAAAGAACATTTGATCTTAACGTGCTACAGCAACGACAACGAGGTGAGAGATGAGTTTCAGCGCTTCCTCAAACACATGGCGGTGAGCTGGTATGATATGGGCATGCAAAAACGGCCACAGCGCCTACAAAAATGCATCGACCCAAATGGGGAAAATAGCTAAATGTATGAGCTTTAAAATGATGTAAATATTATTGAAAATAAACGTTTCTTTGTATTTCTAAAGAATAGGAAGCCTTACTTTTGTGATTATCCTCGTATATAGACTGTTAATGTTGCTAGTAGTTCTGTTTTCTTATAGCTTGTTCTATAGCACTGGATGTATGGATGTTTTATGTAAGCACAATATATACGTATATATAAGCTTTGTACAATATATTGTGCTAATTGTTGTGCTTTTTGTAATTGTATATGTGTGAGTGATAATTGTGTCCACTAACAAAGATACTGGTATCCTTATATATCGTTTTGCTTTCATGGTATTATATTGTGGAACAAATGACAATAAATATCATTACGTGGTAGTACAGTTGGTTATGCTTAGAGCACGTGTATCAGTGTGCATGATATTTTACTGTTAAAAGTAACACTTTTTTTTTTTTTTTAGTTAAACAATTTTTTGGGCCAAAGTTTGGTAGTTTTCTTGCTTTTCATTTTTTCGTAAGTAATATCAATAATTTGCTTTACCCCACGATTTCTCTGGAGTGAACTATTTGACAACTCCAATATGGGAATCAATCCGAGAAACCCACGCACGCTTGGGCTGTATCCTCATTCTACCTCCTACTCTTACCTGTGGAGCACTAGGTTCGCAGATTTTGTCCCGGGATCCAGTTGGCAAGCTTCAACTTGTTAAAGATAGTTTGAGAATCGGTCCCCGAATGTGTGAGGCCTCATCTGCTTTATTTTCTTCTTTGCTTACATAATGTATGGTGTATTTGCACTACTGGCAAATTACTAAACTTTACGCAGTTTGTGTTCCATACAGTGTAGGACTCTATTATTATCAGAATACAATCATAATGGCCGGAAAATACGGAATTGCAGTCATGACTGCTGATAGAAATCAGCAGTGGCGTATTTACGATTTTGTTTCGGGAGGGGCTTTGCCAATCTTCGGGGGGGGGGGGTTGCCTGGAAATGTGAAAGTTCTGCAAGATATTTCATTTACTTTACTATACTAAATAAGATTTCGGGGGGGGGGGGGGCTTAAGCCCGGAAGCCACCCCCCTAAATACGCCATTGGAAATCAGTTATAGAAATTGGATATTTGTATCTTGCTCGTTATAACTATGGAAGTATTCAAGTATTAACAAAACAAAACTGACCAGATCACCAAATATACAGGGTGTTACAAAATTTGTCACAACATTTTGGAAATAGATTCCTCACATCAAAATAAGAAAAAAGTTCATATGGACCTGTGGTCTGAGGTGCCAGTTTCACAGTTATAGAGTGCGAAAAAAAAAGAACTTTAACGGTCCATAGTTCCACTATTATAGGACCGATCGTAGTCGGGTCAAGATATTAGTAAGGAATTAGTATGTGAGTTATCCTAATATCATCTTTCAGAACCTCCGGTACTTGCACAGTCATTTTTAGAGAGGCTGTCTGGGAGTACTTGATCACTCTCCACCTACCTTTCTAAAAATTGGTGTGCAAGTACTGGAGCATTCTTAAAGATGGATATTTGGATAGGTCACATACGACTTCTACATTGATGTCTTGACCCGACTACGATAGTCCCAGAGTAGTGCAGCTATGAACTTTTCAAGTTCACTCATTTCACGTTTTCGGCACCCTATAACTCCGAAACTATTCACTTTTGAGCTCGGGCCCATATAAACTTTTTTTTTTTTTTTTTTTTTAATTTTGATGTGAGGAATCCGTTCCCAAAGTATTGTGACACCATGTATATTAATAATACCTGTGTTGTAATAGTTTCGACAATGTAACATTGCCTTCATCAGACACGTCATCGCTTTATATGGATAACGCGTCTGATAAAGGCGATGTTACATTGTCGAAACTATTACACAGCTATTATTAGTATATATTTGGTGCTTTGGTCAGTTCTGGTTTATTAATAAATTGGTTATTGTATCTCAGAAAATCATTGAACAAGGATTTTCCCTGAATTACTGACAACAGCACAAGAAGCTGGTGTAGCATTACAATACAAAATAATGTTTACTATCACTTGGTTGTGCCTAATTGGCGATAGTTTGCTAGTGACATTATGGGTGGCACCGATGAGTAATTGAAACTAGTTTTGATTTAGCATTGGCAAGCAATCATCTAATGGGAGCACAACATACAAAATGTACCCGGCCAGAACTTGTCAATAACTAGGCATACCGGCGTATGATGTAAAGATAACGGTGATCAATACACAATGTGTTATTTTGCAAGTCCGCATTTATACTTAAATACTGTAAAGCTTTCGTTGGCTGCAGGATAGATTTTGAGTAGTTTGTATAGATGAAAAAAGTTTAATATTAACTATCAGGGATTAATAGATGGCGAAAGAATTTCGAAAATATACGGAACAAAATTACACAAACAAAGGAGAGAATGAAGATGGCAGAAGTTAAAGCTCCATAATATTGATTGATTGATTAGCACTTACGTTCTGTTAGCAGCAAGGTTACATAGAATGAGAGCAAAAGTTCAAAGTGAGATCTGAACACTCGGGTGCGTTCGATACTCTCTCATTAGAAATCAAACCCAGGACCTCATGCATCAAAGGTACATGTGCTAGTCACTAGACTGCCAGTGAGGCTGTCTCTACATTATATACATATCAACCAGTATATTACTAGCAATGACATCGAGATGCGTAAGTTAAGGAATTATATGGTTCGCGTGGGGTATGTACAAGAAGTGGCTGGAAAGTGAGTGTAAGAGTTCGAGATGAAGATGCAAGGATAATATGAGAAAGTAAAAATGCAAAAACGCCGGACGTCACGTCATTTACCTTTTTCGGGACGGATTTTTTTTTAATAAAAAGTCAGCTTTTTTGGGAGAAAACGAAAATGTTCCCTTTTTTTACTTTTTATGACTTTCTTCCCGGACTAGTTGTCTTGATTGATTTTCAAACCTCCATTGCAATTGTTTCCAGCAAGTGTATTATGTAACTACCATATCCCAAATGTCGTTTTGCTTAACCATCATATCAAGTTCCTGTAAGTTGTACATCTTCATATATATGTTTTACTGGTTGCCTAAATGTAATATGGCAGGCAGGAAAAAAGTACCATAAACCAAGAAACACATACAAACTTTTTCATACATATAAATGCAAAATGTTTTCTTGCTTACGCTTCATTCTCGATTCGGGGAAACATTTTATCCTGAGCTTCAGAGAGTTCAATTTACAAATTTAAAAGCTATAAACGGCTATTTTAGGTATGATGTTAGTTAACATCGTTATTCACAGAATTCATTCTTTCTTTGCTGTTATATCGTTTCAAAACTTTTGAACGTTTTAAACATTCTCATTCTCGAATTTAAGCTGTCTCAATAAATCTATATGTAGTTGTAATGAAATTTTAATTTATTAATAAATTTTAAATGATAATTTTGTTCCACGAAATCTACTACAAACAGTTATTGTTAACTATTAAATTTTTAGTAAATCATTTTTGTCCTTGAATGTTTACCTAATAGCTCTAACAGTTTGTTGAAACTAGAGCTCATCCGCCGATTTGCAATTTTTCTGTCCTATCGAATGACAAATTTTCTTTGATTCTTTTTTATTTTCTCTTCAGAATGCATCAGTTAAATGTTTCTTTCGTGTTATAATGGGAAAACCAAGGTGGAATGTACTATTATCTCTGAAATAAACTTGAAATATTTAAGAAAAGACCAAAATTTCTCAGGCAAAAAAGCCTTTTGAGCTTTTGCATCTCTATGAAAGTGTATGAGGTCTGGAGAGCTGGATAATAGGAATCCTGACGATGATGGATCATCATAAAGTAAAATCCAGTGATGGGCTTTTACTTTTTCGGCGTTGAACTTGAGCCATAGAATTAGTTAACAGTGAACTTCATTGCTCTATTAAGGAATCAACTATGCTTTAACATGGGAATAGTTATCTAATAGTTCTTTGCAACCATATTTAAAGAATTTATGAAACACTGAAAAACCGAGAAAACTACTTTTATCTTTGCCCGTAACTATTATTAAAATATGAATACTGTTTGTGATGTGCATACAAGAGTCGCACATTATTTTGTTAATGCATTTTTCTTAAAACTTTTAGGATTCTTGGTGCCTTAATTTCCGCTCATCTTTTGATGATTGATCCCAATAAACCTTATGGAGATCTGAAGCCTTCCTGGTATGATGGAGAGTTACTGCATCTTGCCCATGATTTAGCATCTCGTCTTTTACCAGCATTTGAAGAAAGTTCTACTGGAATTCCGTATCCACGGGTATATTATTTACTGAATATTTTGTTATTTTTAAAGCAAATTTGCTATAATCGTAATACGTGATGTTGTTTTGTATTTTCAGAATCATAATAAGTTCAGAAAAAGAAATCAGTGATAGAGCACACATTCGTTCCATTCAAAACGACTTGTAGTCATTATAAATATGTTCTTAAATAGCTCTATATACTTCGTGTAATCAGAGGCTGCCTCCTCGGTATATGATTAATAAATGTATCTTCTATTCGGGAGACCTGGCTTCAATTCCCGGCGTGAAGCTACACGATTCACGCTAAGCTGAGGGTCTACACTTCATATAACCACTGTGCAGAAAGATACGTTAAACTCCAAACCAACTAAGCAACATAAATGTAGCTGTATCTTTTCTTTTCCGATCTTGGTTATATTGCCAAGTTATATATATACACCTTAGTAACCGATTAGTTAGTACCGTCGCTTTGGGTGAGTATGTCCAGATTAGATTCTCTGATCAGACCACAACTGACATCTGTTGTGCTTGGACAAACCGAGTGACTGTCGTTAAATGACATTTCATAGGTTGAAATACGTGGCTGTCCGGAAGAAGACTGGATAGCAAAGTAGTTAATAGACCGGTATGATGAGTCAGAGTCCCTTCCTAGGTCACCGACCAAATTGCACCTATTCACTCACTTAGATTCAATGTAGTTTTATTATAGTAAAAATTAAGTGCTGGGTAAATTGGTTGTTGCCGTCATTTCTTTAGTATTACAACTTTACTTTGAGAAACGTTTGCATATCCTTAACAACGTATGAATTGAAACTTTGAACTCATTTCTACTGTGTGCTTATCTTAATTATATTCGAAAAGCAAGACTTGATAATTTATTCAGGTTAAATAGTTAATACTTCTTTAATCCTTTAATTTCTTTAATCAATTGGAATTATTCGGAATTAGTAAGGGGGCGCGGTGGCTCAGTGGTAGAGCGTTCACCTCCGATGCTTGGGGTCCCTGGTCCGATCCCAGCTCGCGCCGTGTGGACTTTGTGGTGGACAAACACCGTGCTCGTGGATTTTCTCGGGGTTCTCCCGTTTCCTCCCACTTTATTCATTCCACCATTTCACTCATTTGTCTTCTTTAGCCTAACCGGCATAAGTGTGGGACGTTAAACTTAAAGATTTCATTTCAGAATTAGTAAGAATTTTGTCAAAGTCCAAAAGCATGTACACTCAAACCCAAAATGATGTCGCATATCTATAACTGTCTCCTTGTAAGAATATAATTTGATAATGATTTTGCAGGGTGCTTTTAACACTGATACTATGTGTATAATCTGGAAATGTGTGTTTGTGGTAAATTTTATTAAAAAAGAATTATAAATAGGAAAATTAGAATGAGTAAAATAAAATGTTGCTAAATGGACAAGAAAGTTTTATTTTCGTTTTATTATTCTTATTTACTGGTCTTTCGACATGAAATTTGCACACATACATTTCTTTGCCGATTATAGACGTACTACCATTATAAGAAATACCGGGCGAATTCGTTATCAAATTATATTTCCACAACAACATAGTTATAGACATGCGACAATAATTTTGGACATGAGTGTACATCTGCATCGATAAAAACAAAGATGTTATTACTGCACACCTAAACAGGAGTACTTGGAAAAGGTTGTAAAGTTGTAGAATGAAGAGAGAAAGTGTGAACTCCACGAATAAATTGGGGAGTATTCCTTATTGAACAAAAATCATGCAGATGGTTGAAAAATGTACCTTTCTTACCTAGGTTCTGTGACCACTTCCTTCAAGGTGAGTAAATTAGTTTGTGGGTGTCCAAAAGGTTAAGAGGGTATACTTTTACACCCTCAAAATTTTCGTTAAATTCTCACCTATAGAGGGTAAGGAAAGTCGTTGATTCCTCACATTTTTCCATGTAACAGTTTGAGAGATTTTTTACGTAACATCATCTTTATCCAAAAGATAATAATCTTGATACTGTAAATAGATTTATTTAAAGAATAATACGAAAAATTGTTTCCAAGCTGTTCAGTTTTTGAGCCGCTTTTACAGCGACCAGCAGAAACCTTTCCCCATAGATTTTCTTTCGGCATTGACTTCAGAATGAATTGACAATTTAGAATATGATTTTCACTAACGTCTACAAAATTAAGTTCTTATGCTCAACCAAACAATTCAAAATAATGCAACAGTTACTAAGCTATTGACATAGATAACGACATGCAGTTTTGCTGCCGACTGTACAAGGGACACAGCATGTAGATTTATTTTCTGGCTTACTACTATATTATTAAGAAGGATAATGGGATACGTTAACAAGTGTTTTTCGTACCTTATCAGTTGTTATGTATTATTTGCAATTCGTGGATTCTAGTTGTCTCTAGGCACGCAGTGCTTATGAAGTTCCTTAGATTTCTTTCCGTGTTATCTCATTAATGCTTGAATAATATGCATGTAACACTAACCAGTATAAATGCTAATTATGGGATGTTACCATTCAAATTTCAATATATTAAAAGTAGGTACTGGGTTAATATCATCAGCTCCCTATCTTAAATTAAAATTTCACAATTTTAACTTCATCTGACATCTATAAAGTTAAATTGAATAAATGATTAATGGCGTACACTCATGTCCAAAATTTCTGTCGTGTGTCTTGAGAAAACACATAGGTAGAGATAATTCTCTTTTTTATAAGAAAATAATTCAAATGTTTTCTTGGAAATATACAGAAGAAAACACATATTTCTAAAAACATATTTAAAAAGTTATAATTAAAAAGAATTTTCCGAAAATTTTATTACAAATCCTGAGTTCCCTTTTCGTAAACGTGGCAAACGCGCAGTGAAATTTATAGAGAAGGACTTATATGCTTTATTAGAAATTTCTCATAATGCTAGTTACACATATGGCACAGTTCTTATATGCATAGGTATTAATCATTTTAAACATAATCAAAGGACTAAGTAGAAATTAGCCACAAAATATTCGAAGCGATGAGGCATTTTGTTACTGAATTGCATATATACGTTTACCAAGTAGCAGAGCTTCAACTCGTCTTTGTCGTGGAGTTGGATAGCGTGTCACCTCAAGTTTTCACATTTTCGATCATCAGTTCAGGTCTTATATTCTGTAGTAAAGCTTCTTCCTTTTTATTATTATTATTATTATTATTATTATTATTATTATTATTATTATTATTATTATTATTATTATTATTATTATTATTATTATTATTTTAAAATTTCGTATCTGCCATTTCGTTAAATAATAATATTTCTTTCCAAAAATGTTTCTTAATATTTTTCGTTTCATTCTAGCTTATTTGAATATTTGCAAATAGTCCAGAATTGTGTCTATAAAACGTTAAAATTGTGAAGAATTTAATTAAAAGAGGACACTTCTTTTTAGTCGTTGTTATAACTTGAAGGAGAAACTTTTAAATATTTAGAAGTTTGAATGACCGGATGACCAAAGGTTAATGAAACATTACTAAAATAAAACATAATCAACATTTACTCCGAATAATCCTCGCAAGTAATATGTAGAAAATAGACAGATTAAAAGTATGGTAGGGATAGTTATCAACTAAAATAGAAAATTTGCTCTTCATGAAAATAATAAACATTAAAAAAAAATAAAATAATAATTTGATATTTATCAAGTGAACGGAGGTTAATGGTTAGCGGTGGCTCATCGTAATCGGGAGTTCCCAGATTCGAATTTCGATACCAAGGATCCTGACTGATGAAAATTCATTTCCACCAAGCGAATTTCGGGATACTTTTAATACATGAGCCTTGGCAAACTCTTTTTACAAGTTTCTTCCTTTGTTGTTAATGTTTCAGTGTTAATGGCCTTTCGTCGCATTTGAAATAGTTTTAATAAATAAATAAATAAAATATACATTATGTATAATACGATTACTGTGGCTTGATAGCTGACTGAGTACGAAACTGAAGTTAAAAAATAGTATTACAAGCCGTTGTATGGGTAAATGGAGAGAGCAGCTAGAAGTTATTTATTCTAAATAAACTGTTGTAAATAAATGGTAATACAACATTGTATCTTCAGATAAACTAGTAATTTCTAGTGATTACGTAGTCTCAGTTATCAAGTTATTACCCAGGTATAGTCTAGTTGTATACCTACGATCATGTGTAATCATCCTAGTTGGTGTCGTTTTCATGATTTCAATTCGAAGAAACAGGCGTTATTCAGAAGCATGAAGAAACTTCTTGGAAAAATTAACTCACAAGTGCAAATTACGTCTCATCGAATGGAAAAGTTATCTTTTGCACGCTTCAATAATAATAATAATAATAATAATAATAATAATATGCAAGGCTTAGCAACAGAAAATGTATACAATAACGACTCGTACGGAAAGATGTTAGATATTGGAAGAATATATTCAGTATTATACACTCGTCCAAATTGTGGGTTTAGGTTGATAATTTCGCTGATTCGTCTAGTGATGACTAATAGCTTGCAATTTCGGATTCCATATTCAAGGTACTTGTTCCTTCAGTTCATTAAGACAAAAGGATTTCGAAGAAAATTTCAATTTAATAATAATAATAATAATAATAAACAGGTACAATTTATATCTGTATTATAAATATGATTTAACGTTGTCTGTTACATGATAACGGCTGAACCATTTAAAATTAACTTTTGAACGTAACTAAGACCGTTCTCGAGCCAGATTTTTATCACGTTACTGTCATTTAAATGCGTATCCTAAGGGAACAGAAACAAAATTTATGCCAAAAATCAATATCTCGAAATATCTCATGTTCGGAAGAAGAAATTTTGTATGCTAACTCTTGATTAAAAATAAGTGGTTTTCACAAATTCAGCTTCTAAAAGGCGGATTAGGATACTTTGTTTAATATTTTTGCCAATTAGGCTTTGCGCTGGACAAACACCGTGTGCGTTTTTTTTTCTTGGTTTTCTTCCGTTTCTTCCTATTTTCTTTATTCCATCATCATTATCCATCTCATCACTGTCGTCTTATTCTCAGAATATAATCGCAGGACATTAAACTCAAAAAATAAATAAATAAATAAATAAAATAAAATAAAATATATAATTATATATATGTTTAAGTATATGAACATAAAATGTAAAATTGTGTATCCATTATCACAGAAATTGGCTGAACTGTTTGAAATGAACATAATTAGCACTTGGCTCGAGCAGGGTTTTTAAACTTCCAAACTGTGCTGTGCATAAATGTTGAAAGTCTTATGGAACGACCATGTCCGTTTGTTCGTCTGTTGGCAGATATCAGAGCAAAAACCCTGAGATATATCTAGAAGCGTTTTTTTAAATCACTTCAGCTGTTCTAAGCATAGGTTCTATTTCCACCGTTAACCCCCTATTTAAACCGGAAGTGTTAGAAATAAATCTTTTCCGGTTACAGCGTTGATCATCATAGAACAAAAACAATAATATAAGCGAAAAGTGTTTTTTCGGAATTGATTCAGCATCTCAAGAAAAGAGACATCTTCACCCGTATTTACTCTACTAAAACTGGAAGTAGTAAAAATTTAGTAGTACTTCCGCTTTAAATATTGATCTCGGTAGAGCAAAAACGGTAAGAAGCGGTCTTTCGGAATCAATTAAGCCAAGAAACAACTTCCATTTCCATCTTATCCCTGTATGTCAGCCGGAGGTGTTAAATCTACAATTCCCAGTTTCAGTACTGATCACAGTAGTGCAAAATGATGATAGCGAGAAGCAGGTTTTTTAATACGGATTTAGTACAGCAAGAATAGTTTATATCTCCCACTTTACTCCCCTATTGCAGCCAGAAATGGTAGAAAATAATCTAATATTACTTCCAGTTTTAATATTGTTTCCCATGGAGCGGGAATAGTAATAGGAGGCGACAAGTGATTTTTTTTTTTTTTAAATAGGGATTCAGTATCCGAAAAAAAGATTTAATCTCAGCTTTAATCTTTTACTGATACCGGAAGTAGTAAGAAGTAGTAGAAGTTTCGATTTCAAAATGAATTTCCATATATAGTAGTAATTAATTGTAAGATACAACTAGAAACTATTTTTGATATGGATATAGCGCCAGATTCATACCTCACAGCAGATTCATACGGATAGCGAACAGCATTCATACCTCACATGATCCCTTTATTGCAGACTGAAGCTATAGATCAGTTTGAGTATTGAATTCGCATAGTTTGAAGTCTACCATAGTTTCACTACTGTTTGCTATCATATTACTTTCGTTAAAATGGGTATGTTTAAAGGGAAGAGGAGTTCAAAATGCATGTAAAAAATATATATCTCAAAAACCATTCAAGTTACACAGATCAAATTTGGTATATGAGCTGCTTATAAACTTCAAGTTTATATGAATCTCATCACTTGAAAATTTCGATTTTAAGCAGAGGAACAAGATCAATTTCTATATTTTAACTTCCCATTTTTTATTCATAAAATAGCGAAAGTAAGAAAATAGTTAAACCGTTTAAAATGAATTTGTGACTTGTTCCGCCTAGGTTTTTATCATTCACTCATAGGTGTATCCTAAAAGGGGGAGGGGGAGTGCCTTTCAAGAATTTTCCATAAATCTTATCTTCCCGTGCCAGAACAAGCATTTCAACTAGTATATTAAAAAAATGAAATTGATCTTACCTGCATCGGTCACAACTTTAAAAAAAGTCGTGTGAAAAGAAGTTTTGAACAGTGTCGTGGATCTTCTTAAAATAATTTCATTAAGATGCATATACTAAGTGGGAAAGAGGGTTTAAAATTTATGCCAAAAATAGAGTAGCTCAGAGCCCCTCTAGTTAGATATATGAAACTCGTTGTAAAGATTTCTGATTAAAAATAAGTGGATATATATATCTTAGTCTCTTTGAAAATTCCGCTTTGGGAGGGGTAGGGAGGAATTGGTACATTTTTTAAATTCATATTCAAATTGATGTTCTCTCTCATCGTCGTGGGAAACCTGTGAACCGTTTGAAATTAATTTTTAAACATAATTTGCACTATCCTCGAGCCGGAGTTCTATCATGTTACTTTCATTGAAATCCATAGAGGAAGAGGGTTCAAAATTTATGCAAATAATAATAATAATAATAATAATAATAATAATAATAATAATAATAATAAAGATATCTGACGAGATTTCAGGGTTAGGGATATGAAACTCTGTGTATAGATTCCTAATTTAAAATAAGTAGACACGTATTCAGGCTTTTTAACAATTTCGCATTTAAGGATGAAAACGTGAAATTTCTACAATGATTTTCTCCACATTCAAATCAAATACCGTCTCATGACCACGGAGATACTTCTGAACGGTTTGAAATGATTTTTGGAACGTAGGTAGCACTTACCTCGAACAGTGGTTTTATTGTATTAGTTTCATTAAAATATATATCGAGGAAGAGGGTTATAGTGGTTTCAAAATTTATGCCTGTAAGGACATTCACCTTCACTTGATTTGTCTGGTAGACACAATGTAGGAAGCAGAAGTTCGTTTTATTATTCTATTTATTAAGACTACAGTGTTAAACTGCAGAACACATAGGCACGGCATAAAACCTAGAACTGGCTAGGGGATGTAATGCAGGTAATTCCATAATGGCGAAACGGCTTGTAGTAGCAGTACTGGTAGATCAAGAATTACTACAAGCAAGCAAGAGCGTCGACTCTTTGAACAAGACAGAGAAACGTAACATTCAAGTTCACACCAACCGCGACAAACCATTTGTGTGCACAGGATTGCACATGAAGGTATATAGCCTGATCGTACCAACTTCATGACTTAGACGATGAAATCATTGGAAATTATTGAAATTATTTTCTTTTTAGTTTACGCCCACAATTATGCCCCTTTAGGTTAAAACAGACGGAAGATATTAACGAAAGTGAATGAAGAAGAAATTAAATTTTTGTGCTCCCCCACCGTAAATCGAACCCAGGACCACATGCACCAAAGACGCATGCACTAGTCACTAGACCGACGAGGATTAATAGTTGATCTGAAGATATAATATTGTATTCCCATCTATTTACAACAGTTTATTTAGAATAAATAAATTCTAGCTACTCTCTTCATTTATCTGTACAACGGCTTTTAATACTTCTTTTTTTCCTTCTCTTTAACTTCAGTTTTGTACTCAGTCAGCTATCAAGCCACAGTGATTGTATTATACATAGTGTGCACTTTATTTATCTACTACCTGAAATACCCGTTCTTCGGACGGGGAGAGTAGGTGTGTGGCGAAATAATTGAGTCACCTTCCTCATTCGGATATGCATTTCAATTAAATAAAATCTTTCAGTTTAACATCCCACTCGACACCAGTTTTCTGGTGACCCTCCTGTAGTCTGCTACGGGACTACGCCTCTCCTGGCTTAGCCTGCTACGGGGATCTGTCTGGGAATCCTAACCTCAGCCGCTTAGCCTGCAACGGGGCTCTGTTCGCCACTTAACCCGCCTCTGCTTGCTACGGAGCATTGGTTTCTTAATTCCCCTCTGCTTAGCCTGCTACGGGACTCTGTGAAGATCCTGTCTGCGACCTTACGGTCAAAGACTACCTATTTCTAACCTTTCATACTAGAGAGATTATTTTGTATAGTATTTTGTGAAAATACTTTTATAGTGGAAGCTTTTATAATAAAACTGGTAGTGGGAGTCGATTCCGGACGCTCGTTTTATTAAATGCTCTACCTACAACCTATACGAGACAAAGTTTTACATGGTAGAGGTTTTGACCGGCTCAGTATCGATCTGAATACTCCCCTACCGGACAGTGTTTTTATTAACTTGACAGTGAACTCCTTTTTAAGGTATGGGTTTTTCTTAAGTGTACAAATAGTGAATAGGACTTTATTTAGTGCATGCCTCAAACTAGAACTGGAAAGAACTATTACCTATGTATTTACAAGACGTAGCACTTGATTTAGTCCTACAGTTAAAGGCCCAGAACCAATTATATGCACTTAATTACGAACAATTAAAGGATAAATTAGTTGACTTGAGCAGACCAAAATTACCGACATATCGGGCTGAGTTTGAAATTTTTCAGGTCCAACAAGGTGAAAACGAGCCAATAGATGCGTATTTTCTCAGAAAATTGAGGGTCATTAGACAAGTTCTGCCTCAGACCACCGAGGAGCAGAAAATAAATTATTTATCCTTAGGTTTAAAGAAAAACTTTTTACAAAATATAGCGTTAGAAACATTTACAACTGTTCAGGCCTTACAAACACATTTACATAATCTGGAGAAAGCAAATGACCTAATGAAGAAACGTGATTACGTGGAATTACAACAGGCAATATATTCACTTTGTAATCATAATTCACCAGTCAGCAATTTAAATCCATCAGCAGTTCCAGGCGCTTCCTTCCCTGTGCATCGACAACAACTGAACTTATCCATTATGTAATCCAGCATCTAATTGGAAACAATACCAGCAACCAGTCCCAATCTTTCCTACACCTTCAGCACCACAGCTACAGGGTGCATCACAAAATCAATTACCTCCAAATCCTTCCCCCCAAATTGCTAATCAGAATCCCCCTCCCGAACCCCCCGCGCCTAGCACATCCAGTAATTCTAGTGCAAATAATTCATTAGACTTCACTAAATTAGCAAATCAAATGGCTGAACTATCTCTTCTGGTAGCTCAAAATGCTATAAAGAATTCACAGTTTAGGAGAGGTCGCCGTAACAATCAGAACAGAAATGGGAAGAAGAACAATTCTAAAAATAATAAAAATAATAATAGTAATCCTAGGCTGGAAACAGGTACAGTGTGCGGCACATGCTATAAAAAAGGCCATTCTTCCAGCACATGTTATAAGAATACTAAGCAGGGAAACGCCTAGGGGGGCCCCAGGACAAACCCTTTCAAGAACATGTTCTGAGGGCCGAAAATCAGGAAAGAAGTGAACAACAAAAATTGGCAAATACATCACTTTATGCAGTGGCTCCGTTATCAGATAGAAGGGAGAACATTAAAATGTTAAATCAGGAACATAAATTATTAATTAATGTAACAATTAATAAAGAAAAATATCCTGTAATCATTGATACAGGCAGCTCATTGAGTCTATGGCCTAAAAATTGTCTTCCTCCAAACACAAAATTGATTCCTTTTGGCACTAATCTACGAGGAATTGAGAATTCCGTCGTAAATTTACGCTATATAGCTTTGATTAAGTTCAGGATTGGCTCAACAATATCTTTCAAAAGCATACTTCGGGGAAAATAGAGATAAAGTTACTAATTAACAGTAAGTTACATTTTATTTCATCATTTATTTAGCAAAATTTCAGAGAAGTCTATGAGGCCAATTTACACTGAAAGCATTAAAAATAAACTGGTAAAATCAGTAAAGAGTATCACGCGAAACCTATGTTTATGAATGAATCTATGCTGATAATTGAAACGATCAGTATTACATATTCTCTCATATCCCAAACATGCGAGCTATGTATCCTCTCATAGCCCAAGTATGTGAGGTTTTAAACTCAACAATATTTTTTGAGGTTTAACAGAAAAATCTGTTAACCTCAAAAACGGTTTTAACCTTAAAAAATATTACCTTTTACCCTAAATAATGTAACTTCAGCACATGTTTCCATGTATAGGACATGGATTACCACCGTTAATGTTACCGTTACCCGTGAAAATGTTAACGGATTCAAGAATTCGGCCGAGATAATTGCAGTGAGAAAAGCTACATTCCTTTAATTATAGGCAACCATTGTGTCTTTGTTACTGTGCGGGTTGCATAGAAGCTAGGGGATGTTAAAAATTTTCAACGGGATATGGATAGCCACCGTTAAAGTTACCGTTACCCGTTAAGATGTTAACGAATTGATTCCATTAACGAATTCGATGTATACTAAAATTCACCTTTAGATCGGAACAAAGCGAAAGTGGGGGTAAGTGAAGTAAAGTGAAGTGCAGAGCTGTCGCTGCTTAACGCGAGGGAATGGTGTCGTCTGCTTCAGACCAAGCAGTTCCAATGTCGCGCGCTGAACAGGTAGGAAAAAAAGAAGAAAGAGGAAAAATAGTTTCATTATTTTGTTTTCAGGTACTAAATAAAACAATATTATGAGGTCCAGTAATATTCATTATGTTCACTCAGTAACATTAGTTTCGTAGTATTTTATCCAATGTAAACTAACGTGGCAACGTCCCTGATCATTGTTGTCGGATTTCCGCATAGACTGCGTGAATGCATTGAGGTCAGTGTTAAAAAGCCGCAATCTTATATCACACACACACAGCAACACGGGAAATCCGACAAAATTGACAGCCATCCCTACCTGGGTCTACCCCTCCGTCGATGAACGGTTGCCAGTACAGTGACAATGTACAATTAAAATGGAGATGTCGTACGACGTTTTTAGCCCTAAGACAGCAGATCAAGATAAGCTTCCCTCTTCCCAAATAGATCAACTTAAAGTGTGAATTGCAACCGAATGAAATACCGTAATTGCGGGCTACTTGGATCCTTAAGGGGCTACTTGGACCCATACCAAAAACTCGTTTAAAGTCCCATATGCAATGCAATAATGAGAGAGTTCAGAGTTAGATCCGTTACATGGGATCATAATGCAGGCGTACATACATTGAAACTAGTCCTGTGGTAGGCTACGATTGAGCAGCATTGATGAGAAAGGTCGTTGACGAAAAGTGTATTTATTGGCCGCCAAACTTTTATGTGTGTACACTATTTGCAAGGAAGTGGAACCAATGTTAAGTAAACACATAAGTAGTTACGTATAGCTTAATGAAACTGACATGGTAAACTTTCTCATATACAATAAGATGTGTGCGTAATTGTATTATTTATGAAGTATGTACATAAGACCTGGAAAACATTGATATTTTGTCCCACCACATCTTTTGTTATCTTTATCCCACCCCATCCTTTGTTATCTTTATCAATGAAAAATAAAGGCCTGTTGTCACGTGTCACACAAGTAAGGACTCCTCATTGTTTCCTTAAGGATACCGGTACAAAATGGTACATCAATATTAAAGATTGCCTGCAGGTCGAAAATATGCTGATTTTTCACAACAGCTTGAAGAATGTTTACCAGTAATTCAGTCGGGAAAAGTGTCGCAAAAAGAAACAGAAGCTCACTTCAAGATAAGTCGTTCCACCATAGAAAGAAGATTAAAGAACAGGTCAAGGCAGAATCCGGGCCATCTGAAAGTGTTCACTGAAGAAGAAGAATTAGCCTTCGCTAGTCATCTTGATAAAGTTTCTGATTTTGGATTCCTCGTTAATTAACTTGATTTCAGATTTATTGTGAAGTCCTATTTAGCCATGCATGGGAGAACTGTCATTGCTTTCTAAGACAATCTTCCCAGTCGAGATATGGTAAAGTTATTTTAGAAACTGCACCTCCAGTCAACGACTAGATTCGCTGCTGATATAGATAGGGCTCGTGCAGCTGTAGAAGAAAACGTAATCAGCTATTACAGTCATTATATTTGATAGTACATCTTAACATGTTCTCTTTGTGGTTTGCAGTTAATAAGAAGTGTTGTTCTTGGAACACCTACGTTGTACTTAGAGCAGATTTCAATGGTTTTCTGTAGGAAAATATGGGGGTGGGTTCAAGTAGCCCGAACGCGAGTCTTACTTGGACCAATTTTTTACAATAATCGCCTGTGCTTTGTTTTCAATATATGTAACTAAAACTGTCCTCGATATGTACAATAAAACCTGTAGTTCCACTTAATATGGATTATGACAATAACTTTCGAGTTTTCGTGGATGAAAACAGGCTGAAAGAACGAATTTATTGCAAAATTGGGTCCAAGTAGCCCGCATCTACAGTACATATACAAAAAATCATAGAATTTAATCAATCTGATGAATAATGAAAGTAACAATTGTAGTTATGTCAGTATGTATGAACTGTAATATAATTGAACAAGTAGTGTCACAAGTGGATCATAAGGTTTGTGATTCTACATTTATTTATTAACATGTAATAAATGGCTAACTACGTTTTCCGATATAATTTTCCGTTTACCGAATTGGTACTACGATATTTACAGAATTGACTGAAATAGTGATGTCGTCATTTCCTTTCCGATACCATGGTGATCGCCATGTTTTTTTCTATACAAATGCGTGAAGCGAATGGTATATTTTAAAGTCTAGTACAAACAAGGACAACGGTTGTAAATTTATTTAAAATTATAAAATGTTTTAACGACTAATAAAGTTGGTAGGAACGGGTACAGATTTAGAATAGGGAAATGCGTTTAGGAAACTACAAATAAAATCAAAGAAATCATAAAGAAAGACTAATATCTAAGGAACTTATTTCTTAAAGTACCACATCTCTAAGTGATAAAGTAGAAATCAAATAATTACTGTAAAGGTCAGTATCATATGATCCACCTTAAGAAACAATTATACACAGTATAAACTTCGTAACGTGCAGATTGACAAACTGTTAGCACAAGGAAAACTGTAAAACTATACGATTTTTAAAAATATTTTTTAAAACAGTGTTAATTCTATTGGAACATTTACTTTTCTTATGTCCACTCTTCATAATGGAAATCTGCAATATTACAATAGAAAGGGGAAAAAGCAAGTTTTGAAATTTTGAATCCGAACCATCAGTCGATGGATATAGTTAAAATCTTTTCTTATATTCCATATTATTTTTTTTTTTTTTATATATATATATATATATAAATAAAAGGAAGTCTCTAGAAACAGTACAACAAGGAAACATCCAATTGTGAGTGGTTCAACATACATTCTAAACAACTGTTAAACATTAATCCTGTATACGTATGCAATATTCTGATACTTATATTAATGAATCAAAATTTTCCAGAATTACTTAACGTTAATACCTGATTATGAACAAGATGAGGTATTTAAGCTACTTATTGTTTAGAAAATAAAATGGGGATCACTATGGCAACGAAAAGGATGTGACGTCACACTATTTCAGTCTATACCGTAAACACTGTATTGGTCCTTTATCATTTACCACGTAATGGTCCTTAGAACTCGACCAAAAGGGTGTTTTGGAATTCAAAGCCAGAGATTGCCTTACTCGTGGACAGTGTCGTATTTACGATTTTGTTTAGGGGCTTTGCTAACTTTATTCCTGGAAATATGAAAATTTTAAACTTCATATTCATGTCCTAATATTTTTCGAGAACTTGTGCTTATCGTTGTCCAGTACTGGTGAGGGGGCTGTTTTCACTTTCCCTTTTGCTTGTGAAGTAAGCTTTCACTTTCCCTTTTGCTTGTAATACCAGTAAAAAGACGCGCATTTGTATATGTTATTTAAGAGCTAAAACATTAAAAACTTCTTTCTTGTCCCATATATTTCTGAAAATAAAGTACAAATATTGAAGACAGCCCTGCTCCCCTGATCCTCCGCAATATTATTTTTCAATTTCATAAATATTTAGACCACTATTAAAAAAAAAACAAAAAAAAAAAAAAAAAACACTAGATTATACAAACGCTCTTGCCCGTCCCTTCGATGTTGAAAACAGATTTGCAACCATAGTACCATATGAAGTCCATGGGCACCAGAAACGTTCCTATATTTTTTACTATACATTTGTCAAAAGTATTTATGGCGCACGATCTTAGTTACCCCGCAACCAATGCTATAGAAGCTCTACAATAATAATATTAATAATGATAATAATAATATCCATAGCATTAATGAAACTCCCACGGCTGTTTGTGAGTGCATTTTTTATTTTATTTTTTATTTTTTTATTTTTTTAGTTGCAGTTCACACTTCAAGTTGATATGCTTGGGAGGAAGGAAATGTATCTTGATCTGCTATCTCAGGCTAAGGAATTCTTTCGTGACTAAAACCGATTCCATTTAATCTGGGACAGCTTTTCTGTGTAATAGTTATTTTTCAAATACATCTTGAAGGATCCCCTTCAACGTAATAACTGGTATATTTTCTAAGAATTGAATGTCAAAGTGGTGCAGAGATTACCTCTGTTTCCGTAGTAGATGCATGTGAATCAAGTTCCTCTGGAGTCGCTTGACATTTTGACAAATGTCATGACATATGGTTGGGAAAACAGTAGATCTGCTTCTACGTAAATTAATATAAAGAGTAATCTTAAGTAAGTTATAGTTATGTCGACAAAGCACAATCCCCAGCATAAAATAATGTTTATTTCTTGTAACCACTGATATCGTTCAAAGCTTGAAGTAACACTGGTTACCCAATACTTTGTAAGAAGAAAACTACCGTTGCAGTTGTTTTATTATTACTTGCTGTTTTGTTTATTCTTCTTTCAACTATTTACGCATAATTTGACACATCTAAAGATCAGTGTGACGAAATTGAGTAAAGGAAAGAAAATAAGTGGATGTTCTGTGTAAAATCATAAGTGTACAAAAAAAAAAAAAAAAAAAAAAAAAAAAAAAAAAAAAAAAAAAGCATAGCAAATCTTTGCTCTATGCCACATTTTATTTCTGCATACGCCTAGCTTGTGCTTCCTGCGCTGAAGATTTGAACACGCTCATACACACTAGAATCTACATTTTCAATAAAGGTAACCAAGAAAGTTGCTTTTTAGTGGAAGACTGTGTTCCATTGGCCGTCACACCATGAATTGAATGCGAATGGAGATAAGGCGAAGGTCAGTTGTTCGTGTGGGTATATCCAACATACTATCTGGTTGTGGCACTTCAGTTACACCGTGAACTTGCGTGAGCACAGAGTGAAAATGGGACCTCCACTGACTGTCATAAGGGCGTATATGCTGTACGAGTTCAAACTGGGGTCAAACGCCGTTGCGGCGAGGCGAAAGACATGCCAGGCCTTTGGTGAGGGTGTCGTGACTACACGGACAGTGCAACTGTGGTTTAACGGACGAAGACGCAACACGTGCCGGAAGACCAACACTTGTGCAAAATGAAGATCTTCAGGCAGCAATTGGGGCGAACAGTAGCCAGACATATGAGGAACTGGAACTACAATTCAGTGTGAGTGGTAAAAACACACGGCGCACCTCCATCAACTTTGAAAGCACTACAATTTGGGTCAATGAGTCCCATATGATTTTACTCCGGGCCAGAATTCAACGCGAGCAGACACGTGAGTTTCTTTGCTGTCTCGTCTGAGGAAGGAGTCATTTCTGGACAGTGTTGACATGTGATGAGAAGTGGGCCCTGTATGAAGCTCCACGGCACCGTCATCATTGGTTAGCATCCCATGAACCGGTTCCAGCACTGCAGCAAAAGGTTCTCCTATGTGTTTGGTGGACTGCTCGCAGCATCGTGCATCGGGAACTGCTACCAGCTGGTCAGAGCATCAGTGCAACTGTGTATTGTCAGCAGTTGAGCCATATTCAAGAAAAACTCAAAACTCTGGAGCCGGCACTTTCGAATCGCAAATGGGTCCTCCTGTTACAGGACAACGCTAAGCCCCATGTGGTTAGGATGACCCGGGACAGCATTCTCTGCCTTTGATGGAAAAATATTGCATCCCCATACTCCCCAAACATTGCACCCTCTGATTATCACCTGTTCCGGTTCTTGGATAATCACTTTAGAGAATACCAGTTCAAATCCCTCTTGGAGGTGCAAAATGCACTTGATACTTTCTTCGCTTCACGGCCCACCAAGTTCTACCGCGATGGAATCCATGGCCTTCCAGGACGTTGGTAGAAGATCGTCGATGCTGATGGGGACTATTTTTGATCTTCAGGTACGTCTTAGGTGACATATCGATGTTCGGAAGTGGTGAGTGAAAAGCGACAGAACTTTCTTGGTTACCTTTATACCTGAAGTACTGACAACCCTGCTGTAGTCGTTTCCGTTCTTTTCCTAAACTAAATTTTAGTCTAGATATTAGTTCTAGCTGTCTATTGCAAAGATAATAATAATAGTGATAATTCAGAAATTCGCGTTCATTCATTCAAAAGTTCTCGGGGAATAATGGACGGATGTGCTTACTAACATTACAGTCTTGTAAGGTCCAATAGTGTGATCTTAATATCAGTAGCGAGAAAGCAAATGGAAAGAATTCGGATATGAGCTACATTTTAGTTACTATCCCGTCATTTAGCTGGTGGGGCTGAGAGTTGGCGGCGATTTCAACTCGAAACCTCGTGATTAGAAATAAGAAAGCTAACTACTACCTACACCCTTCCTGAAAATGTTATTTTACAAAAACATTTGAAAGTATTAGTAACTTGTTACATGTTTGTAGAACATATCTTTTCCTTTTAAGTATGAAAATGTTGAGTGGAATCAGAGAATACTTTTAAGCCCAAATTTTCAGAAACACTATAATATGGTTTTGGCGTTACGTTACGGCGTGATTGTACATTTGGTTTCATGTAGGTCTTGTTAAAAAATGAACACAAATACTAGTGTATCAGTTAAAAGTACGTTTTGAAAGGAATTTGTACATTTAGAGTTACTGATGTTTACCTTAGAAAAACTATATAAAATCTAAATAAAATTGAACTTTAGATTATCATTGGGCTGATTGTATGTTTTATTTTCTTAACATAAAGATGTATTTTGATAAACGGTAATATATGTTTAAATATAATAACAATAAGATTTTTTCTTTCTGAAAATCAATCCGCTGGAACCTGAGAGCATGAGATAAAATAAGAGATTATTTCAGCTGTTGATATCATTGTTGTTTTTATTCTCTCCTTTTTAGGATGTGTTGAGTTTTGGGTTAAGATGAGTTTGGAACATTGTATGACGTCTGGCAACGTAAGATGTGAAGATTTTAATTATAAAGGATGAATTTTTCAATGTTTCAGGTAAATTTACTAAAAGGTCTTCCAAAAAACGTGGTGAGTGAGACATGCACAGCAGGAGCGGGCTCACTTGTTTTAGAGTTTGGTATATTGAGTCGCCTTCTAGATGATCCTGTTTATGAAGGATTTGCTCGTCGGGCAAATAGAGCTCTTTGGAACTCAAGAGCCAAGACCACTGGGCTCTTAGGTAGGTATCACTTAGTAGCACAAAAGTTAGGATTTTGTAAAAATTTACAAGGCAGAATGGAATATGCCGTTTCTTCTTAATTTTTCCAATCGGGACTCTGAGTGGCTGTTAATAGCAAATTGCTCACCTCTGGTGTGAATGGCCGTGGTTCGATCCCATGCCAAGTAAATTTGTAGTAGACAGTAATGTGTGTGGGGGGTGGGGTTCTTCCATCAATTCTATTATCATTCACTTTTACTTATCATCCGTTTCCGTTAGTCCATAGCGGGGGAGGGGTCAATCAATTTCTAATCACCCAATTTAGATTAAAAAGTAGCTGACAAAATTTATTATTTTGTAATTTCTTGTACACGAAATTGTACTACTTTTAAAGAGTTGAAAACAGACTCATTATTATTATTATTATTTTATTTATTTATTTATTTATTTATTTTACATGTTGAATTTTCTTCGAAGCTGTCATTGTTTACAGATGCATGAGCCTATTTTGCAGTTTACGAAGATTTGCGGTAAACTTTGTAGATGCCTTATTTTTGAAGATGTTGATTTCAAACAAAAACTATTTGAAAGAATTAAATGTATATGTCCAGTAGACACTTAAACTTACTACATTAAAAATTTTCATAATAAAAATTTTGAACCCAAAATGGCGGACGTCCGCGTGACATACTCCCAAAAGTGTCCCCTGGTCCTAATGTGTATCACCTTTCTCACATTTAATGATATTACGTCCGTGTGGATTTTAAAAAGGGTGGTAAGGGACTTCTTATTGAGTATTACCGGCATATATCGGCCGTAAGCCCATCACGTATGAGGAATGACGTCCCTCACCTAACACACTATTCGGTTAAGGGAAGGAAGGAAGGAAGCGGCCTGGGACCTGTATGGTAGACACCATCACGACATTGCCTGGTGTGAATGAGGAAAGCCGAAGATAAACCTCAGTCAGAATTGCTAGCCTGAAAAAACTGTTACACTTTTCGACCTTGTATCCCCACCGGGATCTTGGGACATTGAACTTAAAAGATTTGCGACTAAGTAACTCTGTGCATGATAGTGTAGAGGGGCAACTGAATTGAATTCAATTAAATAGTGTACATTCCCGCGTTTATACGCAAAAGAAACTATATTAAAAATGAATTAATTCTTTTGAAGTTAATGGAGTGGTAAAGGCAAGAAAGAGAGAGTACGATCAGAAGAACCACGCATTCGCTATATGTACATCACAAAGTTCATGTAAACCAATGTATGATCAAGCTCAATATCATCTGTCGCAGAAGTAAATATTCTACCATCTAGATTTACAATAATAGTGAAGTAGTAAATAGAATGTATCTTGAAAGTATTGTAACAAAAATAAATATCTGTGAAGTTTTTTACGAGAATCTGAAGAATAATTCAGTTGTATTAAATACTGATTTCCAATATTTTATTCATTGTTATAATGTGATCATTGTAGTGATATATAATTATATGTAATCATAACACTAAAAGGAGAAAAAAAAACATAACTTAAAGTGAACTCTTAAGAGAGTGTGAGGAGTTCGGGTTATGGCACAGGTGAGTGTTAACGATACTTTTTAAAACCATGTCATGGAATTTTATGTTTGTTTGAACACTCGCACGTGATTCCGATTTTTTTCATGCACAGTTTCACTGTTTGTTTTTTTATGTGTGGCAAGAAAACGAAAGAAATAGATGCTACAGTTTGTATAAACATTGGATCAGACAATAACTTTTAACTCAGTACTAGTCTGTTCAATGGAGATCGGTATTTGAATATATACTTGAAGTAGTATTTAACATATTCGAAAATAAAGTAAGTATATATAGGAAAGATTGAACAAAATGTAAAAACTTGGTCAGCAGTGTCTAATTTACATGTATTTATTATTCTTTTTGAAATGTCACCAACTGCGACCTTTCTGCGTTTCTTCAACTGTTACTAGCCACCGTACCTGTACTTTATTGTGTCGTTATGTTGATATATCATCATTCTGACAACTGTCCGATTTCCCAAAAAGGCAATTTGTTGCTGTGTTTGCGACTTGAAGTCGAAAAGAACTACTTTGTCTAGCTTCATAAGAGTATACGATTTTAGTATAGAGAGCATCCACCATGAAACCAAGTAGTTACAGTACAGTATTACGATTATATAGGACTGTTACCTCTAATAAAAATTTCTTCAATGTTGCTACAAAAGAGAATGTTGACCTTAATCTACATGTAGAGTCAGCAAAAAAAGAAAATAGTGTATTTTGTATACACTCTGCACATAAAAATACGATATTTTCATTTGTTAAAGACTACAAAGTGCAGATTGGAGGACTGTTGTTGCCAGCCGTTTTGCAACCCAGGGGAATTAGAAACAATACAGAATTGATTCCAAGAACACGAAATCCAAACCGTCAATCAATGGAAATATGATCGGGTGAATGAAGCTTTGCATAATTATTTCCATCTGCAGAACGTATTTTCGTGTGGAAGATACCAGAAAAAGCATACAATTCATGCATTTCTTTCAACAATGATTGTTAAAGGAGCTCTTTGCTGGTTTGTGTTGGTCATATCGTAGTTTTCTGTAGGTCTCCTTACTACCTTGATAGGAATCATGAGATAATTTTAAGGCTACCATGGCCATTCAGTGACTCATTTTCCAAGATAATAACGCCAGAACTCGCACAACTGTAAATGTGCAATCTTTGTTCAGTGATATGAAATGTTGATATTACATACTTTCCCACAACCACTAGAGTAATTGTAATCCATTTTTGAAACAAAGTGTAAAATCCCGTTAATATCCTCCATTGTCTCTTAAACTAAAGCAGTTTCTGCATGAACAATGGTACATTGGTTTGCTAACGAAATCCCTCGTTGGTAACTAGTTAGGAATCTCGTCTTTTGTGCAGGAGATACTGATTCGATACTCAGTGGGAGTATATGTGGTCTGTCCATGTTTCATACAGCCTTGGTGCTGGAAAAGAATGTTTAAAAAACAAATCCATTAACCACATTTTGCGATTTGTATTCAGGATCCATACTGTTTTGAACGTAAAAATCTCATACCCTATTAGGTAACTAATCTTTCACTCAATTTAACACAGTTTTGTTAAACCGTTGAGTATGGGTTGTTAGAAATTACTTTTCATTGAAATAAATAAGGCGTCGAATAATATTAAAGTTTCAATGATGTGACACAACTTACAATGAATGTTTAATAGGAAATTATTGAGTCTTTGTTCGATTTGTACTAGGACTTGAATCTAAGTTTGTCAAATTTCGGTTCAATTAAACTCGTGAGCAATTTTGGAGTATTTGAATTAAGAATTTTATAATCTCTGCTTAGAAAATAGGAAATAACAGCAAACGTAGACGATGCAGAAAACTAACCTTTCCAGATAAAACGATCTTGACTGTTTGTAACAGTTAGCAGGAATTTCATATGATCAATTTTTCTTCTTAATTTACTTTCACATCCTGCATATATGTAAGCTGATGGGAGATCTTTTCTACTGAAAATTGAACCTAGAACTATATTCATCAAATGCAGTTTTTCACTCAAATTTTGTGCACCTTCGGTTTAACTACAGATCAACTACTATTTCTCTTGTAAAACTGTTTCCAGCATTCAAGCTTATTGTACAAAATGTATGTTTTATATTAGTTATTTATTTCTGATGAAAAGAAATAAATAACTAATATAAAAATTCTATGAATAAGTTAGTCTTTCAGACACCTGATCAGGGCCTCGTAGGAAACTAGTTTTGTCAGCGGAATGTGAAAGAAGTATCAAGTTTGTATAAATATTACAGTTGAAATATGCTCTTTCCGTACAACATCTAAACTTTTCTCGTTCTATTATTCATACTTTCTTTCACTGAATGCCTCAAAGCAGCGTGGTCGACATGTAAGGATAAATATCGTACTTGTTTTGTTGAAGTTAAAACAGTTTTACTAATGTGGTTTTCTTTAGTTAAACAAACTGATATAAACACAGTTCAAACTGATATATCCCTTCAACACCTACCATAAATCAAACATGGTAACACGAGAATCCAACGTTAATTATTTACTTTTTAGGTTTACTGGCAGATAGAATGCAGTTATATCTTCAAACACTCAACTTAGATTCTATATCAAAGATCTCACTATTGAATATATATTGTTAGAGATTTCTGTCATTGTTTCTATGAAAACATGAGCATTCACATAATTTACTTAATGCTTATAAAATTTACAGATCTCTGTCGTAGCTACATGCCCAGATATGCTTCGGCACGGGTTCGGTTGCTGGTGGGACCTCATGCTTTTTGGATACATTTTTAAGCTTTGAGTTCATGTCTCTTATAGCCTTGGTGCTGAAAAGAAACGTTAAACTTCAAACCAACAACAAAAACTTACATAATTTCTCTTTGTGTTGCAGGTAATGTAATAGATGTTCAATCAGGGAAATGGAAAGGTACATTGAGTGGTTTAGGTGCAGGATTAGACTCATTTTATGAATATTTATTGAAAGCCTACATTATGTTTGGTGAAGAAGAAGATTACAAAATGTTCAGTGAATCATATCAAGTGATAAAACAATATTTGAGAAGAGGGTAAGTTGACATTATCGAGTCGTTTATGATATGTAATTTATTAGCACCAAATTGCAGAGTGCAAAATCAGGGGGAGGAGGAAGTGGCTAAAGTTACACGATTGTCAGAAGTTTACAAATTAATAACACCAATTCATACGCAATTAATATGTATTTCATATACAATTAATGGGTAAACTATTAATTGTTAGCGATATCCCTGCTCTTTCATAGTTTAATGATTATGGATGTTCAAATATGTAAATTCTCTTATGTTGAAACATTCCAGAGATATTTTTTTACACTCCCCTCCCCCTTCCTTGACCGTTATGTTTTCGCACTCTGCCTAATTGTGCAGTTATGTGGTAGTTGCTAGTACAGTGTTAAGTAGGAAAGTAATACCTAGGTATTTAATTTTATTAAATGTAGTTAGGAAACAAACTAATGAAACTAGGCATCATGTGGAAACTATACCGATTGTAGGGAATTTAGTGATGATGTAGTCATTTTGTAATCAAGAAGCACCAATTTCGTTTCTGTTTGGACAATCCAGGGCCGGCTTAAGGGGGGGCTTAGGGAGGCTATAGCCCCGGGCCTCCAGGTGGACAGGGGCCTCCACTCTGATCAAAATCTCAACTGGCTATCTAAAAAGAATCATGAAGATACAACCATCATCATAAAATAAAATATGACTAAAAATATGAAACACATTCTCTTTCCTACTGTACTTTCACAGAAATGTATTAGGTGAAGTCAGCAGGAGCCACACATTTTTTTCTATCCCCGGGCCTCCAGATGGGTTAATCCAGCCCTGTGACGATCTATATATTAGTTTACTTTTGCTATACTGGGCTGATGGTACAGATGTGTTCAAATTATTAGACTCACGCTCGTAAAATGCAAAATTGATGTAAGAGTCATAATTTCAGAGTTCTCGAACATTTAATTTAATGGTTAAACCACCAATATAGGATCCTTTATTTGTTTACTGTACAGTTGAAGTGGTGATATCACCGTTGAACAGCAGATGGTATTAGTGAGGGGGGGGGGGGGGATTCTGAAAGTGGTGTTTCAGTTGTAGATAGCTATTGTGGTTCCTATCAACAAGTTACAGTCTGAAGTATTGTGGTTGCTGTCGTAAGAAGTTAACGACATTCAAAGCGTTCAACAGTTCGAATGAGCCAGTTTAAAATGATCGTGACGTGTTTCGTGTATCAATCTTTTATTCTATGTAGTCCTGTAATTGCAGCATGATGGGAAAAGCAAAAGACTTTTCTCCGCGTAAAATGGAAGTTAACAAAACACTTCTGGTGAAAATAAGATATACACGGCAATGCATTGCTAGTAGAGTTGGGATAGAACAAAAATCTGTGAGTAGAATATCTGTTGAAATGAACAAGAGCCAAAATAGGGTTGGGAAGTGTGGGCGAAAACCAAAGCTATCGCTAAGAGGTATCAGAAAAAAGATTGGCTTTGGGAAACAGAAGTGTAACTTCTAATAGACTTAAGCATAAAAATGGCTGAGTATGGCGCAAATATTTGGCCTGAAAATGTTCGAAGGATTCTTTGTGCCGAGGGAATAAAAGCACACGGTCAAGAAAGAAAACAAAAATTAGATTCTACTCCAATCATGGCAAAGAAGCGCCTCGAATGGGCATGAGGCCTAGAATATTGGACTGCTGACGATTGGAGAATAGTGTGTTTCAGTGATGAATCATGTATCTTTGTGTCTGGTGAGTGTTTACAATATGTGCGACGTTGACCTTGGAGTAATTCAAGTTGGAATGTCTTTAATAAACCGCGAAGCGTCCTACTTCAGTCATGGTCTGGAGTGTGATCTCTGGCTTCGGGCCTGGAAGATTGTATATAGTAGAGAGGACAATGAAACACGACCAATACCTACAAGTTTTTCAAGAAGAACTGCTTTCCCAGACTGCACTCTGGGTTGATGACGAACAATTCATCTTGATGCATGATGGAGTCCCATGCCACCGGGCCAAAGCTGCGACAAAATTCTTCGAGGACAGCAAAATTAGTATTCTTCCGTGGCCAGGCACTAGTCCTGATATGAACTCGAAAACTTTTGGAGCTTCATGAAAGAAAAGCTAGAGAAAAAGCCCATTAGAACCAAACTTCAATTGATAAAGGAGATCAACAACTTGTGGTATCACGATGCTGACTTGAAGGCAAAATGTGCTAAACTCGTACATAGGATGCCACAAAGGATAAAAGACTTAATAAAGAATAAGGAATTTCATAAGAAATATTAACCTTTGTGTGAGAGAATTTTTTTGTAAGTATTCCATTACATATTTTGTTTCCAATTTGGATGTACAAACTTTATAGTAATTATATTTGAATGTTACGTACGCATTTGTTTTATTGATATTGAAAAGCATATGTCACACCCACTAGAAATTAGGACAGAGTTACAAGGTAGTAATTTGGACTAAGTTCAAACGTATTTTCTCACGTAATATTGTAAGAACAGTAAAATATTCAGAAATTGCATGTTGAGTCTAATAATTTGAACACGTCTGCAGTTTACATGTTAGGAGTTTAAGCATACTGTTCGATAGATCAATGAACCGACTAGACATCAACCAGTAAACTTGAGATAAGCTGAGGCCTTAAGGCAGCGTTTCCCAACCGGTGTGCCGCGAATGGGCCGCAGGTGTGCCGCGGGGAAATCGAAACAAAATTGTTAATTCTATAGCAACTAAATCGCAAGACAGAAAAAATGTATATTTGTATTTCACATTACTATAAACCTCTACATTGGAAAAAATACTGTAATAAGTAGTACATTATTGTACAGGGTGATTATAATTAAAGTTCCACTTTCAAAATGCTGTAGAAAACGAACCACTGGTCAGAATGACTTCAAATTTGAACTGAATATACTTAAAGAAAGGGGAAACGGTATGGCATAAGAAAAAAAAGTTCCAATTTTTGTTTTAAGTCTACTGGAGGAGATCGCCCACGCCTTGAGTATGTCGTTTGTGGAGAACAATTGTCCAATGAAACAATGGTACCAAGGAAATTAAAACTTCATTTTCATATTAAGCAAGCCAATTTAAAAGATAAACTGTTGGAGTATTTTAAAAGAATCTTGTCTCAAGAAGCCCAGCAAATCAAAATTTTCACAAAACAAGTTAGTAAATCTGATAAAGCACAAGAAGCGAGCTATGCTGTGGGTGAAATAGTGGCTAACACGATAAATATATATAACAGGTGACAGTAATTTTACCTGCATGTTCCGAAATTATAAAAATAATGTTTGCAAAAAATATCGAAAAACAAGTAAAGAAAATTGCTATGTCAAACAATACTATTAGTGCACGCATTCAAGACATGTCTAAAAATAATGAATCTCAAACTATAGGATTAGTCCATCAGGTTGAGTTCTTTTTTCTATGAAGTTGGATGAGTCAACTGACGTCACAAATCAAGCACAGTTAACAGCATTTGTCAGATTGATTCATGATAAAAGCATTATTGAACAGTTTTTATTTTGTAAAGCGCTCTCCCAAACAACTAAGGGACAAGATATATTTGATTTAGTAAGTGATTATTTTGATGCAGCAGGTTTGTCATGGAAATCTTTGAAAAAATTTGCACAGATGGCACTCCCTCTATGACAGATTCTGTAAAGTGATTTTTGGCATTAGCAAAGCAAAAGAATACAGAAATAATATTTACATATTGTTTTCTCCATAGAGAAGCACTTGTTTCATATTCTCTTGTCCCTGAACTTGCAGAAGTATTAAATCAAATGGTAAAAATGGTTAATTACATAAAAGCAAAGCCTCTTAAAACAAGGCTATTTTCAGATCTATGTTCTGCAATGGATTCTGAATGCATTCAGTTGGTTAATCACACAGAAGTGAAGTGGTTGTCTCGTGGTGACGTATTGCCAAGATTTTATGCACTTAACAACTTCTCCTATTCTTTCTGTCAGAAGAAGGTAAATATGCCGATTTCCTTACAGATGATTCTTAGTGCAATAAAGTTGCTTTTCTTGCCGACCGTTGAATGCGCTGAGCAAAAGCGTGCAGGGAAATAACGAAAATATCCTAACCTTAAATGACAAAATTTGCTCATTTAGGGAGAAACTCTCACTTTGGGAAGACAGAATAAGAAAACAAATATGACAAGTTTGAGCTTACAAAGTGCTGGAAAATTGACATAATCCTCTCAACATTCATTTCAGACATTGTCTTTTGTGTGTACCAGTGTTGAGAAGTTTTCCTACTTATCAGTTGAAACGTATGACTGGATGAGGGACCCCTTTGCGCCTTCTGTACTACAGTCTGCAGAATTAAATGTGTAGGAAGAAAGTGAATTGGTCGACGTGAGGAATGAGCGGGGTTTGAAGCTCCAGGACTCACAACAAGACATGGCATCATTTTGGATTTCTCTCGACGAGAATATCCAGCTATTTGTACAAAGGCTTTGAAAGTTCTCATTTTCATTTCTACATCCTACTGAAGCAGGATTTTCTGCAATGAACACAATCAAGTGTAAGAACATAAGTGATGACTGTGAACTCCGGAACATGATATGAGGGTGTGTTTATCAACTATCTGTCCACAATTGAAAAAGATTATGAAAGAACATCAAGCTCAAGTTGCACATTAATTTTGCTTCTTGCAGCAACTTGTTTCACTTATTTTTGAAAAATTGTAACCTACATATATTATTAAATAATTGTAACCTTCAATAGATATTAATGAAAAATTGTTGCATTACTAATATTATTGAACAATTCTAACCTTCATATAATATTTAAAAATTGTAACGTATATTAACCATGTTAATAAATTATAAGTTTCGTATTCTTTTACTTTTCCGTACATTTCTAATGTTGAAAAAAGTATTTGTTATCATTGTTATGATCACTATCGCTTCTTTATTGTTGCAGACTATTTCGTAAATTGAAATTTTAAAATATCATTCAATCCTTTCGACGACGCAAATACTCACTACCTACATTTGTGTTTTGAAAGTACAAGAGATTTGGTGGTTCCTTTGTTATTTAGTCATCTTCCTTCTTAGTGAAAGGTGGGCTACAATTTTCGAAAAAGAAAGTGTATTTTCAAAACCTGAGTCCTATATTTCAATGCAATTGTTTTTTTATTTTTAAATTAGAACGGAAAACAAGCATATTGATTTATCACGGGGGAAAACCAGTGATCGACCTTTCTTCTCTCTGAGATCAATAATCACAGAAAAAAATACGGTATTATATATTTACATATAATAAATAATAATATCTATAAGTGTGCCGCGAGAATTCAAGTTGCACCCGTAGTGTGCCGGAAGTTGAAAAAGGTTGGGAAACGCTGCCTTAAGGCGTAGAAATAGAAATAAGCTACTGAAATAATGTTGCAACACTAAAGTTACTGCGTCGTATGTTATATTAAATGCGTCTTTAGTTACCCATAACTAGTGAATAGTACACCAGCATCTGTTGTACTAGGTTTTATTGTGTAGGTGTGTGGGCAAGGGAGGGGGCAGAAGTAATAAAAGTGAAAATTAAATTGTTTCGAATGCAGTAGTATCGTAATATCCGGAGATTGTGTGAAAATTTAATAATTATTTTGCCATTTTTCATGAGAAAGGTAAATTAGTAACAAAGCTTTCATAGGAAATTTGTAGGTGATTTTTCAGCCGTTCTAAGCGGATGCCATTAATATCTGTGCCTTCGTGACGTAAGAGTCCGGTTTCTGTTGCGAATAAGAATTGTTAGATGAATTGAATGTTAGGTGTCAGAGAGTGGTTAAGTGGAATAAGTACAGATGGTGATCAGAAAAATGGAAACACCTGAACGAAATTGCAACTTACCAGCTTAATACGGTGTCGGGCCACCTTTCGCCTGGAGGCATAGAGGTCGTGAATGGTAGCAAATGGAATTTTACACCATACCTCGTGCAGGGCATCGGCCAGTTCTGTGAGAGAGGACGGAGGTGGAAATCGTCGCTGGAGTCGTGTTTCCAAGACGGACCACAGATGTTCAATTATGTTGAGATCTGGGGATTGGGCGGGCCAGGGGAGGTGTTGAACTTCATCCCGATGTTCCTCAAACCACGCTGCAACAACGTCAGCTTTGTGAATGGGTGCATTATCATCCTGGAAGATGGCGTCATTGTCTGGGAACAACATCTTGACCATAGGATGGAAGTGGTCTCCTAAAATTGCGACGTAATCGTTGGCAGTGATTCGTCCGCTAAGTGTGACCACAGGACCCAATGAAAACCATAATATGGCGGCCCACAGCATCACCGAGCCGCCGCCATGTTTCACAGTTGGGCGGAGACACTGCAGATCATAAGCTTCTTTGGGCGCTCTCCACACATAAACACGGCCCGTGGTTGGGAATAGGGTGAAGGATGACTCATCCGACCATATCACACGTTTCCAGTCCTCAACGGATCAAGTTGCATGGTCGCGCCACCATTTGCGGCGTGCGAAAGCGTTATGGTCCCTGATGAGCGGTTTGGCCCGTGCAATACGACCCCGTAAGTTCATGTCATGTAATTCGCGGCGGACTGTGATTGTCGAAATAGGATGGGAGAGGTGCTGGTTGAGTTCCTCCGTCACTTGCTCCGCAGTGGCACGACGGTTCTGCGTGACAATGCGCTTTAATACCCGGCGTGACCTGTTACTCATGATTTTCTTCCGCCCACTGTTCCGCTTCCCCAATGTGGTTTTTTCGTGTGTTGTGTAGGCCGTCATCACCTTCGACACTGTCCCACGCTACATACCTAACACAGTAGCCACTGCCGTCACACTCACTCCACATAACCGCGCACCAACAATTTGCCCTCTTTGAAAATCTGAGAGGTCTCCCATTTTAAAGTACTTCCGTCTGCTGCAGCCACTGGACACTTCTGTTCCACTGCGCCTGACGTAGTATGGAGACCGACCTAACACACCACCACCAGCGGTCCGGCGCTGCGGGCGCCACGACACCACTTCCAACCCATACATCTGACGTGTTGCCAACTACAGGTGTTTCCATTTTTCTGATCACCATCTGTATCTGTTTAATGTATTAAGATTATATGTATACAGTGATTTTGAAATTCAGTGAAACGGTTCCAAGACTACATGACTACTATCAAAAGTAACATCCCTTCAGTTAGAACGCACACTTACTTACGTTACAAAGCGTTGGAAGTTCGATCCTCGATCATGTGGGATTCCTTATTTTCTAGTTTCCTCCCACTTGATCATTTCACTAATTATGTGACCATTGCTCACTGACGTTTATTTCTCATACCTAACAGAGCAGAACCGTAGAACATTATGCTAAAGAAGATTTCACGTATTTTTTTTAATGTAGGAGGAAGCATTGTAATGATGGAGTAGGAGATCATCCATTATATGTCAACGTAGACATGATGAGTGGAGCAATACAGACCTCTTGGATCGATTCATTGCAAGCTTCGTTTGCGGGCGTCCAGGTAAATGAGATTGCAAGTTTTTCTTTTCTCTTATTCTAAACTTTATGAGTGTTTCTTTAAACCTTATTTTTTCCTTTCGAGCATAAAGTTTTTACTTAAATATCATGCGTGCACGAAATATATATTAACAGAAATATTAAATGACCTGTTTGCTCAGAGATGATTTTACAATAAGAGCCGTAGGTACTAATTCGAAATATTGAACTTCTGGAATACCCGATATTTGTGGTGATTATTCTGTTCTTACATCCGACACTTAGTTTTTTTAAATAGAGCTGCAGCAGTTTAGCGATAGAGCGCTCATTCTGGTACTCACAGGGTTCCTGATTCAATCTAAAACATACGAGTTCGTAATCGACAACACCATATTCTGATTTTTTGGGGTTTTCGACTGCGCTATTCAATACTCTTTATCCTACTGATTTCAGTTGCAGTTATCGTCTGTGTTCATTACCCTACAAGCAAGAAAAAGGAACGTTAAAATAAATAATTCAATTAATTTCTCATAAGTTTATTGTCTTGCGTGAATAGTTACGGTTGGGAGATGTAGGAAACTAGCCACTGGTTTCACTGACAATTGTTACTCCTAATGTATTGTAAGGTCTTTTTACTAAGAGAATCGCTTACTTCACTAATGTCTATTATTGCTGATCCTAATGAGATATCGCAATTGGTCTTTCAAATTTTATAGTCTTTAGTTAAATAACCGTTAACAATGCTGAGGAAACTGGCATTAACTTCGAGAGTGAGTGGCTCTTCTGGGAAACAGGCTGGGTGGCCTAGTGGTTAATGCATCGGCACGGTTTGCCGAAGGTCCCGCCGAGGGTTCGATTCCCGGTCCAGTCAATCATCTTTTCACTCTTTGTACTTCTAAAAACTATTTGATATTCTTCTTAAACAGTTAATGCCAGTTTCCTCAGCATTGTTAACGGTTATTTAATTAAAGACTATAAAATTTGAAAGATCAATTGTGATATCTCATTAGGATCAGCAATAATAGACATTAGTGAAGTAAGCGATTCTCTTAGTTAAAAGTCCTTACAACAAATTAGGAGTAACAATTGTCAGTGAAACCAGTGGCTAGTTTCCTACATCTCCCAACCATAACTATTCAATCAGACCACGTGGGTTGTACTACAAACCCCTGCTATGCTTGGACAATCACTATATATATATATATATATATATATATATATATATATATATATATATATATATTGGGCACCTTATGACGCTTGTGATTTAATATAGATATTAATGAAAGAGGATACACCGATTTTTTAACACACCATATCCTCTATAGATGTGAATTCAATAACGTGCAAAGAGTGAAAAAGTTACTGACGCTTCCTAGAAGAGCCACTCACTCTCAAAATCGGTCCCAGGAGTGTTTACGTAGAACGACCACTCCGGGACCACAATTCTACCAAATTTCAAGTTTCTTTTCCTTTTTCTACTATCTAAAAGATAAGATTTTGTATCCCAAGAAAACGCCATTTAAATAACATGAGAATTTCCCTTCATCCTCCTTTAGACCCATTTAAAAACTAAAAATATTGAGTTTTGGCAATTTTCCTGTGGGTTAGTCCCGGAAGGCTACAACCATGCCAAATTTCATCATTCTAATCCTGCCGAAAATACCTAAACATTTTGGGTTGTAGAAAATATTCCATATAGATAACATGGGAAAGATTTTTCAGCTCCTCATAAAACCACCCTACACTTAAGAATTTTCATTTTTGATGATTTACTTAGGGAAAGCTAACGAAAACGTACAAGCATACCGGATGTCAAGTGTTTATTCCAATTCTAAGTAACTAAAATATGAGATTATAGGTAAAAAAATAAAATAAAATAAAATAAAAATAAAAATTAATAAAAAAATGACCCATTTAAATAACATTGTGAATTTCTTCATCTTCCCTTTAGACCCCTAAAAATTAAAAATGTTCACTTTTTGGCAATTTTCCTCTCGGTTAGCTCCGAAAAGCTATAATCATGCCAAATTTAAACTTTCCACGTCAACGGGAAGTACCCCTTTAATTTGTCAGTTCGTGTAGTTTTATATATAGTTAGGATATACCAGCAAACGAATAATTGCTAAAACAAAACAAAACAAAAACAAAAACAAAAAAAAATGAAAGTCGTAAGATATGGTGCACGATCACCTTGGCTCTTTTTCATGTTTATCGTAGTAATGAAAGAGAGGTTAGAAAGTGATAAGTAGCCTTTTCTTGCTAATTTCTTTTAATAGGCGCCAATAAATTTCCAGACTTGGGACGTGACAAAATCTGCGACTAATTTTAAAAGGAAAAAGTAGACATCATCTTATTACATTTTCAGAACTTTTCAAAATATTAGAAACTAAGAGTAACACATAGTAATCTATATATATAAAATTGAAAATCACTGTTTGTGACTAAATCTCCTGCACCGTCCGACTGATCTCGATCAAATTTTTAACATGGATGAGGTTCCAGGCTGGGCTGGTTTTAGGCTATTCACTTTGATGGTAGAACTGAGGGGAGGAGGTGTTAAAAAAATAAATAAAACTTAATAACTCCTGAACCACTCGACCGATCTTGATCAAATTTTCAACATAGATGAGGTTTAGGCCTGGAATCGTTTTTATGATTTAAATTTGACAGAGCAACGTAGGGGAGAAGAAGGAGGGGGAGATATATAAAAATCAATTTGTATAAGACTGAAAGTGACTATATTTTTTAACTTAATAACTTTTGAACTATATGACCGATCTCAATCAAATTTTCCAGATACATGAGGTTTGAATCTGGAAACATTTTTGTAATTTCATTTTAACGGTAGATCCTAGGGGAGGGGGGGAGGACGTATAAATAAAAACTAATAAAACCTAAAAACTTTTGAACCACCCGACCGATTTCAATGAAATTTTCAACATACATGAGTTTAGGGTCAGGGATTACTTTAGGCTATTCACTTTAACGATGCAACGTTGAGGAAGGGGAGGGGGGGGGAGGAGAAATTTAAAAATGATAAAAATGACTGGTATTATTGTTGAATCTATAGTTTTTGGGGTCGATGAGAGAGAGTGACACTTCTGATGCTGTTTCAATCCAAATCCAGCCCTGATAGTTGGGGTGGGGGAGGCTACAACATAGAGGAGGGGATAAACATTTTAAAATGATCGAAAAGAATAATATTAGTGTCGAATCCGTAGTTTTAGTAGTAGCTGGGATTAAAAGTGACAATTCTGGTGCCGTGTGCCGAAACACGGAGGAGGGTGAATTATATATACCGTAGGGGGAGGAAGGGGGAGAGAAATTTAAAAATAATCAAAAACCAGCGACATTAGTGTTGAATCCGTAGGTTTCGGGGTCGATGAGAGAAACTGTGACACTTCTGATGCTGTTTCAATCTAAGTTCAGTCCTGAGAGTTGGGGAGGGTACAACGGAGGGGAGGGGGATAAACATTTAAAAATGATTGAAAATGACTAATATTAGTGTCGAACCCATAGTTTTAAGGGTAGCTGAGATTAACAGTGACAATTCTGATGCCGTGTGCCGCAGCACGGAGGAGGGGAGGGGGAGCTATATATAATAATAATCGAAAATGACCAATATTAGTGTCTAATCCATAGTTTTCGGGATCATTCAGATGAACGGTGACATTTCCGATCCGGTTTAAATCCAAAATCAGTCCCACCACTTGGGAGAGGGGAGAAAGAGATATAAAAATGATCGAAAATGGCCACTATCAGTGTCGAATTTATAGTTTTCTGGGTCGCTTAGATGAACGGTAACACTTTCGATGCCATGGCCCGCAACATGGGGGAAATACATCTCTCTCTCTCTTTCTCTCTCTCTCTCTCTCTCTCTCTCTATATATATATATATATATATATATACAGAGAGAGATAGAAAGAAAGAAAGAAAAAAAATGATCAATATCAGTGTGGAATTCATGGTTGTCGGGGTCGCCGAGATGATCAATGGTCTTTCCGATGTTGTTTAAATCGATGGCATTAAAAACGAAAACAGCATATTTCACGACTACTAAACACATTAGATACGGAGTTGTGCATTTAAATTTTCATTTCAACTTAGCGAAGCGGGTAATATATGCTAGTTTATGATAAATACTCTTATATGACCCTACAAAGCACTATTATTTGTAAAAACTTTGTGTATTTTTTGTTTACTGCTTATCACTTAGTAGTTTGTTTAAGTTGTCATGAATTGTATTTATTTTATATATTTATTTATTTTTTGATGAGCAATATTTCAAACTAACGATTATTAAGGTAAAATTACTATTACTTCCTTCGTTTTCATTATGAATAAAATGTGTGTGTATGACATCGGCGAGGAAGGGGAAGGGATACAATACGTAGTTTGTACTTGTTGTTAGAGGAAGAAATTTGCTTTACAACACAACTATGATTTGTTTTCTCTTTTATTTGAATAGGTATTATACGGAGATATTGAGGAAGCCATTTGTACGCATGCCTTATATTATTCTATATGGAAACGGTTTGGAGTATTACCAGAACGGTTCAATTGGCAACGACTTTCGCCTGATGTTACTTTCTATCCTCTTAGGCCAGAGCTTGTTGAATCGACGTATTTTCTGTATCAAGTGAGTATGATATTGGGTGAAACCAATTATTTCATTTATGAAATAAAAACTTACGCAGAAATAAATTTGAAGTTCTGTTTTAATAAATGAATAAATTGTGTTGAAGTAAAGAACGAAAACACGTTCGCGAAATTGCAGGTGTACTACAAAATACTTGAAATTGTTTTCATTAGACACTAAAACGCTTTTTTGTTTCAATAATTACAAAAATTCTAACCATGTATTTTTCGTTTATTACCTTTCCTAATCGAGGATTAATATTCAAGTTATGTACATTACTGAAGTTAATTGAATTTCAGTAATATTTTTATTGATGATCAATGAAAAATCAAACCTTTTTTTTTCCCAGACCATACTCTATGGGTACGAATTCAATTAACCCGTCGGAATCAGATTTAAATGCCCAACTGCAAGCACATGACAGTATATTTACAAGGAAAATATCCGACCACGTATATCGTCCACAAGAGTGAGTGAGTCTGAGACATTTGTGCACACGGAAATGTACTACTTTCGTTAATATTGACCGTCTACACTTAGCGAGTTCTGGTTGTCATATGAATTAAACGTTTAAAACTTCGCACGACACAGCTCGTCATATAATTCTAATGGATTAAACTAAATGCAACAAACAATGACTGTATCGAGAATTGACCCTGAGTGTCCGAGATACCGTGCCGGTGTGGTAATGACCTGGCTACCTAGTCAGTTTCCTGAGCAGCCACGCATTAGAATTTCTTTGCACTGGCTCCTGTAGTACATAGTTAGTTTCTCCGTTTATCAATAATTCAAGCATCATATTGTTCATTAATATAGAAACTGGATTCTCAAAGCATAACAGAAGTTGTGGTATAGTTCGTATGGCTTGAATAACTGAGCACCACCCTCAAAAGTGAAAATATGTGGCTGATCGAAAAATTGATTGGCTAACGTAGTGGTTAGCACACCGTGCAGTAAGCATAGCCCTCGGGTTCGATTTTCAGTACAGTCATTCACTTCGCGCTCTTAGAAATTCAACTTTTCTGTTAAATTTATTTGTTCTATTGGCCATTGTAGCTTATATATCTAATGGAAAAAAGTGGAAAGTATAGTATTCTGTCAAGTTGTCTAAGTAAAAATTCTACTACAGGACACTTTTCGACAACTCTTAATCATTTATTATTATTATTATTATTATTATTATTATTATTATTATTATTATTATTATTATTATTATTATTATTATTTATTAAAACTTGAAATTTAATATTTTTAAAATTAAAATAGTAAAGTACTGGTAACAAGTGCTATCCTCTATTCTTTGTGAAGTTTGACCATGTTCAGTACTTTTTTTTAGCTTTGAACGATTGCAGAAACATCTACGTAAGATTTTTTTTTTAATCTTCAATACTGAATTTAATATATATACAGGGTGTTTCAAGACAACAACGACAACGTTTGGGAGGTGATTCCTGACACCAAGATAAGAAAAAAGGATAGACCAACCTGGGTGCACAAATGCTTCCTTTCGGAGTTATAGGCCGCCGAAAACATGAAGAAACGAACTTTAAAGATCCATAGCTACAAAACTAGAGGACCTATCGTAGTCGGGTCAAGACTTCACTTAGGAACTAGTATGTGCCCTATACAAATATCCAAGTTTCAGAATCCTGCGGTACTTCCGCAACAGTTTTTATAGAGGTAGTTGGTGAGTAACTCAAGTTAAATGCCGAGTTAGTTGGAGAGTTTTATAGCTGAACTCTCTCTATAAAAATTGTTGCAGAAGTGCTGCAGGATTTTGAAACTAGGATATTTCGATAGGGCACATACTAGTTCCTAAGTGAAGTCTTGACCCGACTACGATAGGTCCCATAGTTTTGGACCTATGGACCTTTAGAGATTTTTTGCATGTTTTCAGCAGCCTATAACTCCGAAAAGAAGCATTTTTGCACCCAGGGTGGTCTATACTTTTTGTCTTATCTTGAAGTCAGGAATCACCTCCCAAACGTTGTCGGTGTTATTTTGAAGCACGCTGTAAAATATATATATATTATTATAGTTTAGTATTTTCAGATTCAGTTATTATGTTGAAGTGTACACCTGAACTTTAGTGTACTCGTAAGTTACTGCTGCAAACTTTTATGATGTTTATTGCAAGAAGTCCATATTTTGGTGTTCAGTAAATTGCAGGATTGTTTTTCTTTACTGTAGGCAACCAAAAATCCTTTCTACCTTCATGTGGGAAAGGAAATACTACAGAGCTTAAACAACTATACAAGAACAGAATGTGGTTATGCTACAGTCCATAGTGTTCTAGATAAAACTTTGGAAGACAGGATGGAAAGCTTTTTCTTGAGTGAAACTTGCAAATATCTGTACTTGGTAAGTATTTAGTAGATACCTTATAGATGGACAGCAATAAACACGAAATTTTATATATATATATAGTTTTCAAACTTTAATTTTTACCTTCCAGTTAGTAATTCTACCACATAAAATCAGGGTGACTAGAGTTGCTGGTAAACAAATTTATACTTTGCTATTTAATAACAACAGTTTTTACTAAAAATAATAAAAACATATTTAGCAATTGATTTGGTAACCGACGAAAATGAAATGCCATTTAAAACTACAAAAAGTCGCTTGGTTGGTTAATTGGAACTTCATGGCTTTTTTCAGCGCCGGAACTAGTGAAACGGGGCCTACTGTTCGGAGCGAGACCACGCGCAGACAAACCATGCGCGTTAACCATTTGGCTACGAATGGGTACGAAAGACTGCAGAAATTTACCCATCTGCGCATTTTTTAACTCCCAAACTATGATATCTGACACACGAATTGGGCGTTTGTTACCTGATATGTAATCAGATATGTGTTATAAATAAACATGTTTCAAGAAGGGATCCATATAAACTCACTAAGTGATAATCTGTGCTTAACTATACTATTCGCGGTGTTGGCTCATTTAATTGGAGTTATACAAGTGACATAATGGACGTGGAGGTGAAATAGAGGGTCAATATTAATTTGTGTGTTAAACTAGCAAAAGCTCCTATGGAAACGTGTAACATGATACCGTAACCCTATGATGACTAACCATTATTGAGAGGCTGTGTGTTTAAGTCGCAGGAGAGGCTTTGGGAGAGGAGTTACAGTGAAAGACAATCGACAAACAGGCAACCCTTCAACCACACAATACTGCTGAAAATATGGAACGTTTCAATAAAACAGAGTAACAGAAGGAAATGAGAAGAACGATTGCCTCCGAACTGTTGGAAAAGGCCAGAAATTATCCCACATTCATGTTTAATATTATTCTTCAAGATGAAAGTTGATCTTACGAATACGACTCTCAAATGAAGCTGCAACTTTCGAAACAAAGAGAATGTTGATCGCACTTACTGACACAAGATTCTGCTAGGATTGATGACAAGCCTCGACTTTTGCATTAAGGTGCTGAAATATTTGCATCAGGTTTTAGGCGTTGTCGAGTTGACTTGTGCATCTGGGCAATGGTTCATCTTAGTAATGCAAGGTCCCATAATTTTATATTGGTACAGGAATATCTGGCAAAACTCTCGCTGTGTGATTCCTTCCTGATTTCTTCGTGTGAAAATTATGCTGAATAGAAAGCGACATCAAGATATTTCAGCAACCCAAAAATCTATGACAGATTTGCTGATAATCATCCCGTCTTGCTTCCATGACTTCTAGAAACTCTGTCGGCTTTGTATAAGTAGTAGAGGAGACTACCTTGATAAGAACAAAATCCATTAATTTAGTTGAATGTATATACATTACATGAGTTCGGGAACTCTTCTGACAAAAGTGTAATATACATAAAATCTTTCTTTGGAACAATAAATTATATGAATTGTATATGGACAAACTCAGCTGACAATCTGTCGTTGTACTTCGTTAAAATCGTACTGCAGCTTTATTAAATTTCTCTACCTGGAGAACCACAATTAAAGCTTTTTGCCTTATTTGTAAACTGAGCTTGTCGATTTTTGGATTAAATAGTATGATTGAGTCGAGTAATTTTGTCACTTGCCGTCACAATTGTAGGGATATCAAGCAATGTATTTGTGGTTTCAAACAACTTACTAGCTTGATAGAGAAAGCATGCACCAGGCGGCATTTTTGTGTTTGCAGACGTTTATTGTCATAGATATTTTTTCATATGATTTTGCGATCTATGTATTCTTTAAAGTTTCTTCTTTCAGGAATTTAAACAACTCTTACGCAAAACTGCATTTCAATATCTGTATTTCACTTCCAGCACAATTTTAAATAAAAGTCAGTAGCTTTTCCAACTGTTTCATTTGAAATACTAGTGTTATTGAATTTTTGTCTAGTTCTATAATACCGTATACGCTCGCATAATGCCCGCACCCCAACTTCAGAGATATTTATTTAAGGGCAAAAAAAAAGGCCCCGCGTAATGTCCGCACCCTTAAAATCACAGCTTGAAAATCTAAGTTACGTCTTGTGGTATTTCTAATACGGTACCAATTTTCGTACTCCTGGCACCAGACATTCTATTTAAAAATTTAGAAGAAATTATACAAAATAATTGTGGATTATTTTATTTTGTGTAAAATATAATTTTAAGCTAAATAAAATAATTTATATACTAGCTATATATTTTTTATGGATTTTGAGTCAATCCCTTGGTGACTGATAATTGAGCGTTTTTTGAATGACCCGCGTAATGTTCGCACCTGCATTTTGACACCGCGATTTTAGTAAAGAAAAAAAAAAAGAGCGGACATTACGCGAACGAATACGGTATATATTGTGTAATAATACTGATATATTTAGAAAAAGTTCATCTAAATAGGGTTAGGGGTAGTCTCAATTGATGTACAGTGCTGCGTGCATAAAATGGGACAATCTAAGTAGCATTTATTATATTTCTGCCATATAGAAAGGTATCATAAACTTATAGTATTTGACATGGTCTTCTTTCACTTGTTGAACGGTTTTACTGACCCTAGAACAAGTTCTTGATGGAAATGATATCTGGGAATTTCATAGATCAATGAAGACATGTAGTTTTTATACCTTGTATGGGAGTTTTCACCTTTTGACTGCATGGCATGTAGCTTAGAAAAAATTACTATCAGATAATACGCATTCCGTGTAAGGGCCAACAGTTCTGCATAAAATTTTACGTTTAGCAGAATTCTTCCGCATGAGCGCCCATGTGGATTTTCCTTTTCGAACAATTAACAATTTCGAAAAGGAAAAGCATCGTTTTGACACAACGTTAACCTAAAAGCAGCGAAAAAATATGACAGATATAAAAGTTTGTTCATTAATCCGCGTGTCTTAATCTAGTCTCATGTACTTTTTAGGACGCTACGTAGACATTACAAAGACCACACATAAGACCGAAAGAATATATTTGTGATATCAAATACAATGATGCTGTAACGTCGTGTCTTTCAAAATACCTAAAAGATATAAAACACGACATTGATGGCACTCCAACGTGGCGGACGCCCATGTGGATGCTTCATAGCTTCTTTCTTATTTTTTTCGTACTTCTTCCCTATTTGATGAAGCACATAGCAAAATAGATCATTACTATGGCTTTTGTTTGTTTGCTTAGTACTTCTTATATTTCACTACTTTCGTGTTTTCACTATTTTCTGTATTGCAGCTCTTTGACAAGGAAAATTTTGTGAATAAGAACTTCAACAAATTCGTTTTCACAACAGAAGGTCATCTGATTCCCTTGAAGCCACAGTTTCGTAAGAAATCTTGGGGTAATGAAAATGCGACTGAAAAAGAGAATGTGGTTTCAGTAGTCGATGCTCGATCAGCAAATATATCAGAACCATCGGTAAGTAGCGAATAATCTATACATGAACTACGTATTTTTTGTGCTTTTAATGTTGCGTACGTATTTCTTGTGCTGTATTTTAGTTCCTCATTACTGGTTTTGTGCTGTATTTAGACATAGTTTCATTGTCAAAAATTTCCAGTAGTTCTGTATTGTCTTTAAGACAGAAATTACGCATTTTCAATCAAATTGTTAAAAGGACAAGCGAAACAGTTACTTCGTTGAATTTCTTCTAATAGTTTTCTTGTACGTTTTGGAGCACTTACCCTGTTGTATTTTTCACCGGATTAAGTTACTCAGATGAAAATCGAATCACGTTGTAAACACATTTTACACTTTTGACACAAGGGTGCTAAAACTGAAATAAGACTTCTTGATAAACTGGTTATACATGTAGAAAAACAAAACAAACAAAAAATGTTTCTTCATAAAAAAAAACTAAAGATGTAACAATTCTTCCGTATATGTTACAATGTAAGAATCCCTGTAGGGCACACGAGAACACGGGGGCTCCGCATAAGAGCATTTACTTCTGGTGTTTGGGGTCCCTGGTTCGATCACGGTCAAGTAAGTCTATGATGGACAAAATCGTGTCCACGGGTTTTCTCTGGGATTGCCGGTTTCTTCTACATTCTCATTCCACCAGTTCTTCCATTGTCATTCACTTACTTTAATCATTCGTCTCTCGTAGTCTAATGGGCATAATCATGGAACGTTAAAGTAAGAGATTTCATTTCATTTTTCTATTTGGCGCTGCTTTTTTTTCTTTCTTTCTTCATGTAACTTACATAGTTAACTTCAAACTTCCGTTCAAAAATTAAATTATAATTAGTGGTATAAGAAATTATTGAATATGTAACCAATGTGTCATACTAAACCGAAGTTCCTAGACAGTTAATGTTAAATATGTGTGGCGTCTGAAAAATTCTGTGGCCTTAAGTGTGAGTTCTTGCACACAGATAAACGGCTGAAGATAAAATGGAGCACTTACCCTGTAAGATATTGAATGGCGAGTACTGTTTTTCCCAGAAGGCTCCCTATCTTGGGGGGAGGGAGGTAACTTGAAAATTATAAATGGGAAGGTATGTCATTTGATATATCATTGAAAATAGCATGAAAAGCAAACAAATTTTGTAGGATTTTTTTTTTCGTGTGAAGTGCTATTTACGATATAGCTACTATTAAATGTGAGCCCATGCACACACAGACAAAAGATCCCGTGCTTATGATTTATCACTTGTCATGCACTAGAGGGGTCACTTGACAGTTTTAAATAGGAAATTATGTTATTTGATATATCATTGGAATATATCATAAAAAAGAAACAACTTTTGCAGTAATTTTTTTCTTGTGGGTCACCGTTTACGAAATGGCCATAATTTAAATGTGAGCTCTTTCACCGTAGCTGTTAATACAATCTATTATATAAAAGAGAACGCACAAATCCTTTGTTAGCTCATCACGCTAATACGGCTGAACCAATTTCTTTCATTTTTGGGGGGTTATTAGGATTTGGACCCTAGATGGTTTTTATCATATCACTTTAATTTTTAATTACCAGTGTCTCGAGATAATTGACCATTCAAGTGTCCATAACGTACAAATCCTTTCTTAGTTCATCATAGGTATAAAAATAAACGTATTTATATGCAACCCGCATGACCGTGTCACTCGGCGGGTTAACATAAATGACAGGCGCTATAATGTTAACATTTACTGCAATTTGAAAGCGAAAAAGTAAAAATTATCTAAGTAACAAAGTTTATTGCGTTCCGGGGTGACCGCAGCGAAGCGGGGCGGGTTAACATAAATGACAGGCGATATAATGTTAACATTTACTGCAATCTACTATGGTTTTTATCATATCACTTGAAAGCTAAAAAGTAAAAATTATCTAAGTAACAAAGTTTATTGCGTTCCGGGGTGACCGCAGCGAAGCGGGGTGAACGCTGCTAGTATAGTATAAGAGAAAAACTGCAAAATTAAAGCAGATATCGTTCCAAAATTCAGACAAAGATGTTCGATGTAAAAATAAATTTTGAGAAGTGAAATAGAAGTCGCATGGTGTGACGTATAGTAAAGCATCCAAATTGTCATAAGTGCACATACTGTAGTGAAATACGAGTGCAGAAGAGAAAAATAATAATTTTAAAATGGACGTCACACAGATGACTTCACAGACAGTTTACTTTATTACTTTATTCCTTTATTCCTACTCTGTCAAAATTCGAATAATTTCTCTAAATTATCTACCTTTTGTCCTTTCTTCCTGTTGTTTATTCTATTTAAGGAAACCAATCTTGAAGTTTGAAAGTAGCATTTTGAGTTTGAGACATTAATCGTAAACTAAGAAGTAATACCCAAAGAAGTGGATGTACTTATCAAATCTGAAAGCGTCTTGCTTAGCTCAAGTGTTGACAATCGCAGTCATTGTATCTAACTGGTCTTCATAAACGTTCCCAGCAAGAACAACTGTTACAAGGAACGTTGTTTGATCATTATGTTGTAATGATAATCAAATGACATATCTTCCCATTCAAAAGTTTTGATTCACGCCTAGTACCCCATGATATGGGGTCCAGTGCGACAAACTGCACGCTTCATTCAATGTGCTCTGACATTTTCCCATCTTACTTTTTGTTTTATCCTTTTTTCAATTGTTTGTGATTTATAAGCATTGGACGTTTTATCTGACTGTAAGAACTCGCATTTAAATGGTGGCCATTTCGTAAAGTGTGCTCCTTACGCAAAACAGTTTTCTACAAAAGTTGTTTGCTTTTTCATATTATTTTGAATGGCGTTTGAAATGACATACCTTCCTGTTTAAAGATTTTCGAGTGACCCCCTAGTGCCCCATGATAGGGAGCCCCATGGGAAAAACAGTACTCTGGAGTCAGTGAACCCTATGACATTCCCGTATATCACTTTATGAACACTGAATGTTTTATCTGAAACACACTGTGTATAGTAGAGGTTTTCGAAAACTTCAAAGGAAACTCACCTGAAAGAACATACTATTACTTATAGAGTTTTTCATGAGAAATGACATGACATACTGTATTGCAGAGTTGTAAAGTATTTATTTGAGAGATAGGAACAAAGTCGCATGAACAGTTTTGGGGAAAAGTCTCCGAAACAATTCACTAGCATGAATAAATTAACCCTCGTTGATCATTTCACGAGAAATGATATACTTCGCATTATTGGGTTGTTAATGAGATATTTATTAATGAAATATGATTAAAATCACCTGCGACATATGTGAAAAAATTGTCCGAACAATTCCACTTCCAACAGTCCCCTTATAGTGTTAGTCGATTTTGTTCATATTTCATTACATATTTAATTATTGAATTATTTTTGAGAATATCATCTGGAAAGAGTCTTTGTGAAAGAGAATAAACTACCCTTTGTGAATTTTTAAATGAGAAAATATTTACGGCAGTGTCGTGTCATTAATTAAATATATGTTTATGCAAGATCAACAGAAAAGACTGAGATGTTATTGAAAATATTCTTCGGAAAGCACTTCCCTAAGAGTAAACTATCCCTTGCAGATTTTTCTCTTCCCATGAGAAATGACTAACCCCATATTAATGAAATATTTATTTAGGAAATATGAACAAGATTACCTAAATTGTTTAAGAAAATAGTCATGAAAGAACCAACCCCTAAGAATAAACTGCCTCTTTCTCCTAGGAAAACGTCATATATTATAGGGATATTGATTTATGAAATACGAATAAAATCATAAGTCAATAAGAGTGGAAATTTTGATTTCCATCCTTCAACAAACTTCAAGTATTTTTGTCGATAGGAAAAATACTAAAACCTTCCGTGCAAAACTATAAAAACATGAAATTTATAATTGGTTTCTGATATGTTGAACGTTATGGCCTTCAGGCAAATTACGTATTTAAATCGGGACAGACAGACATCAAAAATCCGTTTTCACTTTCGAGTGACGATAGGAAAATGATCGTGGAAAAAAAAAAAAATGGAATTCGAGATTTCAACGAGTCTGCACTTTTCATAGCTTTTCTATAAGGAAACTAATATATATATCTATATCTATATATATATATATATATATAGATAGATATATATATATATAGATAGATAGATAGATATAGATATATATATATATATATATATATATATATATATATATATATATATATATATAGATAGATAGATATATATATAGATATATATAGATAGATATATATATATATCGGGTGTTGCAAAATAAGTGTTACAACTCTTGGGAGGTGACTTCTGCCACTCAGACAAGAAAAAAAGTTGTATTGAACTTTCGGCTATCGGTCATATTTTCGGATCTACAAGGTGCCGAAAGCGTGGGAAAATGACTTTCGGACGCCAATAGTTCGGAAACTATCCAACGTAAAGAGGACGGGTAAAAAATTCACTGAAGAAGTCATACCTGCTGTATTGAATTTTGCATGTTTCACAATCCTACCAGCACGCGCAAGGGATTCCCCAAAGGAACGTAGGGAGTTCCGGATAATCTGCCAAATGAAAATTGGTCTAAATGGATATGAATTGATAGGGTTTCTACCAGGTAACATTAATTCGTTTGTATTAAGTTGATATCTGGAACAAATACAAAAGGGTGGACACCTTCATGCCCGTTGTGTGTGGTTGCATAATCGCCAGGTACGGATGCTGGCCAACAGTGACGTTCTGAGTATTAAGTGGAACGAACTTGTAGTCAAATGCTCTAGAAAGACATCTGGAGTATCGGTAGAGAACAACAGATGAAGCAGGGTGATTCACATGTGTGGAAACACGTAACGAAAAATGCCCAGAAAAAATGCACTCATACTAAGTAAAGGTGAGTTCAAAGCGTCAGAAATGTAAGCAATAGCATCAAGAACATGAAAGCCATTGCCAATTCACCAATAATATTCCCTCAATTCGATGCAATATGATTTACACGGATGCATACCAGTAAGGATGCAACAGCTGAGGCCAAGCTGAAATTGTGCAAGGGGACTCACAAAGAAACTGGGTAAACTAAAGGAATGTCACTAATGGGTTCGCATGATCGATATTGAAATGTTGCCAATGTGTGTGTTGATATCAACATATAGCTAATGGACAAATGTCAACATGTCCCACTATTGCTGGGACACCGTCTCACGTGCGAAAACTAGGAAAATAACGTTGTACATTCTGCTATTTCATCTGGTGCACTTTTTGGTAGAACGTAACTAAAACATGATTGTATCAATGTCTCTCTTTGTTTGGGACATTGTCCCACAGTCGACACATATGAAAAGAAATCTCTTAACCCATGGTTCAAATTCTGATAGAGCATGAAAATGTGCACTGTGCCGATTTGTTTTTATTCTTCGTTGGAATGTGCACTATACAGATTTACGGCTTTATTTTCCTATATTTTGAGTGCGTAATATTGTCCAAGAAGAAGTTGGACATGCTAACATGCTGTTACTTTCAAGTTGTATCGTAATTTGAACCATGTCTTTTAGAGAGTTATTTCCCATGTTTCGAGCGTGGCACAATGTTCCAAACGAAGGGATCATGGATTCAATTGTGTTCTATGTACGTTGTACAATCCGCGGCAAAAAACCTGCAACATGAGCATATAAGTTTATTGTGAAATGACGAAGTCTTTTGCTCCAAAATAAGTGTGTACGGGAGGAGGCCGAGGTTTATCCTGGTCTGATTCCTTCCACTTAGACGTTATGTTCATTCCCTGTGCTGTTAGGCGTAGTTTCACAATAAACTTACATCCTCATGTTGCAGGTTTTTTGCCGCGGATTGTACCAGAATGTGACTTATGTGTACTAGAACATATTACAGTTACTCCCCTATGTTTCGAGAGTGGGATAATGTTCCAGTAGAGGTGGGGCATGGATACAATTGTGTTCTTTTTACGTTGCACTACAATACGAACCAAGTGTAATAGCAGAATGTACAACGTTAGTTTCCCATTTTTCCCACGTGGAACGGTGTCCCAGCTGTAGTGGGACATGTTAACATTTGTCCATTAGCTACATGTCGATACCAACACACACATTGGACACATTTCAATAGCGATCATGCGATCCCACTAGTGACATTCATTTAGTTTACGGGGGCGCGGTGGCTCAGTGGTGGAGCGTTCAACTCCGGTGTTTGGGGTCCCTGGTTCGATCCCAGCTCGCGCCGTGTGGACTTTGTGGTGGACAAACGCCGTGCTCGTGGGTTTTCTTGGGGTTCTCTAGTTTTCTCCCACTTTCTTCATTTCACTCATTTCTCATCATCACCGTCTCCTTTAGCTTAACCGGCATAACCGTGGGACGTAAACCTTAAAGATTTCATTTCATTTTTTTTCATTTAGTTTACCCAGTTTCTTAGTGAGTCCCCTTGCACAATTTCAACTAGGCCTCAGTTGTGGCATCCTTATTGGTATGCAACTGTGCACATCATATTGCATCGGATTGAGGGAATATTATTGGTGAATTGACAATGGCTTTCATGTTCTTGACGCTAATTCTTACATTTCCGACGCTTTGAACTCACCTTTACTTAGTATGAGTGCATTTCTGGGTATTCTTCGTTACGTGTTTCCACACATGTGAATAACCCTGCTTCATCTGTTGTGTCCTACCGACACTCCAGATGTCTTTCTAGAGCATTTGAGTGCAAATTTGCTACACTTAATACTCAGAACGTCATTGTTGGCCAGCATCCGTACCTGGTGATTATGCAACCACACACAACGGACATGAAGGTGTCCGCCATTTTGTATTTGTTCCAGATATCAACTTAATACAAACGAATTATTGTTACCTGGTAGAAACCCTATCAATTCATATCCATTTAGACCAATTTTCATTTGGCAGATTATCCGGGACTCCCTACGTTCCTTACAACGACTCTATAGAAAAGCGTCGTCAACCTGGTCCGTCTGGTAAAATATAAGTTACGAAGCGATAATAACTTTTCTTTATGCAAGAATCAACTCAAATATTCAAAGATTATTAGTCTCACCTTTATTGCTTGATATGTCTTAAATATTCCTTTTAAGACCGAAAAATACATAAATTTACTTGACTAGGTCAACACATAACATGTACATAGCCACAACTATCCCATAATAATCTCTTACATATATTAAAAACATTCTTCTTTTTTGTTAATTTAAAATGAACATTCCACTAAGTATATTACATATTTATGAGCACTTTTTGCCCACGGTACAGGTAAATATTATACAAACTAAAGTATTTCGTTATAGAAAATGTCGCCCGACAAAGGGACTGAATATAAAAGTCATGAGTAGGCTTGGCTTTTATATTCAAGAACCACTGGTCTGATTAGATTAATGTTCGTACATTACATATGTTCTTTATATTTTGTTCACACCTCGTATATATCTTCATTATTTTTTTTGGTTAACCCTCATATATATATAAAATATTAGTTATTATCATTCACATAAATACATTTACAATAAATCTTTGATTTCATTAATATTTCTCTTTTATTACATTATTATTTATTCTTTATCATTAAAAACATCGTCGCTTAGAAATATAATTAACGAGGGTGAAACACAAATTATCAAGATTACTAGTTTCGATCATTATTACAAACGATGATGTGACAACTAATATTTATTCTTTTCGGGCGCATTGTATAACAAATAAGTTAGATGTTGCAATTATAATGTATACATAGTAGCACTAAGATGTCATAAATAAAGAAGAATTTCATTCGAGGTAGTTATTGAATAATTGATTTTATAGAATGGATCTTATTCTTAACATAATCTTTGACAATTAAACACAAATCAATCTGATATAAAGTAATTTTTTTGCCTTTAACTAATTATAAATTGAATTATGATTCTTTACATTAATAAGAAAGAATAAAAATTAAACATAACCTACGTTTGAATAATCAAATGGAAGTAAATAAATTTATTTTACAGAAACGTCATAGGAAAGATCATTTTCATAATTAGCATGAACCGGTAAATTGGAAGATAAATGTTCATAGAAATTATCGCTTAAATTTTTAGATAAATGCTCATGAGAACCTACAGCTGACATGGGTTTAACCCCTACCATATCAGCCGCAATTAGTTTAAATTCATACTCGAGTAGGGTTCCAATAGGGTACACTGTACAGCACAATCATGATTATGTCCTGTATTATTGTTTTGTACAGAAATTACTTCAATACCTGGATCTTGATGTGAAGTGCCATCTCTTATCCTTCCATTACTTCTATCCACGTAGTTCGCTGCGTTGGTGGAATTTCTCCATACATTTCGTCTATTTTTAAACCTATTTTGACTATATGGTCTAACATAGGAATTATTACGATTAATTAGGTTAGGCGGATTCCCTACATAACCTTGTCTATTTTGTTCATTTTGATTGCTAGAGTATACTCGTCTTAGGTTCGGTTCATTATTATTCACACTTCGGATATTCAAATTCCGAACAGGGACTAAATGATCTGAATTATTCTTATTTTTACCCATTCCTGATTGTGTTAGATTCATAGCATGGTATTGAGTTTCGTAGCATTGTACAAGCATTAATAAATGACTGAAACTCATACACTGTGTGGAAAATAAGATCTGCTGTAATTTAAATGGAAGCAAATTGCGAATCGATGCAATTATTCTTGATTCCGATTGCAAGGGATTAACAACCTTTAATTCATTATAGACATTTATAACAAACTCTACAATAGATTTGTGCAATCGAGGATTGAAATGTTGATTTCTAAGAGTGGCATCTCTGTTTGCCAGCAAAAAGTCATTTTCGTAATTCGCGATCAATGCCGCTTTAAATTCCTCAAATGTACTAATGTGATCACGTATTGCCTTAAACCATAAGGAACAAGGTGGGAGTAATACATGGGGTATTAATTTCATGTATTGTGATCGGTCGATAGACATTATATTACATTCGTCTTGGAATTTCTCTAAGAAAGAACTAGCATTTTCATTGCACTTACCACTAAATTTACTCATGGCTTTGATTTCGCTCATCTTGACACTTAGCTTTACCTTTCTTTTCTCACTCCTTGTTCTTGTGGTGTGATTGTTCCGGTCCGTAGCGTGCTGTGTCATGATACCATTTATATTTCGTTCATCAGTGATCTTCGGACAATTTTCCTCTAATATAATATCCTCCTCAGATTCCGGCGAAGGCGTATTTATATCCGGTGATTGGGGAAACTCGAAGCGATCACTGCCCAGATTATTGCGATGAATGCTGTCTCTAGCCTGTAACGTTTTAATTTCTTCCTGCATAGTAGCCAACTGGATCTTTTGATGTTTAACGGAAGATTCTATTAACGTTAAATCCTTTTTTACAGCACAGATTTCATGATTTTGATGATCGTGCTTTTCTTGACACTCATCGGCTAACCTTTTTAACTTCTCTTCAAACTGCGAGGATATGTCGTTCATCACCTGGACGATTGTTTGTTTCGTATCGTCTGATTTCAGTTCTATCCGTTCTATTCGTTTACTTAATTCTTCATACTGCTTGCTAGCTTCATTAAATTTCAGTTCTATCTTCTTTTCCATGGTCTGGTTAGCTTCATAGAACTTCTGTTCCATGTTTGTGTTAGATTCATTGAGCTTCTGTTCCATGGTTTGTTTTATCTCAGTCGTCATTTGCATAATTTGTTGCTGCACAGCTAACAAAAGTCGATCCTCAGATGACAAACTTGGTGTTGCACTAATTTCACCTGTATTACTGGTATTAGATTCCTGTTGCACTATTTCACTATCCATTTTTCTTTTAATGACCTTACCGCTTCGTAATACGGTTAAGTTCGTATTCATAAATGGTAATATCTAAGTAAATTCAGCCCTACTTTCCTTCTTCGGGAACTGAATTTTCAAAAGTCCCGGGTTTGGTAAACCAAATTTTTACAACGACTCTATAGAAAAGCGTCGTCAACCTGGTCCGTCTGGTAAAATATAAGTTACGAAGCGATAATAACTTTTCTTTATGCAAGAATCAACTCAAATATTCAAAGATTATTAGTCTCACCTTTATTGCTTGATATGTCTTAAATATTCCTTTTAAGACCGAAAAATACATAAATTTACTTGACTAGGTCAACACATAACATGTACATAGCCACAACTATCCCATAATAATCTCTTACATATATTAAAAACATTCTTCTTTTTTGTTAATTTAAAATGAACATTCCACTAAGTATATTACATATTTATGAGCACTTTTTGCCCACGGTACAGGTAAATATTATACAAACTAAAGTATTTCGTTATATCCTTTGGGAAATCCCTTGCGCGTGCAATGTAGGATTGTGTAACATGCAAAATAAAATACAACAGGTATGACTTCTTCAGTGAATTTTTTACCCGCCCTCTTTACGTTGGATAGTTTCCGAACTATTGCGTCCGAAAGTCATTTTCCCACGCTTTCGGCACCTTGTAGATCCGAAACTATGTCCGATAGCCGAAAGTTCAAGAGACTTTTTTTCTTTTCTCAGTGGCAGGAGTCAGCTCCCAAGAGTTGTAACACTTATTTTGCAACACCCGATATATATATAATATGTTCTCCCGATATATTTCCGCTCACCTAGAAGTCATATCGATCAAGGTATCTTGACCAAAGGAGGTGGGTAAAACGATCTGCCTTTTTCCGCCTGTGATAGTCATAAAAAGTAAAAGTGTTCGTAAAAGCCTGTATATTATATGAATACGAAGTTCAAGCATTAAACGTTACATCTATGTAAGATGTATATGAAACATATTGTAGCAAGTTACCTGAAGAACTCCAGAAACAAAGTATAGTTCTTGATATTCTGAAAGTTTACACGTTTTTATGAATTTCCAATAACAATTTCATTGTGAGGCGCTTCATGAAGTAGTGTGGTTGAGGGGAAGGGAAGGTGTGACGCAGTTCAATCAGTAAATGATAATATGAAGAAGTAACTAACAGATAATATTAAGAATTGGTGAACATTTATTCACAAATGTTATTCCAGATTCATGAAGATCGGCGTATTTAAGAAACTCGATTGTTTTGTACTCACTTTTAATTTTATATTATTACTATTATTATAGCCACAAGTAAAAATTAAACTGTCAAGTATCATTTTTCTATACAAATTTAATTCTATCTAATACTACTCTTTGATAAGTATGTTAATGATAATGTAGTCGTAACGATAATTTTTATTTGGTGGTTTGAATTTTATTTGTGTTTCGTGATAATGCGCCAATCTTCTTCGAAAAGTCTACTGTGCTGTTCTGGACGTGCCCAGATATGGTATCCATCCTAGTTACCAGGCTTGAATAAATTTCTGGTTTCAGTTTTGTTTCGCACTGCGCGATAATATAATTAAGGCGAGGATGTCATTCGCCTCGCCTTCCTACCTTTTTTTTTTTTTTTTTTTTCTATACTTCGGGGAAACTGAGAATATGGCCAATGAAGCTATAGTTTGTTTGTAGCTATGAAAATTATTATGCAGCCTACTAGGTAGCATCGATCACTCGAAGATAGGAATTTTTATACTGTTGCATTTACTTGGTCAAAAGATTTAATCTAACCGAGTGGTTTTAGAAATTTTCAGTTGTTTTAACCGAGCTTAAGCAGGATTCTGGTTGATGATCTGTTGGTCGAGGAATTACAAACAACTTTGGCGACTTTGTTCATGTTTCATAAATAAATATTTTATTAATAACTTCACATTATGGTGTAACTCATTTGTTCTGAAAAAAAAAGCACAAGTGGTAGTTTATTTTGGGGGTGTTTTTAATTTTCTCAAATACAATTTGTGATATTTTGTTGACATTTAACGAAAAATTTTTCATTAATAACCTTGATATATGTCATGTCAGATTAATGACTCCAAAAAGGGTAGATTTTTATTATTTTTAGAACTAAGTTTTCCGAGAACACCGTATAATTTTGTTCGTATTTCACAAATGTATGTTTCAGTAATAATTGCAGCATAACATGATTTAGTTTAAGAGTTTGGAGCGAGAGAGTTTAATGTGTTGGCTTAATATGTGTTTAATGTGGAGAGGAGCTACAAAGTGTAGTATTTTTGCTCAAAACTGTCCGTGGTTCTGAAATTAAGATTATTATTACTATGTTTCATCTATATGTTATTTGATTTTAAATCATTAGTCTTTTGTACACTCATGTCCAAAATTATTGTCGCATGTCTATAAACATGTTGTTGTAGGAATATAATTTGATAACAAATTCGTCCGGTATTTCTTATAATGTTAGTATGTGTATAATCGGCAAAGACATGTATGTGGCAAATTTCATGTCAAAAGAGCAGTAAATAAGAACAATAAAACGAAAATAAAATTTTCTTGTCCATTTAGCAACATTTTGTTTTATTCATTCTAATTTTCATATTTATAATTCTTTTCCTATGAACTTTACCACAAATATACATTTCCCGATTTTACATATAGTGTCAGTATTAAAAGTACCCTGCAAAATCATTATCAAATTATATTCTTACAAGAAGACAGTTATAGATATGCGACAATCATTTTTGACATGAGTGTACATTTCGAAAAGCCAGAACTATTTTCATTCAATGAGCTGTTAAAAAAAGTCATGGATTTTCAGAACGTAACCCTATGAATGTACAATAAAACAAAACACCGTTGGAATACTAGAAATATTTAATTATTTAACTTCACAAAATACATAACTGCATGCTTAGTTGGAAATTCTTATGAGAGAGAATCTTCCACTCTTATCCACACACACAATTACACTAAATAAGTGAATTATATTTGCTCAATTTACATTTCTTAAAGCCAAAGTATTAATATATATATATATATATTTATTTATTTATTTTATTTTATTTTTTTTTTAATATGGTTTCAGGGATGTAGAGTTTGAAAGAGAGTTAGAGTGACTGTTTCCCTTAACAGGACTGAGCAATTAGTAATGTTTTCAGAGAGCTGCTTGCTCTTATTTAATATCGGTAGCTAAATTGGAATATAAAATGATGAATTTTCATGTAATGTATTCTTTGGTTTTGTTTTATCATTAAAATTATTGAAAGTTAAAAAAAACACTAATATTTGAGATATCTTGTTTCCACATTTATAACTAGTCTCAGCAGCACTGAAATTATATTTTTCATTATGAGTGCTGTTGTTTCCTGTCGTAAATGTTCTAGATTGCAAATATTTTATTAATTTTCAAAATACTAATATTTTCTTTCCTTTTTCTTTTCTTAGTGTGAAGCTATAAAAGCAGAAAGAATGTACTTTCTTCCATTGAAAAGTCAATACTTGACGCAAATCATTGAGACATTAGGTATTCAAGAATTGTAAGACAGTATGCTCTGCTGCCTGCAGAGATGAAAAATCATTTTCGTAAGGAAGTTTCGACCAATTGCTCAATCAAATATAAAGAACTGTGAAATTGTAACTGCAGCGCTAGTCAAATTGTCATTATTCCTGTTTTTGAGGAAAAAGGTTTTACATATATTATTTTTATATGCGTGTGATTTTTTTTTATATTCTCTTGAGAATATTCACAGTTTTATGTACATTGTTTGAATGTAAATATTTTTATCCTGGTGGTTGAATTTGGTAGCGCCCCTCTTAATCCTTTGTATTATGTAGGAGTGTTTCGCTGTAATGTGGTACGAATTGCTGCAGATTCGTTTGTCATGTACGAAAGAAATCCACAAATCAGGGACCAAGTAAATGTGAAAAGAGGAAAATTATGTTTGTTTCTTTTTAATTATTTGACAAGAGTATATCTAAAAATTGATATTTTGTTCTTAATTGCTACGATTTTATTTTCTTCAATATTATATATTGAAACAATACACTTTTTGGTCTAAGCACTTCGAGTCTACACTTTGAAACGGTGTTAATACGATAATAATATTTGGTGAATAGCTTACTTTAGAAGCAGAAAATTCCACCAGAATAATAGTGTTGATTCTTCATGATTCGATAACTAAGAAAACATGTGAAATAAAATTTAAACATAAAAAAAACATGATACCACGAGTAAAATCTCTTGAGTAGTTGTTTAATAATATTGTGGTAACACTAAAGAACATTTCGTTTTCAAGGCAGAAATACCTTCAGCACAGTTAAATAAAACAAAAATAAACAAACAAACAAACAAACAAAAAAAAGCTATTCATTATTCAATAATTTTAACATGTTTCTGCAATAAGTGAGAACAAAATCCAAGGAAAACATTTCATTGTCGAACAAAATTGATTTTTTTTTCTAGTCTAAATTTACTTTCCAGATCAGATTTATTGCACCGACCCTTCTTTTAATACTTGTCCGACAACAGAGGATGGACAGCAAATGAGGAGTTATACATAAACGAAAGTAACAAGTGTTATGAATTTTTGGTGCACAAGTTAATAACGCACAATTCCGAAACGCCTTTTATTTAAATGTTAAAGCAAACAATTTAATAATGGAGACATTTTTGAAAGTCCTTGTATCTTAGCAAATCGAGAAAAAATGTATAGTGAAACCATATAATAATTAATATTCATATTTCATAAATTCAGAAAAAAAATGTTACCAATAATAATAGAAATATCTTTTTATATTCCGTGTTAACGTACGGAATTATTTTTTAAGGTAAAACTTGTTGCAAACTATATTACTATTTTTTCTATCTATATTTTCGAAAACGTTTCATAGATACTAGCTACAGTCCATTCTGAAACTCCATTCTTCGTTTTCGTTGAGTTGTCGTTGATGGGTTTCTTGATGCGATAGTAGACAGTGCGACGCATGACTGATCGTGTGTTTTTAGTAGAGGAGTGTGTCCGTGTGACTATCGTGCAAAATATGAGATACAGTCTGAATACAATTTAATGTATATGTGAATTATTGACCCCCTTCGAATCTAGTATAATTTTTGCCATTGTGATGTACTTTCACCATTTTCTTCATTATATGAAACGCTGTATTGAATAATCCTTCTTAATCTCAAAATATGTGTGTGTTTGAATTGATAACAGTTCAGAAATAGACGCATGCGTTCAATACCAACGCTAACCAATAAATGGCATAGCTCTTAGTGTAGATACTGAAAATTTATATATATAATTCAATTATTCTCGTTTAACAATGAAATCAAAAGAACTTGTAGAATGAAAAAGGGAAACCAACACGGGCAGAGTGGGTACGTGCAAAATTTCTACTCGTGTTTGCTGTGCCTATGGAAGAGCGAAGAACACAAAATGTAACTCACGTGCGACTACCTATAATCATCAACCTGATCAATGAGCCCTTGCCATCTTTCCGGTAGAAGATGAATCCCAAAACTCCGCAGTATTGAACTCACGTAAGGCAAATTTTACAGCCTCTACATCAGCAAAGGTCTTTCCAATGAAAGAGGTTTGCAAAGCGCGAAAAAGTTGGAAATCTGTAAGGGCTAAGTCACGGGAATAGGACGGCTGAGTAAAACCTCCCTACCAACGTCCATTAATTTCTGACGTGTCGTCACTGCAGTATGTAGCTTAGCGTTATCATGTTGGATAACCCCTTGAAAGTTAAGACCTGGCCGCTTCGATCACAATGATTCCTGCAGTATGTCTAGTTGTTGACAGTACAAAGTCGCATTGATGATGTGATTAAGTTCCAGGATCTCCCAATGAATTATTTCTTGGACATATTCGACACATTCGACAAAACCTTGTTGGGATTAAGTTATTGTTTGGACGTCGATGGACGAAGTTCGGAAACGGGACACACAGTGTTGTGACACTTCACGTTCTAGTACATAACCCACTTCTTATCTCCTCTTACAACCCATGTCAAGGAGGAGTAATTTTTATACTGAGAAAGCAAGGAAAACACATGTCGAGACTTACCCCTCTCGTTGAGTTGCGCTCATCTTGTGTGGAAGCAAATAATCGAACTTTGTGATGAAAGCCAGGGTCACATGAACTTTTTTTTCACTGCTGCCCTGTGTATTGGCAAGGTTTCCACTAATTCCCCTGCAGTTGGATTCGGACCGACTGTAATGGCTTGGTCTAGATCCTTTTTGGAAAACGCTGATGGACACACAGATCGTGGTTGATCTTGACAGCTTCTGTCGCCGTCCCTGAATTTTCGAAACCATCGACGACATGTGCTTTCATTTGTTGCATCCTCACTATACTCTTTCCTAATGTTGCGGCACGTCAAAGCTGCACTACTCTCCTTATCGAACTCAAACAGTAAACAATGTCTGATCTGTTCTTTATTGGCCCCTATTTGATCGACACAACACTAATTACGTGCCACTAATACATACTGCCTACTCTTGCTGTAATGTTCTCTCGATAACACGACCACCGATTCCAGCTCTTGGAGCGCCTTCTGTTCGGTTACAACACCTTTCACCAGCGACCTATCAGAAATGGGTAGAACTTTTGGAGTACTCAATAATAGTTCAAATACAAACAATGTTTTTACCTGAAATTCTGATTTTCGTTCTTACAATACGAGAATATCTTAATTACATTTAGCAAAATCCTGATAAATTCAATGGAATCATATAGATCTATTTCAGTGACTAAAATTGTGCAACAGATTCTCTTAAAAATCAGCAAGCTCCTATGGGAACACCTTATAGTCCCTAAAATATTTAAGTAAACTAAAATGAGTAATTACTTAGATACAAGGGCTTTGCTTAAAAAAAAAAAAAAAAAAAGTGCGTTTTCATTATCGGAAAAATTGTTCTTGGATTTTGTCTGTGGTTGACTAGAACATGAATGTATAATAAAGTAAAATTTGTTGATTTCTAGGCGAAAATTAAAAGTTAAGTTTCCAAATTTGTGAAAATAGTATTACAATAGTTCTCATTAAATCTTTTGATAGCTGTAACTTGCTTAGATACCTAATGTTCAGTTTGAGATTGAACTGTTGAATTCACAAATATACACTATGAATTTCTAGAAAGGAACAAACCGGATTTGCAATACATAATGAAATCTGTCTATGATGGATCGTGGTTGTTCTTATTGCTGTAGTTTCAATGGATGTAGTTCTTATTACTTACTGCTGTTCTATACATTTTATATTTTTTACTAAAGCATCAAATGATGCAGGTCTGTGTTCTTTCCTTTCAAACGATATATCATGTAATGTGCCAATGTAGTTGCGAGGTATAAAACTCAGCAATAATGACAGATCAATATCGTTATCATCTTGCTTAAATTACTGGAGGAGTTGCCTAATTCAAACACTAGAGAGATGTTACCGTAAGTTTTATGACTATGGATATGGGCGAGTTAATCTTTATTCTTAAGAATTACAATGGTTACAATTAAGTTGTGATATTCTGTTTTTCATTCACAGCAGCTTGCAATAGAATTGGCGTGAATTTGAATTTTGAAACTTATCTAGTTATATACGTGACGTAAAATTATGTATTTTGAAGGCAAGAAATCTTGAAGGCGAGTCAACTTTTAAGTGTTATCTTCTCTTCAGTATAAAAACCTCTGGTGCATGAGGCCCCTGGTTCGATCCCCGGCCAACTAAGTTTGTGGTAGACAACATCTTGTCCGTGGGTTTTCTCAGGGTACTTCCGTTTCCTCTTACGTTCTCATTCCAGCGACACTTCCATCATCATTCACTTGCCTTAAACATCGTTTCCTTTAGCCAAACTGGCAGAATCATGCGACGTTAAACTGAAAGAAATTTCTTCAGCATAAAAGAAAGTATCATACCTTGCACTCTTCAACAGAAGTGAGTTTCTGTTAACTTGAGTGGAATTTATTGTTATCCGAGGATCTGCGTAACAAAGTCTTCCATTATCATGTGTATTAAACATCTCATTTTCCACAGTAAAGCTAGAACTACTATAAGACACGCTATTATCAAAAAGACAACAATGGCATAATAATGGCATATTATTGTTTATTGTAACTATTAATAAAATTATGACACAGCATCGACATTAATAGGAAACGGAATATTAATATACACATCCTCAAAAGTTGACTACCTGCTTATTATATTTTCACTCTATAGAAACACCATTATTGTTACATTTTTCATACTAGTATAAAAGTAAAAGCGAAACTATGAACTGCATTAAAATATTAAGCCTTCAAATCGACCAAAAGCATAATTGAGAGGACTGTAGCTTCCATTTCTCCGACGTTTGAAGAATAGAGTGAATCCCTGTCTTCCTATTATAGTAGTTTATCTTTGGAAATTACCAGTACAACAAGAAAAGGAAGAGCGAAAAAGGAGGAATATTTAAAAGAACAACAGCTTATTTGTGTGGCATTCAACTTTTGTGGATGAGTGTTGATTATATTTTTATAAGTTTCCACATTGTAAGTTACAGGTAACGAATTTTAGGAATTTTACTTTCTGTAGAAATAAATATTGCAAATGCAAGAAGACATACCACAGAAACTTATTATAATCGGGAAAGGTTCTTGTTCGTTCATTTAATATTTGCACGCCGAAATGCTCGTGGTCATGGATTTTTGTTTTGTTTTGTTTAGGTGCAGGAAAATATTATGTAAATGTATATGGATTGGTATCACTTCAGTAAGGCATTTCGCAAAAGATATGTAATTTTTCTTCGATGTCGTCTGAAAAGTGTATTACTGTAAATTTTACTGCAATAGTCCTTTGAATATCTCGACCGTAAAGTTTAAATATGCAATTTTATTGTATTTATAAGATCATGAACTTCACGTCCAGCATAATATCATTCGAACAGACAGCGTGTAAAAGCTAGCAACCCTGGACGAGAAGGGTTCTTTTGACCGTTCTTAAAAGTTGGAGCAATTGATTGTGTTGTGAAATATCCTGTATGGTTGTTAAAATTGAAACTGGTGCTTGAAAGCAAGGCTTTTCTATCAGTGTGATTGAGCTGATACAACTATGTCTTTCTCTTTAGATATGTATTTTGAATGAATGCGCTGATAAATTATTTTTGATGTTGAATTAATTATTTTATAAGAGAAATAATGTTACCTCAATTTTTAAGCAAATTATATTTAGAGAATCATTCCAGAATGTTAATTTGCTTTATAAATTTTGTATCGGCAACGTTGAATAAAAATTATATAAATATCTTATGTTATTCCTTTATACTTTTCTGTCTGCTGATTTTTAAATTTTATTAGTAATAGTAGTCCTGTAAGTACTGCAAAATTTGTATCGTTGATTGCAAACTGGGGTGTCAACTTTTTCAGTTTTTCACACTTTTATGTCCTTCATACTCAATTTTATGTCTTTCATACTCAAAATGCTAAATGGGACGGAAATTCTACACCATCTCATATCAGTAAATTTATATTAGTTACGTGGTATTTACTAAATTTCACATATCAAGTAGTCAGTTTTATATTGCTTGATATTTTTAATTATTATCTAATAATTGAATTCTGTTACAGGACTCACGCTGCTTAGCTATAATTTATCTAATTCTTTTATAACGAACACGAATTAGCTCCAAGCAGAAGTCCGTAATTCAACATCCCTCGAATGTCATAAGAACGTGGATACAAACTTAGTGATTACTCTCATGAATCAAGTATACTTACACTATGCGAGTTTGGAGGTGGAGTAATATAATTCGCCTCAAAGTAACCCATTCTAATTCTTCAAAATTTTCCTTAGTCCAAGCACTGCTGGACTGTTCTTTTACCTTGGAAGAATATTCGTCGAGACGTATCATATTTGAATCAGTTAATGCAAAAAGGCTTCAGTCAAATAAATTTAGTTTTGAGAAAAGAAAAGCATTGCAGTTTTGAAACTAAAATCAAACTTTTGTGTATGTGTGTGTGTCTAGATAAGAATTACATTAATCGAATGTTGTATAAGAGAACCATTTTTATGCTCATTTCCATGCAAATAATAATAATAAGTGTTCGCTGCAGACTGAAGCCCTTCTTGGATGTAATTTTATTTAGTTATTTTTTGCTCTTTTTTAAACACTAAACTGTGTTAAGACTTTTTTGCTAGGTTTCAGACGTTGGAGGTCTACCAACCGAATGACACGAAATCAATAGCTATTGCCACTAACATATAAAACAAATATAATTCTCCATGCAGGGAAGGCTTCAGTCACTGACCCAAGGCCATGTTGCCTAGAATAATCGAAGTTAACATCTATTTATAAAATGTTAATGAAACTGGAGCTTTTTATGCATAGAAACATAAGTGTACCCAATAGGAACAAAAATCAGATGTTAACTCAATTTCGCCATTTTGGTGACTGAAGCTCTTTTTTCATAAACTAATTCATTTATGAAAAACAAAGACTTTAGTTATCACAAAATAAAGAAACTTAAGATTTTACAAATATAGCCCAAGAATATGTTTTGATTCAGTTTGTGGAAGAACTGATACCGAGAGTAATTCAGAAGTACGGCGCAAACTTTCGCCAGTCTCTTCTTACTAAAAAGAACTAAGTGTTTGAAACATGTTTCTTTTCAGAAGCTTAAGATGTAGAAAGATCAGCGACTTGTTTCAAAAACTGTTAATTCGGAAACGTATAGTTGTACTATAGTTGCTGCCACAGAACTTAGGAGTTAGTCGCAAAGTGACAGACAGAGGTAGTGGTGTTTCCTCCAAGTGTAAGTTTGTCACTAGGTTTTGGAGTGACCAAGCGTGCACATGTATTTATACTTTTGTATTATGCGAGAAGTTTTCTCAGCTTCATCTTCCAATTTATAGATACGTTACAGAATGCCTATTCTTCGGACGTTAAAAATAAGTTTATGAGGAAATATTTTAAAAAGTGTATATACGAACTTTTTGTGGTCTCCAAGGTACTTGTTGATGCATGTTTGATTTCACTGGTGTTACCTAAACTCACCCAATCGTTTCCTAACTTTCCACAACGTTAACACCAAGTCAGATCAGTTTCTCATACTCTGAACTGATGAATTCATCCAATTTATGCAAATTATCAGGCAAAACCTTTATGAATACAAAATTGGAAATTAAAATGTTAAAGAAATTGGTTCTTTTCCCCTTTAGAAGTGGAATTTTCCAAAACTGAGACACGTGGTCACTTATTTTTAATGAGATCTTTATATGCTGACTTTCATACCCCTAACATGAAATTGAGATACTCTATTTTTGGGAACCAATTTGAACTACTACTGCCCCTTAACCTTGATAAAAATACGGCTCGAGTCGAGTAACAACCATACTTAAAAAAAAATACAAATAATTCAGCCGTTTTGCCGTGAAAATGATACATACAATGTCTATTTAATTTTTATATACATAAATTGTTCAATTTTACTGCCAATACTGCTTGCTTTTGCTGCTCGTTCCTGGCATTTGGCAATGTAGTCCACCGACCATCAAGCTTGAGCCTCATACTTGATATACCTATTAAAAGAGAATTGTATCTACTTAAAAACACAGATATAATCGACAGTTCAAAATTGAATGGACAGTAAACTTAATAATTAAACAAAACTTATGCATTTATAAAGCACGCACAACAACTCTTACCTCGCTCTGAAGAATATCATCTTATAAGAAGGATTTAATTGATTTAAGATAGCCCCGTTGTCCATCATTGTCCACCTGTCGAGTTACATGAAGGTAATAATAGATGTTTAAATGTAAAAGAAAATTGTATTCGTAAAATTAATTCATACCCAAGTAGAGATGCAAGGTTCACGAAAAAAAAAAAAAAAAGCTGCTTTTGTAGAGGGAAAATAACGGAAGTTTTTGTTTTATTTCCACGGCCTTTTGTCTAGGAAACTTAAGCTTTTTAAAACATTTCAATATTAATGAAGAAATAGTGCATTCCATCTTTCTTTTCCTCTTATAATACAAAAATAATAATTACTGTATTATGAAGAAAGAAAAAGAATTTAGGAATCAAAATAGGCTATTTGACAGGCAAAAAAAAAAAAAAAAAAAAAAAAAAAAAAGAAAAAGGGGGTAGTTTGATAAACGCAGTAAATTTCCAAGTTCCAATGAATGTTTTGTAGAACTATTAGAGTAATGTTAGACAACATTTTCTTTTTTTAAGTAAGAGCTCTAACAGTGTTAAGAGTAACTCTTCTGAAAATGTTGCAGTTTCATGGAATAAAATTACCATGCATAAATTAAATGCATTAATTTCCAATTTATGGATAAACTAAAACTTATTAATTTGTTTTAGAAGTTCGAGAAATTTTATGCAGGAGCATACGTGCAACAAGTGACGTGTATATTATATATGGTCTATCCGGAAAGTAAGGATACTGACTAGTAAGTGTAGAAAACACACTTTATTTGACAAAATCCACCTGGTACTCTTCAAAATAAGAACCTTGAGCCTCAATAAAGCGAGCCCAGCTATTGTTTTCACTATTTGTAGGCGTCCTGGATATATTTTTCTGGAATCTCATTGAACGCTTTTAATCCTCGGAAACAGGAAGAGGTCACATGGAGTATTTGCAAATGTTCAGTTAGAATTTCTTGAACTTGTGTTTTCCGAATCCATAACTCTTTCATACGCAGACTTAAACGCCATTCAGTATTCAATAAAACACACCTCAATTAACATTAACGTCCGTAACCGTCGTCGATGGGCGCCCTCACCGTTCCTCGTCGTGGACGTCGTCTTGGCCGCATTTTTAGGTTTTGTGTCATTTGAACACTCGCGATCTGCACAATGCATCATTGTAGTATACTGTCTTGATCATGTTGAACGTTTCGGTAGGAGACTTCCTCAGTTTAACGCAAAATTTCATCGCGTAGCACTGCTTTGCTTTATTATTGATGTAACGCAGTGACAAAACAGGGGTACACTGTCGAGCCTGTCCACTTGGTTCGACCGTTCAAAGCTAATCGAGCTCTGTCGTGTTGTGAAGCTGATGGTTCCCATGCCATCGGTTTTCCGGCAAGCGCACATACGAACAACGCCGCAACTTTGTCTCCTTACTTTCCACCTTGGGTGTTTATATGTATGTAATGTATAACGGCCAAAATTAATTATCGACGACGTTAAAAGTTAGAGGGGAAAAAGTTAAAACCACTACCCCTATTGACACGATATACCAGTAAAGAAGGGAGAAATTCTGTGAATAATGAACTTTAGGTCCCGTGTTAAATTAACATCGTGCTCAAATAGCGATTTATGGTCTTTAATTTTGTAAACCGAACTCATTTTTAGGTTCTAGTAGGATATCTGAAACAGTAAATCTTTTTCTCAAATGATGAATGAATACCGAGGAAAAACTTTTTAGCATCTATTTCTTCGTTTATGGTAGCTTTTTCTTACCAATCAGTTTGAATTTAGGTAACTTGTAAAACACATGACAAGATGTATAACTTTCAGGCATTTTGTAAGATAGATGACAACCAAAATAATAACTGGGAGATGGTGGGTTGCACAGCTAACCCTTACCGGCTACCAATGAAAACCAAACCCCAAATTGACCGCAGAATTCACAAGGGCTGAATGTTGTGAATGCACTTTTTTAATTCTAGAATCGACTATAGGCTAGCAACGGTGGTACCTGAATAAGAAAATCATAAGTTTAAGGCTGACTGCAATATGAGACAGCCAATCCGAGGCAGAGGAGATACGGAGAGAGAAACCTATTTCATTCATTGCACATTAAATACAGTCAGTGTGTAATTGAGGAAGAGGTCTGACATATAAAGGCGTACGAGGAACGAAACCATAGAAAGAACTGTAATTTGTTATTTAGAGAAGACAATCACTGGGAGTTTCGTACTATTGTGATGTGTTGATATTGTTTCACAAATACATTATATTTCAGCCTGGAGCTTGTTTATAAGAAAAAGTAAACCGAAGCGAATTATATTGCACAGATATACTAGACGTGAAATAACGTGACGTTTCATATTTTCCTTCAAAAAACGTTTAGGTGGAGCAGAGGCCCCCTACAAATTTATTACAATAAAATGTCAAAATTAGTGATGAAGGTGGTTCAGAAGCCCTAAAGTTAAAAAAAAAAGAAGAAATGGCGCGTATACTGTAGCTGTCGCATTTATTCCATTTTCCTTACAGTTATGGGTAAAATTCTGTTAGTAGTAAATGGAGATAAGAGAAACCAATCCACTTATGGAGAAATTTCCAAAATCTATATATATAAAATTGAAAATCACTATGTTTGTGACTAAATCTCCTGAACCGCCCGACCGATCTCGATCAAATTTGTAACATGGATGAGGTTTGAGGCTGGGCTGGTTTTAGGCTATTTACTTTATGTAAGAACTGAGGGGAGGGGGAAGGGGAGGAGTATAGAAAAATAAATAAAACTTAACTCCTGAACCACTCGACCGATCTTGATCAAATTTTCAACATAGATGAGGTTCAGGCCTGGAATCGTTTTTATGATTTAAATTTGACGGAGCATCGTAGGGGAGAAGAAGGAGGCGAAGATATATAAAAACCAATTTGTATAAGACTGAAAGTGACTATTTTTGTAACAATAACTCTTGAACTATATGACAGATCTCAATCAAATTTTCAAGATACATCAGCTTCGGGTCTGGAAACATTTTTGTAATTCCAATTTAACGGTAGATCCTAGGGGAGGGGGAGGAGAGGAGGACGTATAAATAAAAAACTAACAAAACATAATAACTTTTGAACCACCCAAACAATCATCATCAAATTTTCAACACATATCAGGGTCGGGCCTTGGGTGTTTTTTATCGTTTCACTTTGACGAGCCAACCGAGGGGAGGGGGAGATATATGTTAAAAAAATTAAAATTAAAATGACTGCCTTTGTGATTTCATCACTCTTGAACCACCCGACCAACCCAATCAAACTTTTAACATACATGAGTTTAGGGACTGTAATTGCTTTAGGCTATTCACTTTGACGATGCAACGTAGGGGAGGGGGGGGAGGAGAGAAATTTAAAAATGATCAAAAATTGCCGATATTAGTGTTGAATTCATAGTTTTCGGGGTCGACGAGAGAAACAGTGACACTTCTGATGCTGTTCCAATCCAAATAGAGCCCTGGTAATTGGGGAGGGGAAGGATACAACGGATTAACATTTAAAAATGATCGAAAATGACTAATAGTGTCGAATCTATAGTGCTAGAAGTAGCTTAGATTAACAGTGACAATTCTGATGCCGTGTGCCGCAGCACGGAGGAGGGGGAGAGGGAGCTATATATAATCGAAAATGACCAATATTGTCCATAGTTTTCGGGATCATTTGGGATGAACAGTGACATTTCCGATCCGGTTTAAATCCAAAATCAGCCCCGCCACTTGGGGGAGGGGGAGGAGAGATATTTAAAATGATCGAAAATGACTTAGGTATATTAGCGACATTTTTGGGGGGTCACTGAGATGAACGGTGACACTTCCGATGCCATGACCCGCAACGTGGGGGTGGGTGATATATATATATATCATATATATATAAATGATCGAGACCAATATTAGTGTCAAATTCATGGTTTTTGGGGTCGCCGAGATGATCAATGATCTTCCGGAGCTGTTTAAATCGATGCCACTAAAAACGAAAAAGCATATTTCACGGGTACTAAACACATGAGATACAGAGTTGTGCATTTAAATTTTCATTTCAGCCCAGCGAAGCGAATAATATATGCTAGAACATAATAAAATAATAAAAATATAAGCAAAAAACAAAATTATGCTCAGTTTGGCCTATCCTGGCAATCATGCTTTAGAGGGATTTTGCAGTAACAGAGCATGATTGCCAAGGAAAATTGATGATTGCCAGAAAAGATCTGCATCAAGGAGCTGAAGAGTGGAGTAAAATACTGAATTTGTTGGTTTAAATCTAGTGTTTAGATTGTCTGCCAAATATAAACTAGCGCCTGTAACCAAGATTTCGATCGCAAATGTAGAAACAAACAGGAAAACTCTTGTCTTGAGGTTGGAAGTGACACTCACCATGTCAATAAAAGAAAGCAAAACCCTAAAACAGAATATGAACCAACAACAATCCACGTGGTTAAGTGGGTAGAGTAGTGGACTAGAAGTTTTTTCTACTATTTGACATCAGACCGAAACCCATCCCATCACATCCCACCTTTCTTTTTTACAAAACATTATAGCAAGTGTATAATTTTCATGTTAATAAAAAAACCGAAACAATACAAGTTCTTGATATTTGCCTTTAATCAACGTATTTAGAGCTCTTTCGTGGCTAAGCGGTTAGCGTACACGCCTTTGACGTGGGAGACCCGGGTTCGATTCCCGGTGGGAGCTTATATGCTTCGGATTCGACGTTAATCAGTAGGTCCCGTCTCATATAGACTCGGTGCTGAAAGGGACGTTAAACTCAAAATCAACTCCACTCGACGTATTTAGTCAGTATTAGAGTACTATTGGTAACAGGGGTTGTTTTCAGTTTATGGTATTGTATGCATACTCCTCCCTTCCCCGTTCTTGCACAGCAGACCAACTTCAACTAACTGCGGGTTTGTGTGAGCCAGGAACAGAAAAAAAAGAAAACATAAGCAACATGCAGCCTCTGCAATCTGACCTACAGCGAATGAAATAGAAAAGTTTGGAACATGAATACTTTCAAAGGATAGCATATGTATGAACGATAATCATACCATTCGTATAAAATATACCGTAGCGTGAACAACTGATATTAAAATGATACAAAAAGCAGGCATAAGCTATTTTTTCTAGGGTAAAAATACATTAAACTTATCAAATTTTTGGAATGACATTATCACGATGGACGTGCGAAAACAATTTATTAAGACCCTGATATGGAGCGTGGCGCTTTACGGATCGGAGACTTGGACATTGAGAAAAGCTGAAATATCCAATCTGGAAGCATTTGAAATACGGTGTTGGCGCAGAATGCTGCGCATATCAGAACCGAAAGGAAAAGGAACGAAGACTATTAAAGGAAGCTAATGAAGGAAAAAGAAGAAAGAGCATGCTTGACCGTCTTATTCGGCACTCCGACTGGATCACCGTGTTGATCGAGGGGAAGGCAGAAGGAAAACCAGGAAGAAGACCAAGGAGAGAGTATCTAGATTCAGTTACAAAGAAAAGCCATTATCAAAGAATAAAACAACTCTCCCAAAGGAGAGAGAAGATTTAAAATTTCCATGTTGCCCACCAACCTATGGGTGAGGTGAAAAAGAAGAAAAGAAGATTATCACCTCAGGTGTCGGTGTAGGTCTATTTATTTTCACATTCGGGACCGCGGTGGCTTAGTGGTAGAGAGTTCATTTCTGGTGCATGGAGTCCTTGGTTCGATCCCACATCGTATCTAGTCGACTTTGTGGTGGACAAACACTGTGTGCATGGGTTTCGTCGGGGTTCTTCTGTTTCATCCCAATTTCTTCATTTCATCCTTTCCATTCATTTCTCAATATCACCGTCTCCTTAAGTCTAACCGGCATAACAGTGGGACGTAAAACTTAAGGATTTCATTTTATTTTCACATTTAAACGACGAAAGAAGAAAGTGTGGTGATAGTGATAAAAACAGAATTCGAGATTTCAATGAATTTAAGTTTCATGGTCCCCAAAATATCGGTAAAATGGGTTTTAGATATCTGTCCATCTGTTCGTCACGCTTTTAAATGCACTCAACTAGAGGCAATGCCATTCATCGTACCTGGACCAATCCTATACATAATGAGTTTATAATATCATATCGTTTCAAATCAGTCTTGGGAAGTAACGTAACGCAAGTAACGTTTCCTAGTAACGCGTTACATTGTTTCCAAAGTAACTGTAACGGTAACGCGTTACAAAATTTTAAGTAACGTACCTAGTTTGCGTTAATGTTTTCGCATTACATTTCGGATGAGTAACTGCAATATAGGTATATTTTTTCGGAAACAAATGTTTCTTTCCTGTAAGTGAATTTCTCAGAATGAAACAATCGAGCATGAACTACGTATGCCAGTGACCGACAGTCACCGACACACAGAGAAACAGGTAAGTTCGTAGTGCCACTTGTTGTTTTTGGAAAATGAGGACAGCCTTAGGGAAATCATGTGTACTGATTGCAAGCACCTAGAAGGCTTGGCGTACATTTTGACAGCTTCAAATCAATACATTCAGTGAGTGAACTAGGAGTGCAATGATACCGGTAGTCTATTTTACTTTGATTGGTGTTGTTTTTATAAAAATAGAGAACGAAAATATTTTACCGTTCGAACATTTGAAAGAATATTTTTTTTTTCTTAAAACCTGAGGATGATAGTAGACAGAATTTAAAAGTAGTGTCTGAAGTGCCCCGGCGGAAAATATTTATCAACAACTAGGGTGCCATAATTAACGATATACAGTAAGGGGTTAATATGAATAAACTGTGTTCTGATGAGCAGGTCTACTTTATTACTAGAAAATAGTTTGCTGATGATATGTAATATTGGAGTTCTTTCAGATCAGTTTGCTTATCCTAGAGTCCCGTTGATTATAGAGTTTGAAACTAGCTTTAAAAAGCATGTTAGGGTTACTGGCAAGTTTTGATTCACTCCCAGTTCATGTGTTCTCATTTTATTAGTTGTAGTGTAATGTTTCTCTACCCAGATAGCACGAATACTTGCGGCAAATTTTTGCTTCGTTTAGTGGAGCAAACAATCTGAAAGTTTGCGAAGGCAAAATTTCGTAATATTTATTAAAAGCTTTCAATATGATCTGCAAATTTTCGCTGATTTGTAAAAATAAATTCACCACTGCAATTAACTTGCATCTTTTTTGAAAATATAACGTTGAAAGTTTGCCGTCGCAAACAGTTTGCAACTCTGTAAAAAAAACTTGTTTCGAGAAACTTGCTGAAAGCAAATATTTGATGATATTACCGAGTGCGCGCGCATCGTACTCAGAATTCACTGCGCTACATCAACTGTGACAAAACAAGCGGGAAGTGAGAATCGAGAAAAACCAATGCACCAGAGGACTCCAGAATAAACTCACTGGACTCGTATCGGATGTTTTTATTGACCCAGGCAGCCTGACGTTATTTTGTGAATGTGTGTGAGAGTAAGTACAGGGATATGATCGTTGAGTAAGTAGATAAATTGCGATATCCTTTGTCTGTGCGTTTATCGTTCGTAAGTTTTTTTTTTTTATCTTTGGCAAGTAGCTAAAGATGTTTAATGCTTGCCACTAAGAAAAGACGGATCCACATTATAAAAATTTTGATGTTTCATAAAGTTAGGTTTCACTTTATAAATTTGCAGCAAACACTATCTGATACATTTGCAGCAAATATGATCTTGCGATCGTGAAAACACTTTCTGCAATGTTGCTGCAAACCTTTTAATATTTTCACCAAATTGATCAGCTCATTTTCGGAAATTTTGTCAAAGAAAATTTGCACAAAATATTTGCAGCAAAGTCCTGGCAAACTTTTTTGCTGTGCAGTCGCAAACATTTCGTTTGTATTGGCAGATGTTTTCATTTTCTGAGGCAACTTTGCTGCAAACGCAGCCAGCGTCAACTTCGTTATTTGCATTGAACTTTCGGCAAATTTTCTCATTTGAAAAGGCAAGCTTTTTGCAAACTTTTTAGTTTGCCTTTGCAAATTTTTAAACATTTTTAAAAATTTTTCTGTGCTATCTGGGTATATTCTGTATTTTTAATTTTACATAACAACATTGTTATTATTATATAATTAGTTTAGGAGATTAATAATAAGCAACCATTTTTAGTTTTTCGCGTCGAGTTTCAAGCAGGGGCGGATCCATGGGGGCGATCGCCCCCCCAGAAGAGGAAACTTTCTTATATATATATATATATATATATATATATATATATATATATATATATATATAACCCATCCCAAAGTTTGGAGCCCTTAAAAGTAGCAGTATGACAACCCACCGCCCCCCCCAGAAGTCGGTCCTGTATCCGCCCCTGGTTTCAAATCCAGTCGAGTTGATAAATGGCTCGTTCGTTTTAACTCGTCTTAAAATCATGGCCTGATTACACTGGGAAGCGAAAGCCATGAGAAATGTAAGCTAAACAGTAATATGGAATACTATTAGTGTTGCTCACGAGAGGGGACACTGCTCGCATCTCATCTCGTCTTGATAGCGAGACCACAAGAGATTTTTTATAACAAGCTCAGCTCGGTTCGGCTCAACTGAGAAGATGGCTCGAGCGGGCTCGATTGGGGTGAAACATCGGCTCCAGCTGGCTTGGTGGGGATGAGGCATTTGCTCGGTTCGGCTCAACTGAGCCGAGGACTGTAGCCGAGTCGGTTGGGTGAGCTGTTGGCTCGGCTCACTTCTCGGTTCGGGTCGATAGTGAATGAGCTGGGAACCGAGCTGCTCGAGTCGTTGACAATTCTAAACCCAGGCCGAGCAGTTTTGAAGATATTTGACCAGTGCCCTATAACTTTTAACAGTGTTTGGCTCGAGGCCGAATACTGAACCTAGACCCTCAACCCAAATTCAGAAGCCCGTTAACAATGTCCTTGACTCCTAGTTTCAAAGAAAACTCGCTCGAACTCGCTCGTGCCCATCCCTACCAGTAATGCAGTATGGCATTTTATCAATGTTACATTATATGAAAATGTTCATATATCAAGTAAAAATTTGTCCTTGCATTTACATGAAGCAATTCAAAACGTGCAATAATAATAATAATAATAATAATAATAATAATAATAATAATAATAATAATAATAATAATAATAATAATAATAATAATAATAATAATAATAGCGGTAGTAATAGTAATACGGTAAATTAAAATTATAATTTTTTCACACATTTAAAGTTTCGGACCTAAAAGTAACGCGTTACTTTCGAAGTAAAGTAGCAGTTACTTTTTAGGGGCAAGTAACGCGTTACATTTTAAGAGAAAGTAAAGTAACTTGTAACGCGTTACATTTTTACAAGTAACTTACCCAATACGGTTTCAAATGAACCTCTCACCTAAAAGTAAGCGTAGGTTACAGAAGGATGAAAAGTTAAAATAATTCAGTTTTCTCGAAAACAGCTGTAACAATTTTATTTATTTTTTATAAATTAATCTTTTATTAACAACCCTACACCGTAGTATGAATCATCGTTCTGAGAAAATACAAAAGGTGTAATTTACTGTATGGGATGAGTTGTTTTCGCACAATTTTCTCAAACAGATTTCATAAATAAATATTTCACTAATAACCTAACAATATGGCATAACTCATTCGTCATGTAAACATTCAGAGGGGTGAGTAAAGATGAGGGTTTACACATAGGATGAGTTTTTCTGTCGACGGTTTTCCTGTTAATGCCTCAGACAGTGTTGTTCATATTTCGTAAAGAAATGTATCATTAATAATCTAACAGCAACGTGTAACTCGTTTGCCTCGAAAAAATCGAGGAGTTGTTTTCACAATATGAATTCGACAGTAATATCGGTCGTTTTCGATCATTTATATATTTTGTCCCTGGCCGAACCTCATATATGCTAAAAATTTGATCGAGATCTGTCTAGTGGTTCAAGAAATATGAAGTCACATAATCACTTTCACTTATTTATATTCTAGCCTAATTCCCGTTCTTCGCACGAGAGAATGTTTCATTTTGGAGATAAAGGGGAGAATTTGGATTTAAACGGTATCAGAAGTTTCACTGTTCGTCTCAGCGACCCCGAAAACTATAGATTCGGCACTAATATAGGTCATTTTCTATCATATATTCCCTTCCCCTCTCCAAGTTGCGAGCCTGTATTTAGATTTAAACGTCATTGGAAATGTCAATGTTCATCTCAGCGGGAAATGTCAATGTTTATCTCAGCGATCCTGAAAATTATATATTCGACACTAATATTGGTAATTTTCGATCATTGTTAAATATCTCACTCTCCCCTCCCCTAAGTTGCACCGTCAAAGTGAAATAATAAGAGACCCTGACCCGAACCAAATGTATGTTGAAAATTTGGTGGTTCAAGAGTTATTGTCACAAAAGTAGAAATTTTCATTTTTATATACTCCCCCTTCTCCTCTCCTAAGTTGTATCATCGAATGAAATTATAAAAGCCATCTCACGCCAGAACCCCAACTATGTTGAAAGGACCCCGTACAATCCTTATGGAAATTAGATTTCGGTGAAAATGACTGAAACCGTGATATGTTGTAGACAGTGGCAAGCCCGGAAGCCCCCCCCTTCCCCTTAAATACACCACTGGTTGTAGATATTGTGATCACAAGAAAAAGTCTCACTGGGCACAACCACAACTCACCGTTTGGCCATTACAAGGCCACTTTTTTGAAAACAACAGAAGGTAACGGTATTCTGGATTTCGGTGGAATTCCTTGAAACCGTGATATGTTTTAGATACATTGATCCTAAGAAAACGTCTTAATGGACACCACACGACCATCAATCACTGACCACTTTGACAGTATGTGGCCACTTGTTTGAAAGCAGCCGAATATAGTGATATTCTGGATTTCGATGAAAATGATCGAAACCGTGATATGTTGTAGATATTGTGATCACGAGGAAAACCCTCACTGGGCACAACCACCAATTACTGACGTTTGGCTACTACACGGCCACTTTTCTGAAAACAGTCCAAAATACGTTATTCTGGGTAAACCCTCACCTTCACTAACCCGTCATTCCATATTGTTAGGTTATTAGTGAAATATTTATTTATGAAATCTGATTGAGAAAATTGTGCGGATAGAAATCATCCCATACAATAAATTACACCTTTTGTATTTTTTCAGAGCGATGATTCATACTACGGTGTAGTGTTGTTAATAAAATATTTGTTTATAAAATATTAATAAATTCATTATAGCTGTTTTCGAGAAAATTGAATTATTTTAAATTTTCATCCTTCTGTAACCTACCCTTACCCATGCCGTAAGAATCGGTGGACCACCGATGGGTAACTAGCGACATCTCGCCAAAAATAGCCAGCTCCGCAGCGACGATCCGCGGTGGCCCTACTTCCGTTTTGAAAATCATATCACCAGTGGCCCACCAGTAGCAGAGATGCGACGAAACGCCAGTGAACCACAAACTTACTTCCGCAAAATATGTTAAATCGCCTCTACGCGTAATTTGTTTACATTAAGGCGAGTCTAAAAAACACTTTAGAAAAGTAAAAAGGAAAGTATATCGCAGTGGGTGCGAACCACCAACCTTATGATTACTAAGTGCATGTTCTTCCGACTTCGCCACGCTGGCGATGAAGAAAACGTCACTTGTAGAGGGATACATCGTTGAAGCCTTTTTAATTTGGCAAATCAGAGTGCTCCTTTAACCGTTTGGGATTACAAAAAATGTGTTCGCCAAGTAATTTTATAATAAAATGACTCTCGTCTATTTCCTTTATTACACTGTTCTCCCATATTCATTTTCAAATGATCGGCGACAGTCGCAATCTAAATCCATACAATTATACGCACTCGTCTCAAGATTTTTCACTTCATGATGTAGAGGCAGGTGTTTTACTCTTGACCCTTGGAGCTCAGTTTAGGAACAATTCAAAAGGAAAAAATAATATATAAATAATAATCGCATGCAGATGACTGGCGATAATTCGTGTTGGTTCTTTCGCGATTCTCCGCAACGAATCGAAAAAGCGCGGACAAGGATAAAGCCCTTGTTGCTACGCGGTGGTATTTTCAACACCTCAACTCTAGATATCTCTTTCGACTTCACGAAACCCTGCCGCCAATGCCACACTAGCGGTAATCCTTTAACGCGTCGCTATATCGATGATCGATATTTGCTGCCAAGTGGGACACTAGCTGTTGGCGACGTTTACGGCATGGGGTTATTTTTAGGTGCAGGAGGAACATTTGAAACAATAGAATATTATAAACACATTATGTATAGAATTGGTCCAGATGCGTTGAATGGCATGGCCTCTAGTTGAGTTCATGTAAAAGGACGATGAAACTTAAATTCATTGGGAGCTCCTTCGTGGCTAAGCGGTTAGCGTACGCACCTTTGGCGTGGGAGACCCGGGTTCGATTCCCGGCGGGAGCTCATGTGGTTCGGATCCACGTTAATCAGTAGGTCCACGTCTCATATAGCCTCGTTGCTGAACGGGACGTCAAACTGAAAATCAACTCATTAAATTCATTGGAATCTCGAATTCGATTTTTATCACTACCACCGCACTTTCTTCTTTCGTCGCTCCAATGTGAAAATGAAATGAAATGAAATGAAATCTTTAAGTTTTACGTCCCACGGTTATGCCGGTTAGACTTAAGAAGACGGTGATGATGAGAAGTGAATGAAAAGGGTGGAATGAAGAAGGTAGGAGGAAACAGGAAAACCCCAACGAAACCCATGCACACGATGTTTGTCCACCACAAAGTTGACTAGACACGATGTGGGATCGAACTAAGGACTCTATGCACCAGAGGTGAACGCTCTACCACTAAGCCACCGCGGTCCCGAATGTGAAAATGAATAGACTTACATCGACACCTGAGTTGATAATCTGTCATTCCAAAAATTTAATAAGTTATGTTTAATGTGTTGTCACCCTAGAAAAAATAGCTTACGCCTGTTTCTTGTATCCTTTTAATACCAGTTGTTCACGTTCACGTTACTGTATATTTTATACGAATGGTATGATTATCGTTCATAGACTTGATACGAACAGTACTTATCCCGGTCCTTTTAGAGGCAAGAACCAGTGTTAAATGCCAACGTTCGGTTAGCTTATATGACTAAGACTACAGGCTTTGCCGGTCTTTATTAAGATCAGACTTAGACTCGAACGAAGAATTGTTCTATTCTTTTAAGAACAGTACATATCCCGCATTTTTTTTTTAGAAAAAAGAGCTAAGGTCTTTCCTCCCTCCCCATAGTAGTCGAGTGCAGCAACCTTTGGGACAGAATGATAAAGAAACCATAACTATCTCACGTGAAAGGATAATTCTCAATAAAGACAATGAGTTTCAACTCAGCCCCCTCTCTTCGGCCCTTTTCAGGAACAAAAACATACATTGAACAAAGCCATTTCTAATAACCACAACAATAGTCAATGAGAGCCCAGCATCCCTCAGCCAACGAGGAACCAGCCTTCTACGGACAGTACTTATCCGGCTTTCTTTAGAGGCAAGAAGCAGCGTTAGTTATCAACGTTCGGTTAGGTTATGTAATTAAGATACAGGCTTTGCCGCTCTTTATTAAGATCAGACTTAGAATCGAACAAAGGATCGTTCTGTTCTTCTAAGAACAGTACTTATCCGGCTCTTTTTTTAGGAAGAAGAACTAACGTATTTCCTCCGTCCAAATAGTAGTCGAGTGCAGCAATTTTTAGGAGAGAATAATATAGAAAGACGTAGCTGTCTCACTTGAAAGGAACATTCCCAATACAGAGAATGGGTTTTAACTCAGCCCTATCTGTTCGGCCCTTTTCAGAAAAAAAATAGGCCTACATTAAATAAAGCCATTTCTCCTAGCACAACAATAGCCAATCACGAGGCAGCACCCCTCAGCCAACCAGAAGCCAGCTAATCAGAAGCCCCCATTCAAGACTCCTCCCATAAATAGTCACTATATATACACATGCCCACATGCAGATACAATCATATACATCTCAATCATCGGAGAAGCGGAGTCGTGCCAGACTTATTATCTGTTCCGTACTCTGCTAGATTTTGCTGCGCTTAGGTAAGTGCAACTCCTTACGAATAAGCATTAGAAAATCAGTAGTAGATCTTAATCAAGTTTTCACGTTTTGGACACACGTAACTTGGACTGTGACATCAAAATTGACGCTATTTCGTCAAATCAAGCTAGTCATCCTGCTTATTTGCTCCCTGAGGGCCTGAACTTTACGATGAAACCTAGTCTCTTGCAAAATACTGCATCCAACATGACGACTGCTGAGCTACAGTATCAATACACGGGATTAGGAGCTACTTCTCCGCAAAGACAGATTTTAATGATAGAAACCTATCCAACGGATCCATCTCCTTCTGAACAAAGAATGATGAAGGGCTCTGCCCAGCCGTTCCCGCTGCCTTCTGTACCTGGCCACCACCCAGATTTCAACCACGATGTTAATGGTATGCAATCAGATGCCGATGACGACAGCGACGAATATAAAAAGCCTAAAAAAGTAGCAAAAAGACAAACTGGAAAGAACCATCAAGGAGAAAACATAAACTCTCTTGTAAATTTCAACCGTTTCACGACACTCCAGTACCAAGGAGACAATATGATCACAGACTCTGATGAAACTTCAACAAGTGCAAAGGAGCCTCAACCAAAGTGCATCTATACCTACGAAATACAGCAAACACATCAATTCACAAGGTCGCTTGTCGCTAATCTCTACGGTGAAACTAAAGTTCAGCATGCTAAAGATTACATTAAATTTACTTGCAAAGAAAACGCTGATTATGACAAGATACTCGCATATTGTGACACTGAAAAGCTCAAATATGCCACACAAACAGCAAAAAAGGACCAGCCCTTTAAAGTAGTCATATGCAAACTCCCTGTGGACACACCTGTAGCTGAAATTAAGGAAGCCCTACTTGCTGAAGGTTTTCCGATCCAAGAAGTCAAACAAATGAAAGGACGTGGCAAGAATCCCACAAGCCGCATTCCTCTTCCTCTGTTTCTTGTATTTTTGGATAAAACTCCCAACAACAAAACGATTTACGATCTACAATATCTGCTACACTATAAATTACTAGTTGAGTCCTATAAAGCTCAGGAATTTTTACAATGTTTTCAATGCCAGAGACTGGGCCACAGTCAAGCTACATGCAAAGCAATACCACGCTGTTTAAAATGCCCAGGGGAACACCTAACTAAATTCTGTAAGAAGACAACAAGAGACGAATCGGCTGTTTGCTGAATTGTCAAGGGAACCATCCCGCAAACTTTCCAAGATGCACCATTTTTCAACAGGAAAAGGAACACAGACTCCAAAATAAGAAAGATACTCTCCTTCCAAGAAAAATACCAAGCCGGATCTTCAAATAACTGTTGATCCTCCTTCTGACCATCCTCCCACCCATTCCAAAACGACCTATGCCAAGACGTTATACGCACAGCAGACCACCCAAGAAGCAGATGCTCCCAATATGACAGATATTTTCTCTGGAATAAAGGAACTCATACAACTCTTTAAAGGCCTTAATCTTGCAACTATACTACGCAAAGCCAAGACTGGGCTACAAAAATTACAAACAGCTACTGATACCTTCATCAAGTTCCAAATCATGATAGAAGTCGTCGCTGATATCTTCGATGATGACACCAACTAATACGCCCATTCACCGCACTATTCACCTTCTTTCATGGAACGCAGATGCCATCCTCACACAGAAAAAGGATTTTCAATACTACTCAAAGAACGCAATATAGACATAGCACTTCTACAGGAAACCAAGTTAAAACCTTCCACTAAATTCAGCATCCGCAACTACGACATCTTACGGTCGACCGACCCACGCCTGGTGGTGGTTTAGCCATATTGATCAAGAAGAAATTACCATGCACAGTCTTGCAACTACCTAACCTACAATCCTTGGAAGCGTTGGGAATTGCAATTCATACTTCACAATCAACCATCCATATTATTACTGCATATCGTCCACCGCGTACTCCACTCAACACCGATGATTTGCTTCGTCTCAGAAATCTACATCCCAAGACTATCATAGCTGGTGATCTCAACGGCAAGCACGTTCTCTGGCATCCAAGACGAGGCAACCATACTGGTGATCTATTAGCAGCCGACTTAAATAGAATCAAACTAACCCCCACCGCACCAGTTGAACCAACACACTTCCCGTATAATGGAGGACGCCCAGACGTACTTGACATGTTACTGTTCAACGACGTTCAATTCGCAGCCCTTCCAGAATCAGTCAACGCATTATCCTCTGACCATAATCCTGTTTATATAGAAATCCAACATCTTCATACATCTTCAGTGCCACTGCCACCATCAGAAACAGTAACTAATTGGGATCACTACAAAACCCTACTGACACCCATTATTAATCTCCAAATTCCACTCAGTACCACAGAAGAAGTAGATCACGCAGTGGACCATTTAGAAGCCGCCATTAATAGTGCTTATCAACTCGCATCAACCAATCTGGAGCCTCAGTGCCACTATTCTCCGCATGAAGAATTACGTACTCAATTTCTAATTCACCTCAAACGTTTGATCCGCAAACTCTGGCAATCTACTCATCATCCTACAATTCGTGCTCTACACAACCGTCTCACCAAAACAGTCCGCAACCGTTTAAAACGCATCAGGTTAACACAATGGGAGAATAAGTTATCTCACATTACAAGACCAAACCATGATTTCTGGAAGCTAGTCGAAAACCTTCGTACCAACAATCCATCTTCCAATCAACCATTACAAGGACCTCAAGGCCTAGTATTCACCGATGAAGAAAAAGCTAATGTTTTGCTGAAACAATGGAAGATCAATTTAGTCTTCATCCTGAACCTTATGACAATCTCTACATTGAAGATGTTCACTGTTTCATCCACAACTACCACCCACGGACGCAAATTCAACTCGACCTGCTCACAACTCCCCGTACAATCCAGAGACTTGTAAGGACTTTACCTCCCCGTAAAGCTGCTGGGCCTGATTGAATTCCCTCTTCAGCTCTCAAATATGGACCGCGCAAACTATATGTTCTACTGTGCAACATTTATCATGCTATGTTGCGACCTGGCCACTATCCATCTCCTTGGAAAGAAGCACTCATCATCATGTTACCTAAACCCGGCAAAAATTCCAGATTTCCTCAAAACCATCGACCTATTAGTCTACTGAATCATACATCCAAAGTTGTGCAAAATATAATTCTCCAGAAGCTCCTACATCATCTTCAGACTCACGAGCTGCTACCAGATCACCAGTTTGGGTTTCGGCCGCAACATGGTGCTACAACCCAAATCACTAGACTGGTTGTAATCGTCACTTATGGATTCAACGCTAAAACTCAAACCCTGGGCATGTTTTTGGATGTTGCCAAAATCTTTCGACCGCGTTTGGCATCATGGTCTTATATACAAGCTTCATCTTCAGAACTTTCCACCATCACTCATCATATTAATACAATCCTTTCTTCATCATCGCTCCTTCAGAGTCCGAATAAATCAGGCACTTTCAAGATAACATCCCATCACTGCAGGCGTCCCGCAAGGGTCATGTCTCTCGCCGATTCTATACTCAATATACACCGCACATATTCCTACGAGGCCTAATACACAATAGCAACCTTCGCAGACGATACAGCAATCTTTGCTTAGAATAAAAATATACGATATGCTGCCGCTGCTCTTCAAACCCATCTCCACCAAATCGAAGATTGGATGGAAAAGTGGCGAATTGCCACCAACCCTCAGAAAACCACATTAGTTCACTTCACGAGAACCTACAAGCACAGACCAATTCAACTTCAGCTAAATGGACATCTCATCAACCTACAACCAGGAGTAAAATATCTAGGTATCTACCTTGACCGTAAACTAACATTCAAAGACCATCTACATCGACAAGCAGCTCGTGCAAAAATCACGCTTCAGCAAGTCTCATGCCTTTTAAGTTCCAGATTCTTTAGTCATTCAGCTCGTGTCAGAACCTATAATATGCTTAACCGTTCCCAATTGTTATATGGACATCCAGCATGGGCTCATGCAGTTCCAACACATATTCTTCAGTTTCAGTGTGTGCAAAATGCAGCAGCACGCTGCATTTCTGGCTACTCCAAGGACACCCGTATTCAACAACTGCATGAAGATTTGGACCTACCATATATCACTGAACTCATCCAACAGCAAACTAGAACATTCTACACCGTCTTCGCCACTCTGATTACCATACACTTCACAACATAGGCCATCTACAACCCAGAAGAAGAATATATAAGATGCCAAAACCATTGTAAAAAAACACCTACTGTAAGCAGGTGACAGTTGCTTCTGATTAAACTTCACATACGTTTCTCAACATTATCATTATGCAACATCATTTTGGAAGAGGCAGGAGCTCCTCAAACAGAGCTCGGAACTCATACATACAACTGTCATGAATAACAGGGAAACAGGGAACAGATACAACCAACAGAAGCGACAACTAGCCAAGTGAAGTAAGTAATCGGAAGTCACACCAAAAGACGCCACACTACACAAGACATAATACAAATGAGCAGAAGATCTTCTCTATTGCAATATCCAATCCAGACACACTTAAGGGAAGCCCTATAGCTCTTAAGAAAAAATTAGAGATGATAACCCAGAAATCAAAGCTACTGTGTACCATCTCAACAGAAACAGCGGTGTTAAAATCATATTCAATACCAAAAATGATAAGATAAGATTTCTAGATGGATTTGAAGTGTCGTATTTCGGAGCCAACGCCCAGTGAAACACGAACGACTATATCAAACGAACCAACTCTCACACACAGACGCCACAAGCCACTGTTATCTGTGTGGTACGAGGGGTCCCTGTCTACGAAGACATTGCTGATATTAAAGAGGATCTAAGGGAACAACAAATACATTTCACAAATGTAACCAGAATGAGCAGGGACCGATTTTATTACTACGGATCTTCTCTAAAGTCCCCGAAATCATAAATACACTAATAACCAATGGAATCACAATTGGGATCGCTAGATATAAAGTAGAAAATTCGAAAACAACGGGACGACCCACGTCATGCACACGATGCTTTTCATATGGACACCACGCATCCAGCTACAACAATGAGACTACATGCTACAGATGTGCAACACACACTTACGCAGGACATGCCACACAGAGGCCTCGAAGACGTTCTGCGCTACCTGCAAGTCCAAAGAACACAGAATCGGAAGTAGCCGATGCCCTGAAAGACCATACCAGAAGAGGACAGCCAAGTTAAAATAATACTCATAATATCCAACCAACACGACTAGAAAAAGCAAAACAGTGTGGAAGAAGAATACAGACGACAACCCAAGACGCATGAAGTCCCACTCCAAGTGAGAACACACTAGAAGTAAAAAATAAAATACTACAAATTCAGGCAATATCCTCACCTGGGTGAGCAGTACTCTTACACTAATACACAGTGATAAACCTCAAGAGCTTTTAAATTTTCTAAGAAGGACGACAGAAGGCATCTTCAATGAAAAAAGTAAGCATCACGAAATCCAGTTAAAGAATTCTGTACGTTGGGAAACAGCTTTTTCGCAGAAACCCCTACTACACCACAGATGAATACCCGAATGTGACTGTGCCATCAGATGATGAACAACAGAATGGAGAAAACCAACAGCAAGCTTCGACTGATGCTCTTCGACATTGAGGGAGCTCGACAAAAAACTGAAGAATTAAATTAATACGCGAAGGACCACAATATGCATATTATCATACTCAACGAAACGATGCTCACTAAAAAGAATACATTATACATACCAGGTTACATCACAGTCCGCAATGACAAAGCTCATGCAACCAAAGCCAATGGAGATATAGCCATACTAATAAAGCATGGCATAAAATTCAGTGAATATCTACTGCCCCAGAAATAAAAAAAATACTCTCAAACTCCTATCCTAACACACATCCACACAGGAATACCTTTCTACCTAGCCACATTCTATAACACGCCAAATCTGAACGTAGCAAATTCCTTCCCCATCCTCAACTACCTCTCCCAGTCCAAAAGAATCGTATTAGCCACAGACATAAACAGCCAACACCAACTAATGGAGGATCCTATAACCAACACAAATGGCAGAAAACTGATTGAATACCTGGCTTTGAGCACGTGGCTGAATGTTAAAATTCCAGGACCTACCAGGAGAGCTCGTATGCCAAATGAAATAGATACTAAACCTTACAAAATATTCACGTCATCAGAAAGGAATGCAATAACTGAGAGCCACGCTCCTGATTTCTCTACCGGATCGGACCACGCTGTGATTCCCTTCACAATACATGGGAAAAACAAAGAAACACTCAACACTAAGAAATCTACAGAAATGATAAGGCTAACTGGGAGGACTACAGGAATACAATAAATAACTAAATAGCCAACCTACAAATAGACGTCACCCCGGAGTCAATTGAAGCGGACAACCAATGCCTCACTAACGCCATACAGGAAGCGATAGTAATCACATTCCAAAAAACAGGATTAACCCACAAGAAAAAAGACTACTTGCACCCATCATAAGCAACATCAAAGAAAGGAGAGAGCTTCACCGCATACACAAGATACATAACAATCCAAATACCAAAAAAAAAAAAAACGCCATCAACAGATTACAAAGAGAAATCAAAGAACGCATTATACAATACAAAGAATCAAAACTAAACAGAATATGCAGCATATTCAAAGAACTACAGAAACGAAATACAACCGACGCGCCTTAATCCCGAACCCACACACAATAGACAACAGGTAGGTACAAACCTCCACTGAGAAAATCGAGGAAACCATGAGAAAAAAAACACGCCCGAGAAGCGAATGGAACTACCCAACAAATACGCATAACAGACCGAGCTCAACTTATAACTAACATAATCAATCACCACCATAACTTGATACTTGATAGAAGCAGACAAAGTAGACACCTACCCACGAGACCACGACATCCTGCTAAAAGATCCACTAAGGAGAGGTAATAAATGCATGAAAGAAAAAATGCACTGCTCCAGGTCCGGATATTATCACAACACTGCACATCAAGAAATCATTTGAAAATCTTACTCGTAAACTCGCCGAACTATACAAGGCCACCTTAATCATAGGATATATCCTAACAGCATGGAAGCAAACACATACCATTCTAATCCTCAAATCAGGAAGGCCCCCACCGTCTCCAAAAGCTACAAGCCCATCACACTAACACCCACATTCTCAAAGTTAATAGAAAAATATTAGTAAACAGAATCCACGAGTACATCGCAGGCAGCAGACAACTAAATAAACACCAAGCAGGCTTCAGACCGATCTATAACACCATCCAATGCACCATAAGAATCTACAACGATGCGCAGGAGGCCTTCAAACGAAAACACAAACTAGGAGCTATCTTCTTTGACCTGAGCAGTGCATTCGATACGGTACTGCACGAAGGACTACTACATAAGCTGTCCAACATAAACATGCCTGCAACGATAATGCGATGGATCTTCTTTCTATGCAACACGGAAACGAGACTGAAATTCCAAGATACATTTCAAACCATATACCAATAAAAGGAGGCGTGCCTCAGGGATCCACTCTTGCACCACTACTATACATAATATATGCGAACGATACACCCAACAACGATAGTACACGACTGGCACTATACGCCTATGACACTGCCTACTGGACCACATCACGTATCACCAAAAACATATTAAGAAAACTAGAGAAACAAGCCACAAGCTTTTCCAATTGGTGCAAAGAGTGGCACCTCGAGATGAATTCAACTAAAACACAGCTACTCATCATACACCCCTCAGCCAAAGGCACGAGGAAAAATCAAAACAGATCCATAAAATTCAACAATGCATACATCAAGCGACAAAAAAGCGCCACAAATTTAGGAGTCACCCTTAACAACAGTCGCAATGTACATCAACACATTCAAAACCTGAAAAGTAAAGCTATCAAAATTATGCACTTCCTCAAGCCAATAATGAAGAACAGGAACCACAAAATGAATATCAACTCCAGAATTTACAAAACTATGATTAGAGCCAACCGTACGTACGGATCACCGCTCTTTACGAATGAGGACGTTCAAAATCTCCAACGCACTGAAAAATACTGACTAAAATGATTATGGAAGATAGAGAAAAAAGAAGAGGCATACCAAACATACAAACCTCACCAAAGTATACGAATTCATCACATGCCTAAACAAAAGGTTTGCCAAAAAACTTATAGAAACGAACTTCTTTAAAGAACACTTCGAAGAGTCAGAAACACGGATAACCCAAAGAGAGTAATCGAGGCCCTAATAAACCTCATAAAAGACCAAATACTAAAAAATACTTTAAAACGGTTTTTAAATTGAATACCGGACCTCTGAATCTGCTCTTCTCGTTCGGGTGACGATCGAGCTGGAACTTAAGGATGATTCATCAAGTAATAACAAAACAAGCGCTTGGTTACAGTAGATACCAGAAACCCACAAACCTAATTTCCATACCTATATCCCACAAGAAACATACCTACCTGACCCGCAATACAAAAACAATACATAAATCACTATGGACAAAGTAGAACTGATGGCTAGACGTCCTTCCCTACAATGGGAAAACAGATTCTGACATTGATTTTGACTTTTGCAACTCTGCAGACCCGAATTGGAGTGAAAAGACGTTCTTGAATCTATGGAGCGAGACGCCCATCATGACTGTGGATATTTTGCAGTGTTAAACCAAGCAGTCATTGACTAGTTGTGTTCTTTGCAGAAGCCAAACAAGATATTAGTGTTGTGAACTGTTATTACTTGCACACAGAATAGTCTTTTAAGATAATTCTGTGCCATTTAGAGAAGAGACTTACGAATTAATAAAAATAACTTACACAACACACTACACACACCGCTTCCTGAGGAAATAGTCATTGTTTTCTGTCAAGATTCCCGAGGACCTCTTATTGTTAGTCAAGATTCAATCTGGTCATATAAGTTGTACAGCCCTTGGCGAGAGTCGGCTGACGGGAACACAATACTATCTCTTTGGGACAGCATTAGTGCAGCATCATACAGAAAATTAGGGATTCCTAATCCCATTAGTGAAAGTACGGCCCTTTTCAGGACCATGCCGCGACCACCGAAAAAGATACCAACCTGACGCCCGATGGAAAAGGAAGAACGAATCACAACTGAAATTGTCATTGAGTGTTTGGAAGAAGCCTCAAGAAGAAGGGAAGGTGCTAAACGCCTCACCTCGCAGCCAGACATGACGATAGAACCCATGGAAGATATACCAAGAGATATTGCTCTATTCTTAAGTGTTCCACTAGTAACAATTCTAAGGGCAAACGCCATACTCACAAACGAAAAGTTAAAGAAAATTATCAACAAGAAGATGGACCGAAGTCAGTACTGCGTAGTAGGAGATGACTACAGCAAGAGAATATTCTTCAAAAAGGAAGCTAGGGGAAACATATTCCTGAAAATATTCCAACACAAAGACTTTGGTTCCTGAGCATTGATCCTGGGAAAGAGACAAGACGACCAACGAGGAGAACCAGACCAAGAGGGCAGCAACCAGAAGACAAAAGAAGCAAGACAGAACACAAGCCCTTATCAACCTTATCAGTACCATCCAATCAACAGACACACAGAGGTGAAAAAACAACCAGAGAAACCACACACAAGTGCTACCAACGGCCCTTATTAGAACCAAGAGCCAGTTTCATACACCCAGGTGGCTAACGCAAATCCAGAAAGTGAGAAACCTAACAAAGAAAAACCATCCAGCTCCCAGAAGGAGAGCAATGCACACCAATTTGATAAACCAAACCAAGAATTAGACGTAGAACCAACAACAAAGGGACTAGAAGACAACTACCAAATTGTTAAGAGAAGAAGAAAGAAGAATAAAGTTGAGCAGAAAATCCTAACATCAGCCAGCAACTCAAGAGAAAAAAAAATCAAATACATATACATGAGTTATAAAAGGAGTGACGACCACAGCTAATATAGAAGAAATCAAAAGAGCAGTAACCAGCAAAACAGCAAGCTCACCAACCTTATATCCTTCCACACACAAAGTTGCCCGGCACCACTTCTCCGGCTATTCTCCAAAAATGCAGGAGACATAAACAGATTAATGACAAATGGTCATAAAGCTGAAGGCAGATACTATAGGGTTGAGAACTCCAAGCAACCGGCAAGACCGATTCCCTGCTGGAACTGCTACCAGTACGGGCATCGATGCAACGAGTGTGCAACACAACGAGCATGTTTCTGCTGCGGAGATCCACACACGGCAGAATGCAGCTACCCCGTGAGCAAAAATTTCTGTGCATCTTCTGAGGTCAACACACACAGAAGAGCTAGCAGTCATTGTCCAAAACGACCAAAGGCTGGTCCTCAACAATGAGTCACAGGAATTATAATAGAAAATACTGTCACACCTAGAAGAAATGACTCTGTCAAGGACCACGGAGGCACGCAGCAAGAAACAACAGCAAAACGAGCCCAACAACAGGATTGCCAATCAAACGAAGGCACTATACAGGAAGCAATTGAAACAGATACCAATCAAATTATAGCCTGAGTCACCGCAATGCTCACTATCTCACCACAGAAAGACCGGATTTGCTTGTTGGAAGGAATTCAGACAGTAACCAAAAAGGTTTTCTCCAAAACAGAAAACGTATTGAACAACAAATAAGGAATAAGAACTGAGTCGTGCCAGACGTAGGATCGGTGTCGTTCTCTGCAAGATTTTCCTCTGCTTTTAGGGTAAATGCAAATAGTTCAGGATTAGCATTTAAAATTATCAATTTGAATCTCGGCATCACATGAGTTGGACAGAAAACCTCTGAAACTCACAACTACGGCCTTTTCAGCGATTCGATGCCAAAACTTCCTGCTACTGCATTAATTGCAGAAGCAATGCTACAACTCGAAATGAGTCAACTAAAGACAATGGTCTCAATACCAACTGGATCAACGGACAAGATACCTGAAGAACTGGCGATAACTGCCACTCCAACATCATACAATGCAAATATGGAATTTTCAACTGATGAAACTGAAATGAATGATGATATTGTAGAAGAAGGCTCATTTCACTACCCCCGTCCCACGAAGGTCTTCAAACGCTCTAAAATGGCTACGCCAAATGGTGTTTACTCTCTAGTTGACTTCAAAACAGCCAACTAGTTCCATGCTCTATCTCAATATGACGACCACTCCACTGGGACTAATCCATAATCTCATAATACGAAGTCTGATCACCAGCAAATGGACGCTTCTGCTCATGCTACAAACGACTCAACTTCGACATCATCTTCATATTTTCCTAAGGGAATTTTCGTCTATCAAGTTGGCAAACAAATTAATTTCACCTCTACCATCGCCCAAACTTTTGATAAATCACCCGTACTATTTCATGACAATCACCCACTCCATTTCATAAAATTCACTTGCAAAACAGCAGCCGACTATGAAAAAGTCAACTTCTGTGAAGCTCATAAATATGAATACGCAATCGAAACACGCAAAACAGATTAACCGACAAAAGTTGTCATCCGACAACTCCCTTGTGATACCAATCCTACGGATATCAAAAACGCACTTTTTGCGAAGAACTTTCCTGTGGAAAAAATGACAAAGATGAGGGATAGAAGCAAAATCGACAAATCGAGCGTTCCCATTCCACTATTTCTAGTTTCACTCGACAAATCTCCACTAACGCCTAAGATATAAGACCTGTCGCTCACTACTTTACTATAGAGTTCTTATTGAACGTATAAACCTCAAGAATACTTGCAATGTTTTCGGTGCCAGAGTCTCGGCCACGCTCACCAAAGTTGTCATGCGCAAGCCCGCTGTTTGAAATGCAAGGAACAACATCTGACTTCCACCTGCTCTAAGAAGGATCGAGATACAGCAGCTCATTGTTGGAACTGCAGTTGGGCTCTTCCCGCGAACTATCGAGGGTGTCTTGTTTGCAGCGTGAAAAAGAACGCAGAATGAAAGCCAAGACCACTTTCATTAACAAACAGTCTTCAACAATATTCTCCATTCCACCAACGTCTTCAACATCAGCATCTACTCCAACTCTTGATTATCCTCCTCTGCCAAAGTCAACCTTCCCTCAAAGAACAAATGGGTCTCCCAAATCACCATCATCATCAACTACCACCACCTCGCCACTTTGAGATTATTTCATCTTTCAGAGAAATTGCTGCGTTCTTCCAAGGGCTCAATTTTCAACATCTTCTTGAACACCTCAAAACAGGGCTAGAAAAATTTTAATCGGCAGGTGATCCAATTACTAAAATTACTATAGTCATAGAAATAATCATGGAAATCTTCGACGATGGCACCAACAGAAATTAGACGTCAATTGTCCATGATATTCTGGAACAAAGAATGTATGAAACGTCAACGAAATGAACTCCAGCACTTCCTGCAAGATCGAAAAATAGATACTGCCCTAATCTCGGAAACATGGCTTAAACGAAACATCTTCAAAATTCGCAATTACGATTTCATACGCACTGACAGAATTTTCACTCGCAAAGATGGCACAATCATAATATTAAAAGGCACATCCCGTATACTCTGCTACAACTTCCTGTTCATCACCGCTGCTCCTACGAACAGACGTATCTTCAAGTTGTGCAATATCGTGCCACAAGAATAATCACCAGCCATGACCAATACACACGATTTTCCTTTTTGTAGGAAGTTATTACACTCTAATCACGAAAGTTTTTTCGCACACTTCACCAAGCTACAGATGAACTTCTGCATACCCTCGGTCAATTACACCCACCACGTACAGGTCTTAACGGGCTCGGGCCTATAAGCATATATCACTTCGGGCCCGGGCCGTAAATATTTAAATATACAACCATATTTCTCGGGTCTTTTCGGGCCTAACTTTGTAAATATACTGCACAACGATATATACATAGGTATAGAACCGTCCTCTCTAAGGACCTTTTAAAGCACAACTACAAAATTAAAACTCTAATTGCTGTAAATAAAAATACAATTTTGCGTTAATTATTAAGTTTCCGTAATTCGGGCTTATTTCGGGCTCATTTGATTATCACATAAGCTTGGGCCGGGCTCGGGCCTATATGCTAAAACATATTTCGGACTCGGGTCGGTCCTTGCATTGCAAATTTACGGGCCGGGCCGGTCTCGGGCTAAACATTCCGGCCCGTGCAGACCTCTACCACCACGTCATGTTTACCCTATGCCTAGGGTTCCCTAAAAATACTACAATGTCTCACGACGGTTTCTGAACATTTAGCAGCACACAGATTTACTCCAATCACGATGCACTCCCAATTCACATAGGAGCCAGGGGATTATAACTATCTCGACACCCCGTAGCTAATTGTAAAACTGTCAAATACTGACCAGTGACCAGTGACCACAAGAGCAAGAATACATGTAACCAAGCCAACATACGCGGAGAAAGTACAACAGCTCAAAATCAACAACCACAACAAAGCAAAAGCCACCGACCAAAGGAAGGCAGTCCAGTCTCAAGAACAAAGCAGCAGAAGTGAGAGTGGCTGAGAGGGGAAGAAGTAACTTCGGACTGCCTACAGATGACGACTCAAGCACACACAATGGTATTATCTGTCAGGAAAGTAAATGTACACTTATTTTTCGAGTCTGGCATTCCTGCGCTCCATCCGTGGAAAGTATGAGAATTAACTCAATCAAATGTTTACTGAGGGGCAAAAAGAAAAGTTTAATCTGAATAAGATACTGCAGAGGGGCACAAGCTGTGAATACGAATAGTGCATAGTGTAAATAAAGGGCGACACCGAAAGAGAAAGCCAGAAAAAGCTGTTAAACTTAGAAAAAAAGAGTAAAAATTGTCGAAGTGAGAACATAAAACATAAATACAACAAATACGCCGACAACTAAACGTTCACCACGCCGTGATCTTCGTGTAGTGGTTAAGGTGCTGGATTACAAATGCAAAGGTCGCCAGTTCGAATCTTCGGTGAGGACGTTTTTAAAAATTTTTGTTAATAATACATGCAGCTCGTGAGAGATGGTAAAAGAGGTCGTATTTAGTTTTTCGTAGCAATTATTATTGGTAATGTTTAGTACTGATAATACTTTTTGTCTTTGCGTATTGCTTTTATTCTTAATTTTGAAAGAGAAGAAAATCCGAACAAATGCCACCAAAATTCCTCATATTTTGAATGTAAACGCCATTTGCAATTAGTAAAGAATAAAATTTGAACGTTCCGATGTAGCTGCAAAAAGTAAAAAGAAAAACATGGAAGTGGAGTGTTCGAATCCATACTCATGGTTATTAAAAATACAATTTTTACATGCCTTACACCTCCCGACCACGTTTCTACGTTAGCAAGTAAGAGGTTTCTGTTTAGGTTAGGCTGCTCAATAAGTTTTGCAAAGGGGCCCGGTTTAGCTCTGACGCACCAACAGGTGCGAGAAGGGAGCAAAACACTATTTCTCTCTCCCTCTGTGTGTCTATTTATCTATCTATCTGTATATATATAACGCTATTTGTGAAAGCATTAACCACCCTAATTTTCAGCGGATTGAGACGAAACTTGGCACAAACATTAATTGTTGAAATATCTTGATGAGTTCGTTAACCAGAATAATCAGATGAAAATGTTCAAAATGGTGGCCCTTCAAACTCTTAAAAACTTCCAAGGGAACCAAATTTCGCCCATTAATAGGTATTCAGAAAGTTTGAATAACTTTTCCTCTTTTATTGAAATATTTGTGTGCAGGGACTTATCCTCTTTTATTGAAATATTGGACCCGATTAATCGCCTAAAGCAGGTTCACGCCCTTTCGCTACGGTAGGCTTTTTTTTTTTTTTGCAGGAGGAGGGTTATTTTCCTTTCGGAACAAGATGATTATTAGTGATAATATGGAATTACACATTGAGAGTGAAGTAACGTGTGAAACGTGTTATTTGAAAGAATAATATAATAAATGTGCTTTCCTCTAACACACAGAACTGTAAATCATGTATTTCGAGTTCGAGAGCCTGAATGGCGAGGAGTGTTATTTGATTTGCTTTTTAGTAACACATTGCATTGCAAATAAAGGTAGGCAACATTAGTGGTAAGTAAAACAACAACAACAATAATAATAATAATAATAATAATAATAATAATAATAGGTGTTGTTAGTGGCAAGGCAATATCTTTTTCAATTCTTCTTCAAACGAAATGATTGTAACGCCATATCTCCCTTACAAACAAAATATTAGCAATTTATATCGAGAGAACGGGAAATTGTATAGTGATGGGAGCAACGTTGGACAGTATGCACTCATAGTACTCAGAAAAATAAGCGATTTCAATGCAAAATGAACGAAGAGTCATTGTCATGGGTAGTCATGGGGCCACGGCAGAGCACTCTTTAGGCAAAATGTCGATAACTTATATCGAGAGAACAGGAAGCGTTAGTGAGATGGGCAAAGTTGGACACCGTGGACCCATAAGGCGCATCGAAAAAAATCAGGGGGCGAGCCAGCATTACTTATTTCCACATAATAATATAAAATTATATTGTCGAAATACACACACCAGTTAGCTAGTAATATTTCATATTATTATTATTATTATTATTATTATTATTATTATTATTATTATTATTATTATTATTATTATTATTATTATTATTATTATTATTATTATTATGGACAGTGTCTTTTCATTACGTGTGCATGTTTGATATGAAGCGAAAGAGAAGATCCATCATTCGTAGGAAGAATAAGAATAGTCAGTTCAATAACTTACTTTTTGCTAATTTTACTTGCTTCACTCGTTTAACTTGCTTTTTCTAATAACTTATAACGACAGGGACATGAACACAGAAACATCGAGAACAGTTAAAAATCATAGATTCCCTCCCGCAGGGAATCGAACCTGGGACACCATAGACCTAAGGCGCACGTGCTAGCCACTAGACCAGCAGGGAGGGCATAGCTCAGTCTCTGTGTCGTTAGGGATTACGATCACTGTATTGCCAGCTATCACTTCTGTAGGTTGTATACCATGATCACATGTTTCTTCTTTGCTGGAAGAGTTAAACCTACATTCTATGTAAGACATGAGGTATTTAGACCTACATGCTCTTCATATAATGTAATAAAAGGGTCATGCTGGGAATAAGAAAAAGAACATTCCTTGGACAAAACGGAAACTATTGGCATCAGAAATATTTATCTACGAGGCATGCGCAGTAGTATATTTCAGAATAGTTACTGTTTAGTTCAGTAAACGAAGAAAGGGGTATAAAAAGCAAATATGTCGCGTCAACGAGATTGAACAAAGTTGACAGAGGCGGAAGCAAATGTGTAGTAATACAACAACTTGGTTAAATTGATAATTGGTTCTTTATTCTGTAGTAGATCGTATCACAACTTTACGGGAGAGCAGAGAAAGACTTACTAACGCTGTCATATAGAAAACTTTAGTAACACGATCATATAGACATAAATGGATGTAACTGTGAGTACTACAACTTGGATTTAACGAAAGCCGTTTAGATATTCAGTGGTTTGCAGGGTTGTATAAGACACAAAAAGATAAGACACAATACAATTCTTCATACCTCAGCTTCCAGTAAATAGATACATGCAATTTCTGGTTAGATACTGAAACTGCTGTCGGATTTAATACATGACGTATTGCAGGATACAAAATGCTTTGCATTACTTGTTTGTTTGTAGACAGCTACTAGCTTAGTGTTCTGAGAGGTTGTGTATAAATTGGAGATAGCCAATTCCGGAATTATTACTTTCCGGACTCCCGAAGCGGACAAATTCCGGAATTCGGAAAATTCCGATTTTGGAATAATTCCGGAATTCGGAAAAATCCGGCATTTATAAATTTCTGATTTTGTTAACATTCCGGAATTCGGAAAAATCCGATTTTTTGAAATCCGGAGTTTTCTCAATTCCGGAATTTTCTAAATTCCGGATTGTTTCCGAGTTCCGGAATTCTTCTGAATTTCGGAGTTTAACTGAATTCCATAATTTTCCGAAATCCGAAAAGTGAAAGTCCCGCTTCCGAAAAATGAATTTATTTTGATTAATATGAATCGTGGCGGGAATAAGTCTTTGACGAGGTAATGGCGACTGCTTTGAAAGAAATGGGGTGTATGAGAATTCAATCTGTCATATTTGTAGTTTCGTGTGGAGAAAAAACAAACTTGTGAACCAGCGGTTTAAGAACAACTCAAGTTAGTAATGTAAACTTTTCCGACTTCATAAAAGAAATACGAAAGACATTTTGAATCGAAGAAATATAACATACAAGTTTGCAAGCGGAGACAAAAAAAACTAACGTAACCAGACTAAAAACGAATCTTTTACCGCGTAGCGATCGTGGTTCAGTGGTCATGGTGCTTGTGCGAATGCACATTGTATTTTTTTTTTACTTTAGTATTTTTGATGGCGATTGATCGGCGATAACATACGTTTTATTATATTCAGATATTTGAATACTCGGATGTTTCAATACTTGAACTATCAAATCTTCAGGAATAATAATAGTAATAATGATAAACTAATAATAATTATTATTATCTCGTAGAAGATTAAAAGCTAGGAGCTAATTATCGCTCAGGTCATACCATTACAAGCAGAAACGTGACATTTGGAAAGAATATTTTGGTTTGGTTTAATGTTGCTCACGAGAAGAGGAGTTTCTCATCTCGTTTCTAAAACAAATAAAATAACATGAGAATTAACATTTTACATTCGAGATGGGTCAAGGCTAACTCAAAATTTTCGTCTCTCTTTGGAAATGAGAATCGAGACGAGACGAAAAGTATGGTAAACATTTCCCGTCTTGTCTCGATTCTCGAAATAGTGTATGTCCATTCTTTAAGTAACAATTGCTCTGTAGACTGAATATCATAGGTTATTTCGTTACATTATATTTCAGAGCTCATTGAATTATGCTCTGTGTAGGTATTTTGTAGCAAAGCTTTTATATTTACCTCTGCATATCCTAAAAATTAGTTTATTATATGCCTTACTGTTGCATGATATTCAGTTATATTTATTACAGTTATTTCCTTAAAACATACAGTAGAATACTTTCTACATGAAACTTCAATGGAACGTTGCAGTTTAAAATGTTGGTAGTTGCAGAGGTGTGTCTTGAAGGTACGGAACCCTTTCCCCGAAATCTCTACTTTTAAGTAAGATTTGCCAAATTTCAACGGCAAGTTTAAAACTTTTATTGTTATTATTATTATTATTATTATTATTATTATTATTATTATATCAACACCGTGTATAATCTTTAAAAGATATACGGTTTGTATCTGAATAATAAAAACTAATTGACTGTCGATCTCGGTCGTCGAAAAGTTTTCAGGAGGGAAGGACAGCGGTCACGCTCTGGGTTTGAGTTCCGAAGGGGCAAGTATTCGGGCTCGAGCCAAAAATTGTTAAAAGTTATAGGCTTCAGCCAAACATGTTCAAAACAGCTGGGACCGGGTTTAGGCTTCTCAACGGCCCGAGCGGCTCGGCTTACAGCTCATTCACTTCGAACCGAACCGAGAAGTGAGCCGAGCCAACAGCTCACCCAACCGAGCCGATTTGAGCCATCGGCTTAGTTGAGCTGAATCGAAACGTGCCGATGGACTAGTTTCAACTTAGCTGGCTTGAACCGGTTCACATGAGCCGAGTAGAGGACCCATCCCAACCGAGAAAGCTCGAGCCATTGGCTCAATTGAGCTGAGTCGATGGTTCGTTCCAACTGAGCCGGCTCGGGTCATCGGCTCATCCCAACCGAGCCGACTCGAGCTGTTCGCTCAGTTGATACGAGCCGAGCCGGTTGATATCACTACCCGAGTTGGTCTTCTGCTTGGGCTCAAGAATTCGACAGTGAAGGTCTCAGCCTTGATTTTAAGAACTACCGTATATACTTATATTGGCGACTACGACATTTGAGGCTGTCTCGTAATAATAATAATTAAAAAAAACTCTTGTCTTCTCGTTATCTAGACGAGACTACATACACTAAAATTGCCCCACGAGATGCACTAAAATTACGAGACGAGACGCATCCCTGTCGTGAGCAACACTAAAAGTATTCCACATTACTGCTTACATTTCTCATGGCTTTCGCTTTCCAGTCTAATCAGATCATTATTTCAAAACGAGTTAAAACGAGCTGAACGAGCGAGCGAGCCATTATCAAACTCGACTCAACTCGAAATTCGCCCTCGAAAACAGTTGACCTTGATCGCTACGCGGTAAACGATTCGTCTATAGTCTGGTTACGTTAGTTTTCTTTGTCTCCGCTTGCAAACTTGTATGTTATATTTCTTCGATTCAAAATGACTTTCGTATTTCTTTTATGATGTCGGAAAAGTTTACATTAATAACTTGAGTTTTTCTTAAACCGTTGGTTCACAAGTTTGTTTTTTCTCCACACGAAACTACAAATGTGACAGATTGAATTGAATTGAATACACCCCATTTCTTTCAAAGCAGTCGCCATTACCTGGTCAAAGACTTATTTCCGCCACGATTCATATTAACAAAAATAAATTCATTTTTCGGAAGCGTAACTTTCACATTCCGGATTTCGGAAAATTATGGAATTCAGTTAAACTCCCTAATTCAGAAGAATTCCGGAACTCGGGAAGAATCCGGAATTTAGAAAATTCCGGAATTGAGAAAAACTCCGGATTTCGAAAAAATCCGGATTGTTCCGAATTCCGGAATGTGAACGAAATCAGAAATTTCTAAATTCCGGATTTTTCCGAATTCCCGAATTATTCCAAAATCGGAATTTTCCGAATCCCGAAATTTGTCCGCTTTTACCTTCGGGAGTCCGAAAAGTAATAATTCCGGAATTGGCTATCTCTAGTTTATACACAACCTTTCAGAACACTAAGCTAGTAGCTGTCTACAAACAAACAAGTAGTGCAAAGCATTTTGTATCCTGTAATACGTCATGTATTAAAACCCGACAGCAGTTTCAGTATCTAACCAGAAATTGCATGTATCTATTTACTGGAAGCTGAGGTATGAAGAATTGTATTGTGTCTTATCTTTTTGTGTCTTATACAACCCTGCAAACCACTGAATATCTAAACGGCTTTCGTTAAATCCAAGTTGTAGTACTCACAGTTACATCCATTTGTGTCTGTATGATCGTGTTACTAAAGCTTTCTACATGACAGCGTTAGTAAGTCTTTCTCTGCTCTCCCGTAAAGTTGTGATACGATCTACTACAGAATAAAGAACCAATTATCAATTTAACCAAGTTGTTGTATTACTACACATTTGCTTCCGCCTCTGTCAACTTTGTTCAATCTCGTTGACGCGACATATTTGCTTTTTTATACCCCTTTCTTCGTTTACTGAACTAAACAGTAACTATTCTGAAATATACTACTGCGCATGCCTCGTAGATAAATATTTCTGATGCCAATAGTTTCCGTTTTGTCCAAGGAATGTTCTCTTTCTTATTCCCAGCATGACCCTTTTATTACATTATATGAAGAGCATGTAGGTCTAAATACCTCATGTCTTACATAGAATGTAGGTTTAACTCTTCCAGCAAAGAAGAAACATGTGATCATGGTATACAACCTACAGAAGTGATAGCTGGCAATACAGTGATCGTAATCCCTAACGACACAGAGACTGAGTTATGCCCTCCCTGCTGGTCTAGTGGCTAGCACGTGCGCCTTAGGTCTATGGTGTCCCAGGTTCGATTCCCTGCGGGAGGGAATCTATGATTTTTAACTGTTCTCGATGTTTCTGTGTTCATGTCCCTGTCGTTATAAGTTATTAGAAAAAGCAAGTTAAACGAGTGAAGCAAGTAAAATTAGCAAAAAGTAAGTTATTGAAATACGTTCGGTGAGTCAGTTAAAAAAAGTGGACAAAGCACTGGCTTTTCGCGCCGTCCATGCGAATTCGAATCTATCTCGGCTTCAGTTTTTATCCATTTGAGTAAAGTATTATTCCTTTTCGCTACAGGTAGTCACTGTTTTCGTATTTTTCGCTGTCGCTCACAGTTAAAGTAACTGACTATTCTTATTCTTTCTACGAATGATGGATCTTCTCTTTGGTTTCATGTCAAACATGCTCACGTAATGAAAAGACGCTGTCGATGATAATAATAATAATAATAATAATAATAATAATAATAATAATAATATGAAATATTAGTAGCTAACTCGTGTGTGTATTTCGACACTATAATTTTATATTATTATGTGGAAATAAGTAAGGCTCGCTGGCGTCCGCCCCCCGAATTTTTTCGATGCGCCTTATGGGTCCACGTTGTCCAACGTTGGTCCCATCCCACCACCTCCTGTTCTCTCGATATAAGTTATCGACATTTAACCTAAAGAGGGCTCTACCGTGGCCCCATGACTACCCATGACAATGACTCTTCGTTCATTTTGCATTGAAATCGCTTATTTTTCTGAGTACTATGAGTGCATACTGTCCAACGTTGCTCCCATCACTATACAATTTCCCGTTCTCTCGATATAAATTGCTAATATTTTGTTTGTAAGGGAGATATGGCGTTACAATCATTACGTTTGAAGAAGAATTGAGGAAGATATTGCCTTGCTACAAACAACACTTATTATTATTATTATTATTATTATTATTATTATTATTATTATTATTATTATTATTATTTACTTACCACTAATGTTGCCTACCTTTATTTGCATTGCAAAGTGTTACTAAAAAGCAAATCAAATAACACTCCTCGCCATTCAGGCTCTCGAACTCGAAATACATGATTTACAGTTCTCTGTGTTAGAGGAAAGCACATTTATTATATTATTCTTTCAAATACCACGTTTCAGAAGTTACTTTACTTTCAATGTGTAATTCCATATCATCACTAATAATCATCTTGTTCCGATAGGAAATAACCTCCTCCTGCAAAAAAAAAAAAAAAAAAAAAAAAAAAAAGTTTGATCGTAGCGAAAGGGCGTGAACCTTCTTTAGGTCACTTAATTATATAAAGTCAAATATGGCTATGTATGTTTACACTTTCGTTTCTTTCTTTCAAAATTCATTCATATCTGTTCACGTAGTCCAAAAACAGGCATACACCTCTATACTGATCAACTATATCATTCTAGTTTATGAGTTTATTTGCTTCGGCTCTTCTGAGCTTAAGATGTAAGTAAAAACATATTAAGAACAAATAATAAAGAAACTAGTCTACCTAATGGATAAAAAAAGAAATTATATAAAATGCAATGGGCTGATGAGTACGGTACTGTATACGTACTTTTGGGTCACCCTGTATATTATTAATAATTTATTTCTTGCATTTAATAATAACCAGCTGAAAATAAACACGTATTATTATTATTATTATTATTATTATAACAATGGGGTTTACAACTAGGGTCCCATCTCTTTATCTTGCATGGGAGGGTCGCAAGTCTGCTACGCCACTGGTGTCCGCTATTCTGTGTTTGTCTCTTTTTCGTTTCGTGTAGATATTTGTTTTTGTGCTGTTAGGCTTTTATATGAAACTTTTATATTACGTAACTTTTTCTTTTTATGAGTTTCTTTCTTGGGCGGGGTGGGGAGAAAGAGAGAAATGCTTTCTTTTGATATCTGTTTCTTACCATTCATCTTGTTTGAACTGCTTAAGTAAGTCATTTTGTAACTTTTGATGACATCCAACTCCGTCACAATAATAAAATTGCCATTCTTAACAATTTGTTTTATTCCCTTATTTGCAGTTTGCAACACTGATATATTTGTGACAAAATTGAAGTCAAGTCCAACACCTTTCAAATTTGTAACCAACCCAACCGCCTAGCTTTTTAGGTTACCTGCTATTACAGGAAAAGGAGAATTGCAGGTGGTAATGCACTTTTGGAGTCGTGTATACCAGTCTAACGAGGGAACCTATCCAAGTGTAACTGACTTCGAGTCGAGACTATGGCCGTTGGATACCTTGTCCCAAAATAACATAACACGAAAAGTGATTCATCATCGATCGCAACCGTTGCGGAGATATAAGCGTGAAAATTTAATAATTGAGTCATTTTTTGGGCCATTGAGCCATTACAAAGTCATTTTTTGGGTCAGATTTTTCGGAAACGGTCGGGTAAGGAAACTCAGCGAATACATATCAAATTAGTGTTGGGAGCACAGCACCTTTTGAATGAGAAATTTGTGTCCCCGGAGCACTCGCAGGGTCCCAGGAGGGGTCCTACTCAAAATTTGCAAATGGAATCGGGGGTCAAGTAGCATACTGTATGAAAGCTATTGTTAAATAAAAGAAGATAGAACAAATCTCAACTCTCTACGATAATCCTGTGCAAACGGGCAACTGGTCAAAATGTGAATACAATCTACATCAGAAAATCTATGGCCACGCTTCTAAATCCGTTAAGTTGCGACAATAACAAAACAGAAACACACTTTTAAAAATGCAAGGTATTGAAGTAAAGCAAATTGCTACAGAGTCTCTCACAGAGTCACACAGCGTCACAGAGTCGCTGGATACGTGCTTGATGCAAACTGGAGGGGCCACCATCAGCGCGTCGACGTCTTTGTGGCCTGCTGGGTTAGCTCATAAACCTCCCTTAGTCGATCATCAATGCGATCTTCTCGAGTATGGGTATGTCTTCTTGTTCCGTGTGCTTCTCTGCTGGAAGTCCAGTTTGGTCCAGTTCCGCCTGGCTCTCTTCTAGTGGGTTGTTTCTTTGATGGACGTGGCATGGCTCTAAAAAGGGCCGATCTTCTATGTGCGTTAAATCAAAGGAAAGGGTTTGTCTAAGATGTGTAACGTGCCTCTCTATGTTTTCCCAAAGAGATAATATTGCGTTCCTGTCAGCCGACTGTCGCCAAAGGCTGTACAACCTATATGGCCAGCGCGAAACTTGACTCACAATAGGGGGTCCAGCCGACGGAAAACAATTCTTATTTCTCCAGGAAGCGGTGTGTGTGCGAGTGTTGTAAGATTTTATCTTTATTGAACACACGAACTCTTCTCTAAAGATTCTCTCGATTTAATAAGAGCAAGTTCATCTTTACTGATGACCACACCTTCGTTAACACCGCAAGGTCTCCCGGTGTGTCAGAGCGTCTTCCTCGGCAAAGCACGTCAGAAACAGAAACAGAAAATTTATAAGTAAGGACGCTCCTCAGGAAAGCCCGCGTCCTGAACAGTGAGTAAGGCATCAACCAACATTCTACATGCCTCTCCTCCATGCAGTTAGTAGCCTATAGTGTCTGTTGGTGGGGAGTGTGTGTACCGCGGCCTCTATCTTAAACGGAAGACATTTACACGCGAATCTGTTTATATGTGTAGATAGAAAGAAAGAAGGGTAAACAAGAAGATGGGAAAGCGCGAGAGAAGAGTTATTTTCTTTTGATAGAGGGACAAAAAAAAACTGGAAGCCAGGGAAAAAAAAACCTTGTCGGTCGTGCTGCATGCATAGGCGATTTACATGGCAAAACCACACTTGAAGGGGTGGTGAAAATCCATGTAAATAAGTCTGTAATTGTGTGTTTATAATACTAATTCTGTAGTTGACTAATATTAATCTGTTGTCATGTCTGTGTTGTCTGTAGTAAGGAAATGTTTTGTTAGTGGGGACTTTGTTATTTTTTTCTTGTGTCATGCAATTCTTCTGCTTGTTCCGTTGTCTCGCCTGGTCGTCGTGATTTGTTCCTGAAAAGAAACTTGCGTAGCTTTTGTGTTAGTGGCTAATGTATATGTCTATTACTCAGATTCGTCTACCTGTGCTAATTTTATACATATTTGTACATATATACAGATATTCAGTTATGTATACTCATGTGCTATACATATACTTACTTAGGTATATATTGCCCTGTGGATACATTTTTATTTATTCATTTTATTTATTTTATTTTTTTTAGTTTTTATGATTTTATTTATCTATTCTATATTACACATATGTATTCATACGCATCTATTCATACATTTTTCATTTTTATTAAGTATTTATTTATTTTATTTTTTCAATTATATATATATATTTTTAGACACACACACACACACATATTATATATATATATATACAGGGTGTCAAAAAATTCCACCGACAAACTTTGGGAGGTAAATCCTCTCATACGAAGAAACGAAAAAGCTCAGTAAACATGGGTCCGGAAACGCGTTGTTTCGGAGATATAAGGCGCCGAAACCGTGGGAAATGAATCTTCAAAGGCGTATATTTCAGAAACTATTCAACGTAGAGGGTGCGGTTTAAAAACTCACCAACAAAGTCATACCTGCTCTTGTTAAACATGCATGTTTCATAATCTTGCAATGCCTGCGGAAGGGATTCCCCAAAGGAGAATAGGGATTCCCGGATAATCTGCCGAGTGAAGATGGCTCGAAAGGGGTATGAATGGACGACTTCCTCACCCGTTAACAGTACTTCCTGGTACCAAGACGATAACTCAAACGGATACAAAATAATGGACACTTGTATACCTGTTGTGTGTGGTTGCATAACCGCCACATACGGTTGATGCCCAATAATGAATTTCGGAATATGAAGTACTGTGAATATGCAGTCGAAGGTTCGTAGTGAGGCATGTGCGGTGTTGCTACAGCATAACACGAAGCAGAGTGCTTGAAATTGTGAAAACACTTGATGCAAAGGAAACCCCCAAATAGCACGATAGCGAATACAGTCAGCACATTTCCAGATATGCGTAATGTTTAGCAATGGCTACAAATATCGTTATGTCTAGTGAAGTGAGTGAATGTCACTAATGAACGAGACCCAATGTTAAGTACATGACATGAATGATCTGATTAAATGTATAAGAGATTTGTGATTTGAAATCATATGCATTATCTTAATAAGTCTGCAAGCATCCACCTGATTTCAATGATACTTGTTCCTTTCAGTTGTTACATCGTTACGTGGATAAGCAAGGAAGCAAAAGAAAGTAAGGTTGCACGTTGGCGCGCTGTGTCGCGGGGTCAATCCCCACTAAGAGTCCAAGCTTTGAACTCAACAACTAAGAGATGGATCGGATCGCATTTGAAACTTTGGGTCCCGTCTCCATATAGCGCCGCTGCTGAAAAGGGACGTTGAACATCTTAACAAATAAACATTCAAACAATAAACAATTGTTATAAACGTACAATTGAATGATAATGTAGTGCGCGAATGTGATATCTAAATGAATTGGTTTAGCTCTTTAAATTAAACGTAAGTCCTGCTACGGTTTCGTTTTCTCTTCGGGTACCCAAGCCGCTTGTGTTAACGGATTCCAAAATATGTAAACAGAACAATAAAGCACATTCATATTTTATATCTTGTCTTTATTCCTCCATTTAAAGTTACATCAAGATTGTCTTCGTGTCCATTTTGTTAGGTCTATAAGGTGGGGACGTTATTACAAAATAATAATCATAACGTCATACTCTTCTCATGTTTATTTTTGCTTACAATGCAACTGTTGGAGCCTCAAATCTATACGCCTATTCTAATTTAGCAACCACAGTAGATTAAGTGTAGAGAGAACCGGGCACGATCATTGTGTTCAGTAGCCGATCTTGAAAGTAAAAACTGGCGGGGGAGGGGGTGTCAGTATTTTGCTATGTAAAATACGTAATTTGGATTGCGTTTTGGTATTTATGACATTAGTGATTTTCTAGTAGCGCAGCAAAATTGGGGGACCAAGGCCCCCCGACCCCACCCTAGATTCGCCACTCTTTGTTCAACCATTCTGAGTGGCTTTCTTCAGTTTCACAAGTCGAATGCCAAGATGGTATCTCTATAAACGCCCTGGCTGCAAGATCGCCTGCGTTTGTGTCTGAACTTTAGTCGTCGGATGTCATTAACTCTCATAATGTAAACAGATTTTGGCTGCACTTAAATGCACACGCAGTCGAACTCTGTAGGGTATTGTCGACCTTGAAAACCAAAAACAACATTGATTATCATTTTACTGTGTGTAAGGAAATTGGTTTCTGGTCTTCTTTAAATATTAAAACATGTAAGAGGTATTTCAGTTTCACACGATAATTTTAACTGAGTCCAGAATATTTAACAAAAAGACATTGTCCTTGAAATGACAGTACATAGCGTTTGTCTTACGTCCAAAACTGTTTATAGGAACAAAAATACGATAGAAGAGATAAAATAAACATTGATTAACAGAGTCATGCTGTTAGTGGGGTTCGACTCTAAACCATATGACAGACGAGCACCTAAAGAAGCTAGTCTACCGAAGACTGACGTGTATTCTGGAAGCGACTGTGCTTGTGTGCAGTGCTTACTGTCTGTGCTTTATAAAACGCCGTAGTGGGAAATGGAGTTTACTTGGGCAGAATTAAGTGATATGCATCTGGTATATGGTGCAGCTTTGGGAAATGCAAGAGAGGCACAAAGACTGTATAGAGAACGTTTTCCAGAACGACGGTGCCCCCATCACACTACATTTACGTCAATTGATCGGCAGCTGCGAGAATCAGGTTCCTTACATATACACCGGCCTGATGCAGGAAGACCACGAACAGTGAGAACACCAATATTCGGAGAGAATGTGTTGGACCAATTTGAACAAAATCCCTGAAAAAGCACGCGTGCCGTTGGGCATGTGTTGCATGTTCAGCACCAGCAAATGTGGAACGTCCTACATAAAGAACATTTCTATCCATATCCCACACGTGTGCGATTTGCCCGATGGAACCTGCGGCAGTGTGTGGAGAATCCGTAGTTCGCGCGGCATGTTTTGTTCACAGATGAGAGTAGTTTTACTCGTGACGGATGTTACAATGCTCATAATAGGCATATGTGGGCAGCAAACAATGCGCATGCAATGTTTCGCCGAGGTCATCAAGAACGATTCACAGTTAATGTGTGGGCCGGTATAGTGAATAATGTCTTAGTAGGATCTTATGTATTACCTCCACGACTGAACATGCATACTTACAGTGTGTTTCTTTCAGAGGTACTCCCGGAATTGCTAGAAAATGTCCCCCTTGCAGTCCGGCGACAAATGTGGTTCCAGCATGACGGAGGTCCACCCCATCGGCCGCGGCGTGTTCAAAATGTACTATCTGATATGTTTGGGAATCGATGGATTGGGCATGCTGGTCCTGCAGCATGGCCTCCTAGATCACCGGATATGACACCTATGAACTTTCACCTATGGGGACACATGAAGGAGTTGGTCTACCAGACACCAGTGGAGAATGAATTGGACCCTGTGGGCCACATTGTCGAGGCTTCCGCAAGAATTCGTGTTAACCACGACGTTTTTCCTAGTGTGCGAGACGAAGTGCTTCGACGCTATCTCTTGTGTATTGAAGTCAATGGTTCACATTTTTAGTAGATTTCGTGACGTTGTAAGGTACAAGTGAATTACAAACACCATTTCCTGCATTGACTCGTCTTCTGTCTTTGTGCCTTGTGTATTTTATTTGTGTGACTGGAGGTTATGCTTTACAGCATTGCACGGCACCAACTATGCTACTAATATGCGAATCACATTATCGCTATTCCCAGGAGGTCATTTGTCAGCTGCTTCTTACGTATGTTAATACTATACTCCACAATGCTGCATATTTAACATACATTTGTCCACGATAATTTAGGTACATTTTGATAGCGGGTTTGCATCTAGTTTCAACAGCTCTCAATCACTCTGCTTCGTGTGTTATGCTGTAGCAACACCGCACGTGCCTCACTACGAACCTTCGACTGCATATTCACAGTACTTCATATTCCGAAATTCATTATTGGACTTCATCCTATGTGGCGGTTATGCAACCACACACAACAGGTATACAAGTGTCCATTATTTTGTATCCGTTTGAGTTATCGTCTTGGTACCAGGAAGTACTGTTAACAGGTGAGGAAGACGTCCATTCATACCCCTTTCGAGCCATCTTCACTCGGCAGATTATCCGGGAATCCCTATTCTACTTTGGGGAATCCCTTCCGCAGGCATTGCAAGATTATGAAACATGCATGTTTAACAAGAGCAGGTATGACTTTGTTGGAGAGTTTTTAAACCGCACCCTCTACGTTGAATAGTTTCTGAAATATACGCATTTGAAGATTCATTTTCCACGGTTTCGGCGCCTTATATCTCCGAGACAACGCGTTTCCGGACCCATGTTTACTAAGACTTGATCCGCCTTATGCAGAGTATGATTAACATCATACTAAAACACTGACTACTGCAGGAGACTTATGTTAGTCGAACTCTTTAGTATGGCACAAATCGCGCTTCAAAACGACTCTGCATAAGGTCCTTTGTTTCTTCGTATGAGAGGATTTACCTCCCAAAGTTTGTCGGTGGAATTTTTTGACACGCGATATATTATATATCAGTGTTGGGAAGTAACGTAACGCAAGTAACGCGTTACTTGTAACGCGTTACTTTTTAAGTAACGTTTTCTAGTAACGCGTTACATTTTTTTCCAAAGTAACTGTAACGGTAACGCGTTACAAATTTTTAAGTAACGTACCTAGTTTGCGTTAATGTTTTCGCGTTACATTTCGGATGAGTAACTACAATATATGTATATTTTTTTCGGAAACAAATGTTTCCTGTAAGTGAATTTCTCAGACTGAAACAATCGAGCATGAACTACGTATGTCAATGACCGACAGTCACAGACACACAGAGAAACAGATAAGTTCCTAGTGCCACTTGCTGTTTTTTGAAGATGAGGACAGCCTTAGGGAAATCACGTGTACTGATTGCAAGCACCTGGAAGATTTTGTCATAGATTTTGACAGCTCCAAAACAATACATTCAGTGAGTGAACTGTGAGTGCAATGATACCGGTAGTCTATTTTACTTTGATTGGTGTTGTTTTTATAAAGATGGAGAACGAACGTAAAGAATACTTTTTTCTTAAGAGCTGAGGATGATGGTGGACAGAATTTAAAAGTAAAGTTCTGAAGTGCCCCGGCGGAAAATATTTATCAACAACTAGGGTGCCATAATTAACGATTTACAGTAAGGGGTTAATATGAATAAACTGTGTTTTGATGAGCAGGCCTACTTTATTCCTAGAAAATAGTGTTGATGGATGTAATATTAGAGTTCTTTCAGATCAGTTTGCTTATCCTAGAGTCCCGTTGATTATAGAGTAGTGTAATGTTTCTCTATATTCTTTATTTTTAATTTTACATAACATTGTTATTATTATATAATTAGTTTAGCAGAATAATAATAAGCAACCATTTTTTCTAACGCATAGGGATGAACACGAGTCAAGCTAAAACTCGACTCGACTCGAATTCAAGTCGAGTTTCGAGTCAAGTCAAGGGTAATATCCTCGAGTCGAGTTCCGAGTCGATTCAGTCTTTCGCGTAGAGTTTCGAGTCCAGTCGAGTTTGATAAATGACTTGTTCGTTTTAAGTCGTCTTGAAATCATGGCCTGATTACACTGGAAAACGAAAGCCATGGAATACTTTTAATGTTGCTCGCGAGAGGGGACACTGCTGGCATATCGTCTCGTCTCGATAACGAGACCACAAGAGATTTTTTATAACAAGCTCAGCTCGCCTTGGCTCAACTGAGAAGATGACTCGAGCTGGCTCACTTGGGGTGAACCATCGGCTCGAGCTGGCTTGGTAGGGATGAGCCATTTGCTCGGTTCGGCTCAACTAAGCCGAGGGCTCTAGCCGAGTTGGTTGGGCGAGCTGTTGGCTCGGCTAACTTGTCGGTTTGGGTCGATAGTTAATGAGCTGTGAGCCGAGCTGCTCGAGTCGTTGACAATTCTAAACCCGGGCCGAGCAGTTTTGAAGATATTTTGGCCAGTGCCCTATAACTTTTAACAGTGTTTGGCTCGAGCCCGAATACTCAACCTAGACCCTCAATCCAAATTAAAAAGCTCGTGAACAATGTCCTTGACTTCTAGACTTCACGACTACCGAGGTTGGCAATCCACTAGTTTTTTAGCATTCAAATACAAACTGCCTATCTTTCTTTTTATATACAGTGTCGTTATAATTAATAATAATAATAATAATAATAATAATAATAATAATAATAATAATAATAATAATAATAAAAGTTTTAGTAGTAGTAGTAGTATCATTGATAATAATTATACTGTCTATGTAATATACTTGAAGAATGTACTCGAAACTACACACCGGATTTGACTCGAGTCGACTCGGAACTCGACCCCAATTCGAGTCGAGTTGGAGGAAATTTTTCGAGTCGAGTTTTCGGGTCGAGCTCAAAGATGTCTGTTTCTAGTCGAATCGAGTGTCAAAGAAAACTCGCTAGAACTCGCTCGTGTCCATCCCTACGAGTAACGCAGTATGGCATTTTATCAATGTTACATTATATGAAAATGTTCATATATCAAGTAAAAATTTGTCCTTGCATTTACATATAGCGATTCAGAACGTGCAATAATAATAATAATAATAATAATAATAATAATAATAATAATAATAATAATAATAATAATAATAATAGCGGTACTAATAGTAGTACGGAAAATTGAAGTCATAATTTTTTCCCACATTTTTAAAGTTTCGGACCTAAAAGTAACGTGTTAGTAACGCGTTACTTTCGAAGTAAAGTAACTTGTAACGCGTTACATTTTTACAAGTAACTTACCCAACACTGTTTATATATATATATATATATATATATATATATATATATATATATATATATATATATATATATATATATATATATATATATATATTATACCTACACACACATACATATACGTTCATACCTACATACATATGTACATACATTCACATATTCACACCTACATATATATATAAATTTAACAAAAACTTAAGGTAAATACATGTGTATCCTCTGAGTAATAGGAACTTTATGGGTTTAATATTAGGTGAAGTGGTCTTTTGTGTTTGGTATAGGAGTTTATTGTGTAGGTGCCAAGTGTGTTTATTAAGGTGTTATCAATTTTATTTTTGTTGTAAAAAGTTTTTGCTTGTGTCTTTATTATTTCAGCAATGGGCAGGATGTTCATTCTATATTGTAATGGTTTTAATCTAGTACACCCAGGACAGTTTGTGATTAACTTTATGATTTTATCTTGAAATATCTGAATTTTTTTCATATTTCCTATCAGTGCATGTCCCCAAGCAGGGGCTGCATAAGTAAGTATCGGTCTTATAAGCGTTTTGTATAGAGTTGCTTTTGCATTATTACTGATGTTTTGGCTCGTTAATAGCGGTTTAAGTTCTGAAGTCGGCCAGTGGCCTTGCCTATTTGCAGCTTGGTGTGTTCTTTGAAATTTAGGTTTCTATCCATGGTGACACCTAGGTATTTTGCTTTATTAGACCAGTTTATTGGAGTATCAAAAATTTCCACCTTGGTAGTAGGGCTCTTTTTTACGTTTTGTGAAATATACAGCCTCACATTTAGTACTATTTATTTGTATTTACCATTTGTTAAACCATTCTTCAAGTATCCGAATGTGTGTCTGAACATATTTTACTGCCTGATTTGGTTGCCAGCTATGAGAATATATACATGTGTCATCCGCATAGTGCTATATTGGTGTCTTTTTGTATTTTGGAATGTCGTTTACGTAGATACTGAAGAGTACCTGGCCTAAGAGAGCTCCCTGGAGGCACCTGCTTCTATTCTGCGATGGGTAGATTGAGAATTTACAACTGATACATAGAATTTACGGCTTTTCGCGTATGAAGAGATTAGTTTGATGTAAATATCTGGTAGGCCAATGTTTTTTTTTTAAACTTATATAGTAGACCTGTTTGCCATACTCTGTCAAAAGCTTTTTCTATGTTTAGAAATGCTGCTATTACACATTGGTTTTTGTTAAATTTATCTGTTATTGATTCTATGACTAACAAGTTGGTGTGTGGTAGAGTGGTTGTTTCTGAAGCCGAACTGTTCTTTTATTAGTACATTGTTATTTTGTATGTGTTGTTTTATTATAGTTAATATAATTGACCCGGTCAGTTTAGCTAGCGTGTTCAGTAAGCTAATTGGTCTATAGTTTTGTGGAAATTTAGGGTCTTTTCCTGGTTTCGGTAATGAAACTATTTTTGCTGCTTTCCATTCAGTGGGAAAGTGGGCTGGTCTCATTATTGCATTTATGATTTTGACTAAAAGGGAAATTCCTTTTGGTGAGAGGTTTTTGATACAAATATTTTGAATGTTGTCAGGACCTGCAGCTTTGAAAGGCTTTAGTTTCCTTATTAATTTGAGCACTTCTTTCTCGTTTGCTTTTCTTGCTGACGTTAATGGTTGACTTTCTAGCAGTTCATTTACTTGTCTTTTACCTTGCCTTTCATGTTGTCTGAACTCGTCATTTTCATTGGGTTTGAAAGTCTTTTCTAGTGTATCAGCTAGGGTGTTAGCCTTATCTTCATCAGTAAAGACTAGTCCATTTTCTCCATGTATGGAAGGGGTGGGTGTGTACGGTTTGGTTAAAGTTTCAGTTATTCTCCATATACTGTTATCTTTGAAATTCGTGCTTTCGACCTTTTTATCCCAGGTATCCATTTTGTATCTACTAATTTCTTCTTTTATTATTCATCTTAATTGATTTATTTGTGCTTTGAGAGTTTGGTCTCTATGGTTTCGATATGCTCTTCTAAGTTTATTTCTGGTTTTAATTAACTCCTGAGTTACATTAGGTAATTTATTACTCTATTTATTATTGTCTATTAATGGTATTGATTTATTAGCTGCTAATTGTATAGCTTTAGTTATAATGCTGACTGCTTTTTCTAAATCTTCCTTTGTGTATATAGGATACTCGCAGGGTAAGTTTTCATCTATTGTATTTTTGAATAGGCCCCATTTAGCTTTTCTGTAGTTGAGTGCTTTTCTAATTTTTTCCATGTCCGGTTTTCTATTTATTGTTATGATAATGGGTTGGTGGTCTGAGTCTAATTCGTTTCCAAATTGTATAGTGAGTCTTGAGCTAATGTTTTTGTGTAAGGCATAATCTAGTACGTCCGGCGCGATTCCGTTGTGAGAGTAGTGAGTCGGGGTTGAAATTGGGAGAGGATTTGCAAGGTAGATCCTTGCAAAAAGTTATGTAGTTTTCTACCATTGTTGTTGGATTGTCTGCTTCAGAAGTGAGGGTGTTTGCTATTAAGATCCCCTGCTAGTATTATTGAACTACTTGTATTGGCTAGTTTTTTAATGTCTTCTGTGTCAATTTGTTTAGAGGGGGAAAGTACACGGAGACGACGTTGATGTGTTGGTTATTCACAAATATTCTGATACCCTGTTTTATGTTTTTCTTGACTGCTACCATTGTGCCTAAGTTGTTGCCTATTGTATGCCTATCATTTCTGTATATTGCATATCCTCGAATTGCTGTTTTAGTTAGTGGGTTCAGCAGTGTTTCGCTAATTAATGCAATGTCTGTTTTGTTTTGTTCAATGTAGTCACAATTTGGTGGCGTGGCTTCGTCTTCTGTGTCACTGCTAGATGTGTATATTACGTGTTTTCGTGTTGGCTTCGATCTTTGTTATGGTGCTGGTTGGTTGGAGGTAGAAGGTTGGGTTGGGTTGGTTTTGGTTTCTGTTGGGTGATTTTGTTTGTTTGTTGTGGTGTTTTATCTGTGTTTCTGGTTCTTGCAGCCCTTCCATCGCGCAAGTTGCCAGATTTTCTGGTCAGAATCTTCTTATACACATCACAGCCTCTGTAATTGGCGGGGTGGTGGCCTCGACAATTAGCACAGGTTGGTGGTTCGCTTCTGGGCTTTTGCAATCCTTCGTCCAGTGTTCCAGTCCACACTTACATCTGGGCTGGAGATTGCAGCCGGCCGCAGAATGTTGAATATTCTGACATCTGTGGCATTGAATTACATCTTGGGGGGAAGGCCTATATTCCTCGAATCTGAAAGCTAAATGCAAAATATGCGGCAAGTTCACGAGCTTTCCCCTTAGCTTATTATCGGGCAAGTTGACGGGATAGAGTGGCATTGGAACCTTTTCTTTTCCCTCTGTTTTCTTGTTTTTGTCACTGTATACCCTTTTGGACATTTGGTGTACTGTGACCCCTGTTGTCTGTAGTACGCTTTTTATGTAGTCCTGTACGTCTGTAATGGGCATGTCGACTGGTTATTCCCTAATTACTACCCTGGCATGCTTTGCGTTGTTTCTGGCTGTGTGGAAATGAGCTATTTTGTTTTCTTGCATGTACGCTAAAATTTCCTTGTATGCTATCTCATTCCACACGTTTAACCTAAAGCCTTGACTGGTAACTGTCGCGGTAAGATTACCGAATTTTCTAGAAATGTCAGTGAAAGTTTCTCTGTTTGTTACTGTGATGTAAGGATACTGTCGTATTAATGGTTTATTTTGTGTTGTGTTCAATCTTTGTGTCGTCTGTGTATTTTTGGGTGATTTCTGTAGTGCTGGAGAATATGTTGTCTCACAAGTGGTGACACTAGAATCGTCTGATGTGCTGTATGTGAAGTTTAGTTGAGAAAAGTCTGACTCTACATCTGTATCTGAGCTATTACTGTTAGTATCATCATTTACAGGACTGATATTAATTTGACTTATATTCCTATCTTCTAATGCCAACTTCCGCGTATATCTGTTACCTTTAATGTTATTTGTCTTGGTCTTAATACTAATTGACTGACCTGAGCCTTGATGATTGTCTGGCCTGAACATAGTCTGGGCTCTTTCTAGTTGCTCTGGAGTGCATCCAACTTCCGTGTTTGAAGCCGCTCCCTTCTTCCGCTGGGCCATCTCGATTTAGCACTGTTACACTGATGTTGATAATCACTTAGCTAATAGCACTGGGAAGACTCGTCGCGCCCACTTAAGCGTACAAAGAACTTTACACTATGATATGCACTTGAACTTCGAGCTTTTTTACACAGGTATAAGCGCTCATAGAATTGCCTCCCTATCAATTATATTCAGGCGCAGAGCGTCCTACATGGTCCTTGAAAGGGCCGGTTACTTCTAAATCACGTGCGTCGTCTTTCTAACTGATTACTTGAGGACGGTACCTCTATCCTATTTCTTCGGGATTAGGTCCCCGTAGAAGGATAAGGGCCTAAATCCGTACCCCGAAGCACTCCCGAGAACGCGTAATACAATTTAGGCACTCCCGCACTTGCTTTAGCCAGCCATATTTAGTCACAAATACGAGATGCCTAATATATTGAGGGACGGTTCCCTGATCCCTATTTACCAGGCACCTACTATGTAGGATCCGAAAGAATAGTCACTACCGCTCAATTCCTTGATCGGCAAAGCACATCAGAAACAGAACAGAAACAGAAATGTTAAAAATAAGGACGCCCCTCGGGAAAGCCCGCGCCCTGGATAGTGGGTAAGGCATCATCCAACATTCTACATGCCTCTCCCCCATGCAGTTAGTAAACTAAAGGTGGTGTCGGTGGTTGTGTCTCCCGGTTTCTTTCTATTCGGTAGACATTTACACGCGTATCTGTAATTGTAGTGTAAGATAGAAGGAAAGAAGAGTAACTCAGAAGAAGGAAAGCGCGTAAGAAGATTTTATTGTCTTGATAGAGGGATAAAAACCTGGAAACCAGGAAAAAAAACCTGTATCGGCCATGCTGCATGCAATAGTATTTACATGGCAGAACCACTTGAGAAGGGTGGTGAAAATCCATGTAAAAATGTCTGTATTAATAAATTATTAAGTTATCTTTTAATTTAATTTGCAAAACCTATCTGTTTATATTAAACTATCTGTGTTGGCTGTATTGGGGAAGTGTTTTGTTAGTGGGGATATCTGTTATTTTTTAACATGCAATTATCCTATTCATGGGCCATTGTCTGTGCCTGAGTCGTCATCGGTTTGCAGGCTGCAGCTACGTCCTCCCCTGTCTTTTTCCTCTGCTGCTTCTACTGCGTGAATTTTGAGGGTAGACTTCCTTGTCGCTGTTGGCTACGGTTGTTTGTTCTTCTGGTCTTGGTTTCTTTCCTACTTCCTTTATTTTATCTGCGTACGTGGGATTAGTGATGTGTAGTTTTCCTGTGGTGGTTGTTAGGGCGTTGATGGTCTTGGAGAACACCTTTCTCGTTGCTATCTCGATTGCATCTATTGTTTTTTGGTGTTCGCTCTGCGGAGTGGAGATAGTGAGTACAGTAGTGACCCAAGTGATGATATGATTTGTTGCTGTTTCTATGGCTATTTTCAGTTTTTCTTCTATGGGAATGGTTTGCTCTTGACTTCTTGCTGGTGTTTGGTCTATTTGCTGGCTCTGAAAAGAGCCAGTTTCGCTTGTTGTGTGTTCTATTGATACATTGGTTTTTCTGCTCTTTGTGTAGCTTTTACGTTTCAGCGGGCATCTGCTGCTTCCGGTTCTGTGTGAGTCTTCCTTGCAGGATGCGCAGAAGTTCTTGTTTTTTGGTTTACCGCAGTCCTTACTGTGTGTGCCACCGCAACGAAAGCAAACTCTCTGTGCTGTGCATTGGTTCTTACGATGGCCATACTGGTAGCAGTTCCAGCATGGCATCGGTCTAAGTTGTAATATCGAGTTCTCAACTTTGTAGTGTGTGCTGTCAGTTCTTAGTCCTATTGTTGTAAGCCTATTGACATCAGAGGCGCTGGTTGAGAACATCCTCAGCATGGGAGCTGATCCTTCCTTTGTTTGAACACGAACGAGGTTCGTGAATTGAATGTTTTGTGTCTTTAGTGCGCTTCCAAAATGGTCAATGTTGGTTGTAATTGGGACACCTTTAATGACACAGGTGTATGTGGTTGGTTTTGGGGTCACTCTATGTGGTTCAAAAGCCTCTCGTAGGATTTTGGGTTCTTCTTCTTCACAACTTGGAAGTCTCCCTCCTTTTCTTGGCTGCCTGTTGAGTCTTGGGATCTTGTTGCTTCTACTTGATTTGTCTTCTGAGTGAGTTTGTCGTCTTCTGATTGGTTGATCCGTTCTGAGCGGGTGACTTCTTCTGATTAGTCGTGGTTTTTTCACCTGTATGGTTTGGTTTCTCACCTGCATGTTTTGGTTTTTCACCTGCTGGCTCGTAGAAGGGCCGGAACTTTCGTTATTCACCTGTGTGCGGTTTGGTTTCTCTGCCTATGTGGTTTCATCTTCTATTTTCTCTGTTAGGTGACGACGTTCAGTTTTTTGTTGGTCAGGCTCTCCTTGTTGTGGTGCGTCTAAGGTTGGTGGATTTTCTTTCTTGTGTCTCTCTCCGAACTTCTCCTGAATCACAGCATGTGGGCCAAATCACTGTTTTGAAAGATCTTCATGAAGATCTCTTTCGTACGCTCTGACTTGAAGAAAACTTTGAAGTAGCCATCCAACCATAATAAGTAATATTCGCCGGAGCCTATCTTCTCATTTATGATGGTTCCTACGTCTTCCTTGTTGAGGCAGTTGCTATTCTCGATGCAGATCGGCTTGTTGGAGACGAAGGCATAGTAGTCTTCTTGTGATAGGCATTGTTCGCTGTGTTTGCTTGCGTCCTTCTTGATGTGGCGATCAATTCGTCCTTCTTCATGGGGTTGCTTTCTCAACGGAGTCCTCTTTCGTGGTCGCGGCGTGGTCCTGATAAGGGCCGGAGCACACTTTGATAGACGGGTTGGTGAGACTTAAGGGTTAGGATCTTCTCTAACTTCGTGTATATGCTTCCTTATGCAATCCCAGAGAGATAATATTGAATTCCCGTCAGCCGGCTGTTGGCAAATGCTGTTCAACCTATATGGCCAGCGCAAAGCTTGACGCACAATAGGGGGTCCAGCCGACGGAAAACACTTCTTATTTCCCCAGGAAGCGGTTTGTGTTGTTTAAATAATTGTTCTTTATTGAAGGAAACTCTTCTCTTTAAGAACAGAATTATCTAAGAAGACTATTCTGTGAGTTTTTTTGTTCACAACACTTCACTTAAGCTGTGATACTTCAAGCTGCACTCCTCTCGCTGAGTTTTGGGGCTCTAGTGAATGGCTGCTTCGTATAACACCGCTTGGTATCCACAACCATTACTAAGAACACTTTGTATCTTCTTGGCGTAGATCATCATCCTCCTTGACTTGCTCTGAGCATCTAGATCGCAATTGAGATAATTGCCAGTAGATCAAAGTCTGTTTTCCCCGCATGGGAAGGACGTCTAGCCATAAGGGTTACTTTGTCCATGGTGTTAATTGTGTTTTGTTTGTGTGGTGCGAGTTAGAAGGCCTAGGATTTGGCTATGCGAATAGGAGTTGGGATTGATGGTATCGGATTTCTACTGGAAGCTAGCGCTGTTCTTTACATTTCTTCTTGATCTTCCCTGTATCACAGCTTGGACGTCATCCAGTGTTGAGGTGCTCGAGTCCGTAAGCTCCGCTATTAAGTCCAAAAACTTTTTTTTTTTTTAGGTTTTAGTGATGTTTACTAGTGTCTCGATAACAGTGTTCAGGTTTTCTGTATTTCTAATTGTTTCGTAGTGGTCTTTGAAAAAATTAGATTCTATCAGTCTATTGGCGAACTTTCTGTTGAGGTATGATTGATGAGATTGTTGAGTTTATATATACGATATGCCTCATCTGTCTGCGTTTCTCCCATTGTTATTTTTAGCCAGTACCTTTCCGTACGTTTTTCTTTCGACGTCCTGGTTCGTGAAGAGCGGAGAGCCGTAAGTGAGATTTGATCTGATTATTGTTTTGCAGATTCTTGAATTAACGTTAGTTGTGTTGTTTCCGTTTTTCAGTATTGGTTTAAGTATATGCATAATTTTGATTGCTTTACTTTTCAGTTTCTGGATGTGTTGGTGTAGACTCAGTCTGTTGTTAAACGTGATGCCTAAGTATGTGGCACTTTTTTGTGAAAAAACAGAAACAGAAAGAAAAATTATAAATAAGGACGCCCCTCAAGATAGCCCGCGTCCTGACAGAGAGTGAGGCATCAACCATCTATCTACATGCCTCTCCTCACATGCAATTAGTAAACTGTCAGGTGGGAGTGTATATCGCAGCTTCTATCTTAAAGGGAGACATTTACACGCGAATCCATAGTTGTGTAGATAGAAAGAAAGAAGGGTAAAGAAGAAGATAGGAAAGCGCGAGAGAAGGTTTATTATGTTTTGAGAGAGGGACAAAAAACCTGGAAACCAGGAAAAAACCCTTAATCGGTCATGCTGCATGCATAAGTATTTACATGGCAAAACCACATATGAAGGGTGGAAAAAATCCATGTATACAAGTCTGTAGTAAAAAATTAATAACTTATCTGTTTAATTGTAAACCTATCTTAAATCTGTTAAGTGTTAATACAATCTGTGCTGTCTGTAATGGGGAAGTGTTTTGTTAGTGGGACATCTGTTATTTTTTTAACATGCAAAATGCCGTCTCGTAGTCCATGTCTGTGCTGTTATTGTCATCGGGTTGCAGGCTGCAGCTTACTTCTTCCCCTATCTTTTCCTTCTGCTGCTACTACTGCGTGTATTTTGAGACATCAGTGCTAGCAGGCTTTTCTTGGCCTTTTGTTTTTTCAGCATAGGTGGGCCTAGTGATGTGAAGCTTACCAAATGTTGTAGTCAGTGCATCTATAGTTTTGGAGAAAACTTTCTTTGTTGCTATTTGTATGGCATCTAGCATTCTATGGCGTTCGTTGTATGGTGTTGCTATTGTTAAAACTGTAGTTACCCATGTAATGATGTCGTTGGTTGCAGACTCTATTGCTGATTTGATTTGTTCTTCTGTTGGATTGTGATGTTGAAGTTCGCTGGATGGTAACGGTTTCTGCATGTTCTGGTCCTGAGAAGGGCCAGTTGCGATAGTTGACTCTTCTATTGAAATATTGGTTATTTTGTGCTCCTTATGGGCCTTCGGGTTTTTGGGGCAGCTGCTACTTCCAGTTCTATGGTTGGCTTCTTTGCAAGTAGCGCAGAAGTTTTTATTAATAGGTCTTCTACAGCCCTCTGAATGAGAATCACCACAACGGAAACATACTTGCTGTGCTGTACACTGGTTGCGGCGATGCCCATACTGGTAGCAGTTCCAGCAGGGCAACGGTCTTGGCTGTAGTTTGAAGTTTTCCTCCTTGTAGCGTCTATTTTGGGCTGTTAGTCCATGTGTTGTTAGCTTGGCTACGTCGTCTGCACTGGTTGAGAATAGTCTCAGCATAGGTGCTGGGCTTGCTTTCGTTTGGACACGAATGAGATTGGTGAATTTAATATTCTGCTTCGTGAGTGCTGTTCTGATTGGTTCAAAGCTGCTTGTGACTGGAAATCCTTTGATAACGCAAGTATATGTTGTTTCTCGTTGTGGTTTCTTTTCTGACTCCTTGGAAATTGCATTGGGTTTTCTTCTATTTTTCTTCTTCACTAATTGGAAATCACCCTCCTCCGTCTGGTCATTTTGCACTTCTTTCTGAGCTTCTTCACGTTGGGAAGAGTTGTCTTGGTGTTTACTTTCTCTTTTTGTGCTGATTTCTTCTCTGGTCTGGTTTCTCTGTGGTCCTCATAAGAGCCGGATTTCTCTATTGTTTGTGGCTTCGTCACCTGACTTGGTTTTTCGGTGACGTGGTGCTGGGCAGTGGAATTTGATGTGGCCATATTGGAAGCATTTTCAACATGGTTCAGTGCGGGGATTGTTGCGTGAAGCTTCTACTCGCAGCCTTCTTTGTTTGATGTAAACTCCCTGTTGGATGAGATCACTAATGGTGTCCGGGTCCCTCGCGAAGATCCGGATCAGTGGAAGTGGTCCATCTCTGGATAGTATATGTGTTACATTGCTGAACTATATTTTCTGGGCTTTCAGATCTGAACGGATGTCATCAAGGCTGATTTGTGTATCCACACCCTTGATTACACAGGTCTAGGTTGGATTCTTCCCTCTGTGCCGTTTCGCTGCTGCTTCTTTTGTCAAGGGAGTTTTCTTGTTTTGTGAGGTGTTGACTTTAGGAGGGTGGTTTTCTTCTTCATCTTCTGCTGTAGTTGGGCGTTGTTCTTCTTCCCTGCTTTCTGGTGCCTGCGCTTGCTTTTCTTGGTTTTGTGGTTTATGCCTTCTGGGACTGGTGTAGATATCAACTGTTTCATCCAGGTTTGTGTCCTTCGCTTCTTTGTTACGTAAATGATTCTTCTTTAGGTGGCATTGGTCATTGATTGAACTCCGTCAGAAAAATGCGTTCGGTCCAAAATCTGTGATGTTCCAATTGTTGAAGTGACGAAATTCTTTATATGTGCGGAAAGCGACGTGTACACTGTCTGGGAATTTCCTAAGCTTGAACGGAACTTCGTTCATTTCATTCTTATATTTAAGAGGATGCGAACTTCTTGAGGTCAACATCTTCCTCTATATTGTGAATGTACCACTGTTGCAGTTGTGTTTAGGATCTGAACTCATCGGAGGACGAATCATCAGTTGGTGATGGTGAGAAATCTGCTTCTGAGGGGGTATCAGGTGAGGGGAGACGCGCCCCATGGGTGGGTCTCTTCTTTGTTCTTCTCTTCTTGACCATTGTCTTCGATTGTTCTGTGGTCCTGACAAGAGCCGTTTGTGTGTGGAGTTGATGTGTATGTGTATGCGTTGAAGTCACTGTTTTTGTAAGTAAATAATTGTCTCCTAGCCAGGGACTGTCGCCAAAGGCTGCAAACCAAGAGGTCCAGAGTTAGCACATGTCCTCAAGGGGGTCACTCGGTTGGAGAGTTATTTCCCTTACTAAGTATGACTCCGTGTGTGTATGCTGGCAAAATAACATACTCTTTTCTTTGGTTAGTGCCAAAATTATCTTAGACGACTATCTCATTCCAACTATCTTCTTTAACTCTCTCTTTTCTTTTTTTATATATCCAGCAGGAGCAGCAAGACTACCTCATAAGACTGTCCCATTGCACTGGATGTTAGAAACAGAAACAGAAAAATAAAACCTAAAATACGGAGGACCCCTTAGCAAAAAAGCTCGCCCCGTGAGTGAAGCACCAACCTATATCTACGTGCTTCACCTGCATGCGTTAGTAAGAATAAAGCATGTGTCGGATGGTGTGTATCGCAGGTTTCTATCTTAGCGAGACATTTCGACGCGGGTATGAGTTGTGTAGATAGAAAGAAAGAACGGTAAGATAAGAGGATAGGAAAGCGCGAGGTTTTTAACTCTGTGATATTTGATAGAGGGACAAAAACCTGGGTAACCAGGGAGAACCCTCTTCATCGGTCATGCTGCATGCTTAGAATTAATTTACATGGTAAAACCACACTGACAAGGGGTGGCAAAAACCCACGTAAATCAGTCTGTATATGCAAGTTAAGCTAATCTGTGAAACATGCAATTTTAATCTCAGTTAATAATGTTATTTTTGTGTGTCTGTATTGGGTGTGTCTTGGTTAGTGGGACTTCTGTTATTTTTTGAGCATACAATGCCGTCTTTTTGTTTCTTGTACACGCCTGTTCGTCTTGTTGACTTGAGATGAGATCTGGAAAGAGTCTAGATAATCTGTTAGCTGTTACTGTTCTGTGGCAATTTATGGTTATGGCTAGTAAGCGCTGTAAAACGTAAGTCACTTGCCATCTTACATAAGTCATCTTATCTCTTATTTGTAAACTTTCATATCGTCCTATGTACGTATATACACTCATTCATTCTGATGCAAACTCACATTTGTTTATTTGTTATTAATATTATTATTTTATTTATTATTATATTTATTATTATTATTATTAATATTATTATTTTATTTATTATTATTTCATTATTTTAATTTCATTTTCTTTTGTTTTTATATTTTTTATTTTATTTTTATTTATTTTATTTTTTTGCGCAGTACGACCTCCACCTCCTTGATCTCCGCGAATGTACGCCATGCGCCACGCACACGCTCATTCACTCATTCCTCCTCCTCATTTAGATTATTCAATCCGTTACAGTTTTCATATAGGTGAGTAAGATTTTGTTTGGATTAGTTTTGTAATTGTCTATTATTTGTATCACTTTTAATTAAGTCTTGTCACTGTATGTGTTAGTTGTGTTAACAATAGTTTGGGTCGTCTATGTTTGTCATATGGTCCTATGTCATAATTTCCTATCTCGCTTATTAGTTTGTTTTCTGCGTTGTGTATGTTGTTATAGAACTGCGTTGTAAGGTTAGCTATTTCCTCTTTTATATGTATAATGTTCATTTCCCTGAGGGAAATGTATAATATCCCTGAGGGAATATATGTATAACATTCATATGTATAACGTTCATTTCCCTGAGGGAATATATGTATAACATGGATCCCTGAGGGACTCCTACTTTAATATATTTTCCTTAGTGTTTTTTTTTCTTTCGTGTTCAACGAAGAATTTTCTATTCTTAAGATATGAATGCACAAAATTAATTAGATAGTCGGGAATCTTATATTGTATCATTTTGTATAGGATTCCCGGGAACCAACACCTATTGAATGCTTTTTCCACATCTAGCAGGGCCGCCCCTGTTATTTGCCTTTTATTATATTTGTCTGTGATAAATTCTATTACGCGCACTAATTGGTGTGTCGTAGAATGTTGTGCTCTAAATCCGAATTGTTCAGGTGGGATTATATTTTGTGTTGAGAGAAAGTTTCTGAGTCTTCTGAACACTATACTTTATGCTACTTTGGCCATTGTATTCAGAAGACTTATAGGTCTATGCTTCTGAGGAAATTTACCATCATTATTGGGCTTAGGAATGCTAATCACCTTGGCTATTTTCCATGCATTTGGAAAATAGCTAAGTTTCATTATGTCGTTAATGATGTGACCGAAGTATGATATACATGCGTTAGGGAGGTGTTTTAAAACTATATTCTGTATTTGATCAGGACCCGGTGTTTTGTGGCCGAAGCCGTTTTATGATACCATTTAACTCTGCGGTATTAATTTTCTTAATTTTGTCTAATGGGGGTGCTTTTAAGAATTCACTTACTGTCCGTTCGACTTTTACATCGTGCCGACGGTCTTCTAGTTCATGATTCGGTTTGAATGATCCCTCCAGGAAGTCAGCCAGAGCTTCGACTTTCTCTTCTGAGAAGCTGACTAGTCCGTCTTTTCCATGTATACATGGCGTGTTAATATTTTTTGTAGTTAAGTGTTCTGTATATTTCCAGACGCTTCCGCCTTTTAGTGACATTTTTGAAATTTCATTTTCAAAGATTCGGTTTTTACACGCGGATATTTTTCTTTTATGCATACTCTATATCGATTTACAATCGCTTTATAAAGTGGATCTCGAGTTTTGTTATATTTTTTGTGAAGTCGGTTCCGCGTTTTTATCATATCTAAAATTTTCTGAAGTAGTTTTAATAAGTGTGGTGAGGAAATTGACGGCAGTATCTATATCTGCTTTTCTTTGTATTTCAATTTTTCTATTTAGTCCTTTTAGTATTAATTGTTGGAACCTGATCCAGTCAGCATTCTTATAATTTAGTCTCTTTAGTGGTGGTTCTTTGTCTTGTTCTGAGTTTACTGTGACAATAATTGCTGCGTGATCTGAAAGCAGTTCATCATCAGCAATTATTGAGAGCGGTAATTGAATATTCCTATATAATGCGTAGTCCAAGATATCTGGATTACTGTTGCAATTATGAGGATAATAAGTTGGTTCAATTTGAGTGAGTATTTCAATACTTGATGTTTCAAGATAATTTTGCAACTTTTTGCCGTTTTCGTTAGCTCTCTTTTATTTGGAAACAAAATGCTTGCTGTTCCAGTCTCCAATTAATAAAACTCTGTTTCCCAGGAGGAAAAGAAGCCTGACATCGTTTGTGTCTATAATTGTATTGTGTGGTTGATATATGCCTACTAATACAACCGGAGTGTTTTTAACTAATATTTTAATTGCGATGGCTTCCGTTGTTTTTAATTGGGGAATGGGTACGTATTCGTGTTTATAGTCGGACTCTACCACTACCAAGATTCCCCTTCCTGCATTTACATTTGATTGATCATGTCTGAATATACGGTGCCCTTTGATATACAATTTGTGGTGCGTTGAAACCAGTGTTTGTAAGACAAAAGCAGTGTTGGGTAAGTTACTTGTAAAATGGTAACGCGTTACAAATTACTTTACTTTCTCTTAAAATGTAACGCGTCAGTAACACGTTACTTGCCCCTAAAAATTAACTATTACTGTACTTCAAAAGTAACGCGTTACTTTTAGATCCGAAACTTTAAATATGTGAAAAAATATTACTTCAATTTTCCATACTACTGTTACTACCACAATTATTATTATTATTATTATTATTATTATTATTATTATTATTATTATTATTATTATTATTATTATTATTATTATTATTGCACGTTCTGAATCGCTTTATGTAAATGCAAGGACAAATTTTTACCTGATGAACATTTTCATATAATGTTGTAACATTGATAAAATGCCATACTGCGTTACTCGTAGGTATGGGCACGAGCGAGTTCAAGCGAGTTTTCTTTGAAACTCGATGCGACTAGAAAGAGACATCTTTGAGCTCGACCCGAGAACTCGGCTTGTTAAATTTCTTCCAACTCGACTCGAATTCGGGTCGAGTTTCGAGTCTAGTCGAGCCAAATCCGGTGTGTACTTTCGAGTACTCTCTTCAAGTATATTACATAGACAATGTAATTATTATCAGTGACAACACTACTACTACAACTTTTTATTATTATTATTATTATTATTATTATTATTATTATTATTATTAATAACACTGCATATAAACATTGAAAATAGGCGGTTGTATTTGAATACTAAAAAACTAGTTGATTGCCAACCTTGGTAGTCGTGAAGTCTAGAAGTCAATGACATTGTTCACGGGCTTATGAATTTGGGTTGAGGGTCTAGGTTGAGTATTCCGGTTCGAGCCAAACACTGTTAAAACTTTAGGACACTGGCTAAACATCGTCAAAACTGCTCGGCCCGGGTTTAGAATTGTCAACGACTCGAGAAGCTCGGCTCACAGCTCATTCACTATCGACCCGAACCGAGAAGTGAGCCGAGCCAACAGCTCACCCAACTGATTCGGCTAGAGCCCTCGGCTCAGTTGAGCCCAACCGAGCAGTTGGCTCATCCCAACCAAGCCAGCTCGAGCCGATGGTTCACCCCAAGCGAGCCTGCTTGAACCGTTTTCTCAGTTGAGCCGAGCCGAAGTGAGCCTGTTATAAAAAATCTCTTGTGGTCTCGCTACCGAGACGAGACAAGATGCAAGCAGTGTCCCGTCTCGTGAGCAACACTAAAAGTATTCCATATTACTGTTTAGCTTACATTTCTCATGGCTTTCGCTTTCCAGTGCAATCAGGCCATGATTTCAAGACGAGTTAAAACGAACGAGCCATTTATCAAACTCTACGCGGAAAATTGAATCGGCTCGGGAATCAACTCGAGGATATTACCTTTGACTTGACTCGAAACTCGACTTGAATTCGAGTCGAGTCGAGTTTTAGCTTGACTCGTGCTCATCCCTATAACTAACTAACTCACTGTATGGCCTATGGAACTCGGAGGTTCAATGCCGCGTTCACAAAAGCTCTCCACTGACTTCTATCATTGGCTAACTGCATCCAGTTTCTACTTTGTATTCCAATCTCTGCGAGATCCATCTTAACATTGTCCTTCCATCTGCGCCTAGGTCTTCCTAATGGTCGTTTTCCGATTGGTCTTCCAATCAAGACTTTGAAAGCGTTTCTACTTTCTTCCATTCTAGCTACATGACCCGCCCACCTAAGCCTCCTAGACTTGACGACTCTAACAATGTTGGGTAAACCGTATAAATTATGTAGTTCCTCGTTATGAAGTTTTCGCCATTCCCCATTCCCGTTCCTCTTGGGTCCGAATATTCGTCTCAGGATCTTGTTCTCAACGCTCATCCCTATGCGTTAGAAAAAAATGATTGCTTATTATTATTCTGCTAAACTAATTATATAATAATAACAATGTTATGTAAAATTAAAAATACAGAATATAGAGAAACATTACACTACAAGTAATAAAGTGAGAACACTTGAACTGGGGGTGAATCTAAACTTGCCAGTAACTCTAAAATCGATATAGGCTTTTTAAAGCTAGTTTCACACTCTATAATCAACGGGACTCTAGTATAAGGAAACTGATATGAAAGAACTCCAATATTACGTATCATCAGCAGCAAACTATTTTTTAGTAATAAAGTGGGCCTGCTCATGAAAACAGTTTATTCATATTAACCCCTTACTGTATATCGTTAATTATGGCACGCTAGTTGTTGATAAATATTTTCCTCCGGGGCACTTCAGACAATTTACTTTTAAATTCTGTCCACTATCATCCTCATCTCTTAAGAAAAAAGTATTCTTCCAAATGTTCGAACGGTAAAGTATTGTCGTTCTCCATGTTTATAAAAACAACACCAATCAAAGTGAAATAGACCATCGGTATCATTGCACTCCTAGTTCACTCACTGAATGTATTGATTTGGAGCTGTCAAAATCCACGACAAAATCTTCCAGGTGCTTGCAATCAGTACATGTGATTTCCCTGAGGCTGTCCTCATATTCCAAAAACAGCAAGTGGCACTAGGAACTTATCTGTTTCTCTGTGTGTCAGTGACTGTCGGTCACTGACATACGTAGTTCATGGTCCACTGCATCATTCTGAGAAATTCACTTACAGGAAAGAAACATTTGTTCCCGAAAAAAAAAAATATACATATATTATAGTTACTCATCCGAAATGTAACGCGAAAAAAGTAGCGCAAACTATGTAAGTTACTTAAAAATTCGTAACGCGTTACCGTTACAGTTACTTTGGAAAAAAATGTAACGCGTTACTAGAAACGTTACTTAAAAAGTAACGCGTTACTTGCGTTACATTACTTCCCAAGACTGGACAAAAGCTACAGAGATGCTGTTTTCATTTATATAGCTTTCCAGTTAATCCTTCTTTTCGGACATGCCCTGTGCATTCCAAGCTAATATTTTTGTTCGGTTTCTAATGCGGTGCCCCATTAGGGGTTTTAGCGACTCTAGTTATGAAGTTTATGACATTTAGGAAGAATTCTTGCTTGTTTTCAGAGTAAAATTCTAACAGATATTGAACGTAGAACAGCGTTTTCTGTCTGTTATAGTGAACACTGAAATCATGTAGCATTAAAGTGAGTTGTAATGACCGAAATGCGTTGTCTGCGTCAGTTTTTATGGCTTTCGCGCACTGTTGTCGTATTCTAATGTTTTTCCTCCTCTGCTCTGAGTCTGGTGGCTTCAGTGTGTGAGAATGTATTGAGAACACAAGCCTAGAAGAGCGACAATAAACAAACAAACAAATAAATAAATCTAAAGCCTTATAAAAAAGTTTTCCCAAAATTTACATCTAGCAAAATCATTTGTTGGTATTCCGGAACTGTAAATTCACCTTTATTCATAATTTACTTTTATCGTAGTTTTGATATCAGAATGATATGTCTGAAACTGTAACACAGGTCATTAATACCTTTTTTTTTTGCTTTACTCAGATTTAGTAGTTTTACTTAACAGTCAGTCAATTTGGATATGTGATTTCAGAGTTTTAGAGATTTCCTTAAATTTTTCATTTCTATAACAGTTTGCAACTAACACCATTAACGTGTCTCTTTCGATATTTCCATAGGTAATGGCTTGGTCACTCCTAGCATATTTTAAACAATAAACTACGGTGTCTTACTCTATTAATACGAAGTACATTTAATATCCATCAACTCTGTGCATTTTCCCTTAAATCTGCACACTTTCAACTAGGTTAAAACTGAGCAGTTTTTATTTTCTTCCTTTCTTGCTAAAACAAAAGTGTTCTTTAGACAACCTAGAAATGATGACTCTATACTACACTATGTTGCATAGGGCATTTTGCGTAGCATATCATTTGACAGTTGGACACTTTCTTCGTATATTGAAAGTAACAGGGATTAAGTCCTTCTACACTTACATGACAAGTAAACAAATTATTTTTAATTCGTGGAATTGTGCCAGTGCACTAGGTCCAGAGAGTTTTTAATTTAAGATTATTTTATTATTATTATTATTATTTTATTATTGACTTAGGTTTTCCTGAATATTAAGCAATATTTCACAAAAAGCTGGTATTTTTAAACAAACGTGTTCGATATCAAGTTTTCATAAAGTAGTCACTCTCTCCTATAAACAATTTCAGACGGGCCGCGGTGGCTCAGTAATAAAGCGTTCACCTTTGGTGCATGGAATCCTTGGTTCGACCCCAGCTTGCACCAAGTAAACTTTGTGGTGAACAAACGCCATGTGCATGGGTTTTCTCGGGGTTCTCCCGTTTTCTCCAACATTCTTCATTCCACCATTTCATAGATTTCTCATCATCACCGTCTCCTTTAGCCTAGCCGGTATAACCATGGTCGTAAGATTTGATTTCAAATAATTCCAACCCAAACAGTTGCAGAAGTATGTCATTTCGAATAAAACAAACTACTCTATAAAATTCTGGGTATTCTTATTTTTATATGTACAGTCCGCGGCATAAAATTTGTTACAAAAATTCTAAGTCCAAATGAATAACAAACTCTTGCCCAGTTTTCTTATGCATTCCCGCAATACATATATCAATCGATTAGTTGCTTCTAGTATTTATTCCAACTCCTCCCCCTCCTCCACCTCTCCTTGTCTAAAGCACTGTGTGTGACGTGGTACACTCTTTCCATTCAGCTGAAAAAGAAACAGGAATCAAGTTTACAACGTTATAGCTTTAAAACAGTCTTTTCCATTCGTTTGTTCTGAAATATTTTTAAGAGCCTAAATTAAAGGAAAGTCACACAATCTTCCCAGAGCTTCATAAATATCTTTAGTTTCATTCTTTTCTTTCTTTAAAGAGTGCAAGCTAGTAAGATGCTCCCTAAGAAATCTATGGAAATTGCCAAGAGCTCTAAAATATCTAGGGACAGAAACGAGTTTTATTCAATGATTCATTGAATTTCTTTTCAGTAAGTGCAAGCAAATGTTTCAGGGGTGTCATTTAGGCAGGACAGGAGGGTGTAATTCCCCCTCTCTTGAGCTTCATAAATACGTACTTTTTGATCAAATGTATAGTAATACACTAATAAAAAGTGAAAATCTTATGTCGCCGGAGAATCTCTTCCTTCCCCCCCCCCCCCGAATAAAGTCTAAAAGACACTGGTCTTAACAACAAACCTATAGAGCTACGATAGCACATTGCTAAAGAGCTTACATTTGGTTTCAAGAGTCGAAAGTTGGATCTCAAGCCATATAACTTCCTGGGTGACATTGAGAGAGAGAGAGAGAGAGAGAGAGAGAGAGGGATTCAAGTATGGAGACAGAGAGGGATGATTTGTATACACAGATTTAGAATTGGGGAAAAATGATCGGACAGCATTCGTATTATGACGAAAATTCTGATTTTGTGAAAGATAAGAAGGGAAGTTTTCGAATTCCAGGATCACATTAGGCAGTTGTCGAATTAATGTGGAGAACTCTTTTTAGAGCATCAGATGATTACGAAAGGAGAGAAAGATCTTCAGAACTGAGTAATTAACATTTTAACAAATCTGATTTCGGCGACGGGTTTCGAACTACGAAACTTGTGGTTATCGAACCATGACTTTATCCATTCTGCTACGGAGGATTCTATTACTCGTTCACATACGTTTCCCTTAGCTGCGTTGAAAGCTACCTTAAGGGGATATTCCAAAAGTTGACTCGGTAGATGCGCCGTTCAGTTAGGACGTAAACCTCTTGTAACTTAGTTACAATGTGCAAAATGAACTTCCTCTTCTTCAGGACACTTTTTAAAGCTTTAAAATTTGTTACTATGGTTTTAATTAAGTTACATTTGATAGAACCATCTGATAAAGTAGTGCCAAGCCCTGTGCGTCATTGTCTGTTAGGTGAATGGTTAATGTAAGTTACTTTTACGTGGATGGTCCGAGCTTCCAATCAAGACCATTCTTATTGATTATTTTATTTGAGCTACGCTCATACTGTATATTCCACAAGTTCAATTTTGAAGTAATGTAGTCACAGCTAGTTTAAATCGAAATAATTTTCCAATATTATATTTGTTACTAAATTTACATGGCACTCCTCACTGTTTGTAGCCCTGCATAAATGCAAAATTGTTTTAAAAGTATATTTTACTTTCAAGTTTTATTGTTTTTTTTAAATTGTCCTTCAAGTTTATTTTATAATTATTTTCTATTTCTTAATTATAACATATTTTCTATTTATATTGTATTCTATGTTACACGTTTATTATTTATATTTTGTCTTACCTTTGAAGAGGAGCTTTTGACAATTCAGAGCAGCAGGGACATACACAGGATGCGGGCCTTTGCAATCAAGAGCTTTTGCCCCCACGAAATCACTACTTTTTTTTTGTAAATTATATCTAATTTTAGAGATGATGATAGCAGGGGCGGATTCAGGGGAGTGCGTTCGGGCGATCACATTCCCCAGAATAGGGAACTTTTTATACTTTTTATTTTAAAAATAAAACATATCCTAAGTATTTTTCATCTTTGTATTATAAACTTAAATTAAAACATAAAGTAGATAGGCCTTACTTTCTTAAGAAAGTTAATTCTGCAGAAGAGCTACTTCTCCTTTTCTAAATTTGTTTTTTTCTTATCTTTTCTTTCTTTCTTTCTTTTTTTTGCAATCCGCTCTTACCTCGATTTGACTTCGAACGACCGCCCCTCCCAAACAATCATCCTGGATCCGCCCCTGGATGATAGACATTTTAGTAAAATATGCCCTCAATCGCTGAAATAAATTCCTGTCAAGCTTTCGATCGCTGAAATAAATTTCTGTCTATGGCCCTGCAAAACAGTGACGATTTTAGGGAGTGATCAGTTAGTAATGCCTCCCTGGAGCAACGACACTTCCCCAGAAGTCATATCTCCGATAATTCAGAATGTGATTTGTGCATTATCACTTTTCACTCTCAGTGTCTTTAAACGCACCAAAAAGGAACTGTTCTGAAGTATTTACTGGTTCTCCCTATGACCCCATTTCAATATGGCCAACCTTGGACATATACACATCTGAAATATCACCTTTTATGTCAGTGATCCCGAAAACTATCCATTCGAAACAAATATAGGATATTTTCGATTCTTTATTCCTGTCACCCTCCCATTGTCAACTCGAAGCCAACCAAGGCTTATTTTGGACTTACGCAGCATCCACAGTGTCACTTTTCATCTTTGCACATGAATTCGACACTAATTTCGTTCGTATTTGACTACTTTTACATGTCACCTTCACCTCTTGGTAGGGATTTTTTCAGCATCTCGCCCCCACAACTATGGAGAAATTTCAACCAACTAAGTATAATTATAAATTATCATCTGAAACACAACAGTACGGGTGATCTTTTCCGCAGAGGAATTCGTTAACTACTGTTTCAATATCAATGTATTGGCTCTTTTTGCTCTGCATGCTGGAGATTGCCAAAGAGCTAAACTTCATTCTGTACTATTGTGCTATGAATATAGTGGTTTAATTCACTGAATACTCGCTTAGATGATGCTCTCGTCACAGGAAAAGTGAGATACAGTTATAAAAGAAAAACGAAACGAAATATTTAAGTTTTACGTCCCACGTTATGCCGACTACGCTAATGGAGACAGTGATGGTGAGAAACGAATGGAATCGTATAATGAAGAAAGTGGGAGGAAACTGGAGAAACCCGAGAAAACTCATGCACACGATGTTTGTCCATAATAAAGTTCATTCAGCGCGAGCTGGGATCTAACCAGCAACTCCATGCACCATAGGTAAAGTTATAAAAGAATAGGCGTCTAAACAAATACGGAACACTACTATCAATGAGAGTTGTATAATATTAGATTTTTATTTATTTCATTCTAAGTTGAAATTTGAATCAATCTTGATCTTCATTACTGTTCGAAATCCGGACCAACCAGTATTCCCTACTAGGGTAAAGATGAATTGATCGCCAACAGAAATCCAAAATCCTCTGTATAACCCCACGTTCCATTATTCCATATACACAATTAAGAGTCCATCGTAACCTACCAGTTAATAAGTTTTCTTCTTCTTATTATTATTATTTTTAACACCTCAAAAATATAGGCTCATAATTGAACCACTGATTGGAAAAAGGGAATAAGTACATAAAGATATTTTTTCCACTTTTAAGCTTTTCTCACCAATTGCAGTGCTACAATACAAGATTCTTCTTCTTGTCTTAGAGTTTGTCAGTTCTTTTGCTACAATTAATCAGTTATACACGTGTTGAAACAAATACAAATACGCCTCGGGAAGGTTTTTTAGCGTTTCTGAAAACTTAGGTCTGATGTACTTATTCCCTTTTGCTGGAAATAGTTGCTGCAAGGACGTGATAAATCTTCTCGGTAGACTTCACAGTCTATAGCTTCTTCACAACTTCCTTTTCATCTAAGGCTAAGTAGTTACATTTTAGACATTGAGGAAAAATGTGTGAAATTAATTAAAACCCTTCAAAGTGGAGTTACGAATCTTCAATGGACCCCATTTTGCTGTTGGCCTCGCTCAACGCACTCCCGTCACTGTTCAGGGTGCACGATGGAGTTTCTCCCTTTTAGGAATATTTTCTAAGACAATACTAGTTTTTTTTGCAGCTGTTTCAATTGAGTTGTATTTGCTAGAACTGTCGGTTAAATGAAACAAAAGATCCTATACTCAAACACAAATCATCTCTCTAGAAGCTCTAATGGAAAACGAAACGAATCGTCGTAAACATGTTACGTTCTTGAAGAGGAAAACAGCAAACCATTGATTGCACAAACGTATAATGGTATCATTTGCTTGTAAATTTAAAACTTATAGTAGTTGATGGCTTGTTAAGTGGGGGGTTAGTGAACAGGATTTTTGTACTGGTGGTCCAGGGTTCAAATCTCGTCCGTTCTTCTTACGTTTTGTTTCTTTAAGCTACACTGAGTTTGATCATTCCAATTCTTTAAGCTTGAATTAAATCTAATACCAATTAGTGAATTAAAAGTAGCTAACATCATTTTCAAATACGAGACGTTATTACATGCTTGTCACTAGCTCACAATACTCAACTTTGATATAAACTCTTGCAGCCTTCATTTAACTCGTTTCTTGACGTGTTTTGTTACAAAACTCATGAATCGTGGCGAACAAAATTGCTTTACCAGATAATTGTGACTGCTTTGAAACCAAATGACAAGTATGAGAATTAAACGTATCACATCTGTAGTTTGGTGTGGAGAAGAAACCAAATAGCGAACGGAAGGTTTAAGAACAACCACGTTATTAATATAAACTATGCCAAAGATTATTGACTTATATGATTAAAAAAAATCGAAAGAAAATTTGAAAGAACGAAAAATACTAACTTAGAATGTTGTAACTGGAGGCAAGGAAATCTAATTTAAACATACTAAAACATACCATTTAGCGAATATAGAGCGTGGATCTGTGCTCAAGGCGCTAGCTAATAATCTGGAGGTTCTCAGGTCGGAACCATGTGTGAATATTTTGTTTAAATTTAGAATTTTTGGTGATCATTAGTCGGCGATGACACACGTTTAATTGGTATTTGAATATTTTGATCTTTCAATATTCGAATGATCAAATCTTCAATAATAATAATAATAATAATAATAATAATAATAATAATAATAATAATAATAATAATAGTTATTATTATTATTATTGATATTATTATTATTATTAGCAAAGGAATTCAATAACACGTTAATATCTTTAATTATTTCTCGATAACTACTCGAACTTAAGACGTCCTCGAATCTAAGTCGCACCCCGATTTCGCTGGGCTAATAATATGTTATGGTTTTACTATTACTAAAGCACTCTTTGATATTGGTCATTTTCGATGATTTTATGTATCCCTCTCCCCTCTCCATGTTGGGGGCACGGTATGACAAAAATTATCCCAGGCCCGAATGTCATGTACGTTGAAAATTTGATCGAAATCTGTTGGATGGTTCAAGAGTTGTTCTATTTATTTTTATATATTAATCTCCCCTTCTCTTATTCTCTCCTATGTTCTACCGTCAAAGTGAAAATATTAAAAGTTTCTAGGCCCGAACGTCGTCTATGTTGAAAATTAGATCGAGATCGGTCAGGTGGTTCAAGTGTTGTTAAGTTTTATTCATTTTTATAGATATCTCCACTCCCCTCCTCCTACCCTACGTTCTACCATCAAAGGGATATGATAAAAACCACCCCAGGTCCGAACCTCATCTATGTTGATAATTTGGTTAAGATCAGCTCGGTGGTTTAAGCGTGATGAAGTCACCAAGACAGCATTTTTATTTTCATTTTTTACATAGTCCTCCCTTCCCCTCCCCTACATTGTGCCGTCAAGTGTAGTGTATCATACATGCCCCACCGGAAGTCAAGGAAGGAACCGTACCACTAGTTAGATAGTTTAATAATAAGCAATATTTCCTCGCATCATAGCAGCAGCATATACAACACATACATAACGGCACGCTATCAGATTTGATACCCCCCTTAGGCAGATATAGTAGAAACCAGAGGCTTTTCAAAATCAAAACATTATCCTCAATTAAAAGGTATACCAATGAACAATTTATTAACGAGATCATATAGAACAAGTAACCAACAAATATATATATATAAGTGAAGCTCATATGGAACAAGATGTAAATATATAGTATATATTCTCAAATTTTAATTTCAATTAATCTCTTTCTATATATATAATATATATATATATATATATATATATATATATATATATATATATATATATATATATATATATATATATATATATAACACGTTAGTAACAGAAGGTTCATATCAAATTAGCAAAAATAATTGAATTTAATTATACATTAAATTAACACTACTTTTACCTGTATATGAAACGAGCAACTTCCAATGGTCAACTCGGGAGCGAACGATGGCAGGAAGTTTTCTCAAACACAAAATATCATATATTAAAAAAAGAGAGAAAACACTGGAGAAAAAAAAACTATAATAAAAAAATCACAAACTACCGAACTAAATAAATGAACACTTCCGTCTTCGATCCATTCCCTCGTTGTCCATTGAATTGCGAGGCACAATTTTACACTTATATAAAAAAAAATCCAACCAATACGCACCCGATTTGAAGTCAATCTGTCAAACGGCAGAAGGAATTCAAATCACGGAGCCAGACATGACGTCATGTTCTATACAATAGTACCAGAACAATTAACCAATAGAACACCAAATGAAAGAACATTATTTTAGAGATATTAAAGTAGAATACACTACATGGTGGGTCCCCCCGGAATTCAAAAAATGTAAGTAACATTTTTTGAATTACCAGAAATATGAAACACTTATGGAGATGAAAACGATTTTGTTAGTAAGGGTGATAGATGAATATGAAGTATGAAAAGACAAAACAACAAACCATAAATAAATAATGAAAGGGACCACCAAATAATATAAAGCCAAATTGACCAAATATATTCAAGCATATCATTAAATATAATTTAGTTTTGGTAAAACACAAAACCAGAGTACAGTACTAAATACAAAAAAACAGAATAGAGTTATACCATATTATAGAATGTAATTATAACATAGGCTTGAATAAACCTTAAATATCCATAGACGATGAGATTCATATCCATAAAGCGCAGAATGATATATATATCTCATATAGAAGTGTAGACTGGCCAGTCTTTACAAATTGGAACAAACATGGATTTTTTTTTTACAAATCAAACAGCTCCCTTACACCTGAAAAAGAAATAAGTGTAAGAACCTCACAAATATTACATCAAAATTTACAATTCGGGTTCAGGAGTTTCACGCATTTCATACTTTTTTAATTGGCTAACATGTGAAGAAAATTTTCGGTTTTTACTTTCGTCTAAAAGAATTATAGTATTCGGACCAGCAAAGGAGTCGATGCGGTAAGGACCAAGCCACAGAGGCGACAAAGATTTACTAACTTTATCTGTTATGGACGACTTAAAGTGAGATTTCCAAAGAACTAATTGGCCCACCTGGAAAGTAACTGGATTATTACGCTGCAAGAAAAGGTGCTTTCTATCTTCCCAAGCTTTATGCATATTTTTTAAAGCATCGGACCATACCTCTACTGAATTATGTAAGTTTAGGTCGGAATCCTTTACAGACCATTTAACTAATAAAGGATCTAGAGCTTCACGTCCCAAATAAAGCTCAAATGGTGATGCCTTTAATTCACAATGTTCAGAAACGTTAAGAGAAAATTGGATCGGATATAGGAAATTGCTCCATACCGTCTGATTCTCAGAGCAATAACATCTTAAGGCATTCTTTACAGTCTGAACATATTTTTCAGCTGCGTTTCCGGACGCAAAGTAAGCTGAACTACGTATATGTTTGATCCCTAGTCCAAAAAGAAAACGTCGAAACTCCTCGCTACAAAAATAACTAGCCCGATCCGTGGATAAAGCAAAACAATGACCAAAACGACAAAATATCTCCTTCATTGCTTTAATAATAATTCTACTGGTCGCATTACGTAATGGAACTAAGTGCAAAAAACGGGAGGCGTTATCCACAAGTAACATTATGTACCTATAGCCATTGCTTGGGATTAACGGACCAGCCAAATCACAGTATAAATGTCCCTGGGGTTGTGTTACATATTTAGAAGACAAAAAACCTTGGGGCTTTTCAAAACGTGGTTTCGAAATCTGACATTCATGACATGAGCGCACGTACTGATGCACATCATGAATCAAAGAAGGCCACGTAAAATAACGTTTAATTTTACTAAATGTTTTAAAATTTCCCGTATGTGTTCCCACCAAAGTTCCAGAGTGATAATATTCCAATACCAAAGGTCGTAAAGACTTAGGCAATAGAACCTTGTAAGGATTATACCGTGCCTTTGTTCTTTTATATAATAAACCACGTGACAAACGATATTCTTTCCAGACATTTCCTGCAGCTTCAGTCTTCTTATAAATATCAGAGATATCCGGATCCTTTATTTGCTCTTCTTTTACATTATAAAATGCCAAAGGAGTATTCAACAGGCTTGAAGCCAAAAATTCACGTTGGTATACCTCCTCATCTATAGGTTCATCTATAAGGTCATACAAACTTGAATCATATATTCGACTCAAAAAATCTGCGTTAATCATCTTGTTGCTAGGTACATGTAAGATATCGAATTTAAATTCTAACAATCTATGAATCATAGTACTATATCGTGTGAATTTTTTAGGGTTATCAGTTAATCAGTTAAACACGCAAGCTAAAGCATGGTTATCAGTTAATATTGTAAATCTTGAAACAAGATAGTGCTGAAAACGAGTAATAGTATTGTACAAGCTAGCCAACTCCAAGGCAAAGATAGGACGATTATAGTCCGAAGGTTTCAGTTTTCTGCTATAGAACGCAACAGGTTGATAGAAACCGCTGGAATCCTTCTGTAGGATCACACTCCCGAACCCTCGCAAACTAGAATCTGCTTCTATAAAAAACCTTTTACTCATATCCGGAATCTTCAAGATAACCTGCTCTTCAAAAGCGTCCTTAATACGAGCTAATGCCTCAGATTGTTCTTTACCCCAAACAAAGGGAATTTTAGGTGATTTTAAGTCAGTTATGGGACGCATAATCTCAGCAAAATTACTAATAAATCGACTATAGAAAGACAAAAATCCAACAAGAGATTTGACACCCTTCCTATTACGAGGAGCAGGTAAATTTCGTATCGCTTCAAGTCGATCCGGAATCATTTGCATAGTTCCTCCACCTACACGAAATCCCAAATAATCTATCTCCGTTTGAAATAAGGAACATTTTTCTGGTGAAATTGTAAGACCTCGTGATCGAAGTCGATCAAGCACAGTCTTAAGTAATGTTTTATGTTGCTCAATTGTATCAGAATAGAGTACAATATCATCAGCATATACTTCGACACCTTGTTCCTTCAAATCACCTAATACAGTATCAATAGCGCGCGCTAAAGCCGCCGTCCCAGTACAGAGTCCCATAGGATGTACCTGAAAATGATAACTTTTATTGTCAAAAGAAAAGCCCGTATATTTCTGACAGGATTCACCCAATACTATCTGAAAAATCCCCTTTTACAATCAAATCTCGACATAATACGAGCATTAGCCAGTGTAGCAATAGATTCTTCCATGTTAGGGGTGACTATATTATCGGCTTCCACAAGCTTAGATAATTTACTAAAGTTTAGAACTAGCCGTCCTCTACCTGCACTATTTTTAACAATAAAGCAAGGGGAACGATACTCACTAGTACTCTCCACGATAACCCCGTTATGCAAAAGTTCTTTTAAAATTACACGCATTTCTTGCTTTTGTTTACTAGACATAGGGTATTGTTTTTCACGAAACACAGTATCCTCCTTAACCCGAAACTTGTACTTAAAATCTTTAATACTGCCGATATTTGATGTAATCACATCAGTATAATCATTTATAATATCCTGTACAAATAAAGGTAAGGTACTATCTTCCTTAATAAGTTCATTATCAATGTTTTCCACAATTAATTTTCTATTTGTATTATCTAGTTGATTAACAGACGATTTGTTATTTAAATTATGCATAACTCTATTGTCAATCGCTAATACCTCATTGCTATTCGAAGGTACTTCTGAAACACCCTGTACAACATTACATTCAACAGGTGATTTAAGTTGTAGCTCATTTTTATATTCTATTACTTTTTTATTTTGAAAAAATCTTTATTAGTAGCCTGTGACGTTAAAGACCAAGAATTTAAAAAAGAATTATAGTCATTAAATTGATTTAAAGCAGAACAAGCATTGTTAAAAATAACAGGTTCTTCAGATAAAGCAAAGTTTTGTTTATATTTAGTAACACATTCTTTACCTTGCTGTAGTACTGCTTCCTTATCTCCAACAAGTTGTTGACCGGCTGGCAAGGCTGCATTACGTGGCACCTGGTCTAGTGAGAACTCGCTCGTTGTATCAGGAATGCAACAGGTGTTATGACCTTGACCATGAAAAAGGCTTTTATCTTCACTGCCCAGCTGTTTTTGAACATTTGGTTTGTCGCAGGATGTGCGGTTCCTTGTAAGATAACCCATCAAATATGATGTAGAATAAGGACCCGTCTTCCTGCAACCAAAAGGAAAAGGGCCAGAATATTGTCCACCAAAAGAAGGCTTGGAAACATACGTAATGTTGAAATTGTGATCAGGAAAGAATATACTTCGTTCCTTAACATCCAATTTAAAGGCAGTCTGCTCAATAAAAGGCATTCCTAGAGTAATATGTTGGCCACTGGGACAATGTTCGTTTATATACGCACAAACAGTTAACTCTTGCTTATTAATTCTCAACGGGAGCAAACAATATTTGTGTAACACTAAACGATAGTTTGTAGCAGTACGTCCCACATAGTTTTTAACATGTATTTTTAGGTTCGAATCCCGTTGTAGTAAATACTGTAACACTTCGTTACTTATAAAATTAACACTTGAAGCACTATCCAAACATGCAAAGTATTTTTTATCATACAAAGCGACTTCAATAAATATACCACCTTTCCCAACTAATGGAGGTAAGGTTCGTACACCACAGTCCGAGGTTCGAATCTGCTGAGTATCAGAATCCTTTTGAAAATTAGACACATGTCCTTTGTGGAAATTACCCGATCTGTTTCGTACATGAGGGTGAACTATACTACGCGATCTAAAGTCACTGCTTGTACGATTTATATCGAATGATGATCCAACAACAGTTGTTTGATGCTGCTTCGTAAAAAGTTCTAACTGTGAATAAGCTTTTAAAGAATTCATAAGTTCATCACGCGTTTGAGGATGCTCACTATAAAATACATGCGATCTCACATCCGGTCTATAACCATTAGCCACCGTTAAGATGTACGTTTCATCACAGATTTGAATATCCAATATACGTGATACTTGATCAAGTCTACGTGAATATTGCAAGACCCCTTCACTTTCTCCCTGAGGTTTATAAAAATATCTTGTGGTAAGTTGCTGTATAGCCACGTCAGAAAGCAACTCAGTCATCACATATTTACATAAATCTCCCCAGTTCCTCGTTGTTTTAACACTATCCTTAAGACACTGTAGTAATGGATTTCTAGTTTTTGTTTGTAAAGCGTATACCACACAACGAATTGGAAATTCATTACCACTTAAAAAATCGTCAATTTTACATATAAAATTGAACAACTTGTCAGGGTCATTACCATCACAAATTGGAAGATTTTCCACAAATCTATTTAACACCGTCAAAGCAGTATTATCCTCCAAACGAGAAGAATTGGTACGGAGATGAGCGTCATCACCTATTACCTTTGCATAATCACTATGGCATCTATTACCAGATACTTTACTAGTACGTTTAGGAACAGCACCCGTTGACCTATCAAATCCCGTGCTATCCTTATTAACAGGTACCCTAGAAGACATCGGACCCACTTTTCCAGCTATGTCTTCTAACATTTCGCCTAATCTTTCAATTCCAAAAAATAACCTATCAATTTTATCTATATTTAGAGGCGGCGTTTTTACACCATCATCATCAAATCCGGATATAGTATCTGAGGCTACCTTATCTTTATCTACACCTTCGGCCATGTTGAATATATATATAATACGAACAGCAAGGGCATTAACAAACTAATTCAATATGTAAAAGCCTCGAATTGGTGAGATTGACTTCAAACCATTTATATGTAGTGTATCATACATGCCCCACCGGAAGTCAAGGAAGGAACTGTACCACTAGTTAGATAGTTTAATAATAAGCAATATTTCCTCGCATCATAGCAGCAGCATATACAACACATACATAACGGCACGCTATCAGATTGGATACCCCCCTTAGGCAGATATAGTAGAAACCAGAGGCTTTTCAAAATCAAAACATTATCCTCAATTAAAAGGTATACCAATGAACAATTTATTAACGAGATCATATAGAACAAGTAACCAACAAATATATATATATAAGTGAAGCTCATATGGAACAAGATGTAAATATATAGTATATATTCTCAAATTTTAATTTCAATTAATCTCTTTCTATATATATAAATATATACAGGGTGAGTCAAAATAAGTGTTACAAGCCAATATCTCCCGAACTATACATCATATAAGAAAAATATTTAGAGACAATGTACAATACAGAGGGGCCTAAGAAATGAGTCAAACATTAGGTTTCCCCCGCCCCCCATTTTGGGGGGAGGGGGGTGAACGTAAAATTTTCAAATGGTAACATAGGTCGAGTGATACCTCGTTCGAACGAGCTTGAAAAATTGAACAATTTTTGTACGAAACAATTTTTGACATGGGGCACCGTTTTCAAGATGGGCCCCAAAAATGGTCCTGTATCCGATAAAATTTCCAGTAAGTGTTACAAGCCAATATCTCACGAACTATACATCATATAAGAAACATATTAAGAGACAATGTACAATACAGAGGAGCCTAAGAAATGAGTCAAACATTAGGTTTCCCCCGCCCCCCATGTTGGGGTGAGGGAGGTGAACGTGAAATTTTCAAATGGTAACATAGGTCGAGTGATACCTCGTTCGAAAGAGCTTGAAAAATTGAACAATTTTTGTAGGAAACAATTTTTGATATGAGGCACCGTTTTCAAGATGGGTCCCAAAAATGGTCCTGTATCCGATAAAATTTCCAGTACTTATAGTGTTACAAGCCAATATCTCGCGAACTATACACCATATAAGAAAAATATTAAGAGACAATGTACAATACAGAGGGGCCTAAGATATGAGTCAAACATTAGGTTTCCCCCGCCCCCCATTTTGGGGGGAGGGGTGAACGTGAAATTTTCAAATGGGAACACAGGTCGAGTGATACCTCATTCGAAAGAGCTTGAAAAATTGAACAATTTTTGTAGGAAACAATTTTTGATATGGGGCACCGTTTTCAAGATGGGCCCCAAAAATGGTCCTGTATCCGATAAAATTTCCAGTACTTAAAAATCGGAAACGGCTAAGTAGAAAAACATGAAACAAAAAATGAAAAAGGTAAGCGCCATAAGCAACGTGGAATGTTGTTGTCATGGGGCCCCGGGGCCAATTTTAAAATTTCAAATCTGAATATAGGTCGAGTGATACCTTGTTTGATAGATTATGGAAAACTAAACAGCTTGGTAAAAGAAGTTTTGATTTCGGGCAAGCCTGTTTCAAAATGGCCGCCGAAAATGGTTCCACATTCAGATAGAAAGTGCAGTGTTCAAACTGAGTGTTACAAGCCAATATCCCGCGAATTATTTCATCAAATAAAAAGTGTTAAGAGTCAATGTACAATACAGACAGGCCTAAAAATATGTCGAACACGAGGTTCCATCATCATACTGTAAGTGAATAACAAGTAAAATGTTCGGGGGCAAAATCGACCTATAAGGGTTAACGTAATAATAGTAACAAGAAGAAGAAGAAGAAGAATACGAAAAATAATAATAAAACTAGTAGTAATAATAATAATATGAATGAAAATAATAAGACAATGAATAATACTAATACGTATGCGCAAAGAGACGGAAACCCGAAAATAGATATTAGAAACGTAGCAATAGCTAGTACTCTACCTTCTTAATAATGGCTGGTATACACAAGTGTCAATAGAGCCGATCACACAGGGGTCGGGAATGTGATTTTCATTGTTCTACTGAGAACATTTGACTGTACCTGTGTGTTGTTTGTTCATGCAGTGTGAATAGTATGGTATTATTTTTTTCTTGTTGAGTAGTAGTGTTCAACGTAAAATCATCATTGATGTTACATTGCCTAGCTGTTAGTGAGAGTGTTAGTGACTTAAATGGAACTGGCAGTGTGGATATTGTAGGTAGGGGCTGTAGTTGTGTGTTGAACGGTTCAAAAGCGTAGAAAGAACGGGGTATCAACTTTGGTGATAAGTTTTCCGTACAAGGAAACGAACACTATCGCATTAATATTATTAGTTTGGGTAGCGTTTGAATAGAGCAATGGCGGTGTTTGATCATTGTGTAGATATGTTGCTGGTGTTGGGCGAATGTAGAAGAAACTATCGTAACGCGGCACTAATGTATGCAATGCGATATCCCCAACGCCAACAAACATCTCACATGGCATTTGTGCGATTGGAGAGGCGTTTGCGGCAACATGGTAGTCTTGTCCGGGGACGAGGTATGGGTCGTTACCGCTCTGCAACCAATGAAGAACGTGCAACAGGAATATTGGCAGCAGTGCATGTAGACCCACATGTTACTACGAGACACCTCGCTCAGGCCAGTGGAGTTAGCCAAAGATCTGTAGTGCGTATTTTGCACGAGTACATGTTTCATCCGTATCATATCATCTTACATCAGGAACTATCTGGCAATGATTTTCATGCCAGATTGCAATTTTGTCTATGGTTGGAAGGTATGGAAAACAGACAGCGCAACTTCATATCCACCATCTTGTTTGAAGCTACATTTACAAACACAGGACACATAAACCGACATAATATGCATTATTGGGCTAGGGAAAATCCACTATGGCAGAGACAAGTTGCTCATCAGCATCGATGGTCTCATAATGTATGGTGTGGAATCCTTGGTAACCATATCATTTGGCCATATTTTTTTGATGGACGTCTTACTGGTGATACCTATGCCGCATTTATCAGTGATGTACTATACCCGGAGTTATTAGAGAATATTCCTTTCGCTGAACGTATAAGAATGTGGTATCAACATGATGGTGCCCCAGCACACAACGCACGCCAGGTCAGAGCCTTATTGGACCACCGTATGGCGAATAAATGGATTGGGCGTCGAGGTCCTATTCACTGGCCTCCACGATCTCCTGACCTAACCCCACTTGATTTTTTCCTCTGGGGTTATGTTAAGGATCGGGTAATGTCCAACGAACCAACAACTACTGATGATATCAAGGAGCGTATCCAAGGTGTGTGTGCATCTATCACTCCAGAGATGCTACATGATGTACGAACATCCCTATGCCGCCGCTTACGGAGGTGTGTGGAGCAGGATGGAGGACATATCGAGCATCATTTGTAACATGGTAAGTGTTGAAATTATTTGCTTTACAGTGATAGAAATTACAATTTTTAACATCGCAGATACCCGTAGAATTACTAAACGTTATTCTACTACTTTACAGGATATTAGGTTGTGGTAATGCTGTTGTGACAGGCTTGCCTGAAATCAAAACAACTTTTGTAGTAAGCTGTTTGGTATTTCACGATCTATCAAAGAGGTATCACTCGCCCTATGTTGCGATTTGAAAATTCCATGTACACCCCTCCATACAAAAGCGGAACGAGGGAACTTCTTTAACACAAATTTCAGGCTTTCTGTATTGTACATTGACTCTTAACACTTTTCTTATTTGATACGTAGTTCGCTTGATATTGGCGTGTAATACTCAATTTGAACACTGCACTTTCTATCTGAATGTGGAACCACTTTTGGCGGCCATTTTGAAACAGGCTTGCCCTCAATTAAAACAAATGTTGTACGAAGCTGTTTGGCTTTCCATGATCTATCAAACAAGGCATCACTCAACGTATATTCCCATTTGAAATTTTGAAATTGGTCACGGGGCCTCATGATTAGGGCCTTAGGGACACCACGACAACATCATTCCACATTGCCTATGATGTTTTTGTTTTTCATTTTTTGTTTAATCGTTTCCTACTCATACATTTCCGATTTATAAGTACTGGAAATTTTATCGGATACAGGATCATTTTTGGGGCCCATCTTGAAAACGGTGCCCCATATCAAAAATTGTTTCCTACAAAAATTGTTCAATTTTTCAAGCTCTTTCGAACGAGGTATCACTCGACATATGTTCCTATTTGAATATTTTACGTTCACCCCCCTCCCCCCAAAATGGGAGGCGGGGGAAACCTAATGTTTGACTCATATCTTAGGTCCCTCTGTATTGTATGTTGTCTCGTAATAGTTTTCTTATATGATGTATAGTTCGCGAGATATTGGCTTGTAACACTTATTTATAAGTACTGGAAATTTTATCGGATACAGGACCATTTTTGGGGCCCATCTTGAAAACGGTGCCCCATATCAAAAATTGTTTCCTACAAAAATTGTTCAATTTTTTAAGCTCTTTCGAACGAGATATCACTCGACCTATGTTACCATTTGAAAATTTCACGTTCACCTCCCTCACCCCAACATGGGGGGCGGGGGAAACCTAATGTTTGACTCATTTCTTAGGCCCCTTTGTATTGTACGTTGTCTCTTAATATTTTTCTTATATGATGTATAGTTCGGGAGATATTGGCTTGTAACACTTATTTTGACTCACCCTGTATATATAACACGGTAGTAACAGAAGGTTCATATCAAATTAGCAAAAATAATTGAATTTAATTATACATTAAATTAACACTACTTTTACCTGTATATGAAACGAGCAACTTCCAATGGTCCTCTTTGCTTCATCTCTTCTTGTTCTTTTTCTTGAGTGGTGTGTTGCTTTGGTTCTCTTTCTGTTTCATTCCTTGCGAGCCATTGAAATTTGTTAGTCACAATTTGATCCTGAAAAAGGCTACAACGCACTTCTGCACACTTGGTTACGAAAGCCACTAGTTGGGTTTTGGTCCTTGAAAGGGCCACACTGTCTCCAATTTAAGTGCTTTTACTTCTCTATGGTATCGCGAGGAGATAGTACTGCGTTCCCGTCAGCCGACTGTCGCCAAGGACTATACAACCTATATGGTCAGAGCGAATCTTGACTCACAATAGGGAATCCAATCGACGGAAAGTAATGCCTATTTCCACAGGAAGCGGTATGTGTTTAGTGTGTTGTATATAATGAAGCCTTTATTTCAACACATAAAAATACAGTTCGGAAAGCCTCGTTGCAGAGTCTTTATGGTTCTTAAAAATGAAAAGCCACTCTTGTTATTGGTGACCACACCTCAGTTAACCCCGCAATTTTTCCGTGTGTCACTGTCTTCTTTTTTCTCGGCGTCATTCTGGAACAATATTCTGCCGCCGCTCACGAAGTTCGATCTTTCTGTCGAGTCGATTGATTGAAATTGTTTGGGTGGGCGCGTCGACAACGGGGTCTTTTGCACCCTTCTTTGACAGGAACAAAATAAAAGCAATCAAGAAGAAAAAATAGTAGTGCACAAATAATAAAATAAAATAAAAGAGGTATCTGGAGCATGCTGAAGTGGCAGGACTTTGATGAAGTAAAATGTCATAGCATTTGGAAAATGTGCAAACTCAATACACAAAGACTAGGACTGGTTAATACACAATGACAGGTTAATCTTCTCTGCCGGGGCAGCTCTGCAATAGGTGAACACACGTAGGGCAGCCCATAATTAGTATGGAATATAACAGTGCAGTAATAGAATAAAAGCAAGGAAATGCTATGACAAGCATAAAATCATGAAAGCTAAGGAATAGTAGATAAAATCAGAAATAAATTAATTAAAAGGAAACGTGAGAAATGCACTCACAGAGCATTAAGAATATGCAGAGTCTGCAAATAATTGAACATTTTCTGGATCATGGATTCATCATCGCCAAGCAAGATTGCCATATCGGCTGGTAATCCAAGTCGAGCTCGCTCAGGAGCAAGAGGCACACATTCCACTAAGAGGTGACGAATACTCAGGGGCTGACCACAATGACGACACACAGTCGGAGGTGTACGTCGCAGAAGATGTGCATGAGTGAGATGACTATGTCCAATACGAAGGCGTGCCAAAGTCCGCTCTTCCAGGCGAGATGATCGGGAGCTCGTCGACCAGACTCCAAGGTGGGGCTTCACTGCATGCAACTTATTGTGAATCTGCTCATCCCAGTGTGTCTGCCAGCGGTGAAGAAGAAGACGATCGATCACAGGACGAAGATCAGAGCTGGGGAGCGGTGCTGAATAGGCAGGTCCTGTAAGGGCAGCTTCTCTGGCAACACGGTCAGCATGCTCATTACCTGGAATACCAGCATGGCCTGGCACCCAACAAAACTGGACGTCACAACCTGCAAGATGTAAGGAATGGCAGGAGAGGAGAATTTGCTGAACGATAGGGTGCGCAGTTGACACGTCGGTAAGACTACATAAAGCGCTGCTGGAGTCAGAGCAGACAAGAACCTGCCGAAGATGGCGGCGACGAATATAATGCAGGGTCTCCAGGATAGCAACCAATTCAGCAGTGAACACACTGGTAGTAGGATGGAGCTTCAAGCCAGCGCCATGGTCAGCCGTGACGAAGGCACAGCCAACAAAATCTTCAGACTTCGAACCATCTGTGTAGAAGATATCGTAGGTACGGTACGCCTCCAGAAAAGAGAAGAATTCCTGACAGAACTGTTGATTGCTGGTGAGAGACTTCTTAAATTGCAGTAAATGAAAACTGACAACTGGTGGAAGAACAGTCCACGGAGGAATAGGAAGGAAGCCCAATGGACAGAGAGCAGGAACTTCCAGTCCTAATGAAGCCACAAGGTCTAGAGCACGAATGCCAAAAGGCCGAGTAGCAGTGGGTCGTGCTTGATATCTGGCATAGCGAGCACCAGCCTCAAGTGCAAAGGCCGAAGGATGGGCAGGTAAGGCTTGAATATGGATGTAATAGCGCAGAAGCAGACAGTCTCGACGGTGGGAAAGAGATGGCTCATGAGCCTCAACATAGAGACTAGGAATAGGGCAGGTTCGAAAAGCTCCAAGCGCCAAACGAAGGCCAAGATGATGAACTGCATCCAGATGACGGAGGATGGAAGGTCGAGCAGAACCATAGGCAACACAGCCATAGTCCAATTGGGAGCGGATGAGGCTACGATATAAACGCAGCATCACCACACGGTCAGCACCCCACGAAAGATGAAACACCATACGTAGTAAGTTCAAGGAGCGAAGACAGCGATACTTTAGTTCCCGAACATGAGCAGCCCATGTAAGTCTGCGGTCAAACTCCAAGCCCAGAAAACGAGCATGATCGACATAGGACAATCGAGAAACGCCAAGGAACAGGTCAGGATCGTAAGCACATTGACGTAGGCGACAAAAATGTACACAGTGTGTTTTGGTGAGAGAAAAGCAGAAGCCAGTAGTGGAAGACCAGCGGTGAAGACGGTTAAGCACTAACTGTAACTGGCGAGTAACAGTACGGAGGTCACGTGAGCGACAGTAGATAGTAAAGTCGTCCACATAAAGCAACCCATTAACTGTAGGGGAGAGTTGCGACATCACACTGTTCACAGCTACAGCAAATAATGTGACACTTAACACACTACCCTGGGGAACACCATTTTCCTGTGAAAATGGAGCAGAAAGAATAGCTCCCAGCTTGACTCGAAAAGTACGTTGTGCAAGAAAGTTCTGGATGAAGAGAGCCAAGTGGCCACGTAAGCCCCAGAGATGGAGTTGTTGTAAAATGCCATAACGCCAAACAGTGTCGTAGGCCTTTTCAAGATCGAAGAAGATGGCTATCAGATGTTCTTGATGACGAAAGGCATCCTGAATAGCACTTTCGAGATGCGCCAGATGATCAGTAGTAGAGCGGAAGCGCCGAAAGCCGCACTGAAGATTAGTAATGAGGCCATGGTGTTCAAGAAACCAGACTAATCGGGCGTTGATCATCTTCTCCAACAGTTTACATAGACAGCTTGTCAAGGCGATTGGGCGGTAGCGTCCACTAGAAGTAGCAGGTTTGGCAGGCTTCAATATAGGAAGAATAAAGGCTTCACGCCAGGCAGCAGGGAAGGAGTCTTCAAGCCAGATACGGTTGTACAGTTCAAGTAGATGTTGTTTGCCATCATCAGGGAGGTGCCTGAGCATAGCATAACAGATGCCGTCAGGACCAGATGCCGTATCCTTCGTAGAAGCCAAGACCGCAGCAAGTTCAGCAGGAGTAAAAGGGAGATTGTAAGGTTCCACCTTCCGGGATCTGAACTGAAGTGGCGTAGATTCGATGCGTTGTTTATGAGTGAGGAATTCAGCTGAGTAGTGAGTAGAACTGGATACATCAGCAAAATGACGTCCCAATTCAGCAGCGATTCTATCCTTATCAGTAACCATAACACCATCAATGACAAGAGATGGGACCGCAATAGGGGAAACATGGCCCTGGAGACGACGAATCTGCGACCAAACCGCTGTCATGGAGCTGCCAGCAGTAAGTGAAGAAACATAAGTGCGCCAGCTTTGACGTTTTGCTTGCTTAATGAGATAGCGGGCGCGAGCACGAAGACGACGAAATTGAGCCAAATTATCGGCTGTAGGAGCACGATTAAATGTACGGAGTGCTCGACGCCGGGCCAGAATAGCATCACGAATCGCATCAGACCACCAGGGAACAGTGCGTTTGCACCGGGAACCACCATAAGTAGGAATAGAGTCAACTGCAGCTGCCAGGATACTCTGCTGAAAGGCGTTACAATGCTCATCAACAGTAAAACTAGGTTCTAAAGAGAAATGAAAAGTTGCAGAAAAATGACCCCAGTCTGCTTTACGTAGATTATAGCCAATGAACGGAGTGGAAGGGTTGAGCGGAAGACCATGTACAAGAATAGGGAAGTGGTCACTGCCACACAGGTCATCATGCACACGCCAAGTAAGATGGCCACCAAGTTGAGGACTACAGATGGAGAGGTCCAAATGGGAGTAAGTACCAGTAGCACTAGTAAAATGTGTGGGACTGCCATCATTAAGGAGCAAGGAGTTAGTGCTATCCAGGAAACGGGCAATCTCGTGACCTCGAGGCTCAGTACGAGGAGAGCCCCATAATGCATGGTAGGAGTTAAAGTCACCCACAAACAAAAAAGGAGGTGGAAGCTGGCGTACAATCAATTCAAGATCAACAGCACTAAATGCATCATGACGCGTAAGATAGACACAGCAAACCGTAACAGGTTGTCTTAAGAAGACACGAACAGCTAGAAGCTGGAAAGCACTGTTTACATGTAGGAGAGTAGAGTGGTAGGCATAAGACACACCAATTGCCACACCACCCGCTGCACGACCGCTAGTAAGCTGATCATGACGATATATCGTGTAACCAGAAAGGACAGAGTTACTAGTAGATGTAAAATGCGTTTCCTGAAGACAGAAGATTATAGGATGAAACGTTGTCAATAACTGTTTGAATTCTTCGTAGTGAGTGGAGTATCCATTTAGATTCCATTGAAGAAGAGCCATGGTCAACAAGAGTCAAGCACAAGAAGTGAAGTACTGCGCCGGCCTTTTTCACAGCCTTCCACAAGGGTGAAGCTATCAAGCTTCTCTTCCACCGTAGCATCCATAAGAGACTCATTATCACTGGAGAGGCTATGTGATTTATGTCTCTGTTTCTTCGCCCCAGGCGGACTAGCAGACTGGGTGCGTGAAGCTTTCTTCGTTGGTTGGTCAGAAAAAGCTGCAGAAGAGGTGGAAGCAGCCTTGGAAGCCTGGGCTTGGAGTTGTTTCTTCCGTTCCTTTTTACTGAGGGGTTTCGGCGGAGGCTGATTATTGGACTGCTTCAAGAAATGGGCGATCGATGGAGTAGAGGCAGATGATGTAGTACTAGTAGACTGAGCAGCAGACGTCTGAGACTTAGGAGTGGGCTTAACACTTCTGGAAGGCGAAGGGTCCGTTGATGGAGGCTTACGTTGCGAAGCAGTAGATGACTTTTGCTTCGTGCGTGAGATATCTGAGTTTGTAGACGGAGTAGTGGCACGGGACGCCTTGGGAGAGGCGGGCACACTGCGAACCTCAACATCTGTCTGTGTGGCAGAGTCAACCGTCTGAGTTCCTTGGGATCGACTGTTTTTCAAAAGAGAAGAAAAACTAGTGCCGAAGGTGACCTTTGGTTGGATACGTCTTTTAGCCTCAGCTGCAGAGATCTTTTCGATGACCATCAGTTCGCGGATTTTCTTTTCGGCCACAAATTGAGGGCAGTCACGTGACCAGGCTGGGTGGTCACCTTTACAGTTGGCGCACTTCGGTGGGGCCGCACATGGGGCCTGACCATGGGCTGCAGAACTGCAATTTCCACAGAGACCAGCTGCATTGCAGGAAGGTGCGGAATGTCCAAAATGCTGGCAGTTGAAGCATCGCATCGGCAGTGGAATGTATGGCCGGACTTTTAATCTATGATACGCAACGTTCAAATGCGTCGGCAGGTCAGGTAGGGCAAACGTAAGGATGTAAGAATCCGTAGATTGCACCGTACCTGCTTTCTTGGTGGTAATACGATGTACTTCCGTGACGTGACAATCCTGAAGTTCTTCGCAGATTTCAGCCTCTGGTAAGTCTCGTAAATCAAAACAGGTAATAACGCCCTTACTGGTGTTGAGTTGACGGTGAGGCTCAACCACAATAGGAACAGGTCCTAATTGGGTACAAGCTAAAAGGAGTTTTGATTGCTTGTCCGATGTCGTGTGCACAAGTAAGGTACCATTTCTTAACCTCCTAATGTGGCCAGGAGGAAACGTGCCAGTAGCAATATGATGAAGCTGGCGATTTACAATAAACGGTGATAATTTGCTTAAAGCTCCAGCTGTATCAGACGATCTATCTTTGATTATTAGATATCTTGGTACAGGACCAAGCTTTTCCTCATTCTTCTCTAATCCAGTAGCCTGGGAGGGTGTTTGATGCATAGCCATATTTCAAGTAAGCCCAAAATCCTCTCGGCTTCCCCGTCATGGTTCAAGCGGCCAACGAGGCTGGCAGGTCCTACCCGCATGACCCTTGTCAGCAAGCTAGACTGTGACCCGAAGTCAAAATGACAAGGGGGCAGAGCCACTTGCACCGCCGACTGATGGGTACTTCTTGAGAGGACCCACGTCCCACCGTGTTAGGGGAGGAACCAATGGTCCATTGGGGATCCCCGCACCGCAGAATCCCAGCATTTCCTTTCAGGGCATCACTCCTTCCGGTCCTGCTGGGGGCGCATGCGCTTCGCCCCGCCGTTCCATGGCTCCGGGTCCGGCGTCATCCAATCGAATCCAAAAACATATCAAGTCCATAGCAAGGTTGTCATCCAAAAAGGCAGTCCATATCCGAGGCTTATTTTGAACAGTGCTCGATCGCAAGTTTTAGATGCCGGGGGATCGGCCCGGCACAACCCCCAACCTGGAGGACCAGTGGCTGATTGCAGTTCCGAAGAACTGGGCGATGGGGGCGCCACATCCCGACGCCGTTCTGTCGAGTCGAGTCTTTGTCGTTTGACCACTCTCACACAGGGGATGGGAGAGTGGAAAGGTGTCTAGCCACCGGTTACTTTACCCAGAGTATAACAAAAATATGTATGTTGTTGTGTAGAGATGGACAGTTCAGAGAAAATGGCATCTTGTGAGTGTTGACCTGGACTGATGTTCTAGATGTATGTTGATGGTGAAATGCGTGTTCTTCTCTTGTTTAATGATTTGAAAATCCTTGGAAGTGCAGTAAAACAGAAACAGAAAAGTTAAAAATAAGGACTCCCCTCAGGAAAGCCCACGTCTTTTGGGGTCCCGGGTTCGACCCCAGCCCCCGCCAAGTGAACCTTGTGGTGGACAAACACCGTGTGCGTGGGTTTTCTCGGGGTTCTCCCGTTTCCTCCCACTTTCTTCATTCCACCATTTCATTCATTACTCATCATCACCGTCTCCTTTAGCCTAACCGGCATAAACGTGGGACGTAAAACTCAAAGATTTCATTTCATTTCATTTGAAGCCCGCGTCCTGACAGAGAGTAAGGCATCAACCATCTATCTACATGCCTCTCCTTGCATGCAATTAGTAGACTAAAGCATCTCTCGGGTGTAGGTGTGTGCCGCGGTTTCTATCTTAAGACATTTACACGCGAATCTATCATTGTGTGAAATAGAAGAAAAGAATGGTAAACAAGAAGATAGGAAAGCGCGAGAGAAGTGTTATTTGTGTTTTGATAGAGGGACAAAAAAAAACCTGGAAACCAGAAAAAAAAACAACTTAATCGGTCATGCTGCATGTTGAAGTATTTACATGGTAAAACCACATTTGAAGGGTGGCAATAATGAATGTAAAATTGTCTGTAGTAATATATAATTATCTGTCAAACCTATCTGAATTTTAAATTTAGTTAAATCTGTGTTGTCTGTAGTGGGGGTATGCTTGTTAGTGTGGTCTGTGTTATTTTTTGAACATGCAATGGCCTTCTTTATGCAATGTCGGTGCTGTGGTCGTCGTTTGTCTGCAGTGGTCGCAGCTGGTCATCTCCCTTCTTCCTACGTTTTTGTGACTTCCGTGCTGCTTCCCCTGCGTTGTTTTCTAGTGGCTGCCTGTGGCTTTGTGATATACAGCTGCCCATGTGTTGTTGGAATCATGTTGATCGAGAACTGGAAAATCTTTCTACTCGTCGTGGAGATTGTGTCAGTCACTGTGTGTCTGCTCTCTGGGAAGGGAGGGGGTAGCAGTCAATATTGATGCTACCCAAGTTATGATTTTTTTTGTTGCCTTTGATATTGCCTCTTCAATTTCTTCTACTGTGGGTGTATGAGTAGTATTTCTCTCTGCTTCTTCTTTGTTTTGTCCTTGTTTCCTGCTTGCAACCTTGTTCTGTAAAGGTTTATCTTTTGTAAAAGGAAAGAAAAAGGGGTTGGGGAGGGTGCCTCGACAACAAAGGTCTTTTGCACCCGTCACTGGTCGTAGAAGAAACAGTCACACGAACGACGAAAACACAAACTAGTCACTGAATGTGCATGAAGGTTATACAGTAAAACTATCACTCGCTAGCACTAAAATGAAGATGGTACACAGATCGGAGGTCGGAAGCAATGGAACACAGAAGAAAGTCAAAGCGCCGTCAAAACATGTAAATGCCGCAAAAACTGGAACAGCTTTAACACAGTGGCTTCATCATCGCCGAGAACAGTAGCGAGGTCAGCTGGCAGTCCAAACAAAAGTCTGGCAGCAGCAAGAGCCACACATTCCACTAAGGGGTGACGAATACTCAGGGGCTGACCAGAATGACGACACACAAGCGGAGGTGTACGTTGCAGAAGATGTGCATGAGTGAGATGACTATGTCCAATCCGAAGGCGGGCCAAAGTCCGCTCTTCCACGCGAGATGATCGGGAGCTCGTCGACCAGACTCCAAGGTGGGGCTTCACTGCATGCAGCTTATTGGGAATCTGCTCATCCCAGGAGGATTGCCAGCGTTGACGGAGAACGTGAGCAAACACAGAGCAGACATCAGAGCTAGGAACAGGAAGAAGACAGCGTCGAAGAGCAACAGCAGCCTCCTTCGCAGCAGCATAAGCAAACGCATTGCCAGGGATTCCAACATGGCCAGGCACCCAACAGAACGTTAAATCATTGCCCTCAGCAAGTAGTGCATGACAAGTAAGGAAGACTTGCTGGACAAGCGGATGCGTAGAAGTGACATCGGCTAGGCTATGTAAGGCGCTGCTGGAATCAGAGCAGATCACAACACGGCGAAGATGGCGACGGCGGATATGGTGGAGACTCTCCAAGATGGCAACCAGCTCTGCAGTGAATACTGTGCAGAATGGATGAAGCTGGAACCTGAAACGGTGGGCATCCAGGACAAAAGCACTTCCTATGCCATCAGCCTGCTTGGACCCATCAGTGAAGGTAAGACGGTGGCCTCGATAAGAGTCGAGGAGGCACAAAAACTGTTGCCGAAATTCCAAATCAGTAGTAGTCGCCTTCTTGAACCGCAACAAGTGGAGATTGATCACAGGCTTCAAAAGCTGTCAAGGTGGAAGAGGCAGGAAACCCAACGGAGAAAGCGCAGGCAGATCGACGTCAAGGTCAGCTAAAAGCTCAAGGGCACGAATGCCAAAAGGCCGGGTGCAAGTGGGTCGGGCATTATAGCGTTGAAGACGAGCACCAGCATCCAGGGTGAAACTAGACGGGTGATCAATGGAAGCTCGTAGGTGAAGCAAGTATCTCAGCTGCAACAACTGGCGACGATGATCCAAAGATGGTTCGTTGGCTTCAAGGTATAAGCTGAGGATCGAACTTGTGCGATAAGCACCAATCGCAATGCGAAGGCCCAGATGGTGAACAGTGTCCAGGTGACGGAGAACAGACAAACGGGCAGAGCCATACGCCACACAACCATAATCCATCTTAGAGCGGATGAGGCTCCGATACAGTCGAAGCAGCACAACTCGGTCAGCACCCCAAGTGGTATGGGAAACCAGGCGCAGCAAATTCATCGCACGGAGACAACTATACTTCAGCTGGCGAAGATGAGAAGTCCAAGCAAGGCGACGATCAAACTCAAGGCCCAGAAAACGAACACTCGCCACATATGACAGAAGAATAGGGCCCAAATAAAGATCCGGATTGAAAGCACAGTTCTTCAGACGACGGAAGTAGACACATTTCGTCTTTAGTGAGGAGAACTGAAAGCCGGTGTGGGAAGACCAATGGTGAAGGCGGTTAAGCGTCAGTTGTAGCTGGTGAACGATGGTGCGAAGGTCATGTGACCGTCAGTAGATGGTGAAGTTGTCCACATACAACAGCCCACGCACAAAAGGTGAAAGTTCGGCCATAACACTGTTCACAGCCACAGCAAATAAAGTCATACTGAGAACACTGCCTTGTGGAACACCAGTTTCCTGAGAAAAAGATCGAGACAATGTGGATCCAAGCTTCACTCGAAAGGAGCGCTCGCGGAGGAAATGCTGAAGAAAAAATCCCATATGTCCACGCACGCCCCATGCGTGCAATTGCCGCAAGATATCATAACGCCAGACCGTATCATAGGCCTTCTCCAGGTCGAAAAAGATGGCGACAAGATGCTCCTGATGGCGAAAGGCGTCCTGGATGGCAGTCTCAAGATGAACAAGATGATCGGTCGTGGAACGATACCGCCGAAATCCATACTGAAAATTTGAGAGATGACCATGATGCTCCAGAAACCAAACCAACCTGGCGTTGATCATCTTTTCGAGGACTTTACAAAGACAGCTAGTAAGGGCAATCGGCCGATAGTTGGCAGAAGACGTTGCAAGCTTGCCCGGTTTCAGGATCGGGATTATATAGGCTTCACGCCACGCAGTAGGAAAAACCTCTTCAGTCCAGATCCGGTTATAGAGGGTAAGAAGATGGTAGAGTCCCTCAAGAGGGAGTTGCCGAAGCATAGCATAGTGAATATTATCCGGACCTGGGGCAGTATCCTTCGTAGAGCGTAGAACAGAAGACAATTCATCAGCACTAAAAGGCGCATTGTAGCTCTCGCTGTTATCAGAGCGAAAGGAAAAAGGCATACGCTACGCACGCTGTTTCACAGGCAGGAAGGCAGGAGGATAGTTTCCAGAACTGGAGACATCAGCAAACTGGCGACCCAAATCCGCCACAATTCGATCCTGCTCCGTTACAAGATGACCATCAATAAGCAAGGCCGGAACAACAGTAGATGAGGATTGTCCTTGGAGACGACGAACCTTAGACCACACTTCGGAGATGGTGCTCTGCACAGAAAGCGATGAGACATACACACGCCAGCTGCGGCGTTTAGCCTGCTTGATCAAATACCGTGCTCGAGCACGGAGGCGGCGAAACTCACCTAACGTGACTTCACTAGGGGCACGTCGAAAGGCACGCAAGGCTCGTCGGCGGGCACGGATAGCATGGCTAATTTCTGCGGACCACCAAGGAACAACACGACGACGAGGAAGACCATGATGGACAGGAATAGCCGCATCAGCTGCCATCTGGATGCTGCAGTGAAGAGCTGCACAGTATGTATCCACAGACCACTTAGGATCTGGTGCAAAATCAAAGGCCGCAGCAAAGTGTGTCCAGTCCGCCTGACGCAGGTTGTAGCGAGACGACAGTCCCGGTAGCGGGAGCTGTAGTCCAGTAAGTACAATGGGAAAGTGGTCGCCGCTACAAAGATCTGGGTGTACGCGCCACTTCCGTTGAGCTCCTAAGGCTGGGCTACACAAAGACAGGTCAATATGTGAAAAGGTCCCTGTGGCAGCGGAAAAGTGTGTTGGGCTGCCATCATTCAAAAGAATCAATGACTGGTTCGCGATGAAAGTGGACAGTGCTCGGCCACGAGGGTCGGTCCGAATAGATCCCCACAATCCATTGTAGGCGTTGAAATCGCCAACCAGAATGACAGGAGCTGGAAGCTAGCGGTAGAGGTTGTCCAGATGAGCGGCAGTGAAGGCCGTGGAACGCGGGAGATAGACGCAGCAGATGGTAACAGGCTGCGGGAGAAACACTCGTGTTGCAACCGCCTGAAGGGTCGTAGTTAGATGGAGCAGTGTAGAATAATAGAGCCCAGAGACACCAATGGCGACACCGCCACCAGCACGACCGTCAGTCATCTTATCCTGGCGATAGACAGTATAGCCACGAAGAAGACAGTTGGTGGTGGGTGTGAAATGAGTTTCTTGTAAACAGAAGATAATCGGATCCAGGAGCGAGAGAAGCTGTCGAAATTCTTCGTGGTGAGTGGAAAAGCCGTTGAGATTCCATTGATTGATTGATTGATTGATTGATTGAAAGATATTATATGGGCGCGTCGACAGCGAGGTCTTTTGCACCTTTCTATGACAGTAAAATGAAGTACCCAACACCAAAAAAGCATTGTATTACAGACAAAATTAAGTAAAAACAAAGTCTGGAGTAAGTAAAAGGCGTTCGGTCATTTATGAATTAAAATGTCATAGCATTCAAGAAATGTGCAAACTCTATACACAAACACAAGGACGGGTTAGTACACAACAGCATGTTAATCTCCTCTGCCGGGGCAGCTCGGCAATAGGTGCACACACGTGGGGCAGCCCATAATTAGTAATGTATATGACAGTGCAGTAAAGAAGATAAAAGCAAGGAAATGCTATGACAAGCATAAAACCACCATGAAAAAACACAAACGGTAGATAAAAGCAGAAATAAATTAATTAAAAGACATGTGAGAAATGCACTCACAAATCACGCAAGACGTGCAAAAGCTGCAAGTACGTAAAAACTCGCTGGATCATCTGGACATCGTCTCCAAGCAAGGTAGACAGATCAGCTGGTAAGCCAAGGCGGGCTCGCTCAGGAGCAAGAGGAACACATTCCACAAGAAGGTGGCGGATGGTCAGGAATGCACCACACTGGGTGCAGGAAGGCGGGTTGTGACGACGTAACAGGTAGCCATGGGTCAGATGGCTGTGCCCGATACGTAATCGTGCCAATCGTCGTTCTTCCAGTCTTGAAGGACGAGAACTCGTGGCCCAAACACCAAGTCGCGACTTGACAGCATGCAATTTATTCTGAAGGTGCTCATCCCAGTTTGTCTGCCAGCGCTGAAGGAGAAGACGGTTGACTACAGGGCGAATATCAGAGCAGGGAAGCGGTGACGGATACTCAGGTCCTGTAAGGGCAGCTTCTTTGGCAACACGGTCAGCACGCTCGTTCCCTGGACTACCAGCATGGCCAGGCACCCAACAAAATTGGACATCGCAACCTGCAAGTCGTAAGGAATGGCAAGAGAGTAGAATTTGCTGAACTATAGGGTGCACAGTTGACACATCCGTGAGACTATGTAAAGCGCTGCTGGAGTCAGAGCACAGGAGAACATGTCGGAGATGGTGTCGACGAATATAATGCAGAGTCTCCAGGATAGCAACCAATTCAGCAGTGAACACAGTGGAAGTAGGATGGAGCTTCAAGCCAGCGCTATGATCATCCGTGACGAAGGCACAACCAACAGAATCTTCATGCTTCGAACCATCCGTGTAGAAGACAGCGTAGGTACGGTACGCATCCAGAAAAGAGAAGAACTCCTGACAAAATTGTTGATTGCTGGTAACAGACTTCTTAAATTGCGTTAGATGAAAGCTGACAACTGGTGGAAGAACTGTCCATGGAGGAATGGGCAGGAGGCCCAATGGATAGATGGCAGGGACATCGAGTCCAAGAGAAGCCCCAAGGTCTATAGCACGAATGCCAAAAGGCCGGGTAGCAGTAGGTCGTGCTTGATATCTGTCATAGCGAGCACCAGCCTCAAGGGCAAAGACCGAAGGATGGTCAGGTACGGCACGGATATGGATGTAATAGCGCAGGAGCAGGCAGTGCCGACGGTGGGAAAGAGATGGTTCATGAGCCTCGACAGAGACTAGGAATAGGGCTAGTGCGGAAAGCTCCAAGTGCCAAACGGAGGCCAAGATTATGAACAGAATCCAGATGACGTAGGATGGAAGGTCAAGCAGAACCATATGCAACACAGCCATAATCCAATTGGGAGCGGATGAGGCTACGATATAGACGGAACATCACCACACGGTCAGCACCCCACGAAAGATGGGACACCAAACGTAGTAAGTTCATGGAGCGGAGACAGCGGTACTTCAGGTCTCGAACGTGAAAAGCCCAGGTAAGTCGTCGGTCGAACTCCAAGCCCAGAAAACGAACATGATCCACATAGGACAATCGAGAACAGCCAAGGAACAGCTCAGGATCATAGGCACAGTGACGAAGGCGACAAAAATGTACGCAGTGTGTTTTGGTGAGAGAAAAGCTGAAACCAGTAGTGGTAGACCATCGGTGAAGGCTTTTGAGCGCTAACTGCAACTGGCGAGTAACTGTATGGAGATCACGTGAGCGACAGTAGATAGTAAAGTCATCCACATAAAGCAGCCCATGAACAGAAGGGGAGAACTGCGACATCACACTGTTCACTGCAACAGCAAACAAAGTGACACTCAACACACTACTCTGTGGAACGTCATTCTCTTGTGGAAACGGAGCAGAGAGAGTAGCTCCAAGCTTGACTCTAAAAGAACGTTGTTGGAGAAAATTCTGGATGAAGAGAGCCAAGTGGCCACGTAAGCCCCAGAGATGGAGTTGCCTCAAAATGCCATATCGCCAAGCGGTGTCATAGGCCTTTTCAAGGTCAAAGAAGTTGGCTATCAGATGTTCTTGATGACAAAATGCATCCTGAAGAGCACTTTCAAGATACGCCAAATGATCAGTAGTGGAACGGAAGCGCCGAAAGCCACACTGAAGATTGGAAATGAGGCCATGGTGTTCAAGAAACCAGACTAAGCGGGTATTGATCATCTTCTCCAAACGTTTACACAGACAGCTAGTCAAGGCGATCGGGCGGTAGCTTCCACTGGACGTGGCAGGTTTAGCAGGCTTCAAAATAGGAATAATGTATGCCTCACGCTAGGCATCGGGGAAGGAGTCTTCAAGCCAGAAGCGATTGTAGAGGTCAAGAAGATGTTGCTTGCTATCGTCAGGTAGGTGCCGGAGCATAGCATAACAGATGCCATCAGGACCAGGTGCCGTGTCCTTCGTAGAAGCCAAAACAGCAGCAAGTTCAGCAGTAGTAAAAGGCAGATTATAAGCTTCAGCGGTTGCAGAGCGGAACTGAAGTGGCGTACGTTCGGTGCGTTGTTTATAAGTGAGGAATCCAGCTGAGTAGTGAGTAGAACTGGATACATCCGCAAAATGACGACCTAATGCAGCAGCAATTCTGTCCTGATCAGTGACCATTACACCATCGATAATAAGGGATGGAACCGCAACGGAGGAACCATGTCCCTGTATACGACGAATTTGCGACCAGACCGCTGTCATGGAGCTGCCAGCAGTAAGAGAAGAAACATAAGTGCGCCAGCTATGACGCTTAGCTTGCTTAATCAGATAGCGGGCTCGAGCACGAAGAAGTCGAAATTGAGCCAAATTATCAGCTGTAGGAGCACGATGAAAAGTACGTAGTGCTCGACGTCGGGCCAGAATAGCGTCACGAATCTCCTCTGACCACCAAGGAACGGTGCGTTTACACCGGGAACCAGCATAGATAGGAATAGAGTCGTGTGCAGCTGCCAGGATACTCTGCTGAATGGCCTCACAATGACCATCAACAGTAAAACGTGGGTCTAAACTGAAATGAAAAGTGGCGGAAAAATGATCCCAGTCTGCTCGACGGAGATTGTAGGCAGTGAACGGAGCAGAATGGATGAGCGGAAGACCATGCACAAGAATAGGAAAGTGGTCACTGCCACAGAGATCATCATGCACGCGCCAAGTAAGATGGGCACCAAGTTGAGGACTGCAAATGGAGAGGTCCAAATGAGAGTAGGTACCAGTAGCAGTAGTAAAATGTGTGGGACTGCCATCATTGAGGAGCAATGAGTTAGTGTTGTCAAGGAAAGTGGAAATCTCTTGACCTCGTGGCTCAGTACGAGGAGAGCCCCACAGTGCATGGTAGGAGTTAAAGTCACGCACAAATAGAAATGGGGATGGAAGCTGTCGAGCAATCTGTTCAAGATCGACAGCAGTAAAGACGTAATGACGCGTAAGGAGATACAACAAAAGGTAACAGGTTGTCTTAAGAAGACACGAACAGCTATAAGCTGGAAACCACTATTCACATGGATGAGAGCAGAATGGTAAGCATCAGAGACCCCAATTGCTACACTACCTGCTGCACGACCTGCAGTAAGCTGATCATGACGATATACAGTGTAACCAGAGAGAACTGAATTGCTAGTAGAGGTAAAATGCGTTTCCTGAAGACAGAATATGGTAGGATGAAACAATGTCAATAACTGCTTAAATTCCTCGTAGTGAGTGGAATAGCCATTTAAATTCCATTGAAGAAGAGACATGTTCAACAAGCATCGAGAACAAGAAGCGAGGTACTGCGCTTGCCTTTTTCACGGCCTTCCATAAGGGTAAAATCATCGAGCTCCTCCTCCACCATATCATCCATAAGAGACTCGTCATCACTAGGTGGACTACGTGACATATGCTTCTGTTTCTTCGCCCCAGGTGGGCTAGAAGACTGGGTGCGTGAAGATTTCTTCGATGCCTTGGTAGAAGAAGCAGTGGAAGAGGGAGAGACAGCCTTGGAAGCTTTAGCCTGGAGCTGTTTTTTCGTTCCTTCTTAGTGAGGGGTTTGGTAGGAGGCTGGCTGTTTGACTGCTTCAGAAACTGTGTTATGGAGTGAGTAGGCGCAGACGAGATAGAGCCAGCTGCCGGAGCGGCAGGAGGCTGAGAAGCAGGAATGGGCTTAACAATTCGTGGAGGCGAATGATCTTTCAATGGAAGCTTAGGCTGCGAAGCGGATGATGATCGGTGCTTCGTGCGGGATAGTCCTGGGTTCACAGAAGAAGCAGTGGTACGGGACGCCTTGGAAGAGACTGGCGCACTGGGAACCTCAACGTCAGTTTGGGTAGCAGAATTGACTGTCTGGGTACCTTGTGATCTGCTGGTCTTTGGACGGGAAGAGAAACTGGTGCCGAAGTTGACTTTTGGCTGTAGCCTTCGTTTAGCCTCAGCGGCGGAGATCTTCTCGATTACCATCAATTCACGGAACTTCTTATCAGCCATTAAAGTAGGACAGTCACGTGACCAAGCTGGGTGGTCACCTTTACAATTAGTGCACTTCGATGGGGCTGCACATGAGGCCGGACCATGAGCTGCAGAACTACAATTGCCACAGATGGCAGAGGCATGACAAGAAGGGGCTGAGTGGCCAAAATGTTGGCAATTAAAGCACCGTAAGGGTAGTGGTATATACGGGCGGACCTTCAAACGGTGGTAAGCAACGTTCAAATGCGTTGGAAGGTCAGGTAGATCGAAAGTTATGATATAGGAATCCGTGGGCTGTACTGTACCATTTCTCTTCGTAGTAATACGATGCACGTCTGTCACATGGCTATCCATAAGTTCGGCACATATTTCCGCCTCTGGTAACTCTCTTAAATCGAAGAAGTGATGACTCCTTTGCTAGTGTTTAACTGCCGTTGAGGCTCAACCAGAATAGGAACAGGTCCTAACTGCGTACTAGCTAGAAGTAATTGTGATTGTCTGTTGTCGTTTGAACAAGGAGCGTCCCATTCCGTAACTTATGAATATGTCCAGGAGGAAACGTTCCTGTTGCAATGTGATGAAGTTGACGATGAACTATAAACGGTGACAATTTACTTAATGCTCCAACGGTGTCAGTTGATCTCTCTTTAATAATTAAATATCTTGGTGCAAGACCAAGCTTTTCCTCTCTCTCTCTATCCTGGGTGGGTGGTTGATGCGTAGCCATAACTAAAGAAAGCCCAAAATCCTCTCAGCTTCCCCGTCATGGTTCGAAGCGGCCAACGAGGCTGGCAGGTCCTACCTGCATGACCCTTGTCAGCAAGTTAAGCTGTGACACCAAGTCAAAATGACAAGGAGGCAGAGCCACTTGCACCGCCGACTGATGGGTACTTTTGAGAGGACCCACGTCCCACCGTGTAAGGGGAGGAACCAATGGTTCATTGGAGATTCCCGCACCGCAGACTCCCAGCATTCCCTTTCAGGGCATCACTCCTTCCGGTCCTGCTGGGTGCGCATGCGCTGCACTCCTCCGTCCCACGGCCCCGGGTCCAGCGTCATCCAAGAAAATCCAAAATCAAAAGCAGTCCATAGCAAGGTTGTCTTCTAGAAAGAGCAGTCCATATCTGAGGCTTATATTTTTAACGACGCTCGATCGCAGGTTTTAAATGCCGGGTGATCGGCCCAGCACAACCCCCAACCTGGAGGACCAGTGGCTGATTGCAGTTCCGAAGAACTGGGCGATGGGGGCGCCACTTCCCGACGCCGGGGAGAATAGTATTAGAGTTGCACCTTAGTTTACTTTTGTGAAAGAGGTTAATCAGCGCCGCCAAGTGGTTGGTTGACGAACTATACTAACAGGTATGTGAAATATGTGTAAGGCCGCTTCATACTGAAGTTGGTGATAGCAAGGGTAAAATATATTTAGTGTAGAATTGGATTCTAAGTGAAATCTACACAGTTACGACGAGTTTGAGCGGATTTTGTAATGGAGTTGTGTTATTTCGCTCTTCTTGTTAAAAGAAATTGGATTATAACATTGATATAAGGTTATGCTACGAATTATTAATACTGATTAAGAGGATTGTTGAAAAAACTTAATAGATTTGCTGTCACTCTGTGGATGTTTAAATGGAAGTCGGTAAGTCTCATTAGAAGCATATGTTTGTGGTGGATAAAGACTCCATTGTTCAAGTTTTGTCAAGTTATTGTACATTCGTTGATTTATTTAATTCCTATAAAGATATATTCGTTCATAAGAGCTTATCATATAACCTGAATGGAGAACTTAGTGGTATATTCGACTTTTTCACAATTTGATATTTTGCGGCTAGTAAGTAATTTCGGAGTGAATGAAAGCTTTATGTTATATGGTCTTGGAATATTCTGATGAATTTAGTGTTCTATTATTTGTTTCTTTCTGCTTCAGTTTCACAATTTAATCAAACAAAACGTGGGGAGATTTCTCGACTGGGATCACCTTACCCTATGCGACTGTCCATGCTTACTTCGGTAAGGTCACATGAGCACAGGGTAACACAAAATCACCAACTTAAGTGAAGTAATGAAGCTTAAATTTTTCTCTCTCAGAAACTGTTTAAATGAAATAAGTGGTTCAGTGAAATGTAAATCAGAGGACATTTATTATGAGGGGCATCTTAAGTAATAGAAGAGAGAAACGTTATTTATCTTTTTGTATTTATATAGCAATAACAAGTCTAGTTTTCACACTGGAAAGTGCGGGTGGTTCGAACTGGAGTGATATGAATTCAAGTCAGAGCCCTGTACTAGTTCAATTGTGTTTAAATCATTTCGAGAATGGAGACCAGGTCGGTTTAGGGATAAAAATCCATTTCTAGAAAGAAATCATAGAACTTCCTCTTCTTCTGAACATTCCTCGGAGTTACGTACTTTTTCGTTTTTAAATGAAAGAGATAGTGAATCGGAGTCAGCTTTCAATGTTTGTGTTCACACTGAAGGAATGAACAGGTGTATTACGTCATTATCTGCGCCGACCGAGTTGTTGTTTGAGCAAGGTCATGGACACAAAGGAAGGAGTGATAAGCCTGCTGTTGGAGCCGAGTCGGTTAGACAGTGCGTGAAGAATCCATTTAGGTTAGTGAGTGAAGACGGTAAAAAGGAAGAAAATCGTGAGTTTGATGAAAAGTGGAAATTAAATGCGTTTATTCCCTATAGTGTTAATATGGACAAAATTTGAATTATGGCAGCTAATCAGAACTTCTTACATCAAGTGGATAGTATTCCCCATTGTGAAGGAATAGATGATATGGTTACTTTTAAGATCCTGTTGGCGGTGTTTCGGATAATTCAGACTGGACAATACCCGAAGGAGGCAGTTTTTGTTAGTTCCTTGGGACGGACATCAGGTATGTTCTATAATGAATTTAGTAAACAAATGTTGGTTACTAATGATTGGTGTGTTATATGCAAATATCTGTTTGATCATTTTGTGACTCCGTTAGGAAAATTACAAATTTTACGTCTTTATATCCGTTGTTTACAAAAGCCTAACGAAAATGTTATGGAGTATGTACAAAAGGTTACCGATAGTTTTGTGGTTTGTACCGGAAGGACAGATCGAACTGCAATCCTTACGATTATAATGGAGGGTATGATACCAGCTCTTAAGTATGAATTGTTTAAATACGATACTCCAAGTGACTTAGAAACATTAATGAATGAAGTGCGAAAGTATGAAATACATTCCAGAAATCAACTTGTATACAATAGCATAATTAAAAATCAAACAGTGGCGGAGCAGAGGGAAGTCAATCCTAGCTTTCGCTCTAGTGTTACATATAGTTCAATACCAGGTCTAAATAAACTTGGTGGTAGTTTTGCCAGGGTTAATATCTCTTCGAAAGAATGGGTTAGGCCCACTACTTCGAAGTCAAGGAGCCGGGTGCTTTCCCAGCTAGACCGCGACTCTAGAAGTAATGCTACATGGGGTGCTCAAATGTTATTGGGTACGAATAAACAGTCTAATAATAAGGAGTTAGTAGCATCTTTCGTTGAAGTGTTTATATTGGGAAAGTATATCATTGGGAGGATAGATAGCTGCTCATCGGTGAGCTTACTCAACAAAGAAGGTTTTGAAGAATGGAACCAGAAACAAAGGAATTCCGTTAAGGTTCTGAAGGAGATGTTTACAGGTGCTGGAGTTTCTGGTAAAGCATTGACTCTTACGTCATGTGTTTATATATCTTTAAAACTCAGTTTATCGGCTGAAGTTCTTTTTAGTGAACCGACGAGAGCCGACGTTTATCATTGGTATCGGTGAACAGAAATACTTGAATGCTCGTTTGGATTTAACATCAGATACGTTGTATTTAGGTCAAGAAGGCATTTCGGTGCCAATCCTATATAAACCTTCTCGTCAAAAATATGTTGGTAATTTGGAGTCAACAAGAAGTAGTGCCGTAGGAGTTAAAACCCGCACTGACAATTGTGCATCCAACTCGCAGTTTTAGCTAGATTATTTATGAAAATTCCGGATAATTGGCTTGGATGCTTTAAGAGTCACCGAACGGCGTGTTCCGTCAGCGTCATGGAGTGACGTCACGATGTCCAGTCCAGACGTCAGTGTGACCGCTGTGAAAAGTGAAGGTTATGATATTTCATATCTTAAAAACTCTCAGAATGGTAATCCATCATTTAATAGGAAGTGTTGTGAGAAAGGCCAGGACATTCGTAGGTAGTCGTCGTCGTCGCCAGCGTCGGACTTAGAAGGTAAAGTGAAGTCGCATTTTCAGGAGAAGATTCTTAAACATATGGAATGGAATGGAAAAGGGGTTGGGGAGGGTGCCTCGACAACAAAGGTTTTTTGCACCCGTCACTGGTCGTAGAAGAAACAGTCACACGAACGACGAAAACACAGACTAGTCACTGAATGTGCGTGAAGGTATAGTAAAACTATCACTCGCTAGCACTAAAATGAAGATGGTATACAGATCGGAGATCGGAAGCACTGGAACACAGAAGAAAGTCAAAGCGTCGGCAAAACATGCAAATGCCGCAAAAACTGGAACAGCTGTAACACAGTGGCTTCATCATCGCCGAGAACAGTAGCGAGGTCAGCTGGCAGTCCAAACAAAAGTCTGGCAGCAGCAAGAGCCGCACATTCCACTAAAAGATGACGAATACTTAGAGGCTAACCACAATGGCGACACACAGGCGGAGGCGTACGTTACAGAAGATGTGCATGAGTGAGATGACTATGTCCAATCCGAAGGTGGGCCAAAGTCCGCTCTTCCACGCGAGATGATCGGGAGCTCGTCGACCAGACTCCAAGGCGGAGCTTCACTGCATGCAGCTTATTGGGAACCTGCTCATCCCAGAAGGATTACCAGCGTTGACGGAGAACGTGAGCAGACATCAGAGCTAGGAACAGGAAGAAGACAGCGTCGACCAGCAACAGCAGCCTGCTTCGCAGGGGCATCAGCAAATTCATTGCCCGGGATGCCAACATGGCCAGGTACCCAAAAGAACGTTACATCATAGCCCTCAGCAAGTAGTGCATGACAAGTAAGGAGGATTTGCTGGACCAGCGGATGCGTAGAAGTGACATCGGCTAGGCTATGTAAGGCGCTGCTGGAATCAGAGCAGATCACAACACGGCGAAGATGGCGACGGCGGATATGGTGGAGACTCTCCAAGATGGCAACCAGCTCTGCAGTGAATACTGTGCAGAATGGATGAAGCTGGAACCTGAAACGGTGGGCATCCAGGACAAAAGCACTTCCTACGCCATCAGCCTGCTTGGACCCATCAGTGAAGATAAGACGGTGGCCTAGATAAGAGTCGAGAAGGCACAAAAACTGTTGCCGAAATTCCAAATCGGTAGTAGTCGCCTTCTTGAACCGCAACAAGTGGAGATTGATCACAGGCTTCAAAAGCTGTCAAGGTGGAAGAGGCAGGAAACCCAGCGGAGAAAGCGCAGGGAGATCGACGTCAAGGTCAGCTAAAAGCTCAAGGGCACGAATGCCAAAAGGCCGGGTGCAAGTGGGTCGGGCATTATAGCGTTGAAGACGAGCACCAGCATCCAGGGTGAAACTAGACGGGTGATCAATAGAAGCTCGCAGGTGAAGCAAGTATCTCAGGTGCAACAACTGGCGACGATGATCCAAAGATGGTTCGTTGGCTTCGACGTATAAGCTGAGGATCGGAATTGTACGATAAGCACCAATCGCATTGCGAAGGCCCAGATGGTGAACAGTGTCCAGGTGACGAAGGACAGACAAACGGACAGAGCCATACGCCACACAACCATAGTCCATCTTAGAGCGAATGAGGCTGCGATACAGTCGAAGCAGCACAACACGGTCAGCACCCCAAATGGTATGGGAAACCAGGCGCAGCAAATTCATCGCACGGAGACAACTATACTTCAGCTGGCGAATATGGGCAGTCCAAGCAAGGCGGCGATCAAACTCAAGGCCCAGAAAACGAACACTCTCCACATAAGACAGACGGATAGGGCCCAAATAAAGATCCGGATTCAAAGCACAGTTCTTCAGACGACAGAAGTAGACACATTTCGTCTTTAGTGAGGAGAACTGAAAGCCGGTGTGGGAAGTCCAATGGTGAAGGCGGTTAAGCGTCAGTTGTAGCTGGTGAACGATGGTGAGAAGGTCATGTGACCGCCAGTAGATGGTAAAGTCGTCTACATGCAGCAGCCAATGCACAAAAGGTGAAAGTTCGGCCATGACACTGTTCACAGCCACAGCAAATAAGGTCACACTGAGCACACTGCCTTGGGGACACCAGTTTCCTGAGAAAAGACCGAGACAGTGTGAATCCAAGCTTCACTCTAAAGGAGCGCTCGCGGAGGAAATGCTGGAGAAAAAATCCCAGATGTCCACGCACGCCCCATGCGTGCACTTGCCGCAAAATACCATAACGCCAGACCGTATCATAGTTCTTCTCCAGATCAAAAACGATGGCGACAAGATGCTCCTGATGTCGAAAGGCGTACTGGATGATAGTCTCAAGATGAACAAGATGATCGGTCGTGGAACGATACCGCCGAAATCCACACTGAAAATTTAAGAGGTGGCCATGATGCTCCAGAAACCAAACCAACCTGGCGTTGATCATCTTTTCGAGGACTTTACAAAGACAGCTGGTAAGGGCAATAGGCCGATAGTTGGCAGAAGACGTTGCAAGCTTGCCCGGTTTCAGGATCGGGATGATATAGGCTTCACGCCAGGCAGTAAGAAAAACCTCTTCAGTCCAGATCCGGTTATAGAGGGTAAGAAGATGGTGGAGTCCCTCAGGAGGGAGATGCCGAAGCATAGCATAGTGAATATTATCCGGACCTGGGGCAGTATCCTTCGTAGAGCGTAGAACAGAAGACAATTCATCAGCACTAAAAGGCGCATTGTAGCTCTCGCTGTTATCAGAGCGAAAGGAAAAAGGCATACGCTACGCACGCTGTTTCACAGGCAGGAAGGCAGGAGGATAGTTTCCAGAACTGGAGACATCAGCAAACTGGCGACCCAAATCCGCCACAATTCGATCCTGCTCCGTTACAAGATGACCATCAATAAGCAAGGCCGGAACAACAGTAGATGAGGATTGTCCTTGGAGACGACGAACCTTAGACCACACTTCGGAGATGGTGCTCTGCACAGAAAGCGATGAGACATACACACGCCAGCTGCGGCGTTTAGCCTGCTTGATCAAATACCGTGCTCGAGCACGGAGGCGGCGAAACTCTGCTAACGTGACTTCACTAGGGGCACGTCGAAAGGCACGCAAGGCTCGTCGGCGGGCACGGATAGCTTGGCTAATTTCTGCGGACCACCAAGGAACAACACGACGACGAGGAAGACCATGATGGACAGGAATAGCCGCATCAGCTGCCATCTGGATGCTGCAGTGAAGAGCTGCACAGTATGTATCCCCAGACCACCTAGGGACCGGTGCAAAACCAAAGGGCGCAGCAAAGTGTGTCCAGTCAGCCTGACGCAGGTTGTAGCGAGACGACGGTTCCGGTAGAGGGAGCTGTAGTCCAGTGAGTACAATGGGAAAGTGGTCGCTGCTACAAAGATCTGGGTGTACGCGCCACTTTCGTTGAGCTCCTAAGGCTGGGCTACACAAAGACAGGTCAGTATGTGAAAAGGTCCCTGTGGCAGCGAAAAAGTGTTTTGGGCTGCCATCATTCAAAAGAATCAAAAGCTGGTTTGCGATGAAAGTGAACAGTGCTCGACCACGAGGGTCGGTCCGTATAGATCCCCACAAGACATTGTAGGCGTTGAAATCACCAACCAGAATGACAAGCGCTGGAAGCTGGCTGTAGAGGTTGTCTAGATCAGCGGCAGTGAAGGCCGTGGAACGCGGGAGATAGACGCAGCAGATGGTAACAGGCTGCGGGAGAAACACTCGTGTTGCAACCGCCTCAAGGGTCGTAGTTAGATGGACCAGTGTAGAATAATAGAGCCCAGAGACACCAATGGCGACACCGCCAGCAGCACGACCATCAGTTATCTTATCCTGGCGATAAACAGTATAGCCACGAAGAAGACAGTTGGTGGTGGGTGTGAAATGAGTTTCTTGTAAACAGAAGATAATCCGATCCAGGAACGAGATAAGCTGTCGAAATTCCTTGTGGTGAGTGGAAAAGCCGTTGAGGTTCCATTGAAGCAGGGCCATGATTTAAACAGAATCGACAACAAGAAATTTGCCACTGCCTTTCTTACGGCGTCGCGGAGTCACCTCGTGAAAAGCTTCGCAGGCGTCTTCTTCCACACCATCCATAGAAGAGGCATCAGCAGAAGGACTGCAAGATGGTTTAGGTTTCTTCGAGTTAGGAGAACTAACAGAGGGCTGACGAGCCGCTTTCAAAGAGCCGGTGAAACAGGCGTTGACTGAGAACCTTTTTTCTTGTCCTTCGGAGGTGTAGAAGTAGCAGTTAGCGTAGATTTCAAAAATTTCTCGCGTCGAGAGCGAGGTGAGGTAGGTACTGAAGGAGAGGCTAGCGACGGAGAAGGCCGCGAACGAGTCATGGTACCCGTAGACTTGATTGCACAAGAAGATGGTTGAGATGCTCCACAAATACAGCCAGCAGCAGAAGCGGCAGCAAAGGTAGTCTGGATACTTACATTACAGGTTTTGGTGCCAGTCGTGGTCAAGGATACTCTGGTAGCATAACTGCCACCAGCAGGCATCTTGGGCGACACACGACGGCGAGCCTCACCAGCAGAGATCTTCTCAGTGACTATAAGTTCTTTAATCGCCTTCTCCTCTGTAAACTTTGGGCAGTCCCGTGACCAGGCAGGATGGGCGCCATTACAATTTACGCATTTAGAAGATGCGTTGCACTTCTCGGATCCATGTGAAGGTTCACCACCGTTAAAACAAGTGGCGGATCCATTACAAGTGGGGGCGGAATGACCAAAGCGTTGACACTTAAAACATCTCAGTGGCAACGGTATATATGGTCGAATCTTCAGTTGTAGGTAGCCAACACGCAGAGTGGGCGGCAATGTAGGTAAATCGAAGGTCAAAATGTAGGTATGAGTGGCTACCAGTTGCCCATCCCGTTTCACAGAGATACGAGGCACATTAATAACGTTTGATTTTATTTTTATTTTTAGTTTAACGTCCGTTTCAGTAGCGAGGCTATATGAGACGTGGACCTACTGATTAACGTAGAATCCGAACCACGTTCGCTCCCGCCGGGAATCCAACCCGGGTCTCCCACGCCAAAACAATAACGTTTGATTTGCGTAGTTCTTAAAGGATGTCCTCTACCGGCACATCGTGCAAATCTCTGCAGGTAATCACTCCTTTATTAACATTCAATTGGCGGTGGGGTTGAACAACAACAGGCACTGATCCAAGCTGCTGACACTTCAAAAGAAGAGTGGACTGCTTATCATTAGTGGTGTGTTTTAACAAGGAACCATTGCGTAGTTTCTTGATGTGGCCATCCGGGAAAGTGCCCGTGGTAATATGACAAAGCTGTTTATAAATGACAAACGGCGATAACTTTATTAAAGAACCAGCTGTCGCTTCTGACTTCATTGACTAAATATCTCGGAACTGTATTCACTTTCCTTTTCTGAGTAGGTGCGGAAGAAGGTGAATGATGCAGAGCCATAGATAAATTAAACCCAGTCTTCTGAGCTTCCCCGTCATCGTTCGAGGCGTCCAACGAGGTGGGGAGGTCCTTCCTGCTCCACCCTTGTCAACAAGCTGAGCTGTGACTCCGAGTCAAACTGACAAGAAGCCAGGGCCACTTGAAACACCGACTGATGGGTACTTTCGAGAAGACCCACGTCCCACCGTGTCTGGGGAAGAGATCAGTGATTCTCCGGAGATCCCTGCGTCGCAAACTCGCAGCTTTCCCTTTCCAGGCATCACTCCGTCCGGTCCGGCTGGGTGCAAACACGTTTCACTCCTCGGTTTAACGATCCCGGGTCCAGCGTCGTCCAATAGCAACCAAAGCTCAAGTCCATATCCATGCAGGAGTCAAGTCAGAAGATCCGTCCGGCTTCATCCGAGGCATTTTTGTTGCTGCAGCGATCAGTAGTTTGACAGATTGGGTGATCGGCCCAACCCAACCCCCAACCTGGAGGACCAGTGGCTGATTGCGACCCCTAAAGGAGTCGGGCGATGGGGTCGCCACATCCTAACGCCGGGTTTAAACATATGGAGTCTAGAGACATCATAGGTCAGGGGAGTCGAGGTGTTCAGTCAACTAATGCCAAGCGTCTTCCAGCGTCGGCGTCGAGGTGGAAGCAGCGTCGAAGTAGTAATAGGCAGTTGTTTACGAAGATCAGAAAAGTAAATTGGAGTCGTTTTGGCCGGAGCATTCGATGGTTTTTTATCGAGGCAGTGGCGTCCAGATAGCCCCGAGAGAGCTTGAGTTGAATTTCAGTTTAGCGTCCCTTTTCAGCAGCGAGGCTATATGAGACGTGGACCTACTGATTAACGTGGAATCCGAACCACATGAGCTCCCGCAGCCCCGAGAGAGCGTCGCCGTCGTGGGATCGTCGTATAAAATATGCCCAGGCGTTAGTGACCTGTGCATTAGATGATAAGATGTTTAGAGGATCAGAACAGGGTCAGGTAGGTAGTCCGAAGAGGCGTCGGAGAGGTTACAGCCATAGGGAAACATCAGCGTCAGCGTCGGTAGACAATAATATTATGGGTGATGATACCTTCCAAACCAGGGACAGTGATCTTGGATTATCGATGGACTTAGGGGGTAGTAAGGATCATCAGTTGATTTCAGAGCGTCGGTTTGGCCGTTTATCGAGAGATGGGTCGCCATCATTGATCCAATGTTTTCGAAGTGAATACTGCGGTGTGGTAACCGAAAACAAATCAAGTAATAAGACTAGGTCTCTTCCCCAGAAGTTATATAGAAGAGGGTTGAGACGTAGGCGTCGCGAAGGTATGTGTAATGATCAACGGTATGTTTAGTGTCGGCGTCTAAAATTAGTAAAAACGAATTTTTGAATAGAGACATCGAATTTTCTGATGATGTTTATGAACCTTGTTTGTCAAGACGCAGCGAACTTAATGCACCTAATGATTTAGCGTCGAAGAGGGCGTCTAGTGATAATAGTGTTATGGTTTATCCTTCTGAGCAAGGAAGGAAAGATAAACGTTTTCAGTCAGCTGGTTCATTGAAGGGACCAGAGCAGTCGTCGGAAGTGTTTGGTTTGGAAATCGTCGGTGATTTGGCAGAAGGAACATCGCCGTCGGTATCAAATCCTGTCACCAGTGTTGCCAACCTACGGAAAGAGGACATTCATGAGAGTGTTTTCTGAAATCCAATTGTACCTTGGACACCAATTTTAACTGTTTGCAGCAACTTAAACCAAGGACGGTGTGAGGCGTCGCCGTCGGGCTATGTACTTGCTCCCAGTGTTACATCCCAGGACCAGGATTTTAATGGAAGGAATTTTTATCCTTTAAGTGCACCACAGTCCATGGAAATGAGTGAGATGGACATGGAACAGCGTCGATGTGAGTCGTCGTCGTCGAAGACTACGCAAGATTTCAGGGTTACCATCCTAGATAGTGCGAATAATAACTTCGTAGATGAGATACGGAAGAAGACTACAGGTGTACAGCCCTTGGAGAAGTGTGGTCAACTACATTTGAGCCAGCGTCGTCCGTTGGCGTCGGTGGAGGATACCTGCAGTGAATCCAACTCAGAATTAGTGGAACAATCATATAGCCATACCAGAGAAGAAATCGAGTGTCCTTTTGCAAGATACGTCGGAACATGGAGAGTGGAGACTTGGTGCAATTGAAATGTCCGTGCAGGCTTCTCCGAGTCTCAGTGAGGGAGCCTATAATATTACGTTGGGCTGAAATAATTTTGAACCCCCTAGGAAATCCAATAATATGGATGGACTACCGGTGTCTTGATTGGAGCATAAGGTGTTAGAGGTCCCACCGATTCTTGGGCAAGAATCTTTGAAGTCAACAGACTTAGAGTTACTAGAAAGGAACTTTAGTGAATGTAAGAAGAGTGGAGATTGAACTTCGTCATTGAAAGGTGATGTTCCATTACCCATTGATTGTCCTAGCATTGTGGGTCCAATTCATGATCAAGGTTTAGGAAGTGCTAATCGGAATAGTTTAAACTATTTTATAGTTGGTCCTGTTGAGATCAGTTGTGTGTCTGGAGCGAGTCAATCACCATCAAGAAGCCGAATCCACATAGAACGAGAGGCGGCCCTAGTCTCTGATGGTCGTGTACAGCAAGGTATACCCTCAATCTTCAGGGGTTGCCAACATGGGTTAGGCCTACCCATGGTCAACAGTAGCAGCTTTTCCAATTCCAATATGGATGCCACAAGGGTAGAGGTGCCCTTGATTTGCACTGGAGGTCGAGATGATCCAGTCCATGTCCCGGTGTGCAATGCTGATTCTAGCGATCCAGGAGTATCGACGGGAAATCCTGATAAGCAGAGTGGTTTCATGTCACTTCATTTTGGAAGGAATGGTTCCAGTGGTCCAATAGAAGGAGGAGATGGTGGTCACTATCCGGATGCTGAGGATGTGGTCAACTTCCAGAGTCAGCAAGTGTCTCCGGGAGATTCCAGTCAAGGAGATACATGGAGTGCTGAGAGCTTAGGCATGAACTTCCAGTCACGGGAGGAAGAAGTTCATACTGTTCAAGTGGATCCTGAATTTGCCGAGTTGTATCCAAACTTGCAAGTCTACGTAGAACATTTGGTTGAGAAATTTCCTAATGTGTTTTGTGATCGTGTAGGTCAGATTAAGAGCTTTGAATACACCATAATTCTTAAGGATTATGTTCCCATCAGGAAAAAAGCTTATCCTCTCTCTAGAGCAGACCAGACAGAATTAGATAAAATTCTTGACAATCTGATAGAACAAAATATAATTCAGAAAAGTCAAAGCCAGTGGGCTTTTCCGTGCTTTTTGGTAGACAATAAAACGGGGGATAAGAGATTAGTAATTAATTATCAAGATCTGAATAAGAAACTTTGTATCAATGCGCAGTATACGCCAAGGATAGAAGATGTATTAGCGAGTTTGTCTAAAGGAACTATTTATAGCCACTTTGATGTACAAAAAGCATACTGGCATTTGAAACTTTCCCGGAATCTACTCAGTACACAGTATTTTTTAACCAATAGAGGCTTATTTGAATTTAAATATCTTCCTTTTGGGTAAGCTACCGGATCTTATATGTTATCCAGGGTTTTAACGGAACTGTTATATCCATTGAAGAATGAAGGAGTCTAATGGTTCTTTGATGACGTTTGTTGCGTTTCTAAGGATATTGAATCGCATAAGCATCTTTTAGAGGTGTTGGAAAAATTTGACTAAGCGGGTATAACTTTATCTGTGAGGAAGACTAACTTGTTTCGCAAGAGGATCTCATATTTAGGGTATGAAATAGAAGGAGGAAATGTGTATTTAGACCCTTCTAGGCTAGAAGTGATCAAGAAATTACCAGCACCGAAAAATAGAAAAGGGTTAATATCATTGGTTAGTTTTCTCCAATATTATAGTAAGTTCATCCCTCAGTTCATGAAGTCATAGAACCTACGACTCGACTTCGTTCATCACGGCAAGAGTATTATTGGGGTACCGAACAGCAAAAGACCTTGGAGGATATTAAGGAACTTTTTGAGAATCATGTGATCTTGAAACTTCTGGATTTGGATAAGAAGTTTATAGTCAGCGCAGATGCTAGTTTAAAATCCTTAGGTGGCTGTATTGAGCAGGAGGATGACCAAGGTAGGAACCGTCCAATTGCGTTCTTTTCCAGGAAACTGAAGTCTTATGATAAAAACAATCCTATATTTGTTTTGGAGCTATTAGCGGCTACCAAAACAATGGAACGGTTTGAAACGTACCTGCATTCGAAATTCGAATTGCGAGTGAATCATATGGGCCTAGTGTATGTGATGCGTAACCTGCGGAGAGTTAAGAAATATGGTAGCTTGCTATATCGTTTATTTGCCTTTGATTTTGAAGTTAAGTCAGTCTCCACGAATATGAATATCTCCGCGGATTTCCTTTCTAGGTTATATGGTACTGAAAATTTTGAATCGATGCATTTGGAATCTACTATGAAGAAGAAATGACAAACATGTGTATGGTTAATATGTGGGCAATGCGTTTTGCTAGTCAGTCAGTGCAAGAGCATCAGGAGATGGACCCTTTATTAAGATCAATCATCGACAAAATAAGGCGGAACGAATCAGTTGATGGATATGAAATGGTGCAAGGAATTTTGTGTAAAAAGACAAAGGCCCATAGTAATCCATATAAGATCTGTTTACCTAAGAAGTTAGCTCCGAATGTAATTCAATATTATCGTTCTTCTATTTTGCCCGGAAGTCACCTAGGATTGGGCAAAACGATAGGAAAGATGTCCTCAAGATATACATGGGAGGGGATGCTGGACCAAATTAAAGATTATGTGTTATCATGCGACTTGTGTCAGAAGAACAAAAGTAGTAACAAGAAGCCTATGGGTCAATTGATTGCGAGCTATGCTACGGTAGTGAATGGATTGTGGCATACAGATGTCCTTGGACCAATGCCAGATACTAGGTAAGGAAGATATTGTATGATTGTATTTGATTCATTTTCCAAAATGGTGCTTCTGGAACCTTTCAAGAATCTATGTAGCCAGACCTTCATAAATAAATTATACAAGCTGATATGTCGAAGAGGGTTTCCGTTTGCAATTGGGTACGATAATCATTCAGTTTACACGTCAGCTAAATTTAGGGATTTCCTGTTTAGTAATGGAATCAAGAATGTGCGTATATCCCCTTATCATGCGGCTTCCAATCCGGGGGAGATATATATATATGTACTGTAAAGGATAGTCTGAAGATATTCTTCGTAAAAAGGCAGAATCAATCGGATCGAGGATTACACGAGATTGAATTTTCGATAAATAATGTCCAACATGCAGAAACGAAATGTACTCCGATGGAAATGGTATTTTCCTATAAAGTTTTTAATCCGTTGGATGTAAAATGGAATGTGCCCAGTGCCGATGTGATGAAGAAAGATCCTCAATTGGTATTAAAAGCATTGGAGAATTTAGAACTATCCTGGCGAAGGAAGAAGGAGCAATATAATAAACGTAGGTTATCTACTTCATATCAAGTGGGAGATAAGGTTTTGTTGAAAGCCCAAGTCAAGTCATCGCTAGCAGAAAAGGTTACCAAGTCACTATCTAGCCGTTGGGACGGCCCGTATGAAATTATAAGATTCTTAACTCAGAATCCCATAGACGTTAAAAATGTAAATGATTCTCGTGATGTAAGGAAATCTCATGTGTCATTAACGAAGAAGTATCGGGAGTTAAGACAGTATTTGCGGCTTTTTGGAATGTTTGGAATGCGAAGGAAGAGATTGTAAATAATTTTAGAATGGTAAATTAGATGTCGACATTTTTAATATTACATACTGCAAAGTGTATATATATACAAGTTGTTAACAGCTGTTTGTATTTGCAGACCTGTATATGTGATAGAGGATATGATTATGAATGCGCATTATTGTCGGGATTGATCCAATGTTTTGTAAATTTGGTTCCTATTGAATTGTCATCGAATGAATAAGATGGAGATGTTTGAAGACAGCCTTCCTTAAAAAAAAAGAAATTCTGTTCTGTAACTTTGAATATTTATATTTATTCCAGTTTCTGTAAGTTGCTAGATTTATGCAAATGTTGTTTATATTTTGGAGTTTATATTGTGGTTTAAGTATATTTTTGTTAATTTGTTGCCATTAATTAATTTAGCTATGTAAATAAGCTCGTCGTACTGGTTTAAGAACAATTATAATTGGTTCTGGGTCGGACCGAAGACTCCGAGATACCTATTAGACTAACCAAAGAGTGATTGATGGAGTGTCTGTTTGAGAATTTAATTATTTTTTAGTTCATTTACTTTAATTAGTGGATGAATGATTTGAGAGGATGCTAGTAGGTAAAGTACAAGGTAAGAACTAATTTAGACGACTAGACCAACGTGACCCAGACCTAGATAAGAATATATATATAATATAAAAAATCTTACATTTTTTATTTGGGGCACTGCGATGTTGTTACGCGTCGTAACTATATATATATATATATATATATATATATATATATATATATATATATATATATATATATATATATATATATAAAGAAATGAGAATAGTAATAGAGTTGCGCCTTAGTTTACTTTTGTTAAAGAGTTAATCAGCGCCGCCAAGTGGTTGGTTGACGAACTATACCAACAGGTATGTGAAATATGTGTAAGGCCGCTTCATACTGAAGTTGGTGATAGCAAGGGTAAAATATATTTAGTGTAGAATTGGATTCTAAGTGAAATCTACACAGTTACGACGAGTTTGAGCGGATTTTGTAATGGAGTTGTGTTATTTCGCTCTTCTTGTTAAAAGAAATTGGATTATAACATTGATATAAGGTTATGCTATGAATTATTAATACTGATTAAGAGGATTGTTGAAAAAACTTAATAGATTTGCTGTCACTCTGTGGATGTTTAAATGGAAGTCGGTAAGTCTCATTAGAAGCATATGTTTGTGGTGGATAAAGACTCCATTGTTCTAGTTTTGTCAAGTTATCGTACATTTGTTGATTTATTTAATTCCTATAAAGATATATTCGTTCATAAGAGCTTATCATTTAACCTGAATGGAGAAGTTAGTGATATATTCGTCGTTTTCACAATTTGATATTTTGCAGCTAGTAAGTAATTTCCGAGTGAATGAAAGCTTTATGTTATATGGTCTTGGAATATTCTGATGAATTTAGTGTATTATTTGTTTCTCTCTGCTTCAGTTTCACAATTTAATCAAACAAAACGTGGGGAGATTTCTCGAGTGGGATCGCCTTACCCTATGCGACTGTCCATGCTTACTTCGGTAAGGTCACATGAGCACAGCGTAACAAAGGGTATGTAAGAAGATAGGAAAGCGCGAGAAGATTTTTTCACATCTTGAGATTTGAGAGAGGGATAAAAAAAATCCTCAGAGCCAGGAAAAAACCCTTGATCGGTCATGCTACATGCTTAAGTATTTACATGGCAAAACCACGTTAGAAGGGTGGCAAAAATCCATGTAAACTCATCTGTAGTTTTAAGTTACTTAATTTGCAATGCATCTGTAAGTTACGTTAATTTGACTTTGTGAAGTCTTGTGTTGTCTGTAATGGGGAGGTGTATGGTTAATGGGTAATTTGTTATTTTTGAGCATACATTCCGCAACGTCTGTTCCATTTTCCTTGCCTTGTCGTCATGTGTTTTTCTGTTGCTGGATCTGTAATAGAAGAGCTGTAAGGAGACTGAGTATTCTATTATTAATTATGCTTTTAGTTGTTGGATTTGTCACAGGGTAACAGGCGTTTGTGAAATGTTCTTTGTCTAGTCCTTCGTCAGTGTATTTACAGTTATTTTATATATATGTATTATGATTAATATTTTTGTTGCTATTTATTTATAAATATATTTACATAAGTGTTACTCTATCTTCTATTTTTATAAGTTTATTATTATTATTTTTTGTTTTTCTTTTTTTGTGTCCGAAGCGAGCGTTATGATAACCCCGCGCCCAGGCACACTCTTCGTTCATACACCACGCTCCATCCTATCCTTGTTACCAATTCAGACATACTCACACATTCACACCTATCGCACTCACACACAATCCCTCACACACTCCTATATTTTTTTTTACATCCGTACGTTATCTTCGGGTTATTGCGAGGCTTTTTAAGCCTTGTCTTATTTAAGAATTTGTATTGGTCTCTTGTGTTCGTCGTATGGTCCTAAGTCATAATTTCCCAGTCTATTTACTAGCTTATTTTGTGTTTTATTTGTATTTTTGTAAAATTGTTCTGTTATTTTGATACTTTCTTCTGTTAATGGCAGTATTTTTAGTTCTCTTTGTAAAGGTGATGACCGTGTGTACCTAGGGCAGTTAGTTATTAATTTGATTATTCTGTTTTGAATTTTTTGTAAGTTAGGCATATTTGTTTTTAGGGCGTCACCCCAAGCCGGAACAGCATATGTAAGGATTGGGTGGATGAGCATTTTGCAAAGGATAGTTTTAGCGGTAGTACTCAGGTACTCGCTTGTTAGTAAGCATTTTCGTTCTTTCAGTCTTCCTGTGGCTTTCCCTAATTGATTATTAATGTGTTCTTTGAATGTCAGTTGTGCCTCTAGTATTACTCCCAGATGTTTTACTTTGTTTTTCCATTGGATTTGTTCGTCAAAGTGTTCAATTTTGTTTGTTGGTACACGTTTCCTTTTTGTGAAATATATTGCTTCGCTTTTGTTTGTATTTATTTTGATTTTCCATTTTGTAAACCAGTCTTCTATCGCAGGAATGTGATCTTGTATATATTTGGTGGGTGGTTCGGTAACCAGCTATAAGCAAATATGCAAATATCTTCTGCAAACAGGGCTACGTTAGTTTTTTTGGGGGGTATGTCATTATTATATATACTGAAAAGAATAGTGCCGAGCAGGGATCCCTGTGGGACCTCAGCTTCTATCTTCCTGTTTGTTGAAGGTGTGTTTTTTACTGAGACGAAAACTTTGCGTTTTGTTAGGTAGGAGTGTAGTTATTTTAAATAGACGTCTCGTATCTCTATAGCTATCATCTTGTAGATAAGGCCATTGATCCAAACCCTGTCAAATGCTTTTTCTACGTCTAAGAATAAGGCCACTGTTCCTTGTTTCTTGTTGTATTTTTTAGTAATGTGTTCAACTATAACTAATTGATGTGTTGTGGAATGGTTACTTCTAAATCCGAACTGCTCGTTTATTAAGACGCTGTGATTTTTTAAATGTTTTTGAGCCTAATCAATATGACTGATTCAGTTAGTTTTGCTAGAGTATTTTTATAGATTTATAGGTCTGTAGTTTTGGGGCAATTTACTATCTTTGCCTGGCTTCGGTAAAGCTATGATTTCAGCTAGTTTCCATTTTGAGAGAAAATAGGCTAGTTTTAATATTGCATTTGTAATATTAACTAAAAAGATTTTTCCTTTTTCTGGTAAGTTTCTATTACAGATGTTTTGAATTTTTATCTGGGCCGGCTGCTTTTAGCGGCTTTAGTTTCTTTATTAGTTTGTCTACCTCCTTTTTTGATGTCTTTTTTGCGGATGTTGTGACTTGACCCTCTAAGAACTCTTATACTTTCTTTCTTACTTTCGCGTCGTGGTGGCGGTTTTCATTCATGTTGTTTGGTTGAAAAGTTTTTTTTCTAGAGTGTCCACTAACGTGTTTGCTTTCTCTTGCTGGTTATACACTAGTCCATTTTCACCGTGCAGAGATGGTATAGGGGTGTACGGTTTTGTGAGATTCTTCGTGAGCTTCCATATGCTGTTATCCTTGAAGTTATTTTTTTCAATTTTACGATCCCAATTGTATTTTTTAAAATTTTTAATTTCTGTATGGATTATACGTCTAAGGTTATTTATATGAAATTTCGTTAGCGGGTCTCGATTTCTTTGATAGTGTTTTCTTAGATTATTTCTTCTTTTTATCATATCCCTAATGTTATCTGGAAGTTTAGATATGGTGTTTGGGTTAGTTTTAGATATAGCTTTCTCTATTGCGCTTTTTATTGCTATTAATAGTGTTACTGCTCTGTCGATGTCCTGATCATTACTTATCAGAAACCTGTTTGGAATGCCTTCCTCTACGGTTTGTTTAAACAAATTCCACTTTGCTTTTTTGTAGTTTAAGGTTTGCTTTTCTGGTGCGTTATATGGTTTGTTACTTACTGTGATTATTATTGGTTGGTGATCCGAATCAAGTTCGTCGTTTACTGTGTGAATTTCTAGGAAGTCATTAACATTTTTGTATAACGCATAATCTACTACGTCTGGTGTGTTGCCGTTTGGGGGGTAGTGAGTGGGTTGATGTTGCGAGAGTATTTGCAGTGGAGAAGATTGCATGAAATTGTATAGTCATCTTCCGTTGTTGTTTGTGTTTATACTACAGAAAAGTGGATGTTTGCTATTTAAGTCTCCTGCTAGTATTACGCTATTCCCTGTATTGGCTAGTTTCCTTATATCGTCTGTATTAATAGGTTTAGATATATTGTATTAATAAATGTTTTATTTGTATACTGCCATTATGTTAACTGGTTTACTCCTGATGTATATTTTTATTCCTGTGGCTTCGACAGTATCAAGTGTGGGTAGTTTATTTTCCGTATGTTTTATGATCTCTAATACTGCTACGAGTATTCCTAGGTTATTCCTCTTCGTGTGTTTGTCTGTTCTTTATATTGTGTATCCGGGAATTTTGACTTGCGTTCCGGCATTCAGGTTTGTTTCGCTTATCAATCCGATTGCAATACTACGTTCATGTAAGTAATCTGCGAGTTCATCTATTTTTTTTTTTTTTTGGTTTAAACTTGAGGCATTCCAAGCAAGTATCTGTAATTTATTAATACTGCCATTAAGGTGCAAACCCATATTTTACATTATTTACAATATTTATCTGTTGCTCTAGCTATCTGTTTAGCACGATTTAGCAATGCGTTTATATAATCCTGTAAGTATATTATTTCTTCCCTACTTTCCCTGCTTATTAAGTCAAGATCTAGGTTTGTTTGTTTGTTTATTCTGTAGCTGATACGAGCCTTGTGTATTTTTTGTCTCAATATTTTCTGTTATCTTTTGTTGCTTGTTTACTGGTTGTGTGTCGTTACTCGTGTCCATTTCCGAGTCTGAAGATGTGTCCGTTTGTTCCCTGTGACTTTGTTTTACCTTATTTCTATTTGGTCTGCGCTTTGGAGTTTTCTGTGGTTTAGGGGGTTGGTTGGTACGTGAGGTTAAAGGTTGGTTAGGATTAGTGGGTGTGGATTGGTGGGTTATAGTGGAGAGTCTATTGTTGAACTCTGCTCGTTCCTTTGCCTCTTTTTCTTGCATGCCACCAATTCTCGCTGCCAGAGCTTTTTTGTAGACCTTGCACCCGCGATAATTGCTGGGATGGGCCTCCCCGCAATTAGCACAACTGGGTGACTCCCCCCCTCAGCTTCCTACACTCCCTCCTCAAATCTTGAGCACACTTGACGCATTTTTGCAGGTAGTGACAGTTGCTGGCAGAGTGAAAAAAGCCCTGGCATTTGTAACAATGTATAACATTTGCCTTCGGGGGTCTAAAATCTACAATCTTTACTGCCAATGAGAGAATGTATCTAGTTTCTAAGAGTTTTGCTTTGTGGGTCGGATCTGATAGCTTAACAAGAAAAAGCGGCATCGGTATTTTTTCTTTCCTTTAGCTTTTCTACGTCTATATACTCCCGTTTGCTAATTTGAAATACTGATATGCCTGTCGTTTCTAAAATACCATTTATGTATTCTTCTATTTCATCGGCGGGTAAGTCCAGTGGAAAACCTCTGATTACTACTTTAATAGGCTTAGCCCTACTTTTTTCTAGATGTATGAACTCTACTTTCTCTTTTTCCACGTACTTTAGTATTTCTTTATACGTTAATTCGTTCCAAGGCTGGATCTTAAACCCGGCTGCTACTACTTTGCCATGAACATCATTCAATTTTTTCTTGATTTCATAGCAATCTGGCCCATGTCTGACTATGATTTGCGGGTATTTCTTTTCAAATCTGTTTTCTTTCTCTACAGTACTACTACCTGCTGTCTTAATGTTAGTATTACCAGACTAGGAGATTTACTTAAAGCTTCTGCATATAAACTGTACCTACTTGTGTCTGAGTTACTCACGTATCTGATTCTGTACTATTTTTATCTGATGTATTTAATTCACTCCAATCAGTTGGGTACGTGTTACCTTGCTTATCATTACTTTCTATATTTGTAGTATTGCAAAGCGTCTTCGCTTCTTTCATTGTTCTGGGCGTGAACTCACCTTCCCTGGTGTTTTCTTCTTGATGGCCTCCGTTATCCATTATGGATCCAATTCTTGTCAGCACCTTACTCCATCACTGAAACACTTAGCACACACTAGAGCTTAACTTACTTTATGTACTGAGCACTTATCACACTTCTACTTCACGGATGCTAATATTCCTTCGAGGCCCTGATAAGGTCCGCTTGTGGTTGAAACGCGACCACTGATCTAATTTCTTATTAGTTGGCGATCCCACTAAAACCTAATTCCCGGGTTCAGTGTCCCCCTGATGGGTAAGGACCTGAATCTGTGACCCAGGGCACTCCCGAATAATAACTACACTCACTCTACTGGCTGCACAAAGCCTTTTCCAGCCATCATCACTGTTATTCTACACTTCAAACCATTAATAGTACGAAGCACAAACTTTAGGTAGCTATTACTTTACTCACTTTAAAAGAGCACACTTTAAACTATTTCACTTGTCTTCACTATTCCACTTAATTAGTGCCAATAATAACGGTGTGAAGCTATAGACTATGGGACGGTTCCCTATTTTCCCTATGTATTAGGCCCCCAGTTAGGATCCGTAAGTCTAAAACCACTGTGTCGCGCCGCGGCTTTTATCCTGAGACATTATCGGGCAGTGTGTGTTAGAGAAAGAAAGAAGAGTAAAATAGAAGATAGGAAAGCGCGTGAAGATTTTTCACCTCACCATTGGCTTGGATAGTAGGAGGGGAAAACCTGGGAAACACATGGAGTACAGGAAAACCAATTTATCGGTCATGCACATGCTCAAGTTATTTACATGGTAAACCACATTAAGAAAGGGTGGAGAAAACCCATGTAAAATTATTATTTTACTGGCTGTATTTATTCTAACTTTAAAAGCTGGGTGTGAGTTAATCTAACTTATTAATTGTCTGTAGTTTGGTGGTTAAATTTGGTTAGTGGGGCTTTGTGATATTTTTTAAGCATGGAACATGGTCCTTGGCCTCGCCTGGTCGATATAGGTGTGCAGTTGTCGCAGTTACTCAACTTCACTCCTTTCCCTCGGGTTGTTTCTTTTTGGTGCCGCTCCCTCTACCTTGGTTGCTTCTAGTAGCTATCTGTGGTTTGGTTACATATCCCACTCGTAGTTGATATGGTGTTAATGGTTAACTTAAAGATCTTTTTTGTTGCTATTATTATTGCATCTGTAAGTATTGGCCTGCTTGCTGGTGTTGTTGTCATAGTATCGATATTACCCATGTTACAATTAGCTGTGTCGCTCTGCTTATGGCTTCCTCTATTGCTTGATTTGTTATGTGGTTGTGGTTTTCTTCCTGTGTCTCTTCTATTTTTGATTGTTGTACTGTGCTGTCTTCCTCTCTCTCATAAAGGCCTGGATATGTGCACTTTTCTTCTGTGATTGGCCTGGCCTGAACACCTGAGTTCAAGTTTTTGGTCTCTCAAGACATTCACTGCTTCCTGTCTTGTGACCATTTAGTTTACATGTTGCACAGAAGTTTATTTACTGGCAGGCTACATGTGTCTGTATGCGTGCTACCACATCTGTGGCATACTCTCTTACTAGTACATTGGTGCTTTCTATGTCCGTATGCGTAGCAGTTCCAACACGGTGACGGTAGGGCTGGCTTCTGGATTGCTCTACTTTGTATGTCCTAGTTCCAGTGGGTAGGTCGTATGTAATTAGTCTATTTATGTGATTTGCATTCGTAGAGAATAACCTTATAAGTGGAGTTGTGCCGTTCTCTGACTGGATCCTGGTTATTGCGGTGTACTGGATTTTTTGGTTGAGTAGTTCTTCTTCAAGGGTTGTTAGTTCTTTGTTTTTGGGGAATCCCTTTATCAAACATGTGAACATATGTGGTTTCTCACTCTGATTCTTCTGACTCCTTTTCAGTGATTTGTTCGATGCTGTGTCTTTATTGGTTTCTGATTGCCTATTGTTTGTGGACTCGTTACTGGCAGGTGCGGTTTTGTTTGGTCCTGGAAAGCGTCGGGCGTTCTGGTCTTCACTTGTGTTGGGTTGGTTTCCACCTGGGTGGAGTTGCTTCTCTCCAGCTGGTCCTCGGAATGGCCGGGCTTTCTAGTTTTCAGCTGTGTTGGGCTGGGTTCCACCTGTGTTCAATTGTTTTTCACCTGTGTGTGAGTGGTTTTCTCCTGTGTGAGATTGGCTTTTTCTTTAGGTTTGGCTCCCTCCTGTGTAAGTCTTCTTCTTATTTCCTCTGTTGGTACATTTTCTTCCGGTGTTTTTTTCCTCCCTCTCCTGTAGACCACTTGGAAGTTGTAGTCTTCTTGATTGAGATTCTCGCTTTTCGTCTTTGGTTTGGCAGTGGCAGCTTGGTCTTCATGTTCACGCAAAACTCCATCTGTAAGTGGTATCTCTGGGCTAAAGGGATGGTGGTCCTCATGAGGGCCGGCATCTTGCTGGTTTTGTGCGTGTCAACGCTGGCTCGGGCCGAACATCTGGTCTTCCACATCGTCTCTTCTCAGGTACTTCTTGAAGTTTTCTTCCATTAGTGCGAGTGCGTATCCTCTCTCGCTCAGATGTGGAGAAACTTGGGTGCTCTGGAAGGAACCAGATCCCTCATCTTCCTCGCCGCTCTGCTCCTTAACTCTGTCCTCCTTCTGTTTGGCCTCTGGGTTGGTGGTGGTTTCTGATTGCTCTTTAATCTCGGCATGTTTGTCTATGCGGCTCTAAAAAGGGCGAAAAATCTGATTTTGGTTTGGTTCTAACAGGGGCCAGATTCTGTAAGTGAGATGTGTGTGTCTCTCTATGCTATCTAAAAGGGATAGTACTGAGTTCCTGTCAGCCGACTGTCGGCAAAGCCTGTTCAACCTATACGGCCAGTGCGAATCTTGGTCCGCGATAAGGGGTGTAGCCGACAGAAAAACAATGCCTGTACCTTCTAAATAGCTGTGTTTGTAGTGCAATGTTGTCAGTAGTTTTTTATTTCGAAAGTAACTCTCTGTAGCCTATCTTAAGAAAAACTGGCTATTTTTGTTTCTCTGCTGCAACAGCTCCTTCGGTTGACACCGTCAGGTTTCCGGAGTGTTAACTGAAGATCATCTTCATCTTGCTCCTGAAGGTCTCGAAGAAAACTTCCATTCGCCGCTATCTTCTTTCTTCTCTCTCTGCAACTACTCCAACTCAGCTTCTCTGTGTCAGCATCATCCAATCCTGATCCACAGTAAAACAGAAACAGAAAAGTTAAAAATAAGGACGCCCCTCGGGAAAGTCGGCGCCCTGGATAGTGGGTAAGGCATCAACAAACTTTCTACATGCCTCTCCCCCATGCAGTTAGTAAACTGAAGCTGCTGTCGGTGGGTGTGTGTCGCGGTATCTATCTTTTACGAAAGACATTTACTCCCGTATCTGTATATATAGTGTAAGATAGAAAGAAAGAAGGGTAAAGTAGAATATAGGAAAGCGCGAGAGAAGAGTTTGTGTTTTGATAGAGGGACAAAAAACCTGGAAAGCAGGAAAAAAACCTTAGTCGGTCATGCTGCATGCAATAGAATTTACATGGCAAAACCACATTTGAAGGGTGGCAAAAATCCATGTAAATATGTCTGTAATAATAAATAAATATCTGTTAAGTTAAAATCCTATCTTAACGTTAATTTTACTCAAATCTGTGTTGTCTGAAATGGGATATGTTTGTTAGTGGGGTCTGTGTTATTTTCTTGAACATGCAATGGCCTTCTTCTTGATCCAATGGCGGTTCTGTGGTAGTCATCTGTCCGTGGTGGTCGCAGCTGGTCATCACCCTACTTCCTGCGTTTCTGTGACTTTCGCGCTGCTTCCGCTGCGTGGTTTTGTAGTGACTGCTTGTCGCCTTGTGACGTACAGCTGCCCGTTTGTTGCTGGGATCATGTTGATCAAGGTCTGGAAGATCTTTCTGTTGTTTCAGTTACCATGTGTCTGCTCTCTGAGGGGGTGGTAGACGTCAATATCGATGATACCCAAGTTATGATTTTATTCGGTGCCTTTGCTATTGCATCTTCAATTTCTTCTATTGTGGGTGTATTTGTAGTATTTCGCTCTGCTTCTTCTTTGTTTTGTCCTTGCTTCCTGCTTGCAGCCTGGCTCTGAAAATGTTTATCTTTTGAGTAGTCTTCTTTTGTGATTACGATTAGTTTCTTCTTTTGGGTTTGAGTTTTTGGACGTAGATGACAGTCACTTCTCCCTGTTCTGTGTCCAGTACGTTTGCAGGTTGCGCAGGACTTCTTATTTAGTGGGTGGTCGCATGCATTGGTGTGCGAGTTGCCACATCTATTGCATACTCTGTTATTATGACATTGGTGCTTGAGGTGGCCATATGAGTAGCAGTTCAAACAGGGCGTGGATCGCGGTTGATTCCTAGATTGTTCAACTTGGTATGTTTTATTTTCTGTCTTCAATCCGTGTGTGATAAATTTGTTGGTCTCTTCTAACTTAGTGAAGAATAGCCTTACTAGTGGAGTTGGTCAATTCTCTGTTTTTATTCTTGTTAGGGAGGTGAAGAGAACGTCTTGTTTACGCAACTCTTCCTCGATGGACTTTACTTTATGTTAGCAGGGAATCCTTTAATCACACATGTGAAAATGGGCTGTTTTTTCGTCTTCTTTGCATTCTGGGACCCTTTGCTCTGTGGAACCTTCTTTGGTCTAGTGCTGGCTTCTGATTGGTTGTTGTTAGCATTTTTGCTTGCCTCTGATTGGTTGTTCTGATGTAAGGTGCTTGGTTCACTGCTTCTTTCTAATTGGTCGTCCCGATGTAGGTTGTTTGGTGCACTGCTGTTTTCTGATTGGCTGATCTGGTTTTGGATGTCTAGTTCCCTGTTGGGCCGTGATTGGTATCCACAGTAAAAAATAAATGGGGATGCATATATGGTGACTATTTATGGGCGGAGCTATGAATGGGAGCTTGTAATTGGCTGAGGGAAATGCTGGTTTTTAGTTGGCTGAGGGATGCTGGCTCCTGATTGGCTATTGTTGTTCTACGAGAAATGGCATGGTTTAATGTTTTTTGTTCCTGAAAAGGGCCGACCAGATAGGGCTGAGTTGAAACCCATGATCTATTTTGAGAATCTTCCTTTCAAGTGAGACAGCTATGGCGTATTTCTTGATTATTGTATCCCAAAAAGTGCTGCACTCGACAACTATGGTAGTATTTCTAAAATCAATTCCGTGTTCTTTGCATTGTGGTTCTATTTTATGTCCAGTTCTATTTTATGTCCTAAGTATGATCTGCCCCATTCACGTGGTATGCGATATACATTAGGAATGCGCAAGTGAAGGTCGTCTTTCACTGATTTGGGAATGATCTGATGTTGGCTGGAGATTTATGAATAACTTTCATATTATGTCAGACAAGGCAAGTATTCTGCTGAGTTTGTCAGATATACTACTAATGAAAGGCAACACGGTAGTAGAGAAATAATCCTCACTCTTAACTTTTTTTGATCACATTGATTTGGGAGGTTATGATGATATCTATAAGACTGTAGCCATTCTCTTGTAGCATCCAACGAAGATGGTTGAATTCCTCATGTAAACTTTCCTATTCATTTATGGAGACTGCTCTATAGGTCAAGGTGTTTAGCACTGTAAGACGTTGTGACTTGCGATAGAAGCTGGTTGCGTTAAGATAAAGATCCTTATGTGTCGGCTTCGTATGTACGTTTTATGAAATAAATAAATAAATATGCTTAATTTTTTCTCTGAAGTAGTAGCTGGCAATTAACATATTCTTTAGGTTTCTCTTCGCTATTTCTCGATGTCTTTGCTTTTACGTTTTCATCAACGAAATTTATAAGTTATTGTCTCTTTTCCTTTTTTAACCAATTTTCTAACACTTTCTTGGACATCTTGCAAATTGCGAAGAAACTCTTAATTCCTCAACCCACAAAGAAAGTTTAATCATTACTAAGCGAATATTTTTGAAGTGATGGTTGTACTGAGATGATCAAAGATTGCTGTGATATATTCATACTCTGCAAATCATTCCTGACTTTTGTTTTCTACCTCTCCTTTAACAAATTTTCTTCAAATATTTTTTATCTGAATGAAACCGAAACAACAAAGAAAATATTTATTTTTACCCCCTCCTTTTTTTGCTCAGTATGTTGCGATAAAACTAGTACTACAGCACTAGCTTCCGAGTATTTATAGAAATAAATTGCCGATTTCTTCGATGTTAAGTGAGATACAAATGTACAGTACTAATCCAAGGTTTGCTGTTTATTTGATGGTGTTGGGAACGACGGAGAATGCTTCAAACTAGACCGACGATAGGTCATATGGTTTGTTATTTTTGTGGAGGTCAACGATTTCTTGGCGAAAATGTATTATTTAATTTCCTGTTAACTCTTGAACTAAAATAAAGTTCACATCTTTTAAGAACCTCCTTCGGCGATTAGAAAGGAGCTGTTTCCATCCTATATTGGCTCACTCAAATTGTATCCCATTGGCAGAAGGCCCTACTCCCTAACCTCAACTCTGTCTCCCACTGATCTTTAGAAACAAAAGAGTTAAGAGTTTCCAAGAAAAACATTTGGAAACAGCTTGGCTTTATATGGTAATACCAGAGATGTTGAGTTGAGTTGATTTTTGTTTAGCGTCCCTTTCAGCAGCGAGGCTATATGAGACGTGGACCTACTGATTAACGTGGAATCCGAACCACATGAGCTCCTGCCGGGAATCGAACCCGGGTCTCCCACTGGTAATACCAGAGATCAGCTCTTAGAAGATGGGGACAGCGCATGTGACATTTTGAGGAAAAACCACTGCAGGTTCAGAATGCTGTTTTCCATTATAGAGGGGATTCTTGGAAACTTGATTCCCACACCCGGAAAACGCAAACATTTTTAAAGGATTTAGACATCATTCACGGCAACAGCCTGACGAACAACTGTTTAGTGAGATTTTTTGTTTTGAAATATAGTATATGAAAAGCAGTTGTTTGTTAAATTGAAGCGAGCATACTATGGGTCGAATGTAGCGTATACCCACGTACTTCCTAACTTTGAGGTGGCTATACGATAGTTTCCAAAAATTAGACGTGGGTATACGTCGTACAACCTCCATTACATCCCTGCCCGTAACCCCCTTGGGTAACCCCTCATGGAGAATTCTCCTTATCAACATAATGTTGTCTTTAATGTCGCTTGAAGGTTACAAAATTTTTCATGTTTCTATCTGCCTTGGTTTCTTCGGGAGACGGGCCTTAGTGCTATTCGTGGAACGCACTGTATATGTCTTTCTGTTTGTATGTAGATAAATCAAAATATCAGACAACTAGATCGTATGCACAAAAAAAAAAAAAAAATGCTGGCGATACAAGTAGTTGATGGAGAAATGATCCCAATAAATTCCTTCAAATTAGAAGCATTTATGTGTCAATGGAAAAAAAATCACTGGTTGTGATAAATATTTGGAAAACACGAAATTCAATGGGTTAAGTTCTGACCCGTTACGCTCCTATTCTACAACTACTTTAAGTTCGAAAATGTTATTATTCTCCTTGTTTACCTCCATTTTTAATATTCCCGCGCAAACAGCAGCTTGTGTGTTTCTCTTCACCCCTCTCATTTTTCATCCCTTCATTCTCACCGTCGTGATCAATCCAATTGGGTAGAAAAGCGTGTCTAAGCAAACTCATCATCAAAACGCCGAACACGTGTTTCAGACTTTGACCGTTTCTGATTTTGAAAACGCTCCTGTGTACACTACAAGTCATTACTTGGCAGCATGTATATCATCGTCATTAAGAAATCATATATAATATTTTTTTTTAAGTAGTAGGTAAAATTTTGTTGTGACTCTTATTGAAACGTTTTGATTGCGAACGTAACGAGCAAAACACATTTTTCCATATTAGTTCTTTGCAAACAGACAACAACAATATTGATTTAATAGGGTGCCAATACTTTTTCGGGACGACGGCTCGTTTACTCATTTCGAATACTTTTCTTTCTTCTTGTTCGTGCGGCGCCCTCTTTCCATCAGCGCCCGGGGCAACTGCCCAGCTTGCCCCCCTCTAGCTACGGCTCTGACTGTTAATAAGTCCAGATTCTTTCATACCAAAGTATCCTTAGTCCAAATTGTCGTCCCACCCTTTTTATGTTGTTATCGACTATTCACTAGCTTATAATCTTCAATACTTTAATAATCGAATTCATTTTGTGCCAACCAGTGTTAATTTAAACATAACACACCTTACAGAGTTTTCTGCTAAATATTCATTGAGCAGGGGCGGCTTTAGGATTTTAATTTTGGGTAGGCCTGCTCCCTCGCTTATGGATACATATACACATTTGATTGACTATTGACAGTATGAAATTACTTTTACAGTAGAAGTTGATGCTATTTGTTAGATAATTATCTACCATTAATATAAGTAGTGGAAAATATATTTACTCTTTATTGTATCTTCTAGCGTTTATATATTTTTCAAAATTTTTGGGTAGCCCGTGCCTACCCGGCCTACCCGCTAAAGTCGTCACTGTCATTGAGAATATAGTTTTTATCTTTTAACCCTTGTATATTAAGATAACAGATATAAATAAACTTCATAAAATGTTTTGTGCAGAGTCGTATTTCTCAAATTTCTTTCCAAAGGGGACAATTTTATTAATCAAAATGTTATACTCAGTACCCTACTCTTATCTCAATTGAAAGAAAATTATATATTTTTTATGTTTTGAAGATGTACCATTATATCAGCATAATTATATTTGTAAAATAATATTAATTAAAATTATATTATCAACGAACTTTAAAAGTTCGTTACTGAATTTTCTCTCTGTGTGTGTGTTACTTGCAATTTTTTTGTTTTAAATTTTGAGCCCTCCATTCGATAGAGCATCAAAAGTCATCTAAAGATGTGATGGATATTTTTGCCTCACTCTTACCGTTCCCAAGATATTACCAAAAAAGTTCCGAATTCGGAAGATTTAAGAAGCCATATCTCGGGAACCGTAAGTCATAGAGAAAGCATATTAGTGTTGATCAATACCTAAGAGAATGATGAACATTTTGGTTCTAAATAGCAACCGGTGGCCACTGGCTAACTGGCAACCGTTCCCCAAATATTGGCCAAAAAAGTTCAGATTTCGGGAGATTTAAACAGGAACCGTAGGAACCGTAAGTCCTAGAGACATAATATTTTGCGAATTTTTTTACTTGTGAGCCCTCCATTTTAAGTATGTGTCTTCGTAAAACATGTCGTAGAAAGTTTTAACAGGGCTCTTAAAGAAAATATATGGAAAAAGTTTAGTACTCAAGGAAATTATAAATGGATGGCTATATTACAAGAATTGTTTAATGAGTATAATAATATAATACATAGAACAATTGCTATAAAGCCTGTAGATGTTAATAAGAAAAACGAATTTTTTTTAAAGTTCATTCTGCCAATGCTCTTGGAGCATTCTCAACTGGTTTTATATTGGCATTAATAGAATAAAATACGTATTAGTTCTCAGTCCTTCCCGCTGTTCTTGTGGTTACCACGTGTGTCATCAGTGGTTACATTACAGGTGGGTATTAGAAGGATCAAAATTTATTAGCGTAAGTTGAATTTAGGTGATGATGTATGTTCCTAGGTTTGTTTTGATTTTTCTGTTTGTATTTAGAAAATATATTCCTGTATTACGAAAAATATGTAAAAATACATTAAAATGATTTACATTTGCAGCATTGTTGTGCAAGTTGATGGGGTGAGCAGCAGTTGAAATGGAAACTTCAGGCATAAAGATGAAGAACCTGCAACAGAAGAAGTCACCAAAGAAGATTAACAATTAGGAGTGTCAGAGTTCCATTTTAGGTGAATTTTCACGAACTCCTAATCTCAAAGCCAAAACTTTGAAGAAAAAAAAACGGAAACTGTACCCAATCAGACCTCCAGTTCTCGACTTGGTTAAAAGTGTAGCTAATTATGATAACAATGAGACACAACTGACACTAGATCACCCAGTTCTGAAAGCTATTGTAAAGAAAATATCCAAATTGCGGAATGAGATAAAAACAAATGAGAGAATGTTGAAAGTAACCAGAAGAGTGAATATAAATGGAATAAGTAAGAAAATAAACGTGAACTGGACTAGGCAAAATCGTAATGTTTTGGAAGATAATTTCGAACAAGAACACTTAGACGCCCTAAATTCAGCTACTGAAGAGTATATCTCTTATGATATGGAGGAAGCAATACAATATTGTGGAAGACAGTCGGCTGTGAAAATATATAACGAGTCTCACAAATTAAATCACAGTGACCGGAAAGCAAAGAAACGTAATAGGAAAACCAAAATTTAGATATGATCTCTCCTTGATCAAAGAAACAAACAAGAAGAGCTTCAAAAGATATGAATGAAAATCCGGAAACTGGGAACAATCAAAATAATAAAAAAGCATGGTTAGTTACATCTTTGAGAGTCAAAGCGAACTACAACATAGCCTACCGAAAATGAAAAAGAAGAAGCACTCAAAAGATTTAAACAAGGAAAATGATTTAGTAAATCTCGACTCAAATCAATCAGGAAATAAATACAATATTGTAAAAGACATCCGGCTGAAGAAATGGATAACAAGTCTGACAAATTAAATCAAAGTGTCCAGAGAGCAAAGAAACATAATGCAAAGGACACAGATGTGAAAGATGATCACAGAAAGACCAAAAACAACAAAAGTGCAGATGAAATTGCTGAGGAGGGAAACGAAAAAAGTACCGTGGAAAATTCTCCACCACATTTGACTAAGAATCATGAATCTCATTCAGTGGAAATATCGTCATCCAAGCGCAATTCGAGACAGAAATTGAAGAATACAAAACGACCATCAGTCGATTTTAATGATTCCTTAGAAGTGAAGTAGGATGATCATGCAAGGAAAGGATTCGATAATGAGAAAGAATTATGTTCTGAGTTGAACGTAAATGTTCTGAGTATACGTTTCTCTTTCACTTCAATATTGCGTGTCCCAGAAAGAACTACATTAAGGTTAGGATGGGGAAATCATGGGTCAATATAGGAATTATATATCTCTAAAGTCGCAATCACACTTAATTGTTTGCTTACTTTCACAAAACATAGAAACACAAAATTTCGCATAGATGTTCATCATGTGACGTGAGTAACGGGATAATTCCGATATCTTGAAATAGACAACATTTTCCATGTAAATGAAGTGTCGAAGTTTTTCGTCGTTTCGAAATACTGGTTTTTATAGTAGTTGCAGACGTAGTAGAAACGTCATATTTTGTCAGACAGTGAAGCTAGGAATATAATTTGTGCTAGAAAAAGAGCATTAAAATTCGTTTTCGTTTGGGGAGACAAATCGAGAAAATGTGAAATTTTTAATGGCTGTTGCTAGAATTTCAAAATTTCGAGCGTATGTTTATTCTGATGCGTAGTCTCCGAATGCGTGCTTAAAATTGAAAGAAATAGTCTTCTTCGGTGCAAGAAAGTGCTAGGAGTGTTTTATGCGTGCGTCTAATTCTAGACTACTTGTAGATATGGTGCAAACACGAAATTGCGTTCAAATGTATAGATTGCAGCGTAAGGGGAAAACCGGACATGTTTGAAAAGTCGCCATCTTCGGTACAATATGGCGGCTGAAAAATTTGTAAGCATGATAATTGTAAGTTGTGCTCAAGGTAGGTAGGTCAGGTTCTCCAATATTATTAAAGATGATGTGAAGTTTAAGTGAAGAAACAAATCATTGGTGAAGTCGCCATCTTGAATGCAAAATTGCCATATTTTTGAATTGCCTTCATTTGGCCTGTTATGTAGTATGTTGAGGGTAATAGAACAAACAGAAATCAACGTAGTAAGTTGGCTCTGCGATTGAATTCCGCTCGAGCCGGCGAGCAAAGAACATCGTGGAGTAGTTTGACTGTGTTAGGTCTGTTTGTTGTACTCCTGCGAACTTGTGTGCTCTTACAGTTTCTCGTTCTTATTGGTTGGGCCAGTTAGTGCCTCCCAGTGAGTGAGTTCAGTGTTTTTTGCTGTTGCTTGTTTCTGAGTAATTATGGCTTACAAAAAGGACCTGCAATTTAAATTTGTCTTTGATAAAAAGTTCCGCAGTTCACGCCCGACTTCCAGTAAAGTTTATCAGTGGTTAAGTGAAACTTTTCCCAGCATTTTTGACAATATTAGTGCTCTTCAGTTACACGCCGAGTCTTATAGTATTTATCTGAAATTTAACAATGTACAAGCGTATGAACAGTTTGCTTCTAGTGCCCCTGATTCTGTGGTCTTTCATCATGCCGATGGAATTTCTAGCACTGTAAGGATTGTTCCAGCGGAAACCCCAATAAAGCAGATTAGGATATACGACTTCCCTTTGGAGGCTCCATTACAGTTACTTCAAGAACATTTTAGTGCGTATGGAAAGGTGCGTCAAGTGGGACTCCAATTTTGGGCAGCTCCTGTTCCCCCAGGAATTGATAGTGGTATCCGCATTATTCATATGGAACTCCAGAAACATGTCCCGTCACGTTTAATAGTACAGGGCTATAAAGTGGGTGTATCCTATGATGGTCAAACTATTACTTTTTTTTGTTTGTTTGCCAATCTCATTTACATACGATCTCAGTTTGTCCGTTGAAAAAATCAAAACCTGTAAGTGCGAAACTGGCCCCTGTCTCTATTCAAATGACTGAACTTGGAAAAGTGCAACGTTCCCTTCTGTCGTCACAGCCTTTGCAGGTTCGAGCAGATGTCCACCAGGAACCTGCTCGGGGTCCCCCAGAAGTTTCTTTCTTGAACGATGAGGGTGAGTTTCCTGAGTTACTAACATCACGCCCAGTATCGCTGTTATCATCAGAATAACACATTTCGGCGGAGGCAGTGCCAAATGTACTACCCCCGATAATCCAAGAGCCGCCACTGGATGTTGTGCGCCCAGTGCCAGCTAGAGTTTCACTCCCTGATACTCTTCTGGGGTCGAGTGACTCCTCTTTAGTACAGGCAGAAGCTTTCCTTTCTCCTACAGTTCCTCACGGTGATGTTTCTGTTTTTCCTGATCCCGCTTCGCAACAAAAAAAGACGACGAGTATCAAGGTCATCTACAAGGAAAAAAGAATTGAGTTTACTTCTTAGTGCAGTTACAGGAACGGATAAAACTGACTCACGTGACCCAAAATCGCAAGTGCATGCTATTTCTGATTCGGAACTCACGTGAGTGTAGGTGTGTCTGTCCTTGGAATTCTTATTCTCACAGCGAGCATTTTGTAGCAACAGGTTGGTTATGTATGTATGTTTATTTATGTTTCTCTTTTGTGTTACGGGACTACAGAGCTCTATATTAGAAGAAGTGCCATGGGTGAATAGAGAATTCTCCCTTGTGTGCGCAGAAAACAATTTTCATTTTCATAGTGAGTATATTATTGTTGTTATTTTTTTCTTTCTTTGTACCGATATGTGCGCGGTAAATTCATTTACAATGTTAGCTCTTAATATCCATCGCATCAGTTCAGCGTCTAATAAAGCCCTCCTTAAACAATTTATTGAGCACCGTCACCCCGACGTATGTGGTATCGTTGAACTGACTTTTTCGTCGTTAGACTTTCTTAGTGACTACCACGCAATAATTAATTGTGAATCTTCTACAGGGGTGGCTCTTTCGGTAAGGAAGGGTCTTACGTATGATAGAGTGGCATTATCTCCCGATGGGAGGGCAATACGTTGTTACATTCAAAATATTTGTTAAATTCTACTCTATGCGCCTTTGGGCTATCTCATGGTACGAGAAAGGGAACAGTTTTATGAGCACACCATCCCGTCTTTAATTCCGCCCGACATTAATCAGTGTATTTTGATCGGTGATTTTAATGCTGTAATTAACCCCCAAGATTCTCTCAACCCTTCACCTCCATGCTATGCGTTAGTGGCGCTTGTGGGAGCTATGCAGCTACAGCATGCGCTCAGTGTATCCAACTCGCCGCATGCGTTCACCTTCTGTGGGTCGACAAATAAGAGTCGCCTCGACCGAGCGTACTTAACGGCACCTTTAAGTTCGACGGTGGTCCATTTGCTAACTCTTCACTTGCCGTTTTCAGACCATTCAGCCATTAAAGTGGCTTTTAAATTGACGTTTTTCATACTTACAGCACGAGGTTCTTCTTTTTGGAAAATTAATACGGAAGTTATATCACGAGAGGAAGTGGTGGAGTTAATCCAATGTTATCGGGATTGCTGCCAGAGTAGGTGTTGCTGTGCTGAGCTTTCGTTACCATACAGCGGCAACATCTTCAGAGCTATGTGTTGAAGTGTGCTGGTCGTACAGATTATATAGTGGTCTTTAAGAATCGCTGTGTTCCTATTGGTTGTTTTTGTTGGCCAATGGCGTGCTCTGATTTTGCTGGTGGAAACTGCTCTCTGATTGGCTGATAGTTCTTTTCGTACTGAGAAGCTGGAACCAGATGTCAGGTAGATGATAACCTTCGTCTCTGTTGATGGATGGCTTGTATGTACGGATGAATAAAGATTCATGTATTTTCCTGTCTCAGAACTGTTTACTTTTCTTTAGTACTTCAATTTGGTCCCACATGGCCGTATGATTGTATTGTATGCAGTGTTCATCTATTGCAGATTTTTCGGGTTGTTTAAGTCTGGTGTGTCGCTGGTGTTCTTTCATTCTGTCTTCAATGTTTCTTCCTGTTTCACCTATGTAAGTGGCGTTACATCCTATAGATGCCTGGTGTCTTTAATCCCAATGAGTCTTTTGCACTTGGTAGTAAACTCCTGATCTTCGGTGGAGGGCAGTGTACCGTCTTGATGTTGAATTTCTTCAATAGTCTTGCTAGTTGGTTGGAGGTTTTTCCCATATATGGAATAAGTGCAATATTTTCCTTGTCTGCCGTGTTGTCTTCTTTTGTGGTGCAATCTCTGCTACTGTATTTTCTTATGGCTGTGTTGATCTGTTTCGACGAATATTCGTTGAATTTGAATACTGTTTCCAGGTGAGACAGTTCTGTGCTTATATTATCTGGATCTGCTATTTGGTATGCTCTGTGTATTAGAGTATTTAACACCCCCATCTTCTGTGCAGGATGATGAAAACTGTGAAGGATGATGATAATACGACCCATAGTTAACACTATAGGAGGCCCCACGTACAACCTGGCCAAGAAATTAACAGGACTGCTACAGCCACTAACAGGAGAGTGTACACACCATATCAGAAACTCCAGCCATTTCGTACAACTGCTACACAGCATCAAGACAAACGCAGATGACATACTCGTCAGCTTTGATGTGGTTTCTCTCTTTACGAGGGTACCACTGGAAGATTCTATTAAACTCCTGGAATCGCACTTCAGCAAGGATATAGTACATCTCTTCAGACACACCCTAACGTCTACCTACTTCAGTTACCAAAACAATTTCTTTGAACAAAGTGATGGTGTGGCAATGGGCTCTCCTCTCTCTCCAGTAATAGCGAACTTCTATATGGAGTATTTTGATCACAAAGCGCTAGAAACAGCAACATACAAACCTACAGTATTCTACAGATATGTAGACGACACATTCGTCATATGGCCCCATGGCAGACAGAAACTCGACGAATTCCTGCAGCATCTGAATTCTATACACCGCAACATCCAGTTCACAATGGAAACAGAAACAGAAGGAAGACTCCCGTTCCTGGACGTACTCGTATACAAGAAGCCAGATGGAAGTCTAGGCCATTCAATCTACAGGAAACCCACACACACTGATCTCTACCTCGATGCGACCAGTTTTCATCATCCTGCACAGAAGATAGGGGTGTTAAATACTCTAATACACAGAGCATACCAAATAGCAGATCCAGATAATATAAGCACAGAACTGTCTCACCTGGAAACAGTATTCAAATTCAACGAATATTCGTCGAAACAGATCAACACAGCCATAAGAAAATACAGTAGCAGAGATTGCACCACAAAAGAAGACAACACGGCAGACAAGGAAAATATTGCACTTATTCCATATATGGGAAAAACCTCCAACCAACTAGCAAGACTATTGAAGAAATTCAACATCAAGACGGTACACTGCCCTCCACCGAAGATCAGGAGTTTACTACCAAGTGCAAAAGACTCATTGGGATTAAAGACACCAGGCATCTATAGGATGTAACGCCACTACATAGGTGAAACAGGAAGAAACATTGAAGACAGAATGAAAGAACACCAGCGACACACCAGACTTAAACAACCCGAAAAATCTGCAATAGATGAACACTGCATACAATACAATCATACGGCCATGTGGGACCAAATTGAAGTACTAAAGAAAAGTAAACAGTTCTGGGACAGGAAAATACATGAATCTTTATTCATCCGTACATACAAGCCATCCATCAACAGAGACGAAGGTTATCATCTACCTGACATCTGGTTCCAGCTTCTCAGTACGAAAAGAACTATCAGCCAATCAAAGAGCAGTTTCCACCAGCAAAATCAGAGCACGCCATTGGCCAACAAAAACAACCAATAGGAACACAGCGATTCTTAAAGACCACTATATAATCTGTACGACCAGCACACTTCAACACATAGCTCTGAAGATGTTGCCGCTGTATGGTAACGAAAGCTCAGCACAGCAACACCTACTCTGGCAGCAATCCCGAGGACATTGGATTAATAGTAGACGCCAGCAAAGCTTCAAGATCAAGTGGTGGAGTTGTTTGCTACTAAGTTTGTCTATTGGTGTAGTATGAAAAAAATATTATTCGACTGTCGGATCATGGTGGAACGTATATTGTAAGCGCAAAATCCGTCGTTTTTTTTCAATGGCGCGGTAGAATCACGTGCGAGGACAATTGTCTGTCGCACGAATTTTTTTTATAGTGCTCTTTGTGAACTTTGGGTGGCTTCTGCTTCCCTGGAAAATTTAGCACGTATTAACGATCTTAAATTCCGGATGAAACAGATTTACGCACATTCCTTACTGCAAGCTTATTTTTGTGAGGATTTCTACCATTGTTTCCCAGAGGAAACTGCGTCTATATGTCACGTTGACCACCTGCTACGAAAAAGGCGGTCGACTTTCATCCCTTCACTTGTTAAACATTATGGGACGACTACGAACGATGTTTTCCAGATTTTACATGAATTAACGCGCTATTATACCGCGTCTGCGAGTGCAAAGCCGACTGATTATGCTTACGGAACGGAATTCTTGTCCACGTTACCCCACCAACTCACGGATCAAGGTCAGGCGTTAATGAGTCCCATCACCGAAAATGAAATTTTCAATGTTCTCAAGAAAGCTAAAGGTCGCAGTGCCCCTGGAATAGATGGCTTGAACATAGCATTTTACAAACGTTATTGGCCATATCTCAGTGCAACGCTCGTCACTCTCTTTAACGATTTATTATCGGGAGTCGCGTTTTCGCACAACACCGTCGTCCTTGTACTTATTTCTAAATCATCTTCCGCACGTGAGGTTTCAGATTTCCGACCTATCTCTTTATTGCCGGTTGACCTCAAACTATTTACGAAGGTACTCACCTCGCGACTACGACCAATTATTCGCCGCTATATCAGTTCTTTTCAGGCGGCACTCCACGAGACCCATAACCTTCAGTACACTTTACGTTCACTCAGAGATCTTTTTGCGTATTTTCATTCCCGTCATGTGCCGGCGGGAGCACTGGCTGTGGACCTGGAAAAAGCGTATGATAGCGTCGATCATGGCTTCTTAGCGTTAACTTTTGAAGCCTGGGGATTCTCGTTAGCTTTCCGGCGGTTCAAATCCAATCTGTATGCTACAGCAAACTTTCGCATTCAGATTAATGGCCATTTATTCCCCGTTATTCAGTTACAACGAGGTTTGTGCCAGGGATGTAGTTTGACGCTCTTTGCATTGGTGCTAGACCCTTTATTTCGGCGGTTGGCCACATTATCGCCTCCTGACCCCTCTATGTTTCGCAGCCAAAATATCTTTGCGTATGATGATGATCTGAACATAACCGGAGTGGATCCCGGGGTTATGATGGAATGTTTTCCAATTTTGCAGCGATTTTCGCGTTGTTCCGGTCTCCACTATAATACACGTAAGACTCACGTTCTACAGTTTCATGGTTTTCATTTACCTACTAGTGACCCCGGTACACCACCTTTACCTCATGTCACGTCTTTAACAATCCTAGGAATTCCCTTTAGTCCTGTCCCACTCAGCATTATGATGAGATTTGGTCCCCACTGTTATCACAAGTGCGTCAACTGTTGTATTCCATGCGTTTTCGAAGACTACATCTATTACATCGTATTCAATTTATTAACGTTTATGTGACAACCAAATTGTGGTACCGGGCGAAAGTCTACCCAATACCGGAGCTGTACGCACGTAAGTTTGAATCCCTGTTTCTTTGGCATATTTGGCGCGGTTTCTTTTTACGCATTCCCCGTACTGCACTTTACCTTCCGCGTTTCCGTGGGGAATTAAGTCTCGTTCACCTTCGCCTTAAATGCCAAACTTTGTTTATGTGCGACTTCTATAATGCTCTTCTCATTGGAGACTCTGTAACACAACGATGGATTCGTTGCTTCTGGCCGAGTTATGAATCTCCTCTGAACCCTCCTTTTATACAATTTGAGGCCGAGTGTCCGTCCTATGTTTTGACCTTAATTCGTAATTGGACCTACGCTGGGATGATCATCGACCCCGTCCGTCACAATGCCCGTACATTATATGGTATTTTTTTAGAGTTAACATATCCTCAGACACGTCTTAGAATACTCCATTTCCCGCAGGTGATTTGGCCTCAAGTCTGGGTCAATATTTTTGATGCTGTGTTACCTTCTTATATACAAGGGGCCTGGTTTAAAGTTGTTCATCAGCTTATTCCTGCTCGTGCGCGTTTATTCGCAGTTCACCGCGCACCCGATGCGATTTGTGAAAGATGCAATGAAGAAGATACATTGGACCATCGTTATACGCAGTGCGTAGGTGCGTCCTCAATCTGGAGAAGTTTGACGGCAATGTTAGGTCTTATTAGCCGCCGTCCATCACATCAGTTCACTGTTGATTTCTTGCTACTTCCAGATTTTTGTTTTTTCCCACCAGTAAAACATCATGCAGTGCTCTTCCTAATTGCCTGTTCAATAATTTATGTTCAGCGCTACACGCCTTTGTTGGATGCATGCACGTACTTTGATTTCTCGCGACGCACTCGCCGAAAGCTCTTCCCTCCCGAGGTGGACCGGCGTCTCTTCAGTCGGTTTTTAGAGGTGGTGTTGCTATAGGCTCTTTCCTTCCCGTACGTGTGGATATAGGGGAGTATGTAGACGCTACCTTTTTTTAATAATTTCTTTTATATTTTTTGTAATATGCTGATTTTTTCTTTTTCTTATATGTTAATGTTCATTAAGTACGGCTATTCATAGAAGTAGTAATGGGGTCACTTGAGGAAACTTTTTGGCCCCTGGGTCCCTGCCTCAGGACCCATGGTCCCTGGCCGGGGTCAATGACCTAGGGGTACATAGGACCAGCCCCTCTAAATTTTGGCAGGGGTACCATGGCCCACCCCCTAAATTTTGGCAGGGGTACATAGGACTACCCCCCTTAAATTTTGGAAATTGCCAAATCTAAAAATTTGGTATGGTAGCCTAGGACCATAGTATGTACCTCTATCAGTATTGGGTGTCTATGTCGTTCCCTTTCATGGGTAAAAAATTGCCAAAAAAGTCAAATTTCGGGGGTTTTTGACCTAATTTATCCCCTTGGATGAGGTGTTATTACCCTATAGGGTTATATGGGCGTATACAGGGGTCCATTCCCTTTCATAAGACATGGGTATATTAATGCACCCCTTGAAAAATTTGGGAGGGGTACCTTGGCCCACCCCTTAAATTTTGGAAATTGCCAAATCTAAAAATTTGGTATGGTAGCCTAGGACCACAGTATGTACCTCTATCAGTATTGGGGGTCAATGTCGTTCCCTTTCATGGGTAAAAAATTGCCTAAAATTCACATTTCGGAGGTTTTTGACCTAATTTATCCCCTTGGATGAGGTGTTATTACCCTATATGGTTATATGGGCGTATACAGGGGTTCATTACCTATCATAAGACATGGGTAAATTAATACACCCCTTGAAATTTTTGGGAGGGGTACCTTGGCCCATCCCTTCAGTTTTGGAAATTGCCCAATTTCAACATTGGGTATTATAGTACAGGACCCTAATATGTATTATGATAAATTTGGATGGTCCACCTCATTCCCTTTTAGGGGTAAAAAATTGCCAAAAATTCAAATTTCGGGGGTTTTTGACCTAATTTATCCCCTTGGATGAGGTGTTATTACCCTATATAGTTATATGGGCGTATACAGGGGTCCATTACCTTTCATAAGACATGGGTATATTAATGCACCCCTTGAAAAAATTGGGAGGGGTACCATGGCCCACCCCTTAAATTTTGGAAATTGACCAATTTAAACATTTGGTATTATAGTACCGGATCCTAATATGTATCATGATAAATTTGGATGGTCTACCTCGTTCCCTTCTAGGGTACAAAATTGTCAAAACTATAAACGTAAGCAATACGTTGTACCACGTGTTTGGTTTTCGACCTAATTTATCTCCTTGGATGAGGTTCTATTACCTTATATGATTATATGGTCATGTATAGGGGTCCATTACCTATCATAAGACATAGGTACATTTGTGCACCCCCGGTAGGGGTACCTCGGCCCACCCCTTTAATTTTGGAAATTGCTCATTTTATATATTTGGTATTATAGTACTGGACCCTAACATGTATTATGATAAATTTGGGTGGTCCACCTCGTTCCCTTTTAGGGGTACAAAATTGCCAAAATTTTAGTACAACCACGTGTTTGGTATTTGGTACATTTTATCCCCCTTTGATGAGGTTCTATTACCTTATATGGTTATATGGTCATGTATAGGGGTTCATTATCTATCATAAGACATAGGTACATTGGTGCACCTCGGGAGGGGTACCTTGGCCCACCCCTTAAATTTTGGAAATTGCCCAATTTAAACATTTGGTATTATAGTACAGGTCCTCAATATGTATCATGATAAATTTGGATGGTCTACATCGTTCCCTTTTAGGGGTACAAAAATTGCCAAAATATAAACGTTGTACCACGTGTTTGTTTTTTGGTCCATTTTATCCCCTTTGATGAGATCCTATGATTACAAGGGGTCCATATCCTATCATAAGACATGGGTATATTGTTGCACCCTTCTTAAATTTTGGCAATGGGGGTCCACTGAAATTGTCCAATTTAAGCATAGTACAGGACCTCAATATGTTTCGGTGGTCCTATTTTCAAATTTTTAAGTACAACCACGTGTTCGCTTACTGACTCAATTTATCCTATTTGATAAGGTATGGACGGTATCTCCTTTCAATTTGGTAGTACCCTTCGGGTGTAGTACGGTCACGTGATCAATGATTTGGTTTTGATGCGCGACGAGGTCCCTGGTCAATGTTCTCTAGGAATTAGGTGGAAACTTTGTCCAGGGTTCTCGTCTTATATCGCACAGTTCTTTAGGAGAATCTGATAACGTTGTATATGGAATGGACAATAAAAACACATAAATAAGTATAAATTGTATTTTATTCATTTTTCTGGTTTCTTCTTTTTCTTTCTTATTGACAATGTTTGTATATTGAGCTGGGTTTCTTCATTAGACCGCCTCCTCTTCTTGATTGTAATGATTTGTTTCCATGTTTTGCAGCATAGCACCCGTTTGCAAAGCTTCGTATTGTGAATTCTGTAAAAAAGAACGAGGAAAAAGATGATTAGTATAGAAATAGATGATGATTAAACAAATACACTTACAATGATAAATATGATAAAATTACCTGGAAGGTATATTGCAGCAGTCTACGATCATTAACCGTGGGTACTGTTGTGAACAAATATTGAATTTCACGCAGAGATTTTCCTTGGGCTTTACAGCACAAATAAAAATAAGCATAATAGCCACATACGGATGAACCAAGACTTTGCATTTGGCTATTATTATATTTATAGTACATACAATGAAGTTTTAAGAATGCAACATGTTGTGGTACATAAGGAGGAAGGCCATAGCTGTCAAAATATTCTCCAACACCGCGATGATCAATATAAATTGCAATCCAATGGCTTCCTAGTTTTGTGGATGGATCTGTATTTACAATCATTGCCAGAGGAAGAGAAATCCGTGAGGGTAACTCATCGCTTGCAAATACCCCGGTAAAATGATTTCTGAATAATGGACTACCGTGTAAAGCACTAGCTAATTGTAATGTATTCAACATCGTGAATGGAAATGATACATAACGTATACGTACCTTGTAATTTAAAAGTCCAGGATAATGTTGCGCTGGTGGTCGATCTCTAGGAGTGAGGAAAACTCTCCATACACAATACAGTTTGCAGGTGCTGCTAATTTCTCTTGGAAATGAACTTCCAATCGGATGGCGCCATGTCGTTGTAAATTCCAATAGTGACAATCTCCAGCAGAAGAATCGGGAGTTAGGTCAAATACAAACAGTGTATATCCATTCTTGTAGTCGGCTCTTGAAATTGTATTTCCAGTATTGGTAAAATGTATGCCAGAGCCTGAGAACAATGTGTGGTACGATGAAATGTAGAGATTTTCTTCAAAGTTGGGTTGCAATGGTTTTGAAGGTACAGCTTTTCCATCCACGTACAATGTAAAGAAATTAATGTTTAGATTTTGAAATTCAAATGGATTGGTGGTAATAGTTCCACTGGATGCTTCATTCGATGTAAATCCTACAATAATACGATTTGGCAATGTTCCCATAAACAGGTTATCAATAGTTTTGGATTGTATATCCTTCGGGATGGTAAATGATTTCATTTGAACCCTTGTCAGAGGATACTTTGCCGGTGTAGATTGTAAAATTTTATTGTGTGCCAATTTGACACTAGGGCTGATGCTGACTTTTTTCACCTGCAACGATGCATCTAGAATATTGATTTTTGCATTGACACCACTTTCACCGGCCATGAGACAAAAGTTTGGTTTTGCAGGAATAAGTTTCACACGTAATTCCACTCCATGAATTAAAAATTTATCTTGATTAAAAATGTCACAATGAAGATGTCCAATCATATCGAATTTCATACTTTGTTTTGTCAGTTCATAGCGTTGTTGAAATCCTTTGTTCTCACTTGTGGTTGCGTTCATATGACCAGCCGTATCTTGATACCACATTGCTGTTTGTAAATGTGTATTTTTAGCTCCATCACTATAATTGAGCAGTTTTTCCAGGTACGAACGATATGGATGATTATGTGACGGAAATGAAATCAGTTTATTGTTCAAGTAGATTTGTACTTCACTAAACATAGCATTTAGAAAATCATTGACAGGTGCAATTGCTTTATCCGTATTGATGAAGGAGGAACCATCTGGTTTCACAATTTGTGCTTGGATGTACAATAAGGTTTGTGGCAAATCAATGTATTCATCACTGCTACCACTCACTACAAATTCTATTGGTGAATTTTCAGCTATTGAACTAATTGGTTTGTAGCCAATAATACGATTGTCCAGAACACTGGTTTGCGTGGGCAACGTTGAAAAAATGTCCAATTCAGTTTTTACACATTCACAGGATTGATGATGTAAGAAAGCCATCGTTGAATTAATCAAAAATATCTGGTGACGATGCCAATGATTTCTTCTTCTTCTTATGTGATAATTTACGTCTCTTTGTAGGATTGATGGTGTTGTTGATCGTTGGAAGGTCAACCTCAAACTGAGAGCAGTCATCCCATTTTCGTTTATGATATCCACTTCCCAGCATAGTTTTCAACTTATTTTTAGCTTTTTCTTGTAAATTTGTTTTTGCCTCTTGCATCCGTTGATGAAACGATTCTTCCAGCGGTTGATTCGAGATCACAACATCATTAATCATATTGGCACCTGATTTTAATAATTCTTTTCCCACAGTTTTAGCTCCTTGCTTCACAAGTGGTAACACTGAACGAAATAAGCCACCAAGGAAACTTCCAATGCCATGTCCTGCTTGATAGGGACTTCCCACATAGACGTTGCCGATACCGGACAGCGCTTGTTTTTGGTAGTATTGCAAATACGGATCAGTCATGACGACGACGACGGAAATGTAGTTTTGTGCACACCGTTCCAAAGGTGAATGGCATACGATGACCTGTGATATCCCTTATATCGATTTGTATTTGCTCAAAATTCATTTTTTCCACTGGAACATAATGTGCAGGATTAAAGATTTGTACTGCATGACTTCCAAAAGTATGATTCACAGGATCCATGTTGACAATTCGTAGCAAGGGTACCATTGTATCTCCAACAATGACAGATTCAATAATGTCACAATAGACGTACATTTGTGATGGTAAGCCTAATCGTACATCCGGTGTATATTGTCCCTTTTCCATATCTTTTAAATCACTTTTCGGGTCAAATCCAAGCATTAAACTAACACTTGGTGAGATTTGTACAGAAGTATGGATTTCCTTTTTGGGATGTCTTATGAGACATATATTATTAGTTGCGTCATGAGATATAAATAAATTGGTTTCTTTATGATGTATATTAATTGCATGAATAAGATCCCGTATATTGTTATAATAGCGTACAGGGATCGTTGCAACCTTCCACGGTTCTTGATCATTACTACTTGATGATTTGTTATATATTTTATTGTTTTTACTGTTAATGTTCAGCAAAGAATGTGGATAATGAATCTCTACAATTGCCACATCCCATTTCTGGCGAAACTCTACACGTCGTTGTAATTTCGTAATATATGAAGTCAATGTATTTTCTGGAAAATAATCCATGGAACTATTACTGGGAAGTGTAACGTAAAAATCTTGATCAGGTTCCATTCTTCTTCTTCTTCAATGAAGTTGCAGGGATCCACGAATTGAATGAGGAAGGATATCCTTTCCACTGGACGAGATACTCCTTTCTGCGACCTTTTGTTCTTGTACGTAATATTTTATCGATGAGGAACGTCGAAGGAAGCGGCACTGGTTGTAATTCTTCTCTGTAGAAAACACCATCGATGAGTTGATGATTTAAATCCTCTAGTCGATACACTGGTGGGTTTCTTGGTACAATGGCTTTTACTCTGAATATTTCCCAAGTCCAATTCTCGAGGTAACCCTTGTCAAAGATACGTTTTGTTTTACTTATACGAACAGTATCACCAACAGATAAATCCGTATCTTGTTTTGAACGTTGTAGCTTTTTGTCGTATAAGTTATGCCACACCTCCAGTAAATTGTCCTGAGAAACGTTTGCAGGTGCCATTTTAATACTGGAATGCCGACTTTCATTGTATGCTTTTACAAGTAAAGGCAATACTTTGATGTAATTGTATGTTTGATATTTGGTAAAGTATTTCCACATACGATGTTTCAATGTCTGATTAAATCTTTCTGCGATGCTGGCTTTAATATCTGGATCCGTTGTTGTAACATGTTGCACGTTTTGTTTCCTGAGAAACTTTTGTACTGTCTTGTTGGTAAATTCAGTTCCTTGATCACTACGTAGCACAATTGGTTTCCTTTCCTGGAAAATCATTTCAAATGCATTCACTATATCCTCGGCACTTTTTGATTTTAGTGGTACAGCCCACCCGTACCCACTAAACACATCAATCACTGTAAGAATATAGCGGTAATTGTCATTATAGTTTTGAAGTGATTGTAAATCATTTAAATCACATTCCCATTGATCATCAATATTGTTGACAAGATAAAAATCTCTACGGAAACGACGACGTACAGGACGATGTAACGTGTAGGTAGGTTGTTTGTTTAACCAAAGTTTTATTTTGGCTAGAGGTATAGATTTTCCTGTGGCTTGCCATAATTTCTTTGCAGTAGAAAACGATGCAGGATGTGCTGGATTGTAATAAATGGATTTCAACTTTTTGTTCATGGTTTGTACGTTGACCATTGTGGAATGATACGTTTTCTTTTTGGTCGGACTTCTAAAACATCATCATCATCTTCTTCTTCTTCTTCTTCTTCTCCGGAAGAAAATAATTCAGGTGCCGGTTTTGGTGGTGCAGATCCTTCAGATGCTGTTGTACTATTATGCTTGACAATATAGTTTAATCTTCGTGGATTACCAATCAATTCTTGAGGTATGTTTGACGATGCAAGGTAGTTGCAAAACAATTCCCAGCCTTGAGGATTAGAATGTTTCCTCGGTCGAGTCACATCACACATTAAATCTACAATATTGGATCCATGTAGTTTATTGTCGTTGATGTACACTGTTCCTTTATGATCCCATGTAATTGCGTCATCTTGTTTTAAACGACGGAATAGTAGTTCGGCTTTCTTACGATACATTTGTGGTATTGCGGCTAAAATTTCTTGTTTCGTGCTATCGTCAACATTCGGGACGTCACCATCAGGTTTCATTGATGTAATTGTAAGTGGTATTGGTTCTTCTTGTTTACGTATCACATAAAGATATTTCTGTAATATTCTATTGTACTGATTCCATTTTTCTTCATCACTTGGATACGATGTATTCAATATAGATTGCATTTCACGATCGAGATTAGATTCTCGATTTTCACTCACACGGGATGATGATGCATGCATTCGTTGAAGCATTTCTGGTGGCACTAAAACCATCTTCTTGCTATGTTCCATGAAGTTTATTGTTTAAACAAAATACTGGATAACACACTTCCTACAATAGGTGCAAGTAATGCAGGTAAGAATCCTCCTTGTTGTACGGCTAAATGTTTCTTCTTTTTATCCAATGATTTTGTATTGTCTACGAGATAGCGAAGCGTGTTCTTGTAACGCTTTAATCTTGACTTCTGCGCACTTGTCAGTGGAACATTGCCTTTTAAGACATTATAACAACATTCACAAATACTATGAATTAATGAAGCGTCTGCATTGGCAATAATAGCTTTACGCAATCTTGGTTTAGCTTTGTGCAGAGCACGTAGCAGATCAGCGTGTTTCACTGTAGGAGACATCGTGACAGACTAAGTCATTCTTTTCACATGCACAATAATTTAAACATGTTTTGTTGGTACGTAAACATAATGATGCAAATCGTCGGGAAACATATTTGTACGAAATCGCATTTTATCGGGTGTATCTTGTTTAAGATCCATCAGTAAATAGCCATGTGGATTTCTTGTTGCGTCTGCATAACTTTCTTGTAGAAACAGTGGATGCTCAGGCATGATTTGATAACTCATATGCTTGATTTGTGACTTGTCACGTGGATTTTTAAACAACACCAAATACGAACAATTTAAACTCATATTTCTATTTGCTTTACTTTGATGAAATACATTTTGTGTTATAAAAATCACACTAATATTTCGATGATGTGATCCTTTTGTGAACATATCAACAATATCACTATTCACTTCTCGCATATGGTCATCAATAATAATCAAATGTGGTCCATCTTGAGGCTGAAAATCTTTCATTCGTGGAAGTCCTTCGTGAAATTCTACTGGAACCGGCATTGTTGCATACACGTCTTGCCATTCAGCATAATACCAATATATCTTACGAAATTTTGCATTGATCATGCTTGGGAGATGTGACAGTAATCGCTTCACAAAATACGTTTTTCCACACCCACTAGGCCCTGCGAGAATACAGGTAAATGGATGTTTCCACTGTGTATCCATGATGAACACTAACATCTTGTTTCAAAAATGATGCGTATTTAAAGCGAGTACAACAATTCTTACACTCACTGGTGTGAAAAGGAAAAATCCGTTCATCTGTCTATTGAATAGTTGAAAACCGTTTATTTGTTAATCGAATAGTTGAAAACCGTTTATTTGTTAATCGAATAGTTGAAAACCGGATAAAGTTTAACGGTTAACCGTGAAAGCTGATCACTGTTTGATTTAAATTCTATTTGAAAATTTTTCGTTTCAAATTTGTTTTGAAATTTTTGTTTCAAAAATTTTGTTGAAAATTTTTTGTTTCAAATTTTTTTTTTTAATTTTTTCGTTTGAAATTTTTTTTTGTAAATTTATTCTTTCAAAATTTTTTGTTTGAAAATGTTTCGTTTCAATTTTTTTGTTGTTGAAAATTTTTGTTTTGAAATTTTTGTTTTCAAAATTTTGTTTGAAATTTTTTTCGTTTGAAAATTTTTAATTTTTTTGTTGCAAAATTTTTTTGTTTAAATTTTTTTTTGTTCGAAATTTTTGTTTTGAAATTTTTCGTTTCCAATTTTTTTTTTTTGTTTAAAATTTTTTTGTTTCAAACTAAAAAACTTTTTGTTTGAAATTTAAGTTTAAAAATGTTCGAATTTTTTGTTTAAAATTTTTTGTTTGAACATTTTTGTTTCGAAATTTTTTCGTTTCAATTTTTGTTTTCATTTTTTTTTAGTTTGAAAAGTTGAAAAAAAAAGTTTTAAATGCCAAGAATCTTTCCTAGAGAACATTGACCAGGGACCTCGTCGCGCATCAAAACCAAATCATTGATCACGTGACCGTACTACACCCGAAGGGTACTACCAAATTGAAAGGAGATACCGTCCATACCTTATCATCTTATAATAGGGAATGGACAAATATACATGATCATATAACTATATAGGATAATAACACCTCATCAAAGGGGATAAAATCGACCAAAAACCAAACACGTGGTACTACGTATTGCTTACGTTTATATTTTGGCAATTTTGTACCCCTAAAAGGGAACGAGGTGGACCATCCAAATTTATCATAATAAATATTAGGGTCCTGTACTATAATACCCAATGTTTAAATTGGGCAATTTCCAAAATTTAAGGGGTGGGCCAAGGTACCCCTCCCAAATTTTTCAAGGGGTGCATTAATATACCCATGTCTTATGAAAGGGAATGGACCCCTGTATACGCCCATATAACCATATAGGGTAATAACACCTCATCCAAGGGGATAAATTAGGTCAAAAACCCCCGAAATTTGACTTTTTGGCAATTTTTTACCCATGAAAGGGAACGACATAGACACCCAATACTGATAGAGGTACATACTATGGTCCTAGGCTACCATACCAAATTTTTAGATTTGGCAATTTCCAAAATTTAAGGGGGGTAGTCCTATGTACCCCTGCCAAAATTTAGGGGGTGGGCCATGGTACCCCTGCCAAAATTTAGAGGGGGTGATCCTATGTACCCCTAGGTCATTGACCCCGGCCAGGGACCATGGGGCCTGAGGCAGGGACCCAGGGGCCAAAAAGTTTCCTCAAGTGACCCCATTACTACTATAGAGCTGCTCTCTTGAGTTAATTCATAACGGCAGTTGTCCGGTTCTTGTTAAGTTAGTGTATGTTCTGTAGGTACAATAAAAACTCAACGGTAAAGGGTCTTCTTTCTAAGTAGTAGGTCTGGGTTTGATTCCCAGGCGAACCTTGTTTTATCTTGCGTTTTTTCTTATCACCGTTGCTTCGTTTTAGCAAAATAGTTTCTGTTGGTATTGCGTGAACAAAATATTTTCGTTATTACAGACATAGACGGAAAGGATATATTTATACGGTAAATGTTGAGATGGTCTCGAAACTAGGCAGTATGTTCGTGTGAAGCTTCGAGACGATACTCAACTATTTAAAAGGAAACATATGTAGCTTTAAAGATGGGGCATCACCAGTGTTTCTTTCAGAAACAATTTTCCATGGATTCACAGTTAGTATTCCCAGGGGCACTGCTGATAATATTCAATTTATTATTCTATTTACACGTATTATTTAGTCTCCTGCGGGGGCACTTTAAGAGCCCCAAGGAGGCAGTGTACCCCCCAAAAACATTTTGGAAAAATCATTGAACATCATTTCCATGATATAGTATCTAGACTAGACAAAAATACATTTTTCTCGCGAGAATAGTGTATGCTTCAAACCGGAAATGATTGCAAACAATCTCCCTTTTTATACTAGTCGTTTAGATACATGCGTATACCAAGTTTGAAGTCTATCCCACAGTAAAAAGGTATAAGACTATAAATTTTAAGGAAATACACACACACACACGCATATATATATATACACGCACCTCTTGACAATTGTCCCGTCGGCAGCGTATATAGTTATAATATATGAGATACGTGGAAAAAGTGTCCCTTTCGGTTCAGTAGTTTGTGTGCAGGACCGGTTGGAATGAAATGTGATGCATAATAGACTTAAGCTTATAAGCAAACAATATATGCTATAAAAATAAACTTTCAAAGAAAGAAAAAGTGAGAAAAAAATTGTTGGGAATCGAACCCAGGTCTCCTGCCCAGTAGCCTCACGTCATTCCCCTACACTACTGAATTCCTTAGATTTTCGACTTCCTACTTACTGCTCACATAGTACTGGTACGTAGCGGGCCGGCATCTATGGAAATATATACCTCTAAAGTCGCAATCACACTTAATTGTTTGCATAGTTCCACAAAACATACAAACACCAAGTTTTGAATACTTATTCGCCATGTGGTGTGAGTAACGGGAAAATTTCGATATCTTGAAAAAGGTGACATTTTCCATGTAAACGATGTGTAGAAATTTTTCGTCGTTTCGAAATGCTGGATTTTATAGTACTTGCAGACATAATAGAAACGTTATATTTTGTCAAGCAGTGAAGCTAGGAACATAGTTTGTGCTAGAAAAAGAGCATTAAAATTCGTTTTCGTTTGGAGGCACAAATCGAGAAAATGTGAAATTTTTAATGGCTGTTACTAGAATTTCAAAATTTCGAGCGTATGTTTATTCTGAATGCGTGCATTAGTCTCCGAATGCGTGCTTAAAACTGAAAGAAATAGTCTTCTTCGGTGCAAGAAAGTGCTAGGAGTGTTTTATGGGTGCGTCTAATTCTAGACTACTTGTAGATATGGTGGAAACACGAAATTGCGTTCAAATGTGTAGATTGCAGCGTAAGTAAGGGGAAAAATCGGACATGTTGGAAAAGTCGCCATCTTCGGTACAATATGGCGGCTGAAAAATTTGTAAGCATGAAAATTGTAAGTTGTGCTCAAGGTAGGTAGGTCAGGTTCTCCTATATTATTAAAGATGGTGTGCACTTTAAGTGAAGAAACAAATCATTGGAGAAGTCACCATCTTGAATGCAAAATTGCCATATTTTTGAATTGCCTTTATTTGGGCTGTTATGTGGTATGTTGAGGGTAATAGAACAAAGAGAAATCAACGTAGTACGCTGGGTCTGCGATAAAGGGTCTGCTTTCTAACTAGCAGGTCTGAGTTCGATTTCCAGGCGAACCTTGTTTTATCTTGCGTTTTTTTCTTATCACCGTTGCTTTGTTTTAGCAAAATAGTTTCTGTTGGTATTGCGTGAACAAAATATTTTCATTATTACAGACATAGAGGGAAAGGACATATTTATACGGTAACTGTTGAGATGATCACAAAACTAGGCAGTATGTTCCTGTGAAGCTTCGAGACGATACACAACTATTTAAAAAGATACATATGTAGCTTTAGAGATTAGGCATCACCAGTGTTTCTTTCAGAAACAATGTTCCTGACGATCACAGTTAGTATCCCAGGGGCACTGCTGATAATATTCTATTTATTATTCTACATACACACACACACACACACACACACACATATATATATATATATATATATATATATATATATATATATAGATAGATAGATAGATAGATATACGCAAATTTTGACAATTGTCCCGTCGGCAGCGTATATAGTTATAATATATAAGATACGTGGAAAAGTGTCCCTATCGATTTCATAGTTTTAGTGGCGGGGCCGGTTGGAATGAAAAGCCGTGTATAATAGACTTAAGCTTATAGGCAAACAATATATGCTATAAAAATAAACTTTCAAAGAAAGGAAAAGTGAGAAAAAACCGTTGGAAATCGAAGCCAGGTCTCCTGCCCAGTAGGCTCACGTCATTCCCCTACACTACTGACTTGCTTAAATTTTAGACTTCCTACTTACTGCTCACATAGTACTGGTACGTAGCGGGCCGGCTTCTGTGGAATTATATACCTCTAAAGTCGGAAATACACTTAATTGTTTGCATACTTCCGCAAAATATAGAAACAACAAATTTTGCATACTTATTCGTCATGTGATGTGAGTAACGGGAAAATTCGGATATCATGAAAAAGGCGACATTTTCCATGTAAATGAAGTGTCAAAATTTTTCGTCGTTTCGAAACGCTGGTTTTTGGAGTAGTTTCGCACATCATAGAAACGTCATATTTTGTCAGACAGTGAAGATAGGAACATTGTTTATGCTAGAAAAAAGAACATTAGAATTCGTTTGGGTTTGGCGGCGCAAATCGAAAAAAATGTGAAATTTGTAATGGCTCTGTCTAGGACGTTGAAATTTCGAGGTGATGTTTATTTTGATGCGTAGTCTGCGAATGCGCCCTTATACTTGAAAAAAATAGTCATTTTCGGTGTAAGAAAGTGCTAGGAATGTTATAAGGGGGCGTCTAATTCTAGACAACTTGTAGATATGGTGGAATCACGAAATTGCGTTCAAGTGTGTAGATTACAGCGTAAGTAAGAGGAAAAATCGGACATGTTGGAAAAGTCATCATCTTCGATTCAAGATGGCGGTTCAAAAGTTTGTAACCATGAAAATTGTAAGTTGTTCTCACGGTAGGACAGTCATGTTTCGCTATACTGTTAAGGATGAAGTGCAGTTTCAATGAAGAAACAAATCATTGGAGAAGTCGCCATCTTGAACGCAAAGATGTCATGTTGTTGAATTGGCTTGATCTGCCTTGTTATGAGCTATGTTAAGCATAATAGAACAATCATGAATCAATGTACGAGCAAAGCTCAGAGGTAACGTGTGGGGTTTCTAAGTAGCAGGTCTGAGTTCTATTCCCGACTAAACGGTTTTCTAATTTTTTCTTATCTCCATTTCTTTGTATTAGCAAAGTACTTTCAGTTCGTATTGCGGAAACTAAATATGTTCATTATTACATACGTAGAGGGTATATATATATATATATATATATATATATATATATATATATATATATATATATATATATATATATATATATATATATATACGGCAACTTTTGAGATAGTCCCGAAACGAGGCAGTATGTTCGTGTGAAGTTTCGAGACGATACTGAAGTATTTAAAATCAAACATATGTAGCTTTCTAAATGGAGCATCACCAGTGTGTCTTTCGGAAGCAATGTTCCGGGGCCGGGGGCACTGCTGATAATATTCTATTTGTTATTGTATTATAAACGTATTATCTTGATCTCCTCCAGGGGCGCTCTAAGGAGGCAGTGTTCCCCAAAAAGAGTCTGAAAGAAACATTAGGCATCATTTTCACAATATAGTGTCTATACAAGACAACAATACATTTGGTCTTGCGACAACAGTGTCTGCTTCAAACCGGAAATGGTTCCAAATATTTCTCTCCCCTTTTATATCCCTCGTTAAGATACATGCGTATACCAAGTTTGTAGTCAATACCACAGGTGGAAAGTATAAAATATTAATTTTAAGGAAATACACACACACACACACTCATACACACCTACACACACGGAAATGGGCACCTCTTGAAATTGTCACGTCGGCAGCGTAGATAGTTATAATATATAAGATACGTGGAAAAGTGTCCCTTTCTATTTAAAAGTTTTAGTGGCGGGACCGGTTGGAATTAAATGCATTGTATAATAGAATCAAGCTTATTGGCAATCACCTATGTTATAAAAATAAACTTTTAAAGAAAGAAAAAGTGAGAAAAAATTGTTGGGAATCGAACCCAGGTCTCCTGCCCAGTATGCTCACGTCATTCCCGTACACTACTGAATTCCTTAGATTTTCGACTTACTACTTACTACTCACATAGTACTGGTACGAAGCGGGCCTGCGTCTGTGGAATTATACCTCTAAAATCGGAATAGTAATCGTGTTATATATGCGTTTTTAGGATAATTGAGGAAATGATGTCTTGTTATTTGGTTGTAATAAGAAATGAGAAAGACACCATTCTAATACACTGTTCTACTATAATGCAGTAAGTTTTGTTGTTTAAGATGCTATAAACAAATTTTCTAAAAGCCTCCAATAATATTCATATTCTAAATTACCTATTAAATAATCGTCTTCATTGAAAATATAAGAGTAAAGATACAGGAAGACTGTATGTAATTGTCCAGTATATATAAACATTTCAAGAAGTCTTAACAAACTTCATATTTGTAAATTACCAACAAATTTATTCTTCATTGAAAATAGAAGACGAGAGATACAGGTAGACTGCAAGAAATTGTCCAGTAAATACGAAATATTTCAAAAAGTCTTGCTGCAGGTAATATGTTCTACTATGCCGAAGGATTCCATTATAAGGGGCTTTTCTATATTACAGTGCAAAAGTAGTGTTCTCTCAAATGTTACGAACAAATGTTTAGAAAGACTCCAACAATATTCATATTTGTAAATCACCTACAAATTGTAGTCTTCATTGAAAATACAAGAATAAATATACAATGAGACTGCAAGAATTTGTGCAGTATATATGAAACTTTTCAAGAAGTCTTGCTGCAGGTAATATGTACAACTATGTCCAAGGTTTCCATTATAATCTACTGTACTACATTACAGTACAAAAGTAGTGTACACTCAAATGCTATGAAAAAAATTTAAAGAATTTCCAACAATATTCATATTTGTAAATTACCTAGTAAATTGTAGTCTTCATTGTAAATACAAAAATAAATGTGCAGGAAGCCAGAAATATTTTCCCACTCTTATATCACAGATATGAATTACTTTTCCTGCAGGTAATATGTACAATTAACAACAACGACACTATTATAATACATTGTGCTAAATTACACTGCAAAACATAATATTAAAAATGCTACGAATAAATATTTAAAAGGCTGCAAAAATTCACATTTGTAAACAGTGAGTGTTTTCGGAAAATGCAAGGTTTAATAGGTAGGCGATTGCAAGACAGTGTCCGCTGTTTATGTTCCAGAAAATAAATTCCGTTATTATCTCTAACATGTATAGATGTGCGCAAAGTGTACATAATAAGCCATGTACATAATTGCCAGAGTAGAAGTAGTAATAGAGTTCTTTCTAATAAATTGTGTGTTTGCTGTTCAAAGTTAAATGGAAGAAATAATACCGGTTGAATTGAAGTATGTGTTGGTAGCAGGTGTCTGCTGTAAAGGAAAGTGAATTCCTCAGGGAATAGTTTTCTAGTACTTGACACCTCATGGCAAAGCCTTAGCGAGTTAGGACTTCTAAACTCAAAGTACTTGAGTTATCAAAAAATAAATAAATAAATAAATAAATAAATAAAAACGTGTAAAGATGTAACACTTCAATTTATTGAATATGTAAAATACTATAGAAAGACGTACAAAAGAGTCATAAAAACGGCAAAGCTTTTATACAGTACAAATTACATCATAACAGCGAGAAATAAAAGTAAAGCTATGTGGAAGTTAATCAATGGTAAGATGGATAAGGTAAAAACAAGAGGGATTGATGCAATAAAAATAAACTCTCAAGTAAAGAAATGAAATGAAATCTTTAAGTTTTACGTCCCACGGTATGCCGGCTAGGCTAAAGGAGACGGTGATAATGAGAGATGAATGAAATGGTGGAATGAAAAAAGTGGGAGGAAACGGGGGAACCCTGAGAAAACCCACGAGCATAGTGTTTGTCCACCACAAAGTCCACACGACGCGAGCTGGGATCGAACCAAGGACCCCAAGCACCGGAGGTGAACGCTGTAACACTGAGCCTTCGCGCCTTCCAAAAGTCTCAAGTAGTATGTAACCCAGATAAGATTGCAAACCATTTTAATAAATATTTCTTAACTTTAGAAACATTTAACCCAATCAAAATTGCTCATCAAGAAAATAACAGGAAGCTGCAGAGCGGAATACCTAAGTCGCTTTGTCTGAAATCAGCTACACCAGAGGAAATCTTACAAATAATAAAAAGTTTAAAAAGTTCCACCTCTCCAGATTGGAATGAAGTGCCATCCATGGTTGTAAAGGAAAGTTCTCTTCTTATTGCACATCAACTCTGTCATACAATAAATCATTCATTTTTGACAGGAATTTTTCATACGCGGCTTAAGTTAGCGAGAATTACACCTGTGTATAAAGAGGGAAGTAAATTGGAGTTAAATTATTATCGTCCTATTTCAGTTTTGTCGTGCTTTTCTAAAATATTTGAGTTAGCAACGAGAGCGCGACTAAATAACTTTTTCCTTTTAAATAACATAATATCCGCAAGTCAACACGGGTTTCAAAGTCAGAAGTCAACCAACACTGCAATCTTTAATTTAATCTCTGATGTAGCACTGGAAATAAAGGAAAGCATATAATTGGTAATTTTGTTGATTTATCTAAGGCGTTGTATTCTATAGACCATGGTATTTTGTTAGAAAAATTGTATTCTTATGGCATCAGAGAGGTAGCAAACAATTAGATAAAGTCGTATTTATCTGAACGTAGTCAAACTGTTGGCATCTGTAAAGAGGTAAATGGCAGAAGAAAAATGTTTAAATCATCTATAATGAAAGTAACAAAAGGAATACCACAAGGATAAATATTGGATCCTCTTTTGTTTGTTGTATATATTAATGATTTGGTTAACAGTCTAGGCTGTGTGAAGTTAACATTGTATGCTGATGGCTTAAATGTTCTTGTAGTGGAGACTCAGTAAATGAAGCAGAAAGGCTCACTACAAAGACGCTAAAAAAAATATTAGTTGGTTAAACATAGATAAATTAACTATGAATTTAGGAAAAACTAACATTGTCAAATTTCGATTCCTGGACCAAAGAAATGAACTTTTACCAATAACTGTAGACACTGTAGAATTATGTCAAACAACATCTATTAAATTTCTATGAGTATTTGTTAATGAAGATTTAACATGGAATACTCATGTTGAATACATTAATACTAAACTCAGTTCACTGTGCTTTGCATTCCGTAGGTTGCAAGGTAGTTTGTGCAAGGAAGCTGTCATGTCCTTATATTATAGAAAGATTTTTTCGATAATAAACTATGGTATTATATTTTGGGAGAAGTGCTAGCACATTGCGAATGCAGAAAATAATTATTAGAATAATGTTTAGTATACCTGAACAATCCTTATGTAAAAATGTTTTTTTAAAAATATAAATTATTGACATTACCTTGTTTATATATATCGTACAATTATGTATGTAATCGAACACAAGGATCTATTTATATTAGCTAATACGATTCACTCATACAATACTAGGCAGAATTGTAATATGTATATTATCCAGCAGAACTACGCAAATTTCAGCAAAACTGTATATATAAATTGTATAAAATTATATAACAAGTTACCAACAAAGTATAAAGACATTAACGAAAAACGGATATTCAGAAATACTCTGTTAGAATTATTGTTAGAAAAAGCTATTACTCTGTGGAAACATATCTTACCGATAACATATAGAGAATGTAAACCATATCTGACAACTGTAATTCTTAATTGGGGATTGTCCTCATATTGTAAGCTATGAACAGGCAAATAAATATATGAATATGAATATATGAATATATGAATTTTTGTGGAATCTTGGTAGAAAATTTGGCAAACAGCTAAATGATACTGAACAAAAATTATGCTGCAAAGAATATTTCTTATGTTTGAAATGCTGCAAAGAATATTTCATATGCTTGAAGGTGAACCAAAGAATTTCCGGACGGAAGAATTGAAGAGAAGTAGCGATAAAGATACGTCTTCTACGAAAAGTATGAAAGAGAAAATGAACGCTGAAGACGAGAAAACTTTACGAACAGTACAGAGTCATCCAACATATGCGTTAAAACATGATGAATCTGTATTGGGTTTCAGTAATAGGAAGAAGAAACCAAAAAACAAAACTAAGAAAATACGAAAAAGAAGCAATAGTAACGAAAAGCAAAACTCACAAATGTTGAAAATATCCAAAATTGTAGCTGAAAATCAAAGTGCTTTTGATAAAAGACATTTGTCAGATGCTACAGATGAAGAGACAGAAACAAATTATTCTTCAAGCAAGCAACACGATGCAATTGCAAGTATGAAACGATCATCATTAAGGACAAAAGTAGTGAAACATTTCAACAAGAAACAAAAACGTGTACAGTCTTCTGGACAGCAACCATCCAAAGTACCTGATAAAGTGTTTTATAGTTGTGAAAATGAAAATAAATTAGTCCGAGATATAGCGAAAATCGTGCAGCGTACTCCTAACCTACGTAAACGTGTTTCTGACCAAAGATTAAGTGAAAATATGGAGCAGAAAGTGTTACAGAATGGTAGGAAACAAGAAAAAGTAGTTCAGATAAACGAAACGAAATTCCTTCAATGTTACAAGTTCCAGAACGCAAAATTAATATCGAACAAATACATGCAAATTGTAAAGAATCCGAGAATATTGTATATGACAAGAATCTACAATTAATGTCTAACAATAGCAGTGTATCAAAGTCTGAAAAGAGTAAACATAAGGAACAGGAAGAGAAAACAAACAGAGATAAAACGAAGAAGACAAATGACACCAAAACCGAAACAGTGGAATAGATAGATTAGATGTTAATTCTAAAGCGAAATCAAAAGAGAAAGTAAGTTTGCTGAAACTTCAGTTATAACTGCTTGATAAAGTCATGAAGAACGTTAAAGTTTAATCAAACAGCGAAAGATATATATATGGGTCGATTTCACGAAGTGGTATAATTTCATTCCTTCACTGATATATCCATTACGTGGAAAAGGAAAGAAAAAGAAAAAAAACGTAAATAAGTACACTTGTTTTCTTCTATCCAACCATTTATTTAATCCTGAATAGTTATTTTATATAAGTTTCATTTTTTAATGTTAAATATCATTTTCGTCATTTCGGTCACTGTCCCCGCGTCATAGTCACGAAAACTGTCAAAAATTTGTGACTAATATATATATATTTCTTTTTCGTTTCGTTGAACACTTGCGTCTCAAAATATTTGATGAATGCCTCTCCTTTACACTTGTAAAATACAGATTTACTTGTTTGCGTAAGTGTAATGGAAGGAGATAACGCAGTCCCCAGAAACTGGATTTAGGCGCCACCTGTTTGTAAAACTCATTATCAGTGCGACAACTAAGCCCGCCAACCTGCGTTTCTCTGTTAGTTGTGAGGCTCAAGCTTTGCTGTCTAGACGTGAATTGCAATCTATCAAAAAAAGTAAAACATAAAAATGTTATTGTGCTATTTAATGAGAAAAAAGGAAGGTCGTGTTTTTCTATCATCATCCCGGTCACGTGGCTTACAGTGAAATAAATGTCATCTAAATCTTCATGTTTATTTCATAAATTGGATATGTGAGCTCACTACGTGCTGAATATCTGATTTTATTGTTTTCTTTAGTAATTTTATATTATTTCATACACGTAAGTGAAAACATCATATCGGTCACGGTTATTTCTGTCACGTGACTTAACCAATTATTGCGTAATCGAAATGATCGTAAATGACAGTCACGTGACCGGAATGATGAACAACATAATATTACGGGAAACTGTGTAATATTTTTTAAACTTTATAAGCTCGCAGATATTGAATACCTGATTTATATGTAATAAGGTACTTGGATGTAAACTGAAACACATTGCTGGACACAAAATTTAATTAAAACACTGCTAAATATGAAATCGTGTAACAATAGCTGTAAAGGGCATTAATTGCATGCAGTGTCGGATTTACGAGGGAGGCTTTCGAGTTGAAGCTCCCCCTAAATTCCAGGACTTTTTTTAAAGGCTAACTGTTAGTGGTTCCAATGGTGATGATAAGCTTCAGGTTCCTCCAAAATTGTCGCATTTAAAAACGAAGTATTCCTTCGAGAATCACCTCCCAAAATATGTGTCTAAATCCGCCGCTGATTGCAAGTGAGACTGAAACATATATATATATATATTGTATATATGAACTAGAACAAGTTTTCAAATGCGTTTGAGTCTTTACAACAAATACTTTGGCAATTTAATTTAAAATATTTAAATTTTATTATGATACAGTTTTCCTTATTGCTACAAGTATTTTAAAAGTTTACTCACATATATATCTATCGAACTGTTACTATCATTTTTTCTTAGTTGTTGTTACCGGATGTTAATTTCTTTTTAAACCTGGTATGTACGTCAGATGTCTCCTTTAAAATACATTACTTCTTTCCTACACTTTTTAATCCTATTCAACTGAGGATTTAGGGGTAGCTTTCTGTCTGCTTTGGAAACTTCGAACTAGAGTACGAATGGTAAGCCATCCTGACTGAGGTTCTTACTGGAGTTCCTCAGTCTCGCCAGGCGATTGCCGGGATGATACCATCTGTAAGGCCAGGGCCGCTGCCTTTCTACATCACTGCCCATTTCCTATCTTGGCCTCGAGTTAGTTCTCTAAACGCATATTTTTTTCATGACTTTATCTATGTCTTTCGTAACAAATGAAGCATCAAAGATATTGTTTTCGAATTGTCTGGCATAAATAATACTTCTATGTGTAATTAGCAAAACTGCATTTATCTTTGTATAGGAATAACACTACAGGTAAGTGCATTGTCAATATTTTTACAGGTTACATTTCGTCAAATTTGAGGATAGGTAAAGTGGAAGAGAAGGAGGTGGAAAGAAAATCAACCACGTACCGTCAGCAAAAACATTTAGCAGCGGAACGCCAAAGAATGACGGTGGAAGAATGAGAAAATAAGAGGAAGAAAGATAGAGAACTGTATCGTAGAAGAAAACGGGAAAACAAAATAAAATCAATTGATCAGCTAGCTCCGAGGGAACAAAGGAAAAAGAGAAAAGAGTGGAGAACTGCTAGTAAAAAGTACAGACAGAAGCAACGACAATTGCATAACATAATGAACATCTCACCTCCCCAGTCAGAGGAAGAAGTACAGCCTGTATCACATCAATCAACGCAGCGTAAACGAGGAAGAACTGCAGTTCATCGCAATCGTTCCAAAGCATACAAATTACTAAAAGAGCAAGAGAAGATAATAACTAAGCTGAAGAAGAAAGTGGAAAAGTACAAGAAGTGTCTTCATCGAGAAAAACATAAAAAAAGATCCAATGTCTCCCTCACCTTCTGAAAAGGTGAATCAACTTGTAAAAGGCGTTCAAGTGTCGACACCCGTTAAAAGACAGTTGCTGCTGGGTTACACTCTGGAGAAACAACTTGAACAACAACTGAAATATTTCGTTCCTCAAAGTAAAAATAGACAAATAATAAGTTCAGCTATCGGAAACGAATTAATAAGAAAATACCGCCTTCAACGCCGGGTTCAAAACATTTTTTCATACAGTTTAAATCCCATGTTGAAAGCAAGAGTAAAAATATTATCTTAAACTACAAGCGCAAGAAAAGGTGTCACATTTCTGAACCAGTAAGGAAAACAGTAGAGGGATTCTTTGAAGATGAGAGTGTTAGTCACATGACAGCAGGGAAAAAGGACTTTGTTAAGAAACATACAATAACGAAATAAACAAGAATTCTACGCGATAATGTAAAAAACTTATTTACTCGATTTCGTAGTGAAAATTCAAATATAAATATTTCATATGCGAGATTCTGGAGGCTGAAACCATTTTGGGTTACACCACCACGATCTGAAGATAGGGAAACTTGTATGTGCGTAAAACATAGTAATATTGAGTTTGTAGTAGAAGCATTAAGGAAGGAGAAGGTAATTAAAGAAACCACACTAAATGAGGTGATTAATGCAACTGTTTGTTCAGCCACAAATGAACAGTGTATGTTCAGTAAATGTCCTCAATGTCACCACAAGCAAGTCAAATATCAATACGAAGCTGACAAAGAAATTCAATACACAAGATGGGAATACGTTACGGAAACGAAAATTATAAAAGGAACAACAAAGAAGATTAGAAAGGTACTGAAACAAAAGAAATCATGTGCCATAAGTGAACTAATTAAAATATTGGAAATAGACTTTGTCGATGTTAAAAAGCATATTTTCCAAACGAATCATCAAGCTAGAGTATTCAAAGCCCGAAAATCAAATCTAAAATAGAACGAACTGGTTTTACACGTGGACTTTGCAGAGAACTATGTAATTAAATATTCAGAAGAAATTCAAGCAAGACATTGCGGAGCATCAAGAAAACAAATTTCACTGCATATTGTGATATTATATTACGTATCAGAAGAGAACAATGTTTCTTCCTAATCATTTTGCACAGTTTCAGATATACTGGATGATCAAGCTCATGGTGTATGGGCTCACTTAAAGCCTGTTTTGGCAATAATAGGAGATAACTTTCCTGAAACTAGTAGAATAAATTTTTTCAGTGACAGTCCTTCTTCACAATATCGTAACAAAAATAATATTGCATTAATGAAAAACATTGTACCGACAGTATTTCCGAAAGATCATCAAATGTCATGGGATTATTCTGAGGTAGGACATGGGAAGGGAGCTGTTGTTGGGGATGGGGGATCGGTTAAGCGTACTGCTGACAGTTTTGTATTGCATGGAAATGATGTTTGTGATGCCAGGGATTTTGTTCGCCTGTTTGAAGAGTCAAGTGCAGTTGAAAATTTGTGTGTTCCAGATTCAAGCTTCCATGAAACTAAAAGTTTTCTGGCTGGAACCGATGCACCAGCAATTCCGTCTATTGCAAATGCTCATCAAATAGTGTGTACTGAAAATATTCTCAGAATAAGACGATTATCTTGCTTTTTGTGTCCACCACATGAAATATGTACCCACTATCATCTTGCAACTATTTATGGTGTCCCTAAAAGGGGGCAAGATACCTTACCAAAAGCCTTAAGAATATTTCAACTAAGAAACGCCTTCACGTTCATGAAGTTTATACTTCAGAATCTGATTCTGATGACGTAATTGTGAATGTGAAAAAAGCAGCTTTATATTCCTGTTAAGAGGTTTACAGATGTAAATGTAGGTAATTGTGTTATTGTAGGATCTGATGTAAAAAAGACAGGAAAGCAAAACTATTTGGGTATATGTACAAGTATTCCTGAAGGAGAAAATGTTGAGGTTCAATTCTTAAATCAAACACGTGAAAGAAACTCTTTGTTTACCCTGAATGAGCAAAATGTTTCTTTCTTTGTAAGCATAAATCAAATAGTGGGAATTGTTCAAGAATGTAAAATTGAAAAAAAGAGGTAAACGGAGGATTTTTAGAGTTTCAGAAGATGTGGTGAGAAATCTGTTGTAAAGCAACTTTATGTATTTAGTAAAGACTTTTCATTTAGGTCGTTGAAAGACTGTCGTATTTTAACACAACAATGTTTGTGATTTTTTTCCAAAATTACTTAAGAATTTTGATTTCCTTTCTGTTGTTCATAGTAAGGTAAACTTTGTATGAGAGTAACATTTAAGTTTTACTTTAAATATATCCCCTGAAAAATGCTTATTGAAGAGTGGTACAAATCTACCAGTTTCCTATATTCGAAATATTACAAACTTTTAATATAGTTCAGTTTCATGTAGACAAAATTAAGATTAAAAATGATTTTGTTTTAAAGAAAAGTGCTTAGAATGTGTTTCTCAATATTATGCTATGTAAAGGTATGCGCTATCTAAAACAATAACTACTTTTTGGAAGTATATTAAAACGTTATTGGTATAATGTATTACTCTTATTATTACTGTTATTCGTATATAATTCTACATGTATTACGAAAAATAGGCATTGCTGTAATGATGTTCAAGTTAATGTATTGCTATGGCTTCAGTTTGAAAAAAAAATATCGAATAAGATGTTAAGTTGATACATGTTTATTTGTCTGAAGTTCCAAATATCCATTTGGCCACAGCATCGTCATTTCGGTCACACTGTGTTCATTTCGGTCACGAGTGATAAAAAGTCTGTAGATAACGTAAAAATTATTTTTTAATGTTAAAGTTTTGTGGTTGTATGGAAATAAATCTACGTTTTACTTCAATGAACTAAAACTAACTAACTCTATGGCCTATGAAATCCGAAGGTTCAATGCCGCGTTCACAAAAGCTCTCCACTGACTTCTATCCTTAGCTAACTGCATCCAGTTTCTACTTGGTTTTCCAATCTCTGCGAGATCCATCTTAATATCGTCCTCCCATCTGCGCCTAAGTCTTCCTAATGGTCGTTTTCCGATTGGTCTTCCAGTCAAGATTTTAAAAGCGTTTCTACTTTCTTCCATCCTAGCTACATGACCCGCCCACCTAAGCCTCCTAGACTTAACGACCCTAACAATGTTGGGTAGACCATATAAATTATGTAGTTCCTCGTTATGAAGTTTCCGCCATTCCCCATTCCCGTTCCTCTTGGGTCCGAATATTCGTCTCAGGATCTTGTTCTCAAATACTTTCAGTCTATGTTCTTCCCTCAGAGTAAGTGACCATGTTTCGCAGCCATACAGAACAACAGGCATAATTATCGTTTTGTATATTTTAAGCTTCAAATTCCTTGATAGAATTCGCGACGACAAGAGATTTTGAACCGAATAGTAACACGAATTCCCTGCTTTTAGTCGACATTTAATTTTTTTCTTCATTTAATTTTACTTCAATGGCATTATATAAATGAAAAGCTAATGATTTTAAAACATATTCGAAACTATGTATGTGCAAAAATAGAAAAAATAACAAATGATGAAGTTTTAATATATTATTTAGCTTACAAATTTCAATTTAATATATCTTAATCTTATATGAAAGTTTTTAAAATAAGGAGTGTCGAATGAGCTTGATTCTGTCTATTTAAAACATTAATTTCAGGTTTTAAAAATTCATTAAAAACGTAAGCGAGATAACGTAAAGCAACACTTTCAATTAGTTATTTTATCATAATTTAGAAAAAATGGCCAATCAGCGCGGCCACTTCTGTGATGAATGCGAGAAACCTGCCAGAGATAGTTCATGATTTTAAAAATAGCAAAGGAAGAGTTTCGTTTTCGCGAAAAATATAACTCCAATTTATACCACTCCGTGAAATCGACCCATATATTATATATATATATATATATATATATATATATATATATATATATATATATATATATGACTTCTTGTTGCATTCATAGCCATGAATTGCAAATTGTATGCAGATTTAGGAAATTTTAAACAAAACAAACATATAAACAGCCTACAGCCTAGTACCATAGACTGCAATATTATTGAAATTTTATTGTCTTGTGATTTTTTTGTATGTTTTTTCTTCTTCTAGTTTGCTGAGATACCTTAAAATGTCCATTTCTAATATTGTACTTGATGTAGTATCTCAGAACTTGTACATTTTTCAGAGACTGATATTGTTTCAGTTTATGCAATGCACTAGAAAAGAGGCTAAAGCTAAAACTCTGAAGGATTGTTAATCATGGACAATAGAAATACATGTATTTTCGCTAAATAAGTTTTATGCTCTCCTCGTTTACAGTGTACTCGTGTAAAATATTACGATGATTATAGAACTCTAAAGCTATACCGATTCAGTTCCGGTACAGACAGACGATTTTCTCAATTTTGTAGATGTAGACAATATTACGAAATTTAGCCCCATTGTTATTTACTGAAATAACGTGTCCTGCGGTTAGTTTTAATGAATTTGACATATACAGGATGGACACGAAATAGCTTTCTCCAAAACAAGTAATTCATCACATATTGGGGAAAGTGACTTTGTGCCCACCCTGTATATTTCTGTAAAGAATTGTATATGTATTTCTTTTCCCCTCATAATTTCTTGTTCGTATTGGAAATTTATAATAATTGGTTATATTTCTTTGGCATAAAAGTAATTAAAAACGATTAGTATAATTGTAAGAGGTCTGAGAAAGGGAAGGAATCTTTCGAACGATTAACCTACTCCACAGTAAAATAATAATATCAATACATTTTCATGAAATATAGAAACGGTCGTTTATATATATATATATATATATATATATATATATATATATATATATATATATATATATATATATATATATATATATTGTGTATTTACTCCAGCAAAACTATTTTTGAAAGCTGTTGTTGCTTTCATTTACAGTTCTTCTTAATTCAAAAAACGATGAAGACACTGAAGTCACATAGATATGAGCTCATAATTCATATTAAATAAAATGTTAATTATGATATATTGACCAACATAAAATACTACTATTCAATTATTATCTAAAAGTATCACAAAAACTACATAACCAAACACTAGTTTATCCCACTATCAAACCATTACTTCAATGTTCTACTTTTATTTTTTTAACGTCTGCATTTTAGCGATATATATAAAAAATTTTCTTGTTATTATTATTTTACTTTTTTTTAAAATTACATTGTATTACCAAAGATGTAATCGGGGAACATTTAAATCATGAAATAATATGCAATTCAAATTCACTTGGTATATTTTTAATTTTTAAGCAACTTAGTTCATCTTTAATTAGTTCTTGTTAGTCCCAACAACTCAGTCACATTTCTCGCGGCGACATTCTTGTCATGTATGGGGTAAAGTTTTAATCTTTTTCCAATTTTAAAATTTCTGAAAACTGAAAAAGTTTTCTCCAAAGAAGATATATATATGTAGTTATGTCAATGAAGTACAAGTTGAAGGAAATGAAAAGAATAGATAGTATTAGGCATTTAAGTATTAATACAATCAAAATCAATTTAGTAGAGTAGAAAATCAAAATCGCCAAATCGACAATTTCTTCCTACTTTTGTGTTAAGGTCTCCAGTATAAAAATAGTTCATAATTGCATCTGTTACGTCCTTAAAGAAATAAGATAATATTTTCAATATTGAAAATAGAACTAAAGGTACCAATTGGCACGATGTGCCGCATATCTAACAGTAAATTAAAAATACTCACTTTTTACAACTTAAAAAAATGTACGGTTTCAATGCACTTTTCATCTCTTCCTGAGCATATGTAAAGAAAACTTGTTATATAAAAGAAATGATTTATGAAATTCTCTACTTATCCATTTCCTAGAATAAAAGTGATAAGCTTGAAGTTCGATAGTAAAATTTCCTTCTCTTTCTAACTTATGGGTAGTGAAAATTCCTTGGTATATATTTCTACGTAAGATTACAAATAACTATCAATAAACGATCTTGAACTGTGAAGCACTCAGCGAACTCATGATATTGTAATATATCTCGACAGAAATCGTTTATTTTGAAGATTTTTTTCTTTCTTTTGAATGGTATAAGGTATGATAACTTTTTATGTACTGTTTGGAATGAAAGTTTCTTTCAATTTATATGAGGACCCTTATTCCAGTAACTGCCATAAATTTTACGTTTTGGCTATCAATTCGGAGGAAGGGCTTGGTTACACTCTGTTATTTCTTTTAGTACCTCTAATTGTACCTTAAATCTTTATATTTTCCTTTTGTTATGACTTCACGAAAATAAAAGGTTTCAGACGAAAGCTAGAATAAATGAGGTGTGCATTTCCAAAACGTTGTAAATGTTAATAGTAAAAATGTTCGAAAAAACACGTCTTTTTGAGGTATTTAATGCTTTTTTCAAATGCGTATGTCAAACAGTCTGTAACAGTATTGTGTAATTTTTTTATAATAACTTGTATTTACGGGCAAAATGTGCTTTTAAAATATGCACAAGCTGTTCAAAAGGAAGAAGAAGAAAATATAACGATAAATGGATGTAATTTCTTTTCTGTTATTATGATTGATGTTCTGTTGTGATAGTGATATGAAATGTTTTGTAAGTCGTCATAGCAATGAAAAAACATAATATATAGAGAATCCATCTTGTGATATATATAAATGTACAATATTTAAAAAGTGTGTCAATGTTTAATTTATTACGTACTACAAATAACAAAAGGTAATATCTAAATGAAGTGTTTAGATGGATTTTGATAAAACAGTAACTGAGATTATGTAAATATACGGACTGAGGGCTATAACGACATATAAACTATGCAAAACAAGCATTAAGCTAATTACAAACTGGTGATTTTCATAGTAACACATATTTAATGGTCGTTATAAATTGGTGGTTTGCCGCCTCAGGAGTTCAGGAGATTTGTAAGAAGATAAGTAAACAATCTCCTAAATAAATAACTGCAGATTGATTTTAAGGTTACGTAGTAATTTTATTAAATACATCAAAACGAAATATACCTTATTAAGGAGTGGAAGAAAAATTTTCAGAAATACTAAAATAAGTCTTCCTGGTAGTGAAAGTACATCTGAAGCAACTGCTAATAGGGAAATGTACACTTCCTCTGTCCTAGCTGACCTTATTAAACAGCAGATAGGATAATTGAAGCAAGATTTTGGTGAACAAATGAATCAACAGATAGGACAATTGAAGCAAGATTTTGGTGAGCAAATGAATCTGCAAATTGTACAATTGAAGCAACAACTTTACAGTAATAGTCAACATTTATCACATCAAATTGAGAATACAAATCAGCGAATTGAACAGAGTGATCACAAAATGGAACAAATACTACGTAGGTTCGCCGAAGTGCAAAATTCAGTTGAAGTTGTAGAAACTATAATTAATGAACATAACCAAATAAGCAAATATAGTAGATAGATCCGTGAGCTACAAGAAGTAAATTTTATCAAAGTAAGACTTGTTCCTGCTAATGAGGATCCTGTTAATACTCGGGTGAATGTCGATAGAGCTCTTAATGGCATTATGGAAACAACACAATATCATCACCGAAGGAATAGGAGAGAGTGTGATTCATCTGGATCTTCGATAAAGAGTGAGAGTGAGGATAGTGTAGGCCAGCATCAGAGAACAAATCGTTCCTCTCATCGTGGAAGAAATCATCCTGTAAATTCTCGACATGTGAAGGATACGAACAGAGGTAATTTTTTTCGAGTCAGTGAAATCAAATCTCTTACAAAATTTAGTGGAAGATCTGATGATATACCAGCTAGTGCGTTTATAGAAAAATTCGAAGATGAATGTGACCTCATGGAGGTGGATGAATTCTTAAAAATTCTTCCGCACGTTTTATTACCTCCCTGTTCAAATTGGTTTAAGGCTATCAAAGTTAACTTGCGCAGTTATTCTGATTTTAAGAATGCGTTATTATCCAATTTTGAAAATGACTTTATGTTAGCTAACAGAGATGCATTAGTCCGCAATAGGCATTATCATCCTAAACAAGACTGGAGTATTACTGACTTTGTAATAGCAGATTTACAATCAATCAATAATCAATCAATCCTTTCCAATATTAATTAATCGTTTCCAACCTGAATCAAGAATAATAGCGTCCAACCTGAATCAAGGATAATAGCGTCCATACGTATTTTGTTACCCTTTAAGCTACAACAAATGTTAATTTCGGCTCAATGTGTCAACTTTAACCATCTTATTATGATAGATTGGCTTTCAAAATTCTGAACTATGTTGCAAAATAACAATAGAGGTCGAGTCAACCCTAATCGTAGCCACGTCAATTATGCATCTGTCCGTAATATCAACATTAAAGAAGAGGAGGGTGTTTCTAACAGGCGAAATAATAATACATTCTCTTTTAATGGTAGAACTAATGAATTAAATTTTACCGGTACCCAATCCGAACCTAATTGCAGGAATAACAACAGGAATAGTAATTATAACACGTTTCCACAAAACAGGTTTCATAATAGGTTCGCAGGTGGCAGGAATTCACAGTATAGAAATCGAAATACTGTTGAAGTACATAATAGCCAGGAAAATACACAAGATTGCGCTACGCAATGTAACTTAACTCAATCCTATGGTAACATAACGTAACCAAATGTTGTGGCGTCCGAAAGAATATATTTAATTGATTTTTGTTTTATTTCACTGTAAATACCGTTATGATTTCGTTTGTTATTTGTACTCTATTTCAACTCTATGAAGATAATAGAAATAACTATTATTGATAAGAATTTCATAGTATATAACAAAAGATTTAGAATATGAATAATGCTTATCAAAGTTCTGATAAATATAATAATTTTTAATATGGTAAAAGTCCAGCGTATAATACAATATTTATGTATAAGACAAGTTAATCCTAAAAATTTCAATTAATGGACGTCAAGACTGGAAAACTTTTGGGCTTACGCAATATTACTAATTTCTAATATGATAATTTCTTTATTTATGTTAGTTTATGTTATGATGTTGATTATCCTGTTTTGTTCTATATATTGTTGATATTTCATTTATAAATTGCATTTTGTTTGAATATATAATATATTTGATCCTTTCTCATTTAAGAAAACAATCATACAAACATCATAATAATATCCTTTTAATAACTATAATAATAACTATTTAATATTTTAACTGATCCATAATTTGCTGTATTACGGTCCCGACGCACTTCCAATGTATTTAGTTTTCTCTGCATTTACTTCTAAACCCATGTCCCTGCAAGCGTTTAATACGATCACTGCATTTCTTTCTTTTGTTCTGTCATCCCCTATTAAATTTACATCATCAGCATATGCCATAACCAGGTGAATACCGTTCAACTGTAGGCCCTGGTTGCTATCTTTGATTTTTCTTATAGCGTATACCAGAACAAAGTTGAATAGTAATGACGACAGCGCATCTCCTTGTTTCAGGCCATTTCCGACGTGAATGCTCGTGGACAAGAATTTTCCTACCCGGACTTTACTTTGGGACTCATTTAAACATATCTTAATTAATCTAATTAGCTTTCTCGCTATTCGAAGTTCTGTAAGAACGTTGTATAATGTTTCTCTCCTAACCGAGTCGTAAGCCTTTCTAAAATCAATAAATAGTTGAAGTATTCGGGTATTGTATTTCTGTATCTTTTCGAGTATTTGTCGAATGGTAACTATTTGGTCGATGGTTGATCGATTTCGTCTAAATCCAATAATTTCATCTGAATATGGAGTCAATCTTGCTAATAAAATGTTTGTATGGATTTTATAGGATGTTGACAGTAGAGAAATCCCTCGATAATTATTACAGTCAGTTTTATCGCCTTTCTTGTGAATTCGATCAATGATTGATCCTTTCCATTCTTCTGGCAATTATTTCTTGTTCCAGATAAGGAGAATGAGTTTGTGTATCTTGTTACACAATTCTTCGCCTCCGGCTAAAATAAACTCAGACGGAATTTCTTCTACGCCCGGAGATTTGTGTTTATTTAATTTCTTTATAGCGATTTGTACTTCTATTCGGTTAGGTTCTGGAATATACGTTTCTGCGTCTGCGGTGTGTATTTACCTTTCTCCACGCACATTAGCTTTTGGCTGCTTGTTAAGCAACTCTTTAAAGAAATTTTTCTATCTATTTAAGATGCTATCTGTATCAGTGAGAACTGTTCCGGCAGCTTTCTTTAATATACAGCACGACGTAGGTAGCCTTTCTTAAATTCGTTGATTCCATTATAAATGTCCCCAATGTTTTTTATTTTTACTATTATCTTCAAGTTCCTTAATTTTAGCTTTCAAAATTCGCGTTTGTTTGTTCTGAAAGTTTTGGAAGCTTCCCGCCTGATAACTACATAGAATTTTGTAGACATTTCATTTTAGTTTTGTAGCCAAAGTAATTCTGCCTGTTTTCTCTTGTTGCAACTTTCATTCCTGATCCAACCATGGTTTGTTCCTAAGTATTTCCGCGTGCCCCAAATTTTCTTTTGCTGAAATGTTGATGCTATCTTCAATTTCAATACAAGTATCCTCAACACTAGTGCACTCCAAATCTTCTACAACCGAGAATCTGTTCGAAACTTCAATCTGATATTCCTCTCTTACTTGGCTTTCTTCTTATTTCTTTAAATTAAATCTCTCCGTTTTCAGGCATTGAATATTTCCTTTATTCAACGATAAGATCTCTCTTATTGTCGCTGCTACCAGGTAGTGATCAGTGTCACAATCAGCCTCTCTAAACGAAAGAACATCAATTATGCTAGATTGCCTTCTTCTATCTACTAAAACGTTATCCATTTAATTATGTGTTTCTCCGTCTGGTGATGTGAAGTGTATTTATGAACGTCGCGATGTGAGAATGTTTTACTCTTCATGATAAGATTTTAGGATGTTGCAAAGTTCACTAATCCAACACAGTTGTCATAATTTTCCTTATGTAGACTTTCGTTCCCTATGATCGGTTTGAAAATATCCTACCACCCTACCTTCACATTGAAATCCCCTAATGAAATTTTCATATGGTATCGCGGGAGTTTTTTAAATATTCGTTCCACTTCTTCGTACAAACTGTCGTTTTTATCGTTATCCTTATCTTCTGTTGGGGCCTGTACTTTTAAAACAATAATATCACACCAACAACCCTGAAGAGTAATAAAATAAATTCTATCATTAGCAAATTCAACCCATATAATTGCTGATATTATTCGTTTCTGAACGAAAAACCCTGTTCCTAATTGGTGATTTTCATTTCCTTCCCCATAAAAGAATGTTAAATTTCCGGAATTCACAGTTCCACTTCATTTCTACCTGACTCCCTGAACTCCTACCAGGTTCATCCTGTATTTGTCTAACCCAGTCGTTATGGATTTTAACGTGCCTGTCCTAAAAAGACTTCTAATATTCCATTTTCCAAATCTCGTCCATTTTCTTTTGCTGAGGTCGTGACAAGTTATCAGTTATGATCCGAGGCTTCTGTGAATGTTTGAATGAATATTCTGTTGTACGTCCAGTTTTTCCCAAGTTTGATCTTCTCCATTCTCATGGTATACAATATACATCAGGAGTTGGCAAGTGACGGTCGTCTTTCACTTATTTGAGTAATGATCTGATGTTGGCTGGAGGTTTATGAATAAGGTTTAGGAATGTCTGACAAGGCAAGTATTCTGCTGAGTTTGCCAGAGGTACGGCTATTGGGAGGGGATTGTGTTTGATATTTCTTCGTTGAATTTCAGTCGGTTTTCTCTATGTAGTAAGAAGAAATAATTCTACCTGATGATTTTAGTCGGTAGATTGATGTTTGCCAGTTTGTGAATTATCCATCATGCCATATGGTATCAAATGCAGTGCTTAAGTGAAACAAATGGGATCCTAGTTTATGTTTCCTTTTGATAGCAATTGGGGCTTCATTGTATATTCTGATGATGTGCTGTATGGTGTTGTACGTAGGTCTGAAGCCTGCTTGATTTTTGTCCAGTTGTCCACCATCCTTCGTATATTCATGTATCCTGTTTACCATATTTTTTTTCATTAGCTTCGAGAATGTAGCTGTTAAAGTGATGGATCTGTAGCTTTTCTATTGGTTGGAAAGTTGTCCATGTTTGAGAAACAAAATGGCGTGTTCCTGTTTCCAGAATGACGTTACGTATCCTGTTCTCAAGCTTGCATTGTACAGTTATCTGAGTTTGAGGGTAAAATCTTCGGGTGATTCCTTTGTGTATGCCAGTGATGTTGTCTGAGCCTGGGGCAGTGTATCTTTCCTGTTGAGTATCTCATTTAGTTATCAGTGGATTATCTCACTGACCAGTATGTCATGGTCCCCTGTGTGTATATCTGCTTTATCAGCTTCGGTCACGTTGAAGTGTTCTTGATTTTTTCGGTGAAATTTACAATTGATCGTTGTTCAGTGCAATTTACGGCATATTTGTTCCTCATTTTGTGTTCAAATAGCTGCATTTGTAATGTTCATTCGTGTTCCATTGCGCATGCTGACCGAAGTCTGACACTCGAAATCCATCAAGAACTCGTAGTTTATCCATCTTATTTTGGAAAATAATTTTAACGCCATTGTTGTGAGTTAGACTACAGATGTTAGTCCTTTAATTAGGTATTCTGGAATTGATCACCCATCTCAGGGCCTCGTTCTTTGTGGATCTATATTAAATATAGCGATTGAATACACTTTTGTTCTTGTTTTTGGGAATCTTTGCTGCTTTCTTCATATTGCATTTTGTCTGCTTCTCGTATCCTAAGTTTAGAAGTTTGTTTGGTCTCTCTAGGTTGTGTGTGTGGTTTCTCTGAGTAGTGGCCTTTTCGGTATATTGTCTGGCTGAGTTTTCTAATTCTATCGTTGTTTCTTTCTTCCGAGTGTTGTGGGTCTGTTTCAGGTCAAGAATTCTGAGTGTGAATGTTACCACTGTATCTCTATCTTTGCTTTTTTTCCTCATGTTGGTGCTTGTCTGTTTCCGGTATTCTTCATTTGCAAAGTGTGATTGGGACTTCTACGAAGTAACATCTATTCTTGTTGCTTGAGTCATCATCATCTCTATGTATGTGTTGGAGATTTTATTGCTTCAGCATAGCTGTTGAAGGATTTTGGAGAGTGAATTTGTTGAAAATGATGCCTCCGGTAGTAAATCTTCATCAGAACAAAGTACTCTATCAGCTGTGGTTGTTGTCCACTCAGGAAATCACTGATGTGGTCTCCGTTGTTTTCTTTTGTTTTTAGAAAAGGTCTCCCCTGATATGGTTCCTCTTGGTTTGTCTGGCGTATAAGACTTCTGCTCCTAGTATTTTGTGTACTCATGTTTCTTGGTGAATGCTTTTTGATGGCTTTCCCTCCAGTATTAGGGAGAAGGTTGTAGTGTGTGTGATTTGTACTTATAAGCAACTCCTTGCTATAACACTGCTACGTATAAAAATGAAATAAAATTTTTGAGTTTTACGTCCCACGGTTATGCCGGTTAGGCTAAAGGAGACGGTGATGATGAGAGATGAGTGAAATGGTGGAATGAAGAAAGTGGGAGGAAACTGGAGAACCCCGAGAAAACCAACGCACACGGTGTTTGTCCACCACAAAGTTCACTTGGTGGGAGCAGGGTTTGAACCCGAGACCCCTAGCACCAGAGGTGAACGCTCTACCACTGAGCCACCGCGTGCTACGTATAAAGGGTAGCGATGTTGGACGTGTATGAGTGTGCTCTTATATGCAATAGAGACGAATCATCCCGTTGGGATAAGTTTATTCTACTTGCACTCCGACTCTTGGAAATGCCTGTAGGCATATGTATGTCTACTCTGTGCTTTGTCACTCAAGAGGGCAGGAGTGCAAACAGTTTAGAATCTTCCTTTCGGTTTGTGAAACGTCAAAACTGTCAGGGAGGGAAGAAATACATTAGCTCTTGTCCCTTAAAAAAGCTGGATAACTACTGTTTTTAGAAAAACAGAACGATCCTTTGTTCGAGTCTAAGTGTGATATTAGTAAAGACCGGCAAAGCTTGTAGTTTTAGCCATATAACCCAACCGAACGTTGGTAATTAACCCTGGTACTTGGCTCTAAAAAGAGTCGGATAATCACTATTCTTAGAAGAACAGACCGATGCTTATCAAGCGTCAGCACCGTCGGGAGGGAAGAAATACATTAGCTCTTTTTCTAAAATGAAGAGGATAACTACTGTCCTTAGAAGAAAAGAATGATCCTTGTCGAACGTCAGCAACGTTGGGAGAAAGGAAATACGTTAGCTCTTTTCTGTATAAAGAATCAGAGAAGTACTCTTCTTGGCAGAACACAACGGTCCTTGTAGTTTTAGTCGTATAACCTAACCGAACGTTGGTAATTAACCCTGGTTCTTGGCTCTAAAAAGAGCCGGATAATTAGTATTCTTAGAACAACAGAACGATCCTTGCCAAACATCAGCACTGATGGGGAAGAAAATACGTTAGCTATATTCTCTAAAAGAGACCCGGATAAGTACTGTTTTTAGAAGAACAGAACGACCCTTTGTTCGACTCGGCAAAACGTGTAGCTTTAGTCATATAACCTAATCGAACGTTGGTAATTAACACTGGGTCTTGGCTCTAAAAAGAGCCAGTTAAGTACAGTTCTTAGAAGAACAAAAATATATTTGTTAAACGTCAGCATTGTCGGGACTCGGGTGAGAGAAAATATGTTACCTCTTGGTTCTAAAAAGAGCCGGATAAGTACTGTTTTCAGAAGAACAGAATGACCTTTTATAAGGGTCTAAGTCCGATCTTAATAAAGACCGGCAAAGCCTGTAGTCTTAGTCATATGACCTAACCGATCGTTGGAAATTAACACTTATTATTATTACCATATCCAGACGTTAGTAGTTGACGCTGTACGTAGCGCGAACTCTCCGTCCACTGCTTGCTCGAAAAAGTCATTTTGTTGCCATGTACTATGTATTCAAGTTTCTAGCAGACTGTGCATGTCTCTCAGAAACAGAAACAGAAAATTTATAAGTAAGGACGCCCCTCAGGAAAGCCCGCGTCCTGGACAGTGAGTAAGGCATCAACCAACATTCTACATGCCTCTCCTCCATGCTGTTAGTAGCCTATAGTATCTGTTGGTGGGGAGTGTGTGTACCGCGGCCTCTATCTTAAACGGATGACATTTACACGCGAATCTGTTATTATGTGTAGATAGAGAGAAAGAAGGGTAAACAAGAAGATAGGAAAGCGCGAGAGAAGAGTTATTTTGTTTTGATAGAGGGACAAAAAACCTGGAAGCCAGGAAAAGAAACCCTTCTCGGTCGTGCTGCATGCGTAGGCAATTTACATGGCAAAACCACACTTGAAGGGGTGGTGAAAATCCATGTAAATAAGTATGTAGTTGTGTCTTTATAATACTACTTCTGCAGTTGGCTAATATTTAATCTGTTGTCATGTCTGTGTAGTCTGTAGTTTGGAAGTGTTTTGTTAGTGGGGACTGTTATTTTTTTTATTATGTCATGCAATTCTTCTGCTTGTTCCGTTGCCTCGCCTGGTCGTCGTGATTTATACCTGAAAAGAGAAACTTATGTTGCTTTTGTTATTAGTGTCTATTGTATACGTCTGTTACCCAGATTCGTCAATTTGTGCTAATTATATTCATATTTGTACATATATACTGACCCATACTTATATACAAACATACTTATATACAAACATACATATATTACCCTATTGATCCTCGTTTGGTTAATGAACTGTTATATCTTTGAATTTTTATTAGTTTTTTATTTATTTTATTTTTTATTATTTTTTATTTATTTATTTTTTTAAATTTTATTATTATTATTTTTTATTTTTTATTTCTTATATATATATATTTGAAAATGATTTTGCGTCTAAAATATACATACGCACGCACATACATATATACGATATATACAATCATATTTATGTACTCCCATGCGCAAAAAAAAATGCGCGTATACTGTAACTCACGATTTTCCGCATTTATTCCTTTTTCCTTACGTTTATGGGTAAAATTGAGTTATTAGTATGTGGAGATAATAGAGAGCAATCCATCTAAGGAGATATTTCCAAAAAATATAATAAAATGTTAAAAATATAAACAAAAAACAAAATTATGCTCGGTTTTGTGTATACTGGCAACGATGATTTCTAGGGATTTTTTTCAGTAGCACAGCACGATTGCGGAGGGAATTCAGTGCGGGAGTCGAGGAGATGGATCAAGGAACTGGATACTGGACTAAAATGTTGCATTTATTGGTTAAAACCTAGTGTGTAGATTGCCTGCCAAATATAAATTAGCTTCTGTAACTAAGATGTCGTACGAAAATATAGAATTAAACAGAAAAACTCTTATGTTAAGGTTCGAAGCGATACGCACCATGGTTATGAAGATTATTTCTTAAGAAAAAAGAACAAACACAACGTAGCCTCTGTGGTTAGGTGGATAGAGTGGCGTATTCGTAGATATTTTATTATTTTGACACCACATCGAATCTCATCCTATCCCATCCCATTTTTTTAAACAAAACATTATTGGAAGTGTATAACTTTGATGTTAATAAGAACCGAAACAGTATAATAAGGAAATAACTTATTGATAGTATCTTTTAATCGACGTATTTATTCAGTATTAGAATACGTGTACTATTGGAAACAGTTATTGTTTTCAGTTTATGGTCTTGTATGTTACCTGCCTGTTCTTGAACAGCAGACAACTCACTTCGGATTTGTGTGTCAAGAACAGGAAAAATAACATACGCGACCTTGACAGTCCTCCCAAGTTTACCCCTTGTTATATCGACATGACGTTACATTGAATGATGCTTGTTGTCGTGAAAAAAGGAAGAAAGGAAAAAGCTGAAGTCAAATTATCGTTTGTCTGTGTGTGTGTGTGCTTGTTTTTTTCTTTTTAGAGTATTGACTTTCTCCCTCTCTCTCTTTTTTTCATATCCACAATTGCAAGAAATTATGACCGACCTTTGTGGGTTTATTGGGAATAGGACGATTTATTTTGGATTGCTAACAGACGACATTTTTTTAACCATTTGCTTTAAACTTTGGCTTTGTGGCTCTTAGCACCCACGAAAGGTCATTATAAACTATATAAGCAGTTCCCGTTTTCACCGGCCGCTGAAAAGATATTGGGGAAGAGAAAAGTGCTTGCCGTAAACATAATGAATAAAAAAAAAACAAATTAAAACAAATAATTTATAAATCTTTATAATACACTAGCGATTACGGCTAAGAATTTAACGTGAGATTAAACTTACGAGTATTATGTATTATGATTAAACAGATAATATACAATAAGCAAACTACAAGCAAATTATATATTTAACAACCTGAGTGCTTAAAAACAATTACTTTATTTTTAATTTTTATTTTTTTAAAATTATTTACTTTGATTAGATGGCCTTTTTGATTTATAGGAATGATTTTAAAAAAAAAATTATAATTTGCGCTAGCGGCAACGAATGAGAGTAGGGGATAATTTATATAACACTTGCGTTTTATTATGCACTGCACAAGGAGGGTGGGGATTAAGTCAGCCGCAGTTTTTTCTTTTGGGCTTTTTTTTTTTTACAGAAATTTGGTTTTCTGTAAAAGTCAAAAACTAATTTGAGTGTTATGCTTATATTTACTAAATTCTAACGACGACAAAAACACGATTTCAAAATGCAATCATAAGTCTGTGTAAGGAATGTTTTCGTTGAACGAAGCAAAATTATACAGATCTATGTATGCGGAACAGGAATATTTCCAAAAGATAGCATGAATATGAACGATAATCATACCATATTTCTACATTTTATATTAGCGTGAAAAACTGATATTAAAATGATATAACAAACAGGCATAAGTTTTTTTTAGCACGGCAACACATTAAACTTAACACATTAAATTTTGGGAATTACAAATTATCACCTTACGTGTCGTTGTATTCCTATTCGTTTTCACGTTCGAGTGACGAAAGAAGAAATTGTAGTAATAGTGATAAAAATCGAATTCGAGATTTCAATGAATTCAAGTTTTACGCCCCCACATATCGAAAAAGTAATTTTGATGTCTGTCCATCTGTTCGTCTGTCGGTTCGTCACGCTTTTTCATGTATTCAAATAGAGGCCATACTGTTCGACGTATCTGGACCGAATTCTAGACATGAAGTTTTATAACACTTTAAAAAAACTAACTAACTATATGGCCTATGGAGCCCGGAGGTTCAATGCCGCGTTCACAAAAGCTCTCCACTGACTTCTATTCTTAGCTAACTGCATCCAGTTTCTACTTTGTATTCCAATCTCTGCGAGATCCATCTTAATATTGTCCTCCCATCTGCGCCTAGGTCTTCCTAATGGTCGTTTTCCGATTGGTCTTCCAGTCAAGACTTTGAAAGCATTTCTACTTTCTTCCATTCTAGCTACATGACCCGCCCACCTAAGCCTCCTAGACTTGACGACCCTAACAATGTTGGGTAGATCATATAAATTGTGTAGTTCCTCGTTATGAAGTTTCCGCCATTCCCCATTCCCGTTCCTCTTGGGTACGAATATTCGTCTCAGGATCTTGTTCTCAAATACTTTCAGTCTATGTTCTTCCCTCAGAGTAAGTGACCATGTTTCGCAGCCATACAGAACAACAGGCATAATAATCGTTTTGTATATTTTAAGCTTCAAATTCCTCGACAGAATTCGCGACAACAAGAGATTTTGAACCGAATAGTAACACGAATTCCCTGCTTTGAGTCGACATTTAATTTCTTCGTGAATATGATTTTCCTCTCTTAATATTGATCCTAGATATTTGAAACTATCCACTTTACCAAAAGTATTATTTAATATTTTAGCGCATCCATAATTTGCTGTATTCCGGTCCCGACGCACTTCCATGTATTTAGTTTTCTCTGCATTTACTTCTAAACTCATGTCCCTGCAAGAGTTTAATAAGATCTCTGCATTTCTTTCTACTGTTCTCCTATCATCCCCTATTAAATTTACATCAGCATATGCCATAACCTGGTCAATACCGTTCAACTGTGGGCCCTGGTTGCTATCTTTTATTTTCCTTATAGCGTATTCCAGAACGAAGTTAAATAATAATGGCGACAACGCATCTCCTTGTTTCAGGCCATTTTCGACGTGAAAGCTCGTGGACAAAAATTTTCCTACCCGGACTTTACTTTGGGATTCATTTAAACATATCTTAATTAATCTAATTAGCCTTCTCGGTATTCGAAGTTCTGTAAGAACGTTGTATAATGTTTCTCTCCTAACCGAGTCGTACGCCTTTCTAAAATCAATAAATAGATGATGTACCGGGGTATTGTATTCCCACTTTTTTCCGAGTATTTGGCGAATGGTAAATATTTGGTCGATTGTTGATCGATTTCGTCTAAATCCGCACTGATAATCTCCAATAATTTCATCTGCGTATGGGGTCAGTCTTGCTAACAGAATATTTGAAAGGATTTTATAGGATGTTGACAGAAGAGAAATGCCTCGATAATTATTACAGTCAGTTTTGTCGCCTTTCTAGTAAATTGGAACTATGATTGATTCTTTCCACTCTTGTGGCAATTCTTCCTTGTTCCATATAAGGAGAATGAGTTTGTGTATCTTGTTCCACAATTTTTCGCCTCCAGCTAAAATTAACTCAGCCGGAATTTCATCTACACCCGGAGATTTGTGTTTATAACACTATCGTTTCGAATTCTATATCCTCCGACACCTAAAAATAAGGGTAGTTTACTGAAGGATGAAAATTTAAAATAATTAAATTGTCTCAAAAACGGCTGTAAAGATTTTGTTTGTATTTTTACAAATATAGTATGAATAATTGCTCTGAAAAACATACGTAAGTTGTAATTTACTGTATGGGATGCATTTTTTGAACAATTTTCTCAATCACATTTAATAAATAAATGTATCATTAATAACCTGACAATATGACACAACTCGTTCGTCCTGTAAAAATTCAGAAGAGGTAGTTTAGCCTACTCTTCGACGATTTTCCCATTAACGTCTGACCCAATTTTGTTCATATTTCATAAATAAATGTTACATAAATAACCTAACGATATGGTATAATTCCATCATCCTAAAGAGCTAGAAGTGGTATATTACTTTTCGGAGCAAGTTTTACCCTACGATTTTGTCGGTAATTACTCTGGCAATTTTGTTCGTATTTCATAAATAGCATAACTCGTTTGTCCTGAAAAGATATGCAAGGGATATTTTATTCTTGGGAATGACTTTTTAACGATTTTCTCAGAAAGTACTCAGACGCTTTTGCTCATAGTTCACATACAATTATCTCCTTAATAATTCTAATGTATGGCATAAGTTATTTCTAACAGAAATATGACGAATGGGTACTTTACTTTTGGACGTAAGTTGCTTCGAACAAAGTTTTCTAAAACACATTATTTTATTCGCATTTCCCAAATAAATAGCTGCAGGCTAACACGAGTCAGTTTAAGAAATTCGAGCGAGAAAATTCAGTGCGTTTCATCCGTACCCATTCTTAAATATATTTTTAAATGTTACACCCAATCACAATTTTCCTAACAAGATCGAAACTTCCTTTTAAATGTGCCTTGCTGTGGCCAAATGGTTCAAGTGCATTGGTTCTGGATTTGATTCCCGGTGAGAGCTAGTGTATTTTTATCCAACGTTAAGGAATAGGTGCAAAGAGAAAAGTGTTTAAACAAGTCTAACCAAGCTAATGAATAATACAAAGAAATAATACAATATTACGAAATTCTAGAAGAAACGTTGTTAATATTAGATATTTGCGTGTAAAAGTCCAACCCATGACTGTCAACTCCAAAGGTAAAAAAGTGAAACATCCAATACCAGGTTAATCAGTGGTCTCTAGTTAAAGCTATCCTACTAGGAAGTGATTGAGATACCAAAAAATATTGTAATCGCTGGGAGACATGTTAGGGGAATACATTGGGTGAGAGAGTTTAATACTGGAACTCATGAATAGTCTCTGCACCTTCGTTGAGTATTGAAGTGCGTAGGTCTATATAGGTTTGCATTGAAATGAGCATTAATACACAACATCTGTTGAACATTACGGGGGGCTTGCGGACAGGTTTGCAGTACATTTTACGGGGTTCGATATTGTAACGATCCTAGCAAACTCCTCAGCCTTTCCGCACTGTACTCTATAAGTTAAATTCGTGCTTAATTAAAACTATGTGTTTAAATTTAACACTGTTAACCGTTAATACCTGTGCACAACGGGCAACAATCCGCCAGTAATTCTTTATTTTTGCCCTTTGTTTTAGCGCCATAAATGTCTTTGTTCATAAATTTCTTTGTCTATGGTTTTGCATATACGTAGCGTGGACATTAAATTTTGACTTTTACGCCATATGCATCTAATTACAAACACACCTATAGAACAAACACAACAAACTTGGAATATATAGTTTATGTATGGAAAATCATACACGAGGCGCTGCACGGGAGAGCAGTGTGCATACATATGGCAGTCAACTTCCTAAGAAATTTATAATAATAATAATAATAATAATAATAATAATAACAGAAAACGAAACAGTTATTTACATAATGTATTTATTTAAGCATGGAAGTGTAATAGACTTAAGTTATTTCTCTCTCTTTCTCTTTGAAGGCAACAACCTTTAGGGTGCCAAGACGTAGAAAAGGACTTGTGGCACTCATGACTATAGAGTGGTGTGTGTTTGGCACATCGGGTTCCTTCGTTGTTAGCCCCAGCTTTCTAGACCGGATGCAGTTATTCCCGGTAGAAAATACAAGAGAATATACCTTTCTATTACTATTAAAGTAAATAATTACACTCATTCCCTCAACGTGATACTTGTTTGTTTAACTGTATACAGACAGCTGATCCATGGGAGAATCGTTGATAATAATAAATAAAATAAACTCGACAAATATTCTTGTAATTTGCTGGACACGCCAGTGTGCCTGTTATCCGGTTGTGGCAAACTGGAATATAGGGTATGGCTTTCTAATTTTTCCCCAACTATTTTAACTGCTTCAATTGAAATTAATCTATAATAATAAGAGTGAATTTAGTCGTCTTACCCTTCGATTTAGAAATAAGGTCCGCTAGAATTGTATATTTAAAAAATAATAATACTCAGAATTTTATAGAGTAGTTTGTTTTATTCGAAATGACATACTTCCTGCAACTGTTTGGGTTGGAATTATTTGAGATCAAATCTTTAAGTTTTACGACCCACGGTTATACCGACTAGGCTAAAGGACACGGTGATGATGAGAAATGAATGAAATGGTGGAATGAAGAAAGTGGGAGAAAACGGGAGAACCCCGAGAAAACCCATGCACATGGTGTTTGTCCACCACAAAATTCACTTGGTGCGAGTTGGGGTCGAACCAAGGATCCCATGCACCAAAGGTGAACGCTTTATCACTGAGCCACCGCGGCCTCTCTGAAATTATTTATAGGAGAGAGTGACTACTTTATGAAAACTTGATATCGAACACATTTGTTTAAAAATACCAGCTTCTTGTGAAATATTGCTTAATATTCAGGAAAACCTAAGTCAATAAAATAATAATAATAATAATAAAAATAAAAATAATAATAAAAATAAAAATAATAATAATAATAATAATTTTAAATTAAAAACTCTCTGGACCTAGTGCATTGGCACAATTCCACGAATTAAAAAGAGTTTGTTTACTTCTTATGTAAGTGTAGAAGGACTTAATCCCTGGTGCTTTCAATATACGAAGAAAGTGTCCAACTGCCAAATGACATGCTACATAAAATGCCCTATGCAACATAATGTAATATAGAGTCATCATTTCAGGTTGTCTAAAGAACACTTTCGTTTTAACAAGAAAGGAAGAAAATAGAAAATACTCAGTTTTAACCTAGTAGAAAGTTTGCAGATTTAAGAGAAAATGTACAGAGTTGTTGGATATTAAATGTAGTTCGGATTAATGGAGTAAGACACCGTAGTTCATTGTATGAAATATACTGGGAGTGACCAAGCCATTGCCTATGGAAATATCGAAAGAGATACGTTAATGGTGTTAGTTGCCAACTGTTGTAGAAATGAAAAATTTAAGGAAATCTCTAAAGCTCTAAAATCACAGATCCAAATTGACTAACTGCTAAGTAAAACTGCTAAATCTGACTAAAGCAAAAAAAAAGTCTTAATGAGCTGTGTTACAGTTTCAGACACATCATTCTCATATCAAAACTACGATAGAAGTAAATTATGAATACAGGTGAATTTGCAGTTCTGGAATACCAACAAATGATTTTGCTAGATGTAAATTTTGGGAAAACATTTTTATAAGGTTTTAGATTTATTTTTGGTTTGTTTGTTTATTAGCTTCTCCATGCCGTAAACGTCGCCAACACCTAGTGGCCCACTTGCTGGTAAATGGCGATCGTCAATGTAGCGACGCGTGGAAGGATTGCCGCTAGTGTGCCACTAGTGGCAGGGATTCGTCGAGTCGAAGCAGGTATCTAGAATCGGGGATATTGAAGTTACCACCACATAACAGCGAGGACTTCATTTTGATCCCCGCTCCTTTGATTTGTCACGGAGAATCGCAAAGGGACCAACACGAACTATCGCCAGTCATGTGCATGCGGTTATTATTATATATTACTTTTCCCTGACAAATTGTTATTATAAGGACAATACTTGAGCTCCGGGGGTCAAGAGTAACTCCTGCCTTTACATCATAAAGTGAAAAATCTTGAGATGGGTGCGTATAATTGTATGAATTTAGTTGGCAACTGTCGCCGATCACTAGCAAGTGAATATGAGAGAACTATGAAAAAAGTAAATAGACACTTGCCATTTTGTTATAAAATTACATGACGAGTGCATTTGATCTGATTCCAAACAGTTATCGTCAAATATACACGGTTAATGGAGCACTCTGATTGGAAATATTAAAAATACTTCAACGATTTATCATTTTACAAGCTGTGTTTTCATAATCGCCTCCGTGGCGAATTCGGAAGAACACGCAACTAATAACCCTAAGGTTGGTGGTTCACGCCCAGCTCAGGGCACTTTATTTTTACTTTTTTTAAAAAAAAATGTTTGTAGACTCACCTTAATGCAAAGGCGATTTAACGTTTTTTAGGGGAACAATTTTGTGGTTCGTTGGCGTTCCGTCGCTTCTCTGCCACTGGTGGTATAATTTTCAAAGCGGAAGTGGGACCAATTTTTGGCTGCGGGACCACCAATTTTTGGGGACATGTCGATAGTTGCCTATCGGTAGTCCACCGACGCTTACGGCATGGGGTTGTCCCCTCACAAGTGAGGCAGATTGTAATCGACCAAGAGTGTTTGGGAAAAATGGGAAACATCTTCCGACTTCGACTTCTGAATAATCCGTTTAGGATCAAGTCGAATCAAGGCTGCGTCACGGGAAGGTAGAACAAGTGAGGCAATCTCTCCAAGCACTACGCTGAAGAGCCTCTGTCTCATTCAAGACTTAGACTCTTCAGGAAAAGTAACAAGTTTATTACTTGTAATTTATTCTTTGAGTCAAAGTATTTTGCAATAAACCATCGTTTTGTAAGATATTTTTACGATTGTATACTATTAATTTCGAAAATTGTACACATAATATAATTTCCCATCATGGATTTGAAAAAATCAAAGTTCGAACAAAGAAAGATCTTCTATCCACATGTCTCTTTCATTATTGACCCTTAATTTATTTTAGTCCTAGGCAAAGCGAATCGACGGAATGGCTCTAAGTGAAAACATTCATTTAGATGGTTAAGTAATCTGGAAATTCCTGCTGTTATTTCACGAAACACAACAAATCTTGAGAAACAAAAACAATTTTGCTTACCAGGGGAAGGGAGTAAATCATCTGCTTACGTTTGCTTAACTAGGAAGAAGGCAAGGGCGCCGATCGTAGGGGGCCGGGCCCCCCAAAGCTCATGTAGGCCCCCTTTGTATTTATGAATATACAATATTTGGCATAATTTGAATGCAATTTGCCTTAAAATCCTAATATATATCGTCTGCATTTGAATGCCCTCCCAGAAAAAAAATTACAGAGAAATCGGCGCCCTTGGAAGAAGGTCTAGTGAAAGGAATAAAAATGTGATAACGTAATGCTTGAACAACTCTATCTAATGGAGGAAAGTAAATTAGTATTCAACACTTCTTTCAATTTTAAGCATTTCAAAGATTCTCGTAATTTAGTAGCGTCCCGGATTTGCATTTTTGAAGTACGGGTACTCTATCTATACCTTAACGTTTCAGACCACGCACTTAAGCCGCTTTGCCACAAGAGGCACATAGGAGTTTTTCTTTCGATTTCCTTAGGAATATTGAGAATGGTATGACTTTTAAAACTAAGTTTAAAAAAAGAATACATATCGACACAATAAGATGATAATCTAATACCTAGGAAATATATTGAATTGTTTTTAATTTGTTCTCACGCTACCAAAACAGTATTTATTTTTTTTTATTCCAGCCTTTTAATATAAGCATTTCACACTATTGTCTGTTTCTAGGACAACACAATTCTAGTTCATGTATATGCTAGCTTTGGAAATACAGTAGAATTTCGCTTATCCGACATAAACAGGCAGGCAGAACGCTGGATAATATGGATGTGTTAAGAAAAGACCTTTTAAAAGTAAAACTTATGATATAATTTTACATATTACACATCTAATAATAATGTTTTATAACAAATAATTGCACTGCACTGAATCAGGGACGTATCCAGCGTGAGGGCCTGAGGGCTGTCTCCCTCCGAAACTCAAGCACTTTTTAATAAACATGCTTTTACCCTTTTGAGATTCTTTTATATCAGTTTACTAATAGTCAGTGTCCAAACTTTGGGCAATGTGCTGTTTTCTTGTTATAATTCTAAGAACACACCATAATGCCATTATACCATTTGGAATTAAAGAACAGGAATTAAATAGGATTAACATTTTGTTTCCGTTCTGTTTTTAACTTTAATATATTAGAACGATACACTCAATGTCTTCTTGCTATTTTTGTTATGTGATATACGTAGCAGAAAGTTTTCTTTAGTTACATTTCTCTCGAAAATATGTTTCATTTGGTTTGTGCTATAATGCAGTTTCCAAAGTAAACCGGTTTATAAATGAAAAGTAGGAACATGTTTAAGAGAAATACAGAACTGTTGCATTATTATTATTATTATTATTATTATTATTGATATTGACATTTTTAAAACATTAGAATTACGTGCTTACGAGGATTCGTGTTGGGTCCCCTCCGAATAGAAAACCTGGATACGTGTCTGCACTGAATGATAGATGTATGAGTCAACGTGTAGACGGGCGCGCTAGGCGATATACTCCAGAGCATGAAAAATATATTAAGACCACAACTTGCAGTTCTTCTTGCCGATTGCTGCTTTCTGCAATGATATATCGGATCATACGGTATGTGTAACAAAGGATGGTCGGATAAGCGAGACCATGGTGTATTGGTGTTTCACGCACCTAAACCTGTAAAATGTTTGTATAAACGATTATCTTTCACTCCCTAGCTAAATTTGTGGATATGATCACACACCTTGCCTCATAAAGTATAGTCTTATAAAGAAAAAAATATTTTTTTAGCTAAAAGCTAAAGGGAAGTAAACTTCAGTAATTTACTTTAGTTTTTTTTTTTTTTTTTTTTTAATAATGGCAAACTAGTCCATTTCATCACGATAAATCACGTTTGATACTAAGATGTCTTTTTCTGTCCGTATATATCCTTTACATTTTGTTGGAGACAAAATTCTTATTTTCCCAAGAAAACAGGGTGAGAGAAGCTATACAACAACATGAACTGAAAACAATAGCTATTACCAATAATACTGTAATCCTGGATATCAATAAGTTGTCCTTAGTATATTGCTTCGGTTCTTATTAACATGAAAATTATAATGTTTTGTAAAAAAAAAAAAGAATGGGATATGATGGGATTCGATGTGGTGTCAAAGTAATAAAATAACTACGAGTCCGCCACTCTATCCACCTAACCACAGAGACTATGTTGTGTTTGTTCTTTTTTCTTAAGAAATAGTCTTCATAACCATGGTGCGTATCGCTTCGAACCTTAACATAAGAGTTTTTCTATTTAATTCTATATTTTCGTACGACATCTTAGTTACAGAAGCTAATTTATATTTGGCAGGCAATCTACACACTAGGTTTTAACCAATAAATGCAACATTTTAGTCCAGTATCCAGTTCCTTGATCCATCTCCTCGACTCCCCTACTGAATTCCCTCCGCAATCGTGCTGTGCTACTGAAAAAATCCCTAGAAATCATCGTTGCCAGTATACACAAAACCGAGCATAATTTTGTTTTTTGTTTATATTTTTATTATTTTATTATATTTTTGGAAATATCTCCTTAGATGGATTGCTCTCTATTATCTCCACATACTAATAACTCAATTTTACCCATAAACGTAAGGAAAAAGGAATAAATACGGAAAATCGTGAGTTACAGTATACGCGCATTTTTTTTTGCGCATGTGAGTACATATCTACACATACACACTCGTGCACACGCACAAACTCACACACATACAGATATTCATATATATAAATGCACACATATATACACACACATACAAACATACGTATACACACGTACATATTTATATATTTTACCGTTAGCTTAAGATAAGTACTTCTGCATCCTCTGAGTAATACGGACTTTATGGGTTTAGTATTAGGTGTAGTGGTCTCTTGTGTTTGGTGTAGGAGTTTATTGTGTAGGTGCCAAGTGTGTTTATTAAAGTGTTATTTATTTTATGTTTGTTGATGTAAAGAGTTTTGGCTTGTGTCTATTACTGCAGCAATGGGCAGGATGTTCATTCTATATTGTAATGGTTTTAATCTAGTATACCTAGGACAGTTTGTGATTAATTTTATGATTTTAGTTTGAAATGTTGCATTTTTTTTCATATTTCCTATTAGCGCATGTCCCCAAGCAGGGGCTGCATAAGTAAGTATCGGTCTTATAAGCGTTTTGTATAGAGTTGCTTTTGCATTATTACTGATGTTTTGGCTGGTTAATAGCGGTTTAAGTTCTGAAAGTCGGCCAGTGGCCTTGCCTATTTGCAGCTTGGTGTGTTCTTTGAAATTTAGGTTTCTATCCAGGGTGACACCGAGGTATTTTGCTTTATTAGACCAGTTTATTGGAGTATCAAAAATTTCCACCTTGGTAGTAGGGCTCTTTTTACGTTTTGTGAAATATACAGCATCACATTTAGTGCTATTTATTTTTATTTTCCATTTGTTAAACCATTCTTCAAGTGTCGGAATGTGTGTCTGAATATATTTTACTGCCTGATCTGCTTGCCAGCTATGAGAATATATACATGTGTCATCTGCAAAGAGTGCTATGTTGGTGTCTTTATGTTTCGGTATGTCGTTTACATAGATACTAAAGAGTACCGGGCCTAAGAGAGATCCCTGGGGGACACCTGCTTCTATTCTACGATGGGTAGATTGAGAATTTACAACTGATACATAGAATTTACGGTTTTTCAGATACGAAGAGATTAGTTTAACATAAATATCAGGTAGGCCAATGTTTTCTAACTTATATAGTAGACCTGTTTGCCATACTCTGTCAAAAGCTTTTTCTATGTCTAGAAATACTGCTACTACACTTTGGTTTTTGTTATTGATTCTATGACTAACTAGTTAGTGTGTGGTAGAGTGGTAGTTTCTGAAGCCGAACTGCTCTTTTATTAGCACATTGTAATTTTGTATGTGTTGTTTTATTCTAGTTAATATAATTGACTCAGTTAGTTTAGCTAGCATGTTCAGTAAGCTAATTGGTCTATAGTTTTGTGGAAATTTAGGATCTTTTCCTGGTTTCGGTAATGCAACTATTTTTGCTGTTTTCCATTTAGTGGGAAATTGGGCTAGTCTCATTATTGCATTTATGATTTTGACTAAAAAGGAAATTCCTTTTGGTGAGAGGTTTTTGATACAAATATTTTGAATGTTGTCGGGACCTGCAGCTTTGAAAGGCTTTATTTTCTTTATTACTTTGAACACTTCTTTCTTGTTTGTTTTTCTTGCTGACGTTAATGGTTGACTTTCTAGCAGTTCGTTTACTTGTCTTTTAACTTGCCTTTCATATTGTCTGAACTCGTCATTTTCATTGGGTTTGAAAGTCTTTTCTAGTGTATCAGCTAGGGTGTTAGCCTTATCTTCATCAGTAAAGACTAGTCCATTTTCTCCATGTATGGAAGGGGTGGGTGTGTACGGTTTGGTTAAAGTTTCAGTTATTCTCCAAATACTGTTATCTTTGAAATTCGCGCTTTCGACTTTTTTATCCTAGGTATACATTTTGTATCTCCTAATTTCTTCTTTTATTATTCGTCTTAATTGGTTTATTTGTGCTTTAAGAGTTTGGTTTCTATATGCTCTTCTAAGTTTATTTCTGGTTTTAATTCACTCCTGAATTGCATTAGGTAATTTGTTACTATATTTATTATTGTCTATTAATGGTATTGATTTATTAGTTGCTAATTGTATAGTTCTAGTTATAATACCAACTGCTTTTTCTAAATCTTCCTTTGTCTGTATACGATACTCGCCTGGTAAATTTTCATCTATTGTATTTTTGTATAGGTCACAATTAGCTTTTCTGTAATTGAGTGCTTTTTTAAAAAAAATTTCCAAGTCTGGTTCGCCATTTATTGTTATTATAATGGGTTGGTGGTCTGAGTTTAGTTCGTTTCCAAGTTGTATATGGAGTATTGAGTTAATGTTTTTGTGTAAGGCATAATCTAGTACGTCCGGCGCGTTTCCGTTGTAAGGGTAGTGAGTCGGTTGAAATTGGGAGAGGATCTGCAAGGGAGATCCTTGCAAAAAGTTATGTAGTTTTCTACCATTGTTGTTGGATTGTCTGCTTCAGAAGTGAGGGTGTTTGCTATTAAGATCCCCTGCTAGTATTATTGAACTACTTGTATTGGCTAGTTTTTTAATGTCTTCTGTGTCAGTTTGTTTAGAGGGGAATTATACACAGAGATGACGTTAATGTGTTGGTTGTTCATAAATATTTTGATGCCCGTAGCCTCAATAGTATTGAGGGTGGGTAGAATTATCTCTGCATGTTTTAAGTTTTTCTTGACTGCTACCATTGTGCCTAAGTTGTTGCCTATTGTATGCCTATCATTTCTGTATATTGCATATCCTCCGATTGCTGTTTTAGTTAGTGGGTTCAGCAGTGTTTCGCTAATTAATGCAATGTCTATTTTGTTTTGTCCGATGTAATCACCTAACTCGACTATTTTCTCTGTCAACCCTTCTGCGTCCCAGGCTAGTGTCCTGAGTGTGGTTCGTTTTCTAATTAAGCTGCCCATTGCTTTTTTTTAGTGTGTTTGTGTTTGCTGATCTAATGTTGATTTCTTTGCAACTCTGCCTGCCCAAATTAACAGATTACTTATAAAGTCTCTTAAGTGGAATATTACCGAGTCTACGTTTTTATTATCTACAATTTTAGGAAACAGGCCTAATGATTTAGAGACAATGTCTGTATAGTTTTCTGTTTGTGGTTTGGTTATGGGTTCGTTTTTCTTTTTATTGTGTTGTTTAGGTGTCTGAGTACGTGCTGGTGTGGTTTCGTCTTCTGTGTCACTGCTAGATGTGTATATTGCGTGTTTTCATGTTGGCTTCGATCTTTGGTATGACTTCTTTGGTTGGTTAGGTTGCTGGTTTGTTGTTTGGTTGGAGGTAGAAGGTTGAGGGTTTGGTTGTGTTGGTTTTGGTTTCTGCTGGGTGATTTTGTTTGTTTGTTGTGGTGTTTTAACTGTGTTTCTGGTTCTTGCAGCCCTTCCATCGCGCAAGTTGCCAGATTTTCTGGTCAGAATCTTCTTATACACCTCACAGCCTCTGTAATTGGCGGGGTGGGGGCCTCGACAATTAGCACAGGTTGGTGGCTCGCTTCTGGGCTTTTTGCATTCCTTCGTCCAGTGTTCAAGTCCACACTTGACACATCTGGATTGGAGATTGCAGCCAGCCACTGAATGCTGGAAGTTCTGACATCTGTAACATTGAATTACATCTTGGGGGGAAGGCTTATATTCCTCGAATCTGACTGCTAAATGCAAAATATGCGGCAATTTCACGAGCTTTTCCCTTAGCTTATTATCGGGCAACTTAACAAGATAGAGTGGCATTGGAACATTTTCTTTTCCCTCTGTTTTCTTGTTTTTGTCACTGTACACCCATTTGGACATTTGGTGTACTGTGACCCCTGTTGTCTGTAGTATCCTGTTTATGTAGTCCTCTATGTCTGTAATGGGCATGTCGACTGGTAATCCCCTAATTACCACCCTGGCATGTTTTGCGTTGTTTCTGGCTGTGTGGAAATGAGCTATTTTGTTTTCCTGTATGTACGCTAAGATTTCCTTGTAAGCTATCTCATTCCACACGTTTAACCTGAAGCCTTGACTGGTGACTGTCGCGGTGAGATTTCCAAACTTTTTTAAGATGTCACTGAAAGTTTCTCTGTTTGTAACTGTGATGTAAGGATATTGTCGTATTAGTGGTTTCTTTCGTGTTGTGTTCAGTGTTTGTGTCGTCTGTGTAATCTTGGGTGATTTCTGTAGTGCTGTAGAGTATGTTGTCTCACAAGTGGTGTCACTAGAATCGTCTGATGTGCTATATGTAATGTTTAGTTTAGAAAAGTCTGACTCTACATCTGTGTCTGAGTAGTTACTACTGGTATCGTCGTTTATAGGACTGATGTTAACTTGACTTATATTCCTATCATCTAATGACAAATTCCGTCTATGTCTGTTATCTCTAATATCTTTTGTCTTGGTCTTAATACTAATTGACTGACCTGTGTCTTGATGACTGTCTGACCTGAGTACATTCTAGGCTGTTTGTAGTTGCTCCGGGATGCATCCTACTTTCGTATCTGATGCTACTTTCTTCTTCCGCCGGGCCATCTCGATTTAGCACTGTTACACTGATATTGATAGTCACTTAGTTAATAGCACTTTGACCACTCGTCGCGTCCGGATAAGCATATAAGGCACTTTACACTACGATATTTACTTTGAACTTTGAACTTTTAACAGATATATTACCTCTCAGAGAACTGCGTCAGTATCGATTATTTCCAGGCGCCGAGCGTCCTGCGTGGTCCTTGAAAGGGCCGGTTACTTCTAAAACACGTTCCTCGTATTTCTAGTTGATTATTTGAGGACGGTACCTCTAACCTAATTCTTCAGGGTTAGGTCCCCCTAGAAGGGTAAGGACCTAAATCCGTACCCCGAAGCACTACCGAGAACGCGTAATACTATTTCGGCACTCCCGCACCTGCTTTAGCCAGCCATTTTTACACAAAGTTACGAAATGCTTACTATAATGAGGGACGGTTCCCTTGATCCCTATTTACTAGGCCCCTACTGTGTAGGGTCCGAAAGCCTAGTCACTCCCGAACTCCAATACTACTCCCCAATCAATTAGATCAATTGAGAGGAAAAATTGCCGTGCATACCTCTCTTAATGCGGGCATGTATATATGGTGACTTTTTAGGGCGGAGTTATGAATAAGGGTTTGTGATTAGCTGAGGGAAATGCTGGTTTCTGGTTGGCTGAGGGGTGCTGGTTCCTGATTTGCTACTTTTGTAGCTGCGAGAAATGGCTTTGTTGAATGTCTTTCTTTTGTGCCTGAAGAGGACCGACAAGATAAGACTGAGTTGAATCTCATTGTCTCTATTGAGAATGTTCCTTTCACGTTAGACAGCTATGAATTTCTTTATTATTCTGTCTCAAAAATTGCTGTACCGGCTACTACTGTGGTATTTGTAAAAATCAATTCTGTGTTCTTTGCATCGTTGTTCTGTTGTATGTCCAGTTTGTTCTAAGTATGAACTACCCCATTTACGTGGTATACGATATACAACAGAAGTGCGCAATGAAGTTCGTCTTTCACAGATTTGAGTAATGGTCTGATGTTGGCTGGAGATTGATGAATAACTCTCATACTGTGTCAGACAAGGCAAGTATTCTGCTGAGTTTGCCAGAAGTGCGGCCAATAAAAGGCAATACACTAGTAGAGAAATAATCCTCAGTCTTAACTTTTCTTGATCACCTTGTTTTGGGAAGTAACAGTCCATTTATGACTATGTTGATATCTATAAGGCTGTAGTCATTCTCTTATAGCTTCCAACGAAGATGGTTCAATTCCTAATTTAAACTTTCCTGGTCATTTGCTGTGCTGCTCTGTAGATCAAGGTTTTTAGCACTTTAGGACGTTGTGATTTGTGATGGAAGCCGATTGCGTTGATACAAAGATCCGTATGTACGTTATATGACAATAAATAAGTATGTTTATGTCTTTCTCTAAAGTAATAGCTGTCAAATTAACATGTTCCTTCGGGTTTTGTTAGCTATTTCTCGATATCTTTGCTTTTACATTTTCGTCAACGGAATTTACAAGGGTATTTTCTCTATTCCTTTTTAACCAATTTTCTAGCACCTTCTTGGACATCTTGCAAATTGCGAAGTAACTCTTAATTCGTCAACCCACCGAGAAAGTTTAAACACTACTAAGCGAATACTTTCGAAGCGACGGCTGTACTGAGATGATCAAAGATTGCTATGACATGCTCATACGCTACAAGCCTTTTTGACTTTCGTTTCCTACCCTCTCCTGTTAACAAATTTTCTTCAAATATTTTTATCTGAATAAAACCGAAACAACAAGGAAAATGTTTATTTTTACCCCCTCCTATTTTTGCCCAGTATTTTGCGGGAAAATAAGTACTACAGTACTAGCTGGCGAGTATTTATAGAAAAAATGCCGTTTTCTTTGATGTCAATTGCGGCTAGAAATGAGCAGTACTAATCAAACGTTCGCTGTTGTTGCTGATGGTATTGGGAACGACGGTGAATGCTTCAAACTGGACCGACGATAGGTCATATGTTTTGTTAATTTTGTGGAAGTCAACGATTTCTTGGCGCAAATGTTTTCAATTAATTTCCTCTTAACCCTTGAACTAAAGTAAAGTTCACATCTTTTTAGAACTTCCTTCTGCGATTAGCAAGGAGCTGGTTCCATCGCATATTGCCTCACTCAAATTGTATCCCATTGACAGACTTTGAAATTGGATCAAAGAAAGTGTAAAAACTGTGATCATTCCTATGTCAAAAGAGAAAAATTTCAATGTCATCACATGAGTATAGGCCCTACTCCTCACCCTCAACAGAAACAAAAGAGTTTCTAAGAGTTTCGAAGAATAACATTTGGAAAGAGCTTGGCTTTATAGAGTAATACCAGAGATCAGCTTTCAGAAGGTAGCGACAGCGCATCTGACATCTTGAGGAAAAACCACTGCAGGTTCAGAATGCTGTTTTTCATTATAGAAGGTATTCTCAGAAAACTCAATTCCCACACCTGAAAACGCGAACATTTTAAGACATTTTAATCTAGACATCATTCGCGGCAACAGCCTGACGAACAAGACTTTAGTGAGATTTTTGTATTGAAATACAGTACATGAAAAGCAGTTGTTGTTTGTTCCAATGAAGTGAGTATACTATGGATCGAATGTAGCGTATACCGGAATACTTCCTAACTTTCAGGTGGCTTAACGAGAGTTTCGAAAAATTAGATGTAGGTATATGCTGTATATCCGCGTATTCCCTCCATTACATCCCTCATCCAAGCCCGAAAATCCTTTCTTCAGTCCCTTTGCTGTTTGTGGTAATCATTGTTATATGAGAAAATAAATTTCTTGAGATTGACGAGTGCAAGTCGCTGTTCATGGAGTTTCTCTTTCACTCTTTGGAGCTGCTGATCGTATGTATTCGCAGTAATTGTTAACTTTGACTTCAACAACTCGTGATGAAATATACCTCGACAGTCGCACCATACACACAATAAAATATTTTCCCATGGATGTTTGCTTTCGGTTCTGGTAGTGTCCGAATCCTAATCAATCCCCTGTCTTCTGCAGGGGCGGATCCAGAGGGGGCGATCGGGGCGATTGCCCCCCAGAAGAGGAAACTTTCTTATTTTATAAATAAATAAAACTCATCCCAGAGTTTGGAGCTCTTAAAAGTAGCTCTAAGTAGCAGTATTACAACCCACCGTCCCCCCCAGAAGTCCGTTCTGGATCCGCCCTGGTCTTCTGTGGACAATATTGCCACTCATTTCTCATCAACTGTTATAATCCTGTCTAAAAAACGGTCAATTTTTACTTGTGAGTAGGAGTGGAAAAGATTGAAGTTCCGACCACAGCGGCTCAAGATATCCTGTGAATCTTAACATTTTGAAAGCGGCTTCGGTTCTGGGGTCACTAAAACATCGTTGGATAGATTTTCAGCAATGAAGTATCTTTCATTTAATTGGTCGTGTGATTTGTTGTGTGGTGTGGCAGACAAGAAAGCTGTAAACATTTCCGAATTATGAAAATTTTAATTGAATCTTAAACGCATGTATAGAAGTGCAGTGTGTAGAGGAACGTCGAGTAGTTATCTCTAGATATGACAAAAAATATAGTCGCTTTTTGAAAATTGCCAAGGACAATGTCAGTACATTTCTTATCCTATGAACCATGTTTTAAAATATTATGCCGTCTTCTCGTAATTTACGTTGCTGTCTGGAATAGACTATAAAAAGTAGATATTTCAATAGAGATCTACGCAGGGGGTGGAATTCGGGGGTCCGGACCCCCCGAAATCTTGATTTTTGTGCAAATTTAGTCTAATTCTAGGGGCAAGTTTACAAATTTTAATATAATTTATCCTCAAATTGAATTTGAACCTCCCCGAATACCTACTTTTGACCCTTCTGAAATAAATAGGGGACGCGTTGGCTCAGTTGTAGAGCGTTCACCTCCCTGGTTCAATCTCAGCTCGCGCTGTGTGGACTTTGTGGTGGACAAACACCGCGTTCGTGGGTTTTCTCGGGGTTCCCCCGTTTCCTTCCACTTTCTTCATTCCACAACTTCATTCGTTTCTCATTACCACCGTCTCCTTTACCCTAACAGGCATAATCGTGGGACGTAAAACTTTCATTTCATTTTTCCTTCCGAAATAAATTCCTGAGTAAGTGCTATATTTCAATTATCTTTTATGAAAATGCTGTTCTACTCAAAAGTGTAGGGTTTGAAGTCTGAATATTGGGAGCTAATTGTGGTATATATTGTACGTATTATTATTATTATTATTATTATTATTATTATTACCCTGAAAGGTATATAACTAACTTTCAAACTTTTTAACCATTGCGAACGTGAGGTCCAGCGTACCGGCACCTTTATTATTTTAAAAAAAACACCGTAGATAGATAGATAGATAGATAGATACATGATCGAAAATGGCGGTCCAATCCATACTTTTCGGGGTTCCTGAGATGAACAGAAAATGCCTTTTAAATCCACAAATTGCCCCATTATTACTCTTAAGGAGAGACGGGAACAGGTAAAGGTAATTCGGCTAGTCTGTAATAATAATGAACGGAAGTTTCAGATATTCAACCCTTTAATATATTTCTCCCTGCTCAAATTTACTCACTTATGCGGTATATGTGTGTATGTGTAAATAAGATCATCTCTCTTTTTGAGTTATTCGAAAAAGATGCAAATAATAAAGAGGGAGGATTTTACCAGAAATCCGTAAACTAAAAAAGTAAAATCAAAACCTGTTGCTTCAAGAATTTTTCCTGTTAGCAAAATACATTGTATAATGCTGCACACATGTTACAGCAAGTAAGATTACTAGCATCAGACGAAGAAATAGTTTTTAAATTATATTTTCCGGTTTTTGCCAATATTTCCTAACAATTTGTTTTTTCTTTTTATTAATGGCTTCAAAATTTTTGGAAATTTTACCGATCTCGATAAAATTTTGATCATAGATGAGGTTCGGTATGGTTTTTATAATTTCACTTTGATGGTGCAGCTTGAGGGAAGGGGAGAGGGGAAAATGACAGATATTAGTGTCGAATCCATAGTTTTCGGGGTCGCAAAAATGAACAATGACACTTCCGATGCCGTTTAAATCCAAATTTTGCCACACAACTTGGAGGAGGGAGAAGATATATAAAAATTGATGAAAATGAACGTTATTAGTGTCGAATCGATATTTTTTGGGGTCACTGAGATGAACAGGGACACTTCCGGCCGTTTCAATCCAAATTCAGTCCCATTAGTACTCTAAAAGGAGATGGTGACATGTAAAGTTAATTGAAAATTACCAATATTATAGTGGAATTCATATTTTTGGGCCTCCATAAGTTCATTGGTGACAGTTTTGGTGGACTTTATATCCAAAATGAAATGTATTCTCACCATGCAAGCTATTCGGCTAGTCTGTAAGAATAACGAACGGAAGTTTCACATACCCAACCCTTTAATATATTTCTTGCTGCTCAAATTTACTCACTAGTGCTAAAGTCGGGTTTTTCTCAGGAGTGTAAACCTAATAAGTGACTGCATAATGAAGAGCATCTGCACCTCACATGCGAAAGTCACAAGGGTCGATTCCCGCTCGAGTATTTTTTGTTTTTAACTTTAACCAATAAAGAATCCATTCGTAAAATATTAATTCACTACATGTTTATAATGGATAAAGCAATAGAAATGTTCAAATCAGTTGTAAAATCATGCAATGTTTCATGTTAACTAGCAATAAACTGTAACCTATTTCGTAAATATATTGATATCACGAGTTGTATTATGATTTCGCAGTATTTCTGCAGAAAATGTTCTTGACACTTCGTGTTTATATCTGTGGTCAGTGTGCAAATTACAAGGGGAATAAGGGGAAAACCCTTTGGTAATTATGGATGTATGCTATAACCAGGGGCGTCAGACGGCAATAGCAAGGGAAAGTATAAGAGTTGTAGTCAGGGGCGTCATATATTGGAGCAAGAGGGGCAATTGCCCCCGAATTGTTTACTAAACGTGAGTCTTATGTCGTTGGTGCTCTTCCCCCTGAAGCAAAGTCTGAAATGTCCCCTTTTGAAAAATGGGCCCTCTTGATTAAAAGGGCCACATTAAAGAAACGAAACTCTGCCGATGCAAAGAAGACTTCAAAGTAGGAAATACGGGTTTTTTCGTTTCTGCGAAAAAAGAGTTTCAGGCGGCAATGGGTCCCTTCGAAACGACAAAGCACCCCGCACAATTATTACGGAAATTAGATCTCGGTGGAATTGCATAAAATCGTGATATGTTGTGGATATTGTGTACCTGAGAAAAAGTCTCAGTAAGCACAGCCACCAATCACTGACCGTTTGGCCACTACAGGGCCACTTGTTTGAAAGCAGCCAAAGATAGTGATATTCTGGATTTTGATTAAAATGACTGAAACTGTGATATGTTGTAGATATTGTGATCCTGAAAAAAAATCTCAATTTGTACAACCATGCATCACTGACCGTTTGGCCACTATAGGGCCATTTTTCTTTTACTGGACGGAAAGTGATTTCAAGAAAATCGTAGACCTTTACGTTGGCGGCCGTAGTACCCCTTCTAATTGTCACAGGGAAATGAACAATACCTCGTTGTAAAGGTTATGGAACGAAGATTCCAACGAGCTAAATTTTGTGCCCCTCGTGCTAAACTCGTAGAAGAACAAGAAGACAAAATTCCTGAAGAAAATGAGATTTTTTTCTTTTTGGTAATTTGTAAAAAGCTGTCAACACCGTTACTTGTCGTACGCAGGAAAAAATTCCGTGTACACCAGACATTGGGTACAATCGTGTAGAAAAATGAAGGGCGAAAGTTCAATAACAAGTGAGAAAAAATTCCGAATGTGGTTCCTACTAGAATCACTCTGGATACATTTTTCGAAATATTTTGGTCTACCCTGACGTCCCTAATTGGCACAGAAATATAATCTATACCTCATTTGAAAGCTTATGAGACAGATTTCAACGAGGTAACTTTTGTGCCTCTCGTTCCCAACCCTTAAAAGAAGAAGAAGAAAAAATTAAAAAATGAAATAAAAATACATTTTCTCGAAGTTGGCAACACTGTTATTTTTCGTGCGCAATAATGGCCATACGCAGGGTATCATTAGTTTGGATGTTTATTTATCTTTATTGATACTACTTTTTATGCTTGTAGCTCCTTTGGAGGGAGAGTCTTCGTCCCCCAAATGCTGAGGGGAAGGGGAACTAGTACATCTAACTTCTCCCCCTACCCCTTCTGCTGCTGGACTCCCGATATAAACAAAATGCACACCGTTGGAAAGTTTGATCCTTCCTAAAGAGATAGACACCTAAATCATCTCTTTAGATTAATTAAGACCGAAGTGATGGATGTTCAAACTGCTGGCTCAACCCTTGAACCGTTCGTCCTGTAAAGGTTAAATGAGCAGAAGGTAACCGTATTCTGGATTTCGGTGTAATTACTTGAAACTATGATCTGTTGCTGACCGTCTGGCCACTACGAGGCCACATTTGAAAACAGTAGAAGATAACTGCATTCTGAATTTCGATGGAATTGCTTGAAGCCATAATATGTTGTTAATATTGGATCCTGAGAAAAAGTTTCAATGGGCACAACCACCCATCACTGACCATTTGACCACGTAAGGATCATTTTTTTGACAACAGCAGAAAGTAGGTCTAGATTTCGATGGAATTGGTTGAAACCGTGATATATTGTAGATATTGTGATCCTGAGAAAATGTCTCATGGACACAACCAAAAATTTCTGACCATTTGACAACTACGGGATCACATTTCTTAAAACATCACAAGGTAAGGATATTCTGGAATTTTGGTGGAATTGCATGAAGCCAACAACCAACAACCAGGAAAAGGAATGGGAAGAGTAGCGTCTAACATCATTTAAGCATAGACAACATTCCGATATTAATCTTGAGGGACAAAGGAAACCCTGGAAAGCACTAGACAATTTTTCTCAGGATCATGACATCTACAACGTATCACAGTTTCATTCATTTACAGCGTAGTCAAAAATATCGTTATACCCGGCTGTTTTCAGAAATCTGGACCTGTAGTGGCCATAAGGTCAACACTTGATGGTTGTGTCCATTAAGACTTTCTCACGATGAGAATATCTACAACATATCACAAATTTACTCATTCTTACAGAAATCCAGATCATCGTTACGCATGGCTGTTTTTAAGAAAGTAACCCTGTTGTGACCAAATGATTAGTGACTTGTGGTTGTGTCTATTAAGACTTTTTCTCAGGATCACAATATCTACAACATATCAGGGCTCAGCCATTTTCATCGAAACCCAGAATATCACTATCTTCGGCTGCTTTCAAAAAAGTGGCCCTGTAGTGGCCAAATGGTCAGTGATTGGTGGTCATGTCCGTTAAATTTTTTTATCAGGATCAAAATATCTACAACATATCACGGTTCCAGTCATTTTTACTGAAATCCAGAATATCGTTATCTTCGGCTGTTTTCAAAAAAGTGGCCCTGTAGTGGCCAAACTGTCAGTGATTATTAGTTGTGCTCAGGTACACAATATCTATAGCATATATATCACGATTTTATGCAATTCCACCGAGATCTAATTTCCGTAATAATTGTGCGGGGTGCTTTGTCATTTCGAAGGGATCCATTGCCTCCTGAAACTCTTTTCTCGCAAAAACGACAAAACCCGTATTTCCTACTTTGAAGTCTTCTTTGCATCGGCAGAGTTTCGTTTCTTTAATGTGGCCCTTTTAATCAAGAGGGCGAATTTTTGAAAAGGGGCCTTTGCCCCCTTAACCTCTTTTCCGAAAGAAACAAAAAAGGGGGTACTTGGTAATGACCCCAACCTTCATGTGTAATTACAAAAAATAAATTTATATAGAAATAAAAATCATCATCTTTTCAACTTACTAATAAGGAATCTGTGCCGAAATAGAATCTACTTCGAGAAATTTTAGTATAGTGAAGTGGCGTATTTAGGGGGAGGGTTATCGGGCTCGAGCTCCTCCCGATAGAAATTTGATGGTTTTTCGCATTCCACGTAGGACTACAACATTAATTCTTCTCACCATTTCTACGAATTTAATTGATTTTCCATTTTCTTGTGCTCTTTGTTCACAAATAATACTGCATTTGTCCAATTTCATTCCATGTTAGAACTGTGTTGTTTTTTCTATTTTTCGTCCATTCTACTCTTCTTCTAATATTCAGCAGCCCTAGAATATTAGAAAATGAAGTTATAATATGAATTAAATTATGTTAATAATTTTATACTTTAGTATCTTCTTTCAATGATAAAAGTTTCTGAGAATTGTATGTATTTAGAAAGATCCACTGAATTCTTTGCACGCAGCCCGTCTCGCGAACTTAAGAGTCTTCAATATGACAACGCAGCAGAAATCACTCTTTAGCTACTACAGTAAGAATCGTATTAGAGCTTTCCCCTTCACTCCATCTCCGCCCGCAGCATACGAACGGGCCGCCAGGTAAAAGCAGTTGCCTCTAGAGAAATCAGTTTCTTGGTCGTGAGTGAAGAGTAAAAGGAAATTAGACGAGCAATGACAGTGGATTTTGGAGGGTCTCTGTGAATTGGTTTTTACATCACGAGCCTCGTTCCGTAGCGACTTGCGTTAGCGCAACGAAAATTTTGTGTTTTACAGTAGTTTGCGTAGCGCTCACAGACAGGCTCCTTCGTTCCTAATCGCCTATTTCAGCGTTCATTATTACTTGGACAGCTTCCATTTGCTCTGGTGAGTAGGGTTACCATCAGGGGCGGATCCAAGACCGACTTCTGGGGAGGCGGTGGGTTGTCATACTGCTACTTTTAAGGGCTCCAAACTATCGGGTGGGTTTTATTTATATATATAAAATAAGAAAGTTTCCTCTTCTGAGGGAAGGGGCGATCGCCCGGTCGCCCCCCTTGGATCCGCCTCTGGTTACCATCTATCCAATGAGAAATGTAATGATACTTCATGCAACAAATAAAGGTAGAAATGTAGGATCGTTTTTCCGTAATATTAATAAGATAATATAAGTCTTGCTATTGAAGAGAAAATATTTAAATACTTGATAAAAGGATGGTGTAAAGTTTTACTTATTTTGAGGATTGTATAATAAAGTGGAAAAAGTCAAATAATAATAATAATAATAATAATAATAATAATAATAATAAATAATGTACAGGTATTATAAAGATTAGTGGTAGCCCAAGCCATCAAAACAGTATACGCCACTGCCGCAAGAGTACACTCTTAGTACATGCATATTTTTGGCCAACGATAACTTCCCCCCACCTCGAAGTACTTCAATTTCCACACTGGCTCCAGAGACAATAACAAAAGCGTGAAGAAAGATAACATTTTGGCCGTTGAGTCGGCGGATCGTGTAGTTTGACTAGAAAGCGAGAGGACGCTTCTAGCCAGCATTTTTTGTAGAAAGACCAATTAGATTTGACACATCTTGCAAAGAAATTATCCTAACTATATATAAAACTACATGAGCTGACATAAATTATTGAGCACTTTCTGTAGGGCTACTATGATTAAATTTGGCATGATTGTAGCTTTCCGGAACTAACCCACAGGAAAATTGTCAAAAGTGAATATTTTTAATTTTAGGGGGTCTAAAGAGGGGATGAAAAATTTCCCTATGTTATTTAAATGGACCTTTTTTTTGGACTTATAATCTCATGTTTTAGGTACTTAGAATTGGAATAGAAACTTGAAATTCGGTATGCTTACACATTTTCGTAAGCAGTACCTAAGTAAATCAGTACATGTAAAAAATTCCGACCTTAGAGTGGTTTTATAGGGAACTGAAAAATCTTTCCCATGTTATTTATATGGGGCGTCTTCTACACCCCAAAATGTTTAGGCACTTCCGGCAATATTAGAATGATGAAATTTGGCATGATTGTAGCCTTCAAAGACTAACCGACAGAAAAATTGCCAAAAGTAAAAAACTCCAACATTAGAGTGGTTTTATAGGGAACTGAAAAATCTTTTCCATGTTATTTATATGGGACACCTTTTACACCCTCAAATTATTGAGCACTTCCTGCAGGGCTACAATGATTAAATTTTTCATGATTATAGCTGTTCGGGACAAACCCACAGGAAAATTGCCAAAAGTGAATATTTTTAATTTTTAGGGGGTCTAAAGAGGGGATGAAGAATTTCCCCATGTTATTTAAATGAGACTTTTTCTGGACCAATAATCTCATGTTTTAGGTACTTAGAATTAAAATAAAAACTTCAAATTCGGTATGCTTGTACGTTTTCGTTATCTTTACCTAAGTGAATCATCAGAAATGAAAATTTGCAACCGTAGATTGGTTTTATGGAGAACTGAAAAAATCTTTCGCATGTTATTTATGTGGGACGTCTTCTATACCCTAAAGTGTTTAGGCACTTCCGGTATGATTAGAATGATGAAATTTGGCATGATCGTAGCCTTTGAGAACTAACCGTGAAAAAATTGCCAAAAGTGAATATTTTTAATTTTTCAGGGGTCGAAAGGGGATGAAGAAATTCCTATGCTATTTAAATGGGCGTTTTCTTGGGATACAAAATCTGATCTTTCAGATAGTTGAGATAGGAAAAAAAGGAAAGTCGGTAGAATTCCGCTCCGCTGCAGCTGTCTTAGTCCCCACTTTGAACTCGTATTGCATACACGCCCTTATGACGCTCTGTGGAGGTCTCATTCACTCTCTTCTTACGCAAGTTCACAATGTAACTGAACTACCATAACCAGGTAGTATGCTGCACATACGCAGAACAACAGCTGACCTTCGTCTTATCCTCATTCGCGTTCAACTCATGGTGGGAGGTCCAATTGAACACAGACCTCCTCAAAAGCGACAGAACTTTCTTGCTTACCTTTATAAATTAACAGAAATAAAAAATTCCAACTTTGGTGGGTTTATTTATAGGAACTACTTTTATATCTCAAAATTATTGGGCAGTTTCTTTAGGATTACAATGATTAAATTTGGCATGTCAAAGGAAAATTGCCAAAAGTGAATATTTTTAGTTTTTAGGGGATTTTTGAAACGGGTATTACGGAACGTGTTTGTTACAGTTGCTTTATATGTTGTATTCTTGTTGATCTCTTGTTAAAATGCACGGTTATTGTTACCTTAAGTTATCATTATAGCGGTTGCTGTTAATTGTTTAATTTCATTTAATGTTATTTGTTTTAAACAGTTGTGCACTACATATCAAATCAGTACCTCCGATAATTGTAATCGTTCCGAGGACAAGAACCTGCGCTCTCTACACAGCGCATCATTCGCATATGAGCATGAATCTCCTTGACATTCCTGGAAACATCTGTACATGTTCATTACAGACAAAAGTTATAGACGCCGTGATAAAAATTGGCAAATGATACTATAAAAGGGAGATTTTTTCCGATTATTTTTTCAATATCTCGGACCGTTTGCAAGATTTGAGCCTACTTCCGTTTGAAGTTTCTAATTCATGTATGATAAGTGTATTCTTTCTTCTTGCATTCAGTATGTAATAAGCAAACAGATTACATACACAATTAATTACAATGTCAGTTATAGATGGTGCAATGGGCAAAACACTGCAAAAATAAAAGTTCGTCTTAGACTGCAGAAATGGTTATCGTTCCTTTTCAATTATTTGGGCATAAAACAAACGTCTGAGACATATACAACCCCAATATACAACGATGTGGTGTTGCAATGCATAATGCTTAGGATATGATGCTCTTTTTTTTTTTTTTTTAATTTCAACACTTCCAGTGTACCCGTAAAAATGTAATAAAGAAATAACAACTATACCCAGGGAACAACACCATTGGACTTTCATTTCGGAGTATGATACATGTCTGCTGCAAAAATTCATTTTCACTTATACTTGATGGTAACATAAGAGTCTACGCAAAAAGAAATCCCTTTAAGCTTCTTTATGGAGAATGCTTGGTGCCTGTCCAAATACAAATCATATTGAACTTCATTTTCACACTATGATACGAACCTTCCGAGACACAAATACCACTGACGTTCCACTTTTTTTTTAGTATACGAAAGACATGACGAAGCAAAAGCTTTCATTCAAAGGAGTATGCGTGTAGCAGGATACTACAGGGGTGGTGTGGAAATACTACAAAGTTACAAGAAAAAGAATCGACCTTTGTCTTACAAATATGCAAGAGTTATGGTCGAACAAAAATCCCAGATTTCTTTTTTTAAAATTATAAAGAAGAAAAAAAAACCTCTGAAAATGAGAATCCAACATCATCATTCATTATATAATAAGTCAATAAATTGTGGTTGACAAAACAAAGGTTGCTATAAAAAAAATAAACTGAGAGTTATTAAGCAGAGTATTAAGGAGCAAAGGAAGATAAATATGAGATCTGGGGATGTTGGGCCGATTTAAGGAAACATTAAGAATAAATGCACGAACATATGACATGCGAGGCCGTAGGCCGAGCAAATACCGGGGTCTGGCCATAGAAGGAAAGCCATAGAAGGAAAGATGGAAGAAAAGCAAGAAGTAGGGAGAAGAACACAACTGATCGATGACTTGGAAATAGAAGAAAATATTGGAAGTTAAAAGAGGAAGCTGAAAATCGAGAAAAATGGAAGAAACATTTCCAAGCCCAAACTGAAAATTAAGAAGAAAAGAAAAAAAACTCAGTTCTAGTACCTGCTAAAAGGCAGAATACTTAATAATAAAAAAATAAACAAATTTTCTTTTAAAAAATCTTTGCTTTTAAGACTTTTATTTCCGAAAAAAATAAACAGAGGAAAGCAAATATTTCAATACGTGTGTATAGATATTCTAGGTGGAGCACATATATATTCTAGGGGAGCTCAGCCCCCTCTTGAACATGTCTGTATTCAACACTGCCAATAATGTTAGGGGATTTCGAGAAATGGCTGTCCAATTATAACAATTGTATTTACACCCTGGTTTCTTGCCTCCTAGGGCGTATATCAAAAATTCGAACATACATATCTAATTGTTTTAAATTAGAACTGCATATATGGAATTTCATGTCTCTAAGCTTAAGAGATTCCAAGATATGGACATCTTATTATAATAATTATAATTCCCACCCTTTTCTTATTCTCACTTCTTTTTCTTCCCGTCTAGGCCAAATATCACAAAGCTCTAAACGATGTGTATAATTATTTTAAATGAGCAGTTCATATACCCAACTCCATGTTTTTCAACATTCAAAGATTCCAAGATATGGAGATTTTAAGATAAAAGTTTCCACTCCTCTTTCTCCCTTTTCCTTTCGGATTTCCAAAATCATTTTTTTTAATGCCCTGTTGGTATTTGATCAATCAGTCAGGACTTGTTCTTTTATATAGAGAGATACATAATAAACAAATTAATGCCAAAAGTATTATTACAAAAACAGTATTTAAAGTGGTAGCAGCAAAGAACACATGTTGTGTTACTGTATACAGTATATTCATTCATTTAGTAAAATTCATAAAACTATAGCTGGAAAGAGCAGGGTGTGAACCTACGGACTTCTTGGGCCTAACCGCAGATGACAAAATAGCGCCCTTTTTGTTTTAAAATTGCTTGAACCCTCCTGCTTTGGAAATGAATGGAACTTGGCCTTCTCCTCTTCACCAACTTTTCTATTTCGTGTGTTCATTTTACAGCCGTACACAGCGCATGTGGGCATTGTTAAAGTTTGCAAAGTCAATGTAACAAACACAGATGAGTTCTATGACACAAAATATGCAGTATAAAATATACAATAATATTTACACATAGAAAATGTCATACACAACAGAATATAACGAATTAACCAAATGTTAAAAACAAAGAAAACATAGGAAATCTTCAACAGAAATACAATTAACAACTTGTCAACTGAGAGGGTGCGACAATAGTATCTTGTTGGAGGGTCAGTGATTTGGTGTCGAAGGTGACGTCACGCGGGCCGGGACAACCTGCGCGTGGGTTTACCTTGTCTTATTTCTACCATGGTATTTAACATTCTCATATATATAATACCGACGTACTGTGCACACGTATCTCAGATGTTATATTTTAAATATAATAACTACTTATGTTCTGCAATGATTTTATATATATATAAAATGCATTTTAATGTAATTACTTTATATAATTACATACATTGAGGGAAATAGAATTTCATAAAAAGGAACTGACCTAGATAGGAATCGAACTCACCACCAGTCGAGGGCCTTTCTCTCACATATATAAATATTAATTATATGCGTATGAATGTATACCTCAGCGTAACTCCGGATTTGGAATCAAACGGCTTACCACTAAGCTAACACAAACACTCTTGGCAACTTGCTTCTAGCGATGTATAACGGCACGTCACAAGACAAGCGATAGGACAATGACATTCATATCTATTGCAAACGCTGCTATTACTCTACTTCATCTTTTATTTTAATACGCAGTCGAGAATTATGTTCTATGTCTTTCAACATTCTTTTACATACGGAAAGATTCTTTCATATATCTAAATGTTCTTTTACGTATAGAGAGCTAAATGACAGACAAGCATATGCTGCCATCAATACAAGGTTTCGAAATATTGTATCATTAAATATTTCAATCAATGTTGCTTTTTTCTACACTTGGTAACACGTCTTACTATATTTAAAAGAAGAAAACCCATCTGCACATTTTTTCCCATTGCAAAGGTTGACTTGGAGATTCGAACCTGGTTTACTTTTTTCCGAAGATACCCGAAGTTGGACATAGAATTTTTTCCCTCAAAATAGCAATAGAGAGTTCGGCCATGCTTTATGGAACAATATGTACATCTGATCTTTACGATATAAATGGTAAAGTGTTTGTAATTGGCAATACTACGATGAATTTCAATAATTATTTCGTTGTTGAATTACAAATACTTTTCAGTGGAAAATAGTACAAAATTTGAGTCTCAAACCAAGGTAAGGTACACCAACGTAAGGGGAAAAAAGTGTAAAATTATCCATATAATTAAGCATGCAATACAAACTTAAAATTTCCATGTAATTAAGCTTACAGTACAAATTTTCGGAGTGACAGAAATTTTTGTCAGTTTTCTCACAACTTTAATGTTTGACTGTCTTATGCTCTGAACTTTCCATATAATAAACACAAGTTTTACAATTATTGTAATAGAAAGCAATGGATACAAAATGTAAAGCACTGTAGTTTTTGTTTATGAATTAATAATTGTTTCTTGACTAATATCGATCGCTTTCGATTATTTTTTTCAAATCAAACACTACTAATTTTCCATATAGAAGGTACCTTCATAAAGAGAATTTTAAAAGATGCTAGAACACGTTATGTTTATTTTTAATAAAGAGTTAATATACTGAATTTCAGCTCCGTAAGTTGAAAGACTCGTGAGATACTCAATGTTTTGCAAAAATTCGGATCCCTGCTTCCCCTTAAGATACGTATTATAATGAAAGCGATATAGCATCCTAGTTGGGATTAGAGCCTAACTATATACAAAAAGTCATCTCATTTAACTTTGCAATTTGGCCTGATGATCACGCACACACAGTTATATTTAATTTTTATATAATAATTCATACTTTACAGGTGAGTCAAAAATATATTTTATCCAGTAATTAGCTCATAAAAAAGCCCATAGGCTGTTTCTCGAAATCCAAGAAATAATACCTGTTGCTATTATTACATTACAAATATCAATATCCAAAAGTGCCTGAAGTTATCTTTTCACTTCTGAGATTAGTGTCGAATCCACAGTTTGGGTTCGTTAAGCTATTAAATTATAATTGGGATGATATTTAATCCCAAGTTTAGGTATGAACAAGTATGTCAGCTGGATTGAGAACTTACAAGGGCAGCGCCGAGGGCCTTTCTCTCACATATATAAGTATTAGATATATGCGTATGAATGTATACTTCAGCGTAACTCCGGATCATCTGGAGGAAATTTAACCAAATTTGGTAGATATATGACTCTCAATCTAAAAAAAAAAAAAAAAAAAATACTGTGGCAGTAATATACCCCAAGGGATGGAAATTGGAGGGAGTGACATGTAAAAATATTAGTGCGCAATTCGTATTTTACCGTCTGTGAAATGAATGGTGACGCACCCTATATTGTTTAAGTTCAAGGTCATCCGATCGCACCAACTTCCAAAACAGTCCTATTTAGGGTTAATTACATGTTTCTTAAAATATTTCTCGTAGCAACCATTCATTTTATCATATTTTTGTCCAATTCTGTTAATAAAACAAAAGGCTCTGTGCTATTTGAATTCGAGACCTGACGAGTGAAAATCACCCGCTCTAGCAGTGAGCTAACATGAACACAATTATAAATGTAATCTATATTATAAAATTGAAAGTGACTATGTTTGTGACTCTTAAACTTTTGAACCACCCGACCGATCTCAATCAAATTTTCAACATCGATGAGGTCCGGGCCTAGAATGAGTTTAATCATATCACTTTGACAGTGCAATTTGGGAGAGGGGAGGTGAGAGGCATTTGAAAATGATCGAAAATGACCAATATTAGTGTCGAACCTACAGTTTTCCTGGTCGCTGAGATGAACAGTAACACTTCCGATGCTGTTTAAATCCAAATTCAGCCCCGCAACTTGGGAGAGGGAGAGATACATATATAAAAATGATCGAAAATGAACAATATTAGTGTCGAGTCCGTATTTTTCGAGGTCGTTGAGATAAACAGTGACAGTTCCGATTCCGTTTACATCCAAATTTAGTCCCGCCACCTGGGGGAGGGGGATACATAAAAATAATCAAAAATGACCAATATTATTGTCGAATCCATAGTTTTCGGGGTCGCTCAGATGAGCGGTAACTCTTCCTATCCCGTTGAAATGAAATGAAATGAAATCTTTGAGTCCTACGGGTATGCCGGTTAGACTAAATGAGACGGAGATGATGAGAATTGAATGAAAATGGTGGAACGAAGAAAGTGGGAGGAAACGGGAGAACCCCTAGAAAACCCATGAGAATGGTGTTTGTCCACCACGAAGTCCACACGGCACGAGCTGAGATCGAACAAGGGACCCCAAGCATCGGAGGTGAACGCACTAGCACTGAGCCACCGCGCCCCCTACAATTCCTATCCCGTTTAAATTCAAATGCAGTACTGCAACTTAGGAGAGGGATATATATATAGTGGCGTATTGAGGATTTTGTTTCCGGGAGGGCTATGCATAAGACGTGAATAAGCACTTATATTTTTCCTTTTCTGTGCCGACAAATTTTAATGAAGTTTTGTATATAACAAATTGATTTTGTATATGACAAGAATATTGCGGTTTTGTTTAGTCTTGGCCAGGATATGAGGAATTTCTCGTTTCGTTACTAAAACAAAACAAATAAAATCGAAACAAGAATGACCATTTTACATTTGAGACGGGACAAGGCTAACTCAAATTATCGTCACGCTTTCGAGATGAGATGAAAAGTATCGTAAACATTTCTCGCAGTGGCTAATTTAGAATCATGTTTCTGGGGAGTGGGCTTGAGAACCGGTAAGAAGCATTTCATTTGCACTTGTAATGCGAAAAAAAATATAATAATTAAATTATTTCGGGAGGGCCTATTTTGTTACTTTGTATTTCTGAACTCATCGAATTATGGTCTGTGTAGTTATTTTTGTAGCAAAGATTTTATAATTACATCTGCATATCCTAAAAGTTAGTTTGTTATATGCCTTACTGTTAATTGACATTCAGTTATTTTAATTACAGTTATATTCCTTAAAATATACAGAAGAATACTTTCTACATGAAACTTAAGTGGAACGCTTTCGTTTAAAATTTGGGTAGTAGTTTTAAATCTCTGCGTAAATAGTTACCCACAAAGTATTATAAAAGTTTTTTTTTTAAGTTCAAATGTTTAGAACATTTTGGACTTAACACCTTTTACGCAGGAAACACAGGTATGTTATCTTTCGTGACGAATTGTTCCGAAAGTGAGTTCCGGTGGTCAAAGGTAACGGCTGCCTCTGCATCATGAAGTGAAAAATCTTGACGTGAGTGCGTAACCTTGCATGAATTTAGATGGCAATTGTCGTCGATCATTAGAAAGTGAATATGGGAGAAATACGAAATAAAGAAAAGTGATGCGTGTCATTTTGTTGTAAAATTAAAATGCGAATGCATTTTATCTGATTCCAAACGGTTATTGTGTAATATACACGGTTAAAGGAGCACTCTGATTAGCCAAATTAAAAAGACTTCAACGATTTATCACTCCACAAGCGGTGTTTTCTTCAACGTTTCAGTGTCGAAGTCGTAAGAGAACGCAACTAGTAATCACAAGGTTGGTGGTACGCGCCCATCCCAGAGAACATTTTTTTTTTCATGTTTTGAAAGTGTCTTTTTTAGACTCGCTTTAATGTATACAAATCACGCATATTGTTGGTTGAAAGTATTTCGGGGGAATAACTTGTGATTCATTGTCGTTCCGTCGCGTCTCTGCCGCTGGTGGTCCAATTCTGGTATAATTTTCAAAAGGGAAGTGGGGTCACCGCACAGAGTCGCTGCGATTCCGACAATGTTTGGCGAAATGTCAGTATTTGCTAATTGGTGGTTCATTATTATTATTATTATTATTGAAGATTTGAGACCTCAATATTACATCCTATTCCAGGATATTTACGGGATGTTTCAGTGATACACTCCTGTTCACAAAGTTGGAAATTTGTAAAAAAAAAAAAAAAAAAAAAAAGTCCAAGAAACGTAATCCTAGATCAGTCACAATTCCCGCAGATTTATACAGAGCGAATTGCATTTTCCCGTTCTTTATTTAGATACTAGCTGCAACTCGTACATATGCTGCCAGTAATCAAGCGTGTTGAGCCGCTCTGTCTTCGCAAAGAACTTGTAAAATTTGAAGATCGAGAGTTCGAACTTCTATCTGATATACACTGCTCCACAAAACTTAAGCAACCCGAGAGAACGTGGTATAAGCGACGTGTGGGGCTCATTCAACACTGGTTAGTGGCATGCACATACACAGAGACGCGTCAGAGACACACAGGCAAGGCGAGCACACGTTCTATTGCATAAGCAACACCGTTTCAAGCGCGATGAACAAATTATGCCATGAGGCGTACACCACAGCCTAGTAGTGTCCGAGGCTCCAAGCATTGTGTTAGTGGTTCTTGTGTGGGGTACACACCTTGCAATGACTGATAGACGACATTTGAGTGACTTTGACCGCGGGCGAATAATTGGGCGGTTGGAATTGGGTCGATCGCAAGTGGAAGTGGCGCAGGAATTCAACGTGAACAAAAGCGTTGTGTCAAGGCTGTGGAGTCGCTTCCAAAATGGAGATGAAGTCAGTAGACGTCATGGAGGAGGCCGTCCGAAGAAGACGTCGGCCGTCGATGACGCATTTCTCACAATTTCTGCCAAACGTAACCGTCAAGAGTCACGCTCTCAACTGGCCAATGAGTTGTTTCAGGCTACATAACAACGCGTGAGTCGTGAAACTGTTCGTCGTCGGCTCAACAGAGCAGGACTCTATGCAGGAAGGCCTGTGCTGTGTCCGCCATTGAAAGTGGAGCACAAACGTGCGCGTTACACATGGTGTCAGGAACATGTTGCATGGGGGAACACCAGTGGGCGCGTGTCATGTTCTCCGATGAGTCGAGATTCAGTTTGTCGTATGATTCTGGTCGGACTTTAGTATGGAGAGAGCCAGGAACACGCTATCATTCAAACTTCATTGCTGAACGGCCTTCCTATGGCGGTGGTTCCATTATGGTGTGGGGTGGAATTATGCTGAATGGGAAAATGGACCTCCATATTGTGCAACATGGCACTTTAACAGCACAACGGTACCGGGATGAAATTCTGAATGCACATGTGCGCAATTTCCGCGGAGCATTTGGCCCAGACTTCCTGTTCATGGATGACAATGCCCGCCCACACCGTGCACATCTTGTTTCCACTATCTGGAGAGCAAAGACATTACGCGTATTGCATAGCCTGCATATTCGCTGGACTTGAATCCCATCAAGCATGTGTTGGATGCTCTTCGACGGCGAATAGTGCAGTACAGTCTACCACCACGCACTCTCCCTGACCTGGGAGCAGCTCTCCTGGAGGAGTGGCAACATCTGCCACAAGACTTGATCAACACTCTGATTTGCAGCATGGAGGCCAGATGTCGTGCCTGTATAGCTGTTCGTGGTGGTCACATACAAGCATGGAGGCCATATTGACTGCCTATGCCCTCGCACAATCCAGCTTCACCTGTTGAGGTATTGTTGTGCTGAACTTTTTGGTCACTCTGTACATCCTAACTGTATTGTTCGTCTTCACTTGTGTTGCATTGTGCATCTAGACCGTCGGTTTCTTCATTATACTTGGTGCAGTGATGGTGTCGTTTTATTTTCTGCCACTTTCTTCGACTTGCTTAAGTTTTGTGGAGCAGTGTATATTGTTTGTTTTTTCACATGAAAATATGATGAAATATTTAAAAGTGTAATACTTTTCACATGTGTAAATTGCAAATTTAATGATTTGATATTAAAATTGGTATTTACTGCCTATATCGCGTGTTTGTTTACATTTAACTCAAACGTAATACTTATAAGATTTCTCGGTTTAAAACATCTAGAACAATCAGTAACACTTGGATGGGTGAAATTAGACTGAAATAAGTGCAAATAAGGAAACTGAAAGCAGGAATGGCTTCAGGTGTTTGGCCGGGGGGAATCTTCCCCAAAGAAAATTCATTCCCCCTCCCCGGAGAAACTCAAAATTTCAATCACAAAATTACTTCACCCAACTATTTGCTTTCCTCTCCGTGCACGTGCAGACGAAATCCAACCTTTCAATATACATATAAATGACTCAGACCCATTCTATATAAATATTAAAATGTAATATCTAAGATAGAATACCAAACAGTCAATAACACCTGTGTTTCTTAACGCTATGAGCGAGTTTAGCAGAATATGAAATTGCCAACTGTTGAAGAAAAGTTTGTATTTTAGTAGGTACTATAATCTCGCCCTATATTATATATTAGTAGGTAGCACTAGCACAGATTGAGATAGAAAAGGAAAGGTAAGGAAGATCATTCGATCATTCCGTATGATCTCTGATGCCAGGAGACTTCAGTTCTTGAAAATGAACAGTTCTTGCATTATTTGAAATAGACCGACCTAAATCCCCTTATTCCCATCAGAAGTATCAGACATAAATGTGTTTTAAGATTGTTAAGGTAAACACACCTATCTTTAACTAAATTGAAGTCAGTCAGAGGGTGAGATTCAGAGAGGAGCGAGAGAGGAAAGTGTGTTCTGAATCCTCTTTGTTCATTAATCACATTGTCCGCATTCAGCTTTACGTAATAAACGTGTCTGACAGGGGACTCTCGGGATAGCTTTTCTGCTCCCTTCTTTCCCAGGATATTTCGCGGTCGGTGACGTCACGTGGAGGTATCACGGTATTTTTCAAAATAAGTGAAATACTCCATAAACATTTATACTACTGTTTCAAGGTGGACAAAAGTTATCTTACTTGTGCAGTAGCTCATTCTAATAACACAGGAAGCCATACAAATGAAATAATGTTCCATCGATTCCCTGAAAATGATGAACTTCAAAGAAGATTGATTTCCCGTTGTAAGCGAAAGAACACTTTTAATGTGGATAACGCAGGGATATGTTCTGCTCACTTTTCACCAGAGGATTATCAAAAAGTGTGAAAAAACGAGCTTCTAAGTTTCCTGCAAAAGTAGTGTTTAAGATCTGACACTGTTCTTTCATTATTGATACCAAACTGCCATGGGGAAAAATAAACTAGACACTAGTCAAGTTCAAAAACAGGTGTGTAACAACAATAATTAATTTTATTTTTATGACATTTGTTTCTGAGGGCCTGAAGCTTAAGTAGTTTATGTACGTAAAGCGAAGTGGAAGAGGGTACCAACGAGAATGTAAATGCATACTCTTATATATTCTATAGTTTGAATGATATTCGTAAGTTTTGTTAAGTATCTGAAACATTATTCTGGCAAAGTGTTCAAAGTACACTTTGAGCAGAACATTCATAGGAACCTATTACGAACCGAACCGAACCTAACCTAACTTTACCTAATCTGATCTTGTATAACCGAACCGTACCTGTTACGTATAAATCCCATTGATTTTATTCCTTCTCGAATGCCACATCGTGTATCAAAATAATTTGTTCTGGTCAAAGTGCACTCTTACCATATTCTTATAATTGAAGGGCTGGCCGAGAGAGGGGGCTAAGCCACATAAACTAAATTCTGATAAATCCAAGGGCAAAGTGTAGAACAAATAACTGCAAATTCCCCGTGTGAAGGTTATTCTTTTATGTATATATACCACTCTATAGATATCTGTGCAATTTATAACCTGTAATATATTATGTAAAATGTGTTATATTGAGTAATAAACGAATATTTTGCAGTCACGACTTCTGACAAATTGGGTAATACACACTAAATACAACGGGTTAGGTTAGGTTTCTAACCTGACCTAATTTAACCTAACCTAATTTGTTATTACACTGAGAAAAAAAATGTAGGTGGCATACTTAAAAACGTAGGTTACATTCGTAATTCCTATAGTTTCTGGACTTAACGTACAAACGTATATAACATCCTGCAGCAAACGTATAACTGAAAAAGTATGTATTATACGTACTGTCTGCATAAGTGCAATGACGTCATTCGTGTGACGTCATCTGCAGTAACAAGTATATACGGAGGTGATATCTAGCTTTGTGACGTCAGGATCGTATGTAGCATGTCGGTTAATAATGACGACACTCACTGACTATCAGGACGGAGCATAATTTCAAGAAGTATACAATATACGTTCTGTACGTATGTTTCTTGCGTTCAATCCCGAGACAGCATCTATAATGTACTTGTGCCCCGTACGTACGACTAGATACAGTATACGTATTGTACGTATGTATTATACAGATTTTCCTTATGTCGCACACAGCTTGTCCCGATACAGCATACAGAATATCTGTATGCACCATACAGAGTGCACATATGTAGCTTATAGACTGTCTGCATGCAGCATATATATTATACGTATGTCGCGTACAGGTTGGCCATATGTAATGTATGGATTGGATGTATGTAGCTTATAGATTGTCCATATGAAATATACGGATTTTACCTGTATCGCATACGTATTGCCTTGTTGTAATATATGGATTGGACATATTCAGGATCTAGATTGTACGTATAGTGCACCATTATTGAAGTGCTACAACATATTGCAAAATGCATGATACATTCTTACTGTAATGTTGTCGCATATTGTTTTTCTCTGTATGGAAACAAAAATAGTTTAAAATATGGTTGATCTCCTTTGTGCCAATAATAATAAAATTAACAATACTACACTTTTCAAATCTTAGTTTGGAGCAGTGAAACTGTCAAAAGAAATGTATTTACCTGCAGGGTGTCCTGTAAGTTTGGGCTTCCTGCTAATTCGTTGGAAAGCTACTGCAAAGCCAAGTGTTGAAAAGTGACACAAGTGTTAATTTTAAAATTATGGGCACAAAGAAGGTTAACCATATGTTAAACTATTTTCGTTTTCATACAGAGTAAATCAATATGTGATATATTACTGTAAGAATTTATCATATGGTTTGCAGTTAGTTAGTTGCAGCACTTCAATAATAATGCAAAATGCACAGCCATATACAATCCTATATTCAAACTCAAACAAGATTTACGTACAATCATTTATTAAGTTGTTATCATCCATTGCTTGTACGATATAAAGATTATTTTACCTCATTCTTTTCCTTAATAGTATCTTCTTCTAAAGTGCAGTTGTTACCACAAGAGGCCTGAATAGAATTTTTCAGAAATAACTTCTCTGTACATTTTAATTAACTGGTATGTTTTTTTTTAATATCGCAATAATTAAAAGTATGCTGACAGCCGAAAACGTGTTCGCTCACAAGATGATTCCTACTCAGTACTCGCCATTAAAAATGCGACACCAAGAAGGAGACTGGGTAGCTGCACCAAAGTTCCCAGGCAGATACCTAATAGTAAGTGCAGAATATTCTTAAACGTCCGCTGTATTCGCTGTGACAACGTGGTGACAGCGGAGGCGTTGTGCAGCCATCGACTAACATATTTATCCTTCCCTGCTCTAGACATTCTGCAAATTTGGACTTTCCGGGATGCATCCTTCTTAGTGCAACATTTTAAGCAACGAGCAGTTTAACAGTCTCATACATTGCTTAAAGAAAGAGCAATGATTCTCAGAATTACTCAGAAGATATTTATGCAATTATTTAAAACGGTTATTTCAATCTTTGCAATTCAGAGCACGAAAAGAAGTATAGCTAAAGGAACACTGATTTTAGCCAGATAGTAAACTCAATCACACTCAGTACCATTAGTTGCTTGGTGTTATCCGTAAGTCAGAGATCATGGTATCTCATTTCGTGTAGATTTTTACATTTGTTTAATGCTAAAAATGTATTTTATCGCTAATTGAACCCAGTACCATATATATACCGACAGGACGTACCTTAGTCACAAGGTGACATGAGGGAAATACTAAACTATTCGATTGACACCTGTGGCCTTGTCAACCCTAGAGAAAGTTGCAAAGTGATTAAGTAAATACGGAACATAGTTCATACAAAGTATAGCGATGTATGAAGTCTCCGTTTCATATGACTTGGATAAAGGACACATCTGAAATATCAACAAAGAAATATATAATGATTTCTCTGGATAATTTGGATTAGTCCAGAATTCGAACACATACGTTGGTTAGTCCAACCTTTTTTTTTATACTTCTTTCTTCGGATTCCCAATAAAGTTGACTACTGAAAAGCTGAGTTATAGATTCTATATTAAAACAACCCCTTCGCTAGACATGTTCAGTATACACATTGCCTTACATACAGAACAATACATTAGTTCTTAATGCATGTCTGAAATAATAGTGCTTCGTATAGAATTTTACTTCATCCAATCATAATAGCACAAAGATAAAAAATATTGCGAGGGATAATATTCTTATTACAGAGAAAAAGAGTTGAAATGACTTAACACTAACAAACATTTTCTTTAAACAGAGATAATATTTTATTCTAATTTATGGAAGAAAGAAATAATAATTTGTAGTACAGTATTTTTATTAGGGTTATATATTCGTACAAAAGAATGTAAATACAATTGGGTCTGTCTTCAGAAAGGACGTACTTTTAGCCACAACCTACACTGCTTCTTTTCACTGTCTTCCAAGCAGAATCCTGGTTTTGTTTTGATGCACGAAATACCTGAAACAAAAATCAGAAAATATTTAAAATATTAAATTCAGTGTGCTTAACTTGGTTGTACTTAACAATACAAAGTATCTTAACATTTTTGAAATTAAATGGACAAAATCTGTTCGGTCAGGTATGGACTTTTGGGTTGCACGTAGAAAAACTATGAAGTGTTTATTGATGCTGAACAACAACTCAAAATGTATTACTATTCAAAAGTAAGTGGGTACCCCGATGGTGTTCGAGGTACCATGGGGTATCTAATGTCTGTATTTTTTAGATATGTGGAAATGTATGTCTCTAAAATGTAGGGAACTGACATTTGTTTACCGAAAACCTCAACTCGGTAAGCCTTAGGGATATTGAGATATGGGAAAATAAAGAGCGACACCATAGAAGTGTGGTGTTTGCGTACTAGGTGGTGCAGTTTCGGAAACGTAATTACGAGGGCTTACAACAACCTCAAAAGTAGTTTCAATTAAATACACTACACACACGCCCTGATGGGGGTTTTCGGGTGTCATGATATTCGCAGAACTTTCATTTCTAAATATTCTAAAATATGTCTTAATAACGTTTTAAATAACGTTAGAGGTGTGTGTTTACCGAAACCGCAAGTCGGTACGCCTAACAGTTACCGAAATATGGTGAAATAAAAAGCGACACGTGGAGCTTGCATATTAGACAGTACAATTTAGAAAATTAATTAAAATATGACTATCAAAATATTGTCAAATAAAGAGAGGATCCATAGAGTTATGGGGTTTTCGTGTTAGGTGGTAAAATTTCCGAAACCGGTCATGGAAAGTTAATAAGCATCAGTATCAATTTCATCTTAAAATAATTAGGTATTTCCATGGAGTTTAAGAACATCATGGGGTCTACCAAGATTAAATTTTAAAAGTTTTGGAAAATATATTTTGACATTTGTAAAGAGTATTAGAAATATGTATTTACCTAAAACTTCCAGCTAGTACATCTAGCAGCTAGAGAGACACCATACACCATCTTGAAATTTCAGAAAACAATTATTGATCCTAACAAAAGTTAAATAAGATGGTACTTATATGGGTTAAGTGAGAACCTCAGACTCGTCAGTACAATTTCGATCGAAAGATTAATTCAGCTCTAAATTTTCTTTGGACAATTCCAAGCGTTCATCGGGCTCTGAAATAAAGTGAACATTTTTTGTCAATATCTAATATAGCAAGCGAGATATAAGGAATTATGTATTTTATGACGTCGTAAAAATAGAGACCCACATGGATTTGTACTTTTGAGTATTTGCTGTAAGAAGAAGAAATTTCAGAAAACAACCGTATATACCTTAATAGACAATTAAATGGGCGGGGGCACAGTGGCTTAGTGGTAGAGTGCTTACCTCTGGTGTATTGGGTTCTTGGTTCGATCCACGGCCAAGTCAGTTTGTAGTGGACATCGTATTCGTGGGTTTTCTCGGGGTACTCTCTTTCCTCCCACCTTTGCATTCCATCAATTCTGTCAACAACATTCACTTGCTTTAATCATAATCTCCCTGAGACTAAAATGCATAATCGTGGGTCGCTACACTGAAATATTTCCTTTTATTTAATTTTAAAATTAAATAGGGAGTTAAGTATGATCGTATTTCTATGGGTTAAGTGAATACTCCAATAGTTTCTGCAAAAAAAAAAAAAAAAAGATTAGTTAAATACCCTACCACTAAGCTACTGTGTCCCCGCCCACTGAATTGTCTATTAAGGTATATACAGTAGTTTTCTGAATTTTTTTCTTATAGGAAAGACCCAAAAGTACAAATCCATAAAGATCTCTATTTTTACGTCATAAAATATATAATTCCTTATATCTTAGTTACTATCTTAGATATTGACAGCGAATTTTCATTCTTTTGCACAGCTCGATGAACCCTTGGAATTGCCTGAAGAAAACCTAGGACTGAACTAATCTTTCGATCGAAATTGTACTGAGGTACTGATTTAACCCATAGAAGTACCATCTTATTTAATTTTGTTGCGACCAATAATTGTTTCCGAAATTTCAAGCTTTTATTTCACAGTGTTTCTCCAGATGTTAGATGTACTAGCTGGAAGTTTTGGGTAAATACATATTTCAAATACTGTTTACAAATGTCAGATTATATTTTCAAAAGCTTTTAAAATTTAATTTTGGTAGACTCCATGATGTTCTAACACCCCATGAAGATATCTAATTACTTTAAGATGAAATTGCTAGTGGTGTTTATTAACTTTCCATGACCGATTTCGGAAATTTTAGCATCTAACACGAAAACCCCTTAACTGTGTTGGTCCTCCCTTTATTTGACAACATCTTGATAGCCGTTAGTCATATTTTAATTCAATTTCCGAATTGTAGCGTCAAGTATGCAAGACCCACATACCTATAGTTTATTCCCCCCCCAAAAAAAATCAGTTCTTTACATTTTAGAGACATGTATTTCCATATATCTAAAATGCAGAAATTAGGTACCGCATTGGAACCCCATTGGAGTACTCACTCACTTTTGCATAGCAAGGTAAAAACGCCAGTGGTTCTCACTTTAAGTTTGAAAACATACTATTTTGTCTCTTCTCTGAGCATCGTGAATCTGTCGGAGCTGTACCATAGTTGGAAAGACTCACTGATCCTTCCTATAGTGACCATGTAGTCAGAATTCAAAAAGGAGTAGCCCTTGAAGGAAAAACAATATTTTAAAATCCTTGCTCCAGTAGTCGTCACCTTAAAATCAAAATGTTCCAGTAGTAGTCAGGATTTTCTACCAGTGTTCATCACTCAAATAACTTGACATTTTATTCAAAAACGCACTGTTTATCAGTTTAGGGTTGAGAATACAATATAAAGTAGTAAGCTTAATAACTTTGCATCACTTTTAGCACTCAAGAAAGAAAATGAAAACGTTTTTACATACTTTTTAAAGCAATTTCAGAAAGAAAAATGTTAACTGAATTCAAAAGTTAACTGTATATCACTTCCACGTTAAGAGTACAATATTAAATACTATGTTTAATAACTATACGTCACTTTAAACTCTCGAGAATGAACATAAACGTTTGTACATACATTTTAAAAACAATCTGAGAAACAAAATAAGTTAACTGAATTCAAAATTTAATTATACATCACCTTAAGCTTAAGAATACACTATAAAATGCTGAGATTAATAAAAAATGAAATCTTTAAGTTTAACGTCCCACGGTTATGCCGGTTAGGATAAGGAGACGGTGATAATGAGAAATGAGTGAAATGGTGGAATGAAGAAAGTGGGAGGAAACGGGAGAACCCCGAGAAAACCCACGAGCAAGGTGTTTGTCCACCACAAAGTCCACACGGCGCGAGTTGGGATCGAACCAGGGACCCCAAGCACCGGAGGTGAACGCTCTACCACTGAGCCACCGCCCCCCCAGAGATTAATAACAATGCATTACTGAAGAATGAAAACAAAAATGTTTTAGCTACCTATATTGTATTTACATGTTATTTCTCATTAACATTTTTTTTTGATAACTCATGATCAAGTCTAGGGATGCGCAAGAGAAAAGATTTGAGGTTGTCTCCTCTCGAAAAGGTGCCGCGAAAGTTGTCTCGTCTCGAAAACTGGATCCGTTTCTATTGGAAAAGCTCTATCTTGTCTCGAATTTCGTAACAAAAATTGTCTCGTCTTGTCTCGTGCGCATCCCTAATCAGGTCCATAGCCAAAAACTTCATTTCGGAGGGTGCTCGATAGGGCTTTGGGATATCCGAATTTAGATATAGATAATCGATGTCGACAAACTATCGAAACTTGTTCGAAATATCGAAAAATACAGCAATATCGAAATATAAACAATATCAAAAATCGAAAATATAGAAATATGAAAGAGATCAAAAATATGGATATATCGAACAAAAATGGATATATGATCTTGGAATACGATTTGGTGGAATAATGAGGGAGAAAAATAATCATTGATTAAATATTAAATTCAAAAGAAATAAGAGCCTGACGCTCAAATACTTATCTATCCGGCACCCATCTTGATCCCCATAAAATATCATGAAGTGCTTCATTGATTCTAAACCCAATAATAGTAATTTAACAATAAACACAATATATAATTTACTACGCACCTTGAAATGTAGAAATTAATGATTGTAATCCCCAGCTTTCCAATAGACCTTTGATTTCTCCAAATAAAGATTCGGATATCTTGTTTCTTCTCAAGCAATAATGGGTTACAATAATCAGTTGCAGTCCAAAGCCAAGTCACTAAGTTAAGCATAAATATAAAAGAATTCATTAGTTAGATGCATACAAAATCCTACGCATGTAAATCCGAATCTACTTGTATTAAATTGTAAATTTAAACAAACTAAATTATACTACAGTTATAGTGACATCAAACATACATTAAATAAGGTATACAGGGTGTCTCAAAAGTCCCCTGACATAGGGTAACTCTGTTATTATCAGAGTTACAACAGAATGTAGGAGGGAAAAGCATATCCAATTATGATGTTTTCAATCTAAAGTGAAGGAATTTTTAAAATCGGATGACCCGTTTGCGCTGTACACTCTCTATGCGCCCAATGTGAAATGAAAATGCAACGTTGCCATTTACCTGGACCCACAACAGAAGTGAGTGAAGTTACTGTCTTTTACGCTAACATGTCGATGGCCAGCCCCCGTTTCAAACAGTAACTTCATTCACTTATGTCGTGGGTCCAGGTAAATGACAACGTTGCATTTTCATTTAAAATTGGGTGCATAAAGAGTATACAGCACATTCATCTTGTCCGATTTTTTAAAAAAGTGTTCACTTTAGATTGAAAACGTCATATTTCGAGATGTTTTTCCTCTTACATTTTGTCGTAACTCAGATAACAACAGAGTTACCCTATGTCAGGGAACGTTTGAGACATCCTGTATACATCATAAGAAGTTCCTTTCTAAATTCTACACGGATGTGGTTTCATTGAATGTGAGGTGGGTGATACACATTAGGCCTTTTGGGAGTACGTCACACGGACGACCGTAATTTTGTGTTCAAAATTTTTATGAACTGGTGGGATATGTGATACATATGGCCACGGGCTAGAATTTTCACAGTATGTCAAATATGCAATCAGATTTCATGCAGCTTAATTTGGTGAAAAGCTATTGCCAATTGAACGTTACATTTACCTCTTTCTTGCAGATGTTGAACCATGCCGTTAGCACGTGAGGAATGGATCGAAATAAACTGTGGGGCGGGAGGAGTATATGTGCAGTGGTTGCCGATTGCAGAGTCATCCACAATGTGACTCTGTGTCACATGTTTCAGTGTCACAGTAATTAACTAAATTTGAGAAGACGGGCACATTCGTGAACATACATCGTAGCGGTTCAAACTCGCGGGACCTTGTTCCTTCCCCATTTTGAACCGGTACATGAAAATGCTATTTACTCCATGTTTGCCTGCGCCGATTTTGAAAATTCCTTCACTAATCGATTTGTCCCGTTGAGTACTACAAGAACCAGTTAAAATCTCGCGGGCCCTTTATTCTTCCCCATTTTGAACCGGTACATGAAAGTGCGATTTTTTTTTCATGCTTGCCTGCGCCGATTTTGAAAATTCCTTCACTAGTCGATTTCTCTCGACGAGTACTACAAGAATCAGTTAAAATCTCGCCGGCCCTTTTTCCTTCCCCATTTTGAACCGGTACATGAAAATGCAATTTTCTTCATGCTTGCCTGCGCCGATTTTGAAAATTCCTTCACTAGTCGATTTCTCTCGACGAGTACTACAAGAATCAGTAAAATCTCGCGGTCCTTTTTTCTTCCCATTTTAAACCGGTACCTGAAAATGCGATTTTCTTCATGTTTGCCTGTGCCGATTTTGAAAATTCTTTCAGTAATCTATTTCTGTCGTCGAGTACTACAAGAATCAGTTAAAATCTCGCGTGCCCTTTTTTCTTCCCATTTTGAACCGGTACCTGAAAATGCGATTTTCTTCATGTTAGCCTGTGCCGATTTTGAAAATTCTTTCAGTAATCTATTTCTATCGTCGAGTACTACAAGAATCAGTTAAAATCTCGCGGGCCCTTTTTTCTTCCCCATTTTGAACCGGTACATGAAAATGCGATTTTCTTCATGCTTGCCTGCGCCGATTTTGAACATTCCTTCACTAATCGATTTCTCTCGTCGAGTACTACAAGAATCAGTTAAAATCTCGCGGGCCCTTTTTCCTTCCCCATTTTGAACCGGTACATGAAAATGCAATTTTCTTCATGCTTGCCTGCGCCGATTTTGAAAATTCCTTCACTAGTCGATTTCTCTCGACGAGTACTACAAGAATCAGTTAAAATCTCGCGAGCCCTTTTTTCTTCCCCATTTTGAACCGGTACATGAAAATGCGATTTTCTTCATGCTTGCCCGCGCCGATTTTGAACATTCCTTCACTAATCGATTTCTCTCGTCGAGTACTACAAGAATCAGTTAAAATCTCGCGGTCCTTTTTTCTTCCCATTTTGAACCGGTACCTGAAAATGCGATTTTCTTCATGTTTGCCTGTGCCGATTTTGAAAATTCTTTCAGTAATCTATTTCTGTCGTCGAGTACTACAAGAATCAGTTAAAATCTCGCGGGCCCTTTTTTCTTCCCCAAGCCAATATTTTTTTGTATATTTTGAATGTATTCAAGTATGGAACAAAAGTATTATATAATTCCCTTAGTAGGCTTCTCAACTTAATATTTTTCAAGTTAAATTTTATTTATTTTAATTATTTATTTTCTTGTGACTCAATATTTAATTGCAATCGTTCATTGGGGAGAAGGGTGGCCATTCTCAAATATATAAATATAGTATTCTTAAAATTTATGTGTTCTCGTACTATTAGTTTCTTCCACTAGACCTGGAAATTGCAAAATTAATACCTGGAAAACCTGCAAAATTCAGGGAAATTGAGTTCCATATTTATGTATGAACACTGCTATTTACAATTTTTTTTTTCGAATAGGGAGAACTGTACGAAAGGGTGGTTTGAGAATAGTATAACAGTAGGTTTCTGGGAGTGTTGTTCGAAATGAAATCTTTAAGTTTTACGTCCCACTATTATGCTGGCTAGGCTCAAGATGACGGGGTGTTGTTCGGTGGGGGTCAATGTTGCCAATTTTGGGTAAAGTCGCTAAATAAGGGGAATTCGACCTCAACGATAGCGTAGGGTGACCATAAAATTTTCAGTTAAAAACGGGACAGGTTCTTGCAACACTAGACTTTTAGATCTACCTTTGTTCTTATCAGTGCCTTGATATCAGAGTTCCCCCTCTCTCTCTTCGTTACAGAGCGGGTACTTATGAAAAAGGAAAGACACGTTGAAGTTTGTTTAACACACAACCAACTGCTAAAACCTCTGCTGCCTTTCGAGCAGTACTGCGAACTATAGAGTATGTTTAATATAGGGATTTTCAGTTCAATTTTTGCCGCTTTGTTATTATTAATACTTTTAAAAGGAGTAAAGGTACTGGGTTTGTTATTTACTTCTTTCATTTACATAAAACGGGACGAATACTACTTTTTTCCATCTACTGACGGGACGGCCGCGACACGCCCCTAAAACGGGACTGTCCCGGTCAAAACGGGACGTATGGTCACCCTACGATAGCGAAAAAAAAAATTTACGATTGGAGACTTTTTTGGGTGATTTTTAAATGACGATTTACCTACTTACACATTTAGCGACTTTTTGCTGCAAACAAAATGTTCATCTGTAGAGAAGCATTATTAGTTCAAAACAGTTTTTACGTTCTTTTTTTCTGTTTGTTTGTTTTAATCAGCGCAAGTGATGAAGAGTTTGGAAATACAGCGTACTCACTACTCCACAATCCTGCATTGTTATGTTACCCTTGCCCTCTAACGAAGAATAACTACAAACTTGATGTCCTTTAGTTCGCAGAGTTTCCGTTGAGAGACACACGTAATACATCATTACCGATAGCAACAAGATTAGCTATAGATGCGTGAATAAAGGCGAAGAAGGTGTTTGTTATATTTGTCCTCTGGGGTCTTTTAATTATTCTGCACTTTTTCTTTTACAAAAAATTGCTTAACGTAAGTACTGTAGTGTTAATTATTTCGGAACTATTTTGACCACAACATGAACAAAAGTACCCGAAACAACCTGAAATGATCCCTGAATTAAAGGATTGGTTGCGCCCTGTTTACAAAGATGTGAATAGAACCAGCGGCGCAAATCTGTCTTCAACATTGGGGGGGGGGAGAGTAAGACTGTTACCATACTTTTTTTGGCGATGTCCAAAATACTTATGAAGTTGAAAAACAATGTTGTGGAGGATCAGAGTTGTCTTTAGCGTTAGGAGGCTGCAGATTTGAGGCTTATTCTGGGGGACATCTATTTTATCTCACGTTCCTTTGTAGCAATCGGACAAAAATCATCAAATTTCTCCCAAAAAACACATTTCAAATCGGATTATTTGGGAGAAGTCCCCCTCAGTTCCAAGATTGGAGGGGACATGTATCCGTCATCCCCCCCGGGATTTGCGCCAGTGAGTAGAACATATTGTTTAGTTTACATCTACAACTTTTACAATGCTTATAGACTATGAATTTCTCGATTATTTCTTATAGCGACTTTTCACCCAAAATTGGAGTCGTCACCTCTCGTTTCGCAAACTTATTGCCAACATTTTAGAAACTGGTTGCGGGGAGAGCTACAATGGATGATTCAAGTTATTTCGTCGCTTCCGCTGTGAACCTAAGTACAAGATTCCAAAAGTCACATTTTTTTGGTTCCAAACAATATGTCTGCTGGGTGAAAGCATAGACTGGAATGTGTTGCCTTTCCTACCTTATCTTTAATTCCATAGTAGCTTCTTTCCCAAAGTTAAAAAAATGCAATTCTTCCTTTCTTAATAGTACTTATTACCCAAAGTATTACGTAAGCATTGTATGTTACTTATGTAGCTCACAGAGCCGCAGCTATGGGCGAGCAAGCAAAGCACGTGTCCCGGGCGCGTTGTAGCGTGAATTTTCGTTCGAGAAAAAAAAATGTAAATGTTTTTTGGAAAGATCTTGTAATCCATCTATGTGACGGTAAATGCTCGCTTTGATTAAGTGATTCGCGTTTTTAACGCTAGGGTGAGCTGAGTCTAAGCCTTGACTGCGATGTCACCGTTTGACCTGACATCTAGTGGCCGATTCAAAAACCTGTTCAACTGAACGTGTTATCTTTAGTTCTTTGGACAGGTGAGGTAGAAGGAAGACGTGAATTCCTTTTGTTCCATTTGATAACGTCAAAAATGAGTTGAATAGAATAAGTATGAGTAACATTTAAGTTTGCTATATTCACTGTCTTGGGAGGCTATTTAATTAGGCTAATGTTTTCTAAATTCAAACCTTTTCTTTTTCTCCTACGATCAGTGGATATTAGTAATATTTCTTGGGAAATTAAATCTAGAAATTAGTAATGGTATTTTTGGCTACTTAACTAGAAATTGGTACGACGTAGTAGTAAATGACTTTCGGTATATCTTTCTATTTTGGAGTGCTCATTTATATTTCTTCGTGTTTGTTTATTGGATTCCGTTTGGTACGTACTAAAAATCATTTAATCAACTTGTGCAATTACTGCAATCTTCATTCTTGTTGTGTGTTAAAATTGCGTAAAGATTTTTGCTCCTTTAAAAACCAGTTATATAGAGCTGTCAAAGCTTGCTCCTTCAGAGCTAGAAATATATGCTTTAAACGATTTATATTATTTGTTTGTTGTTTGGCTTTACGTTATTTGTTATATTCAAAGATATTCATATTAATAGTGGTTGTTGAAAATTTCCCTTTGAAAAAAAAAGTTAAAAATAAAAGTTTTCTAGCATGTATTTCATGGAGTCTTAATGAAACGAACCGAGGTCCCTATGTATGCGGTGTATTTCGCTACATAGAAAATATATTAAATCACCTGTCCAAAGAACTCGGTTCTCTGTAGGCCGGGAAGGCTCCATGAATGTAGAATATAAATGCCTTTGTAAGAGGAAAATTAGTAGGCGTGTATTTTTGCTCTCAAAATTTATTAAAAGTAAAAACCCCTTTTGGAAGTATTTAACCTTCAAAATTCTAATCCCTTATGGATCAATTTGGCAATCTTAGTGATACAGATAGAGAAAGTAATACCTCTTTTGGTACTGATTTAGTATGGAGTGGCCACACTTTAGGCGATGTTACAAGGAGTGAGAGTGTAATTTCGCGTAAAGAGAACCCAAATAATGCTCATGTTTGTGGAAATAAAGGCCCTTGTCATAGACATAGTGAAAATGTAACCATGGAACCTCTGGGATATGTTAAATTTAATGAAAATGTAAGTGAACATCGAGAACCACCTAGCACGAGTTTGGTGTTTGGTAAAAACCATATGCAAAATTTTCAATCTTTTACGGACGAAAGTGATCGAACCACCTATGTTAAGACATTTTATAGGGGTAATATTTGTAATGAACCTATTAGTGAACAAAGTCAATGTAACATGATGGGTAGACCTTTACAATGTGGACCCATAAGTTCACAGCCTAAATTAAACCAACCATTGGGATACGGTTTTAAGTTTGACAAGTATTTATCAGAAACTGTGTATAAATCTGTGCAAAATCAACTACATGATGTTCCGTACGTAGACGGAAGTGATAGTTTGGCTTTCTGTCAGTTCTTACTGAAGGTGGAACTTTTGATATCACGTGGAATTGCACCGAATGAAGTGATTTTGGTTTCGGTTTTGGGTAAACTTAATGGTGATGCGTATAGGGAGATGCAAGTACTGTTGAATGAAACCTTAGAATGGCGCCATATATCTGAAAGGTTACTTCAGTTATTTGTGTCTACTATAGCACGTATGAAATTCACCCAGGAACATTTATACCGTATAATGAGAATGTCCGAACCATTTTATGAATTCGTTCAAGAAAAGATCTGTGTTTTGAACATTTTGGGTATTCCCATGTGTGAGGAAGAGTTTTGTACACTCGTGTGCAATTTAGTAACGCCTAAAGTAAGAAATGTACTTGTTTTAACGCAAATTCCAACCAGTAAGCAACTTTTGTTAGATTTTGCTAGGTCATACGATTCAAACTTAAGATATACCAAGGATTTTAGTACCGTTTCCTCTAACCAACCAGTGCGTATTTCTTGTGGGAGTAATACTTTTTCTCGTCCGCAACCTAAATTCTTTAGTAAAAAGCCTGCGTTTTCTAATGCTAAGATATATGGTGGGTGTAATACATGTGGGAAACCTACTCATCGTTCAGTTACATGCAATTATAATTCTAAACAATTAGAAAGGTGTGAAAATAATGCGTGTGGAACTTTGCCAACTGAAAACTTGACTTCTCAACAAAATGTGGCAAAAATAGTAGTGTCAGTTTGTCACGAAAATGTCTTTTGTGTGATCGATAGTGGCTCATCTATAAATTTAATCGGTAGAGAATTTTTAAATAAACTGAAGGAAAAATGTAGACCAAAAACTAAATCAGTGAACATTTCGATTTCGGGTATACCTGGAACTAAAACAAGTAAGGAATTAGTGCAAGTTATATATTTCATAAAACGCAAGAAATTCGTGGATTGGTTTGCAGTAGTTGAGGAAACTGAACTTAACCTTTTGCTCGGTACACCTTTCTTATACGAACACCAAGTTTATGTGGACTACGCTAAAAACTTAGTGCATTTTCCTCGAGAAAATCTTACTGTAAGGTTAGCTTCTAACTCCGAGAGACCATGTGAGAACAACTTCTGTGCTCCAGTTTCTAATTTCAGGGTTGCCCAGGAACGACCCTTGTCACCTTGCTCAACCGGCAGTGGTCTGAATGGGAGACACAATCCTGAATCTCAAAATGTTTGTCATCGGGGAAGAGAGTCTGTCGTGAGTTATGGGAATGCTGATGTGGGAGGAAAAGGAGCTGATTCCGGATCGTCGGCTGCCTTGTATGCTGAAGCTGGTCCCAGTGGTGTAGGACGGCAGGGGGTTCCCTCAACATCTTGCCAAGCTGAAAGGAGTTTCCAACCAAATCATTCTTCACCGGATCACAAGGAGGACGAAGAAAAAGGTACAGTTGATGTGTTAACAAATTTGTATTCACCTGATCTTGAAAGCTATGTTAAAGATCTTATTTCTAGATATCCGGATGTAGTGACTGATAAACTAGGTACAATTAAAAATTATGAAATAGAAATCCAGCTTGAAGATAAGAGTCCTTCGGTGACTCAACCATATCCGCTAGCCAAACATAAATTGAATGAACTCGAGAAATTCGTAGATGATTTAATAGCTAGAAATGTGGTTGAAGAAGTAGACAGCTCACCTTATGTGTCCCCATGCTTTTTAGTTGTCAATAATGACAAGTCTAAGCGGCTCGTAGTCAATTACTCTAATATTAATAAGAAGGTGGTAGCTTCAGGGTATCCAACTCCCAATGTTGAAGCGTCTATAGCAAATATAGGAGGTCATAAAATTTATTCAAAATTAGATCTAAAGCTTAGCTATTTTCAGTTAAAACTAGCTAAAGAATCTCAAAAATACACTGTATTTGCTACACCAACTAGACTCTTAGCTTTCAAAACTATGCCAATGGGTTTCTGTCATTCCGGATTTGCATTAACTAGAGTTTTAAATAAAATATTTAAAGACTTAATTGGTGAACATTTAGATCTGTTTGTTGACGACATTTGTATACACACCAATGATGTAGAAACACATAAGGAAATTTTAGAAAAGGTGTTTGCTCGATTAAAAGAGTGAGGAATAACCATCTCTCCTAGAAAAACTTTTTGTTTAAAAGAAAAATAAAATATTTAGGATACGAATTTGAAGATGGAAATATGAAAATCGATCCAGATAGAGTTGAAATCATAAAGAATCTACCTAAGCCTCGTAATAGGAGAGCATTAGCAAGGTTGATAGGTTTTGTATCATATTATTTAAAATTTTTACCAGGTTATTCAGAATATTTAGCACCTTTGTATAAGTTGAAATCTAAAAAGGTCCCTTTTCGGTGGGGAAAGGAGGAAGATGATTTGTTAAATAAAATTAAAGAGGCAATAGTAGATCATGTTGTCCTGAAAATACCAGACTTTAGAGAGCCATTTGTTATACACTGTGATAGTAGTTGTAAAAATTATAGTGCCATTTTATCACAGTATGATGATACAGGTAAACTTCGACCCGTATATTTTTGGTCTAAGGCGATTCCAGAGAGTGAATGGTCAAAGAATATATTTGAATTGGAGGCTCGTGCTCTTTGTTTAGCACTTTCGAAATTTGATATGTATCTGTTTAAAAAATTTACTGTATTCTCAGATAATTCCAGCCTAACTTGGATATTGCGTAACCACAAGCGTCAGCGCAAATATGGGTATCTGATCGAGCGTATCAGTAAGTATAAATTTGATGTAGTTTATCTGCGCTCACGCCGTAACCATCTTGCAGATTATTTAAGCCGTATTTATCAATACACTGAGTTTACTTCTCCATCTGAGGAAATTGTAGAAATTGATGAGTTTGAAGGCAAAGAGGTACATGTATCGTATTTTAATTTGTGGGAGGAGCCTTTATTAAATGAACCTTTGCATAAATATCAACGCGAAGATACGGAGTTGAAAGAAATTATAGATAAAATAGAAAGTGGTGAAAATGTAAAGAATTATAGTCTTAAAAATAATATTTTGTTAAAGAAAACCAATGGTAGGGTGAATGGTGGTCTAAGAGCAGTAGTACCAAAATCAATGGTAAATACAGTTATAAAATATCATCATGATGAAGTCGTAGGGGGCGGTCACAGTGGGATTTCCCGCACGATAGCTAAGATAGCATCTAAATTTACTTGGAAAAATATGTTTGATGAAATTAGGAACTATATACGCCAATGCATTGTCTGTCAAAAATCGAATGATAGGAACACTCTTAAATACGGAGAATATTATTCTAGGAAAGTAATCTATCCATGTCACACTTATTATTTAGATACCTTAGGGCCTTTGCCTAGCAGTAAGGGTTTTAAATATATCCTAGTTCTGGTAGATGCTGCTAGTAGATTCGTTGTAATGGAACCTTTGAGAACCTTAAGTTCACGTCTTATATGTGACAAATTAGAAAAGATCTTTATGTTTTATGGGTTGTGTAATAAGCTGGTTCATGATCAGGGATCATATTTTATGTCTACGACCTTTAAGAACTTTCTTTTTAGTAGGGGTATTCAAAATGTTACTACATCTAGCTACTCTCCTAGCTCTAATTTAGTTGAAAGACAGAATAAGGTAATTCGTCTAATATTAAGGTCTTACATTCATCAAAACCAAACGAAATGGGTTGATTTCATTAGACAAGTTCAATACACCATGAATGTCAGTATAAATTCAGAAACGAAGAAGACACCTTCTGAAATTTTCTTAGGGCGTAAAATGTTCAACCCAATGGATGTAATTTGGCTTTTAGACTTAGGAATAGTAGAATCCTCTACAAATAAAGAAGAGATTAGCAAAACGATCATGACTAATATAGAAAAGGCGTGGCTCCGAAAAGAAAAGCTTTATAACAAAAAGAGAGTTCCTTGTACTCTTCAAGTAGGGGAACTGGTTCTCGTAAAAAGGATTATGAAGGCTTCTTTGGATAAAAAGTTCAATCCAAAATTTGCATTGCAATATTCTGGCCCATTCCGTATTTTGAATTATCCGACAAAGAATACAGTATGGTTAGAATCTGTTGAAGATCCCACTAAGAAATTAAAAAGACATGTAATGTATATAAAAAGTATTATCCTCCCCGAACTTCAGATGATACAGTAAATGAAAATTAAGGTTAAAAATCAAAGGAGTTAATTCAAAGTCTAGTTAGAGAACCTATGTAAATAGTGTATAAATTTATATTATGTTAATTTTTTTAAGAATACTGTTCGTTGTGTTTGTATCCTGCAGGAATGTATTGTGATCGAGATCTGTATTGTCCACAACGCTTGTCATGTTGTCAGTCCTGTTGTCAATGTTGTCATCCAACTGGTGCAAGGAGCAATTCCAGAGATCAACCTTAAAGATCCTGTCATTGAGTGCAGTGCCATGTCTCGACTAAGAAGGATATGTATGTATGTAACTAATCCAGGCCTGGGAAACAACAAGTAAGAGATCTATTCTTTTCTTATCGAGTGACATTGGAAATATGAACTTTACAAAATTGCAACTCAAACTCACTATCTGGAAAAACTTTATAAAAAAAATTTAAATGCGGGAGGCACTTTATTATGTAGCGTGAATTTTCGTTCGAGAAAAAAAAATGTAAATGTTTTTTGGAAAGATCTTGTAATCCATCTATGTGACGGTAAATGCTCGCTTTGATTAAGTGATTCGCGTTTTTAACGCTAGGGTGAGCTGAGTCTAAGCCTTGACTGCGATGTCACCGTTTGACCTGACATCTAGTGGCCGATTCAAAAACCTGTTCAACTGAACGTGTTATCTTTAGTTCTTTGGACAGGTGAGGTAGAAGGAAGACGTGAATTCCTTTTGTTCCATTTGATAACGTCAAAAATGAGTTGAATAGAATAAGTATGAGTAACATTTAAGTTTGCTATATTCACTGTCTTGGGAGGCTATTTAATTAGGCTAATGTTTTCTAAATTCAAACCTTTTCTTTTTCTCCTACGATCAGTGGATATTAGTAATATTTCTTGGGAAATTAAATCTAGAAATTAGTAATGGTATTTTTGGCTACTTAACTAGAAATTGGTACGACGTAGTAGTAAATGACTTTCGGTATATCTTTCTATTTTGGAGTGCTCATTTATATTTCTTCGTGTTTGTTTATTGGATTTCGTTTGGTACGTACTAAAAATCATTTAATCAACTTGTGCAATTACTGCAATCTTCATTCTTGTTGTGTGTTAAAATTGCGTAAAGATTTTTGCTCCTTTAAAAACCAGTTATACAGAGCTGTCAAAGCTTGCTCCTTCAGAGCTAGAAATATATGCTTTAAACGATTTATATTATTTGTTTGTTGTTTGGCTTTACGTTATTTGTTATATTCAAAGATATTCATATTAATAGTGGTTGTTGAAAATTTCCCTTTGAAAAAAAAAGTTAAAAATAAAAGTTTTCTAGCATGTATTTCATGGAGTCTTAATGAAACGAACCGAGGTCCCTATGTATGCGGTGTATTTCGCTACAGCGTGGTTGGAGGGGCGCCTAAAAGAGAGGTTATATATTAGTACTTTTCCTGGCGGTATTTAATACTTTTCATCAGAGTGCGAAATCATGAAATCAAAGTGAGAGGAAAAAATGAAATGAAATCTTTGAGTTTTACGTCCCACGGTTATGCCGGTTAGGCTAAAGGAGACGGTGATTATGAGAAATGAATGAAATGGTGGAATGAAGTAAGTGGGAGGAAATGGGAGAACCCCGAGAAAACCCACGCACACGGTGTTTGTCCACCACAAGGTTCACTTGGCGGGGCTAGGATCGAATCCGTGACCCCAAGCACCAGAGGTGAACGCTCTACCACTGAGCCACCGCGGCCCTAAAAGTGAGAGGAGACTGGAGGAGTGAAGAGAGAGAGAGAGAGAGAGAGAGAAGAAAACGCTCGCACTTTTACACTTCAAAGTAAATTAAGTCATTTATTTTTTCTGTCCCCCTCCTCCCCCTCCCCTAAGTTCTACTGTCAAAGTAAATAGCTAAAAACACTCCCAGGCCAGAACCGCATCTACGTTGGAAATTTGATCGAGATCGGTCGGTCCGTGCAAGAGATTAAGAAAAAATGAAATGAAACCTTTGAGTTTTATGTCCCACAGTTATGCCGGTTAGGCTAAGGGAGACGCTGATGATGAGCAATGAATTAAATGGTGGAATGAAGTAAGTGGGAGGAAATGGGAGAACCCCGAGAAAACCCACGCACACGGTGTTTGTCCACCACAAGGTTCACTTGGCGGGGCTAGGATCGAATCCGGGACCCCAAGCACCAGAGGTGAACGCTCTACCACTGAGCCACCGCGGCCCCCGGCCGGGAATCGAACCCGGGTGTCCCACGCCAAAGGCGTGTTCACTAACCACTTAGCCACGAGGGAGCTCATCTGTGAGGCAGTGTAAACCCCCCAAAAAAGAAAGAAAATAAACGCACACTGGATGTTTGCGCAACTGAGGATCAAAACATTCTCAATGGAGTATGAGAAATAGTAAACGTCAATCAATGTGTGCTTTTGCTTATTCATTACTTCGTTAATACTTAATTCCTTCTAGAAATAGTGAAACAATACTTTGAAGAAACACTAATTAAACTAATAACAATTACGTTGTATTTCTTACCATACCGTTTTTACCACCCATAGAATTTCAACCTAGTACTATACTGCATTAGTCACGCCGTAACGAAAGCTGAAATTCAAAGACCTGGCACTCGTAACTGTTGAAGCTGTGTTGTAGCTACCTGTATATCACGCGGCCTGCGTTGGTACTCCTCAACATAAATACGTTACAGCCCAAAGCCAGGAAACATCACAAACAGAAGACAGGGGCACAAGCAGTGCCTGACACTTCACGAACTCAAACCCACCAAGACTCAACATGACCTTCAATTACGTTCTAGAAACCAAACCAATGCTAAGGCACAAACTCACCAACTTCCTATATGAAAACACAAGAAAAAAATCTAACGTTTTGGTTCCAAAGTGATGACATAAGAATAATACTAAAAAGGTTTTAATTTTCAGTAACCGAAACATTAATTAACTAGGGAACATAACAAAGCAAAAATAAATAAATAAAAATAAATTAAATTAAAAAATAAAAACCTGACAAGTAAGCTCTCCCTGACTACTTTTTTTTAAATTTCAGTGAGGCTGTAAAATATGTCAATATCTTCGTTATATATATATATATATATATATTTCATTGTAAACAAGTTCTTTAAACAAAAGAAAGCTCTGAGAGCGCTTACCTCTGACGCGGTAGGTCACTGGTTCGATTCCTGCTCCCGACAAATAGGCTTTTGGTGAACACTGTAGGTGTGGTTATTCTTAAGACTTTCCAGTTTCCTTACATTTTCTTGATTCCACCATTATCATGTATCTCATCGTCACCTTCTCTCTTACATTGATGTACAATCATGGGGCGTTAAACTAAAAGAAAAAAAATCTTGCAAATATCCTAGTAAAAATGAGTTTTCTAAACTACACTAGTGGCCCCGCGTAGCGTAGTCGCTAACGCTCTCGCCTTCGGTGCGAACGGTCCCGGGTTCGATCCCGGTGGGGGAACTCGGTCGAAAACGTATCAAAAGATTTTAAGTCCAGCCATCCTGAATGAGGTTTCCTTGGCTTTTCCTCATTCACAGCAGGCAAATGCCGGAGTGGTACCTAACATATAGGTCCCAGGCCGTTTTCTTCCTTCCCAAATCCAAAAATGAAAATGAAATCTTTGAGTTTTACGTCCCACGGTTATGCCGGTTAGGCTAAAGGAGACGGTGATGATGAGTAATGTATGAAATGGTGGAATGAAGTAAGTGGGAGGAAACGGGAGAACCCCAAGAAAACCCACGCACACGGTGTTTGTCCACCACAAAGTTCACTTGGCGGGAGCTGGGATCGAACCCGGGACCCCAAGCACCAGAGGTGAACGCTCTACCACTTTTTTTTTAGAAAACTTTTATTTACATGCTTAGTAGTACATAAAGATCACAGGAAGGTTTAACATTAAAAAAAAGAAAAGAAAAAGAAAAAAACTCACCAATACATATTGATAGTATATACAAAAGACCAGACGATTAAGTTAAGACTGTTAAAAAATTAGCAAAATATTTCCACTTACGAGCAATAGAAATGCTGGTAGCAGCGGATTTTAGGAAAGCAAGGTAAAGATCAGGGTGATAAGGTCCGGGGGTGGTTAACAAATAGACAATAGTGTGTGCCACAAACCAAATAACAGTATTATTCTTTGTAACAGGGTAGTAATTAAAATCTGGGTAAAGTATTAAAGCAGTGGCACGAAAAGAGGAAGGAGGAAGACGGCATATTTTGCTTAAAAGTACACACAACTGCTGCCAAATACTAGTGACTGAGGAGCAAGTTTCGAATCTATGACTAAGAGAGTCAGGTTGTTGGCAAACATTACACAAGTTATCAGCACCAATGTTTAAGTGATACAAACGTTCTTTTGTTTCATATGCGTTATTAACAATAACATACCAAAGAAATTTGTGGGTATAGTTCAGAAATTTAGCATGAACATTACACCAGATACGAGACCAGTTATGAGAGGGTTGCTTGACTATTATATGTGGTGTAACTGCGGGATGAATGTTTAAATAGTACCAATACAAGTCCTTAACAGACATGCATTCTATTTCACATTTTGTCAAAAGTGCATAAGCCATGTCTATTATGACGTCTTTCAGGTGAGGATATTTCCAACTCCACGGGAAGGCATTGATAGGTCCCTCTAGGTCAATACAGGCAAAACACGCTGCAAACACAGCTGCAGAGACAGTGCTGTGAGTAGAACACGCGACCTGACAGCTGCGATGTAACAAGAGAGCTTTGGCTTGAATGTTTACATCTAGAAAGCCAATGCCCCCGTCCTTGGGAAGCAAACGTAACTGAGTGGAAGACACACGTAATAATTTGCCGTGCCAAAGGAAAAACAACGCAGAACTATGTAAGGAGCGGGCGATATTGTGGGGGAGGGGATAAATCTGGGCGAGGTGCCAGAGTACGCTATACCCAGTCTGTTTAAGAAACAACATTCTGCCTAATAAACTAAAATGACGATGTTTATGAAAATAAAGAATATTTTTAATTTTTGCAGCAACGTGGGCAAAGTTAGTAGTAATGGTACGTGTGGTATTAGGAAACCATTCAATTCCTAGTATTTTAAGAGTCGACAACCGCAAAATAAACCCCATACTCTTGAATACAATTGTCATTTAAACACATAATTTTCGTTTTACTGTCATTTAATTTTGCACCAGATATTCTTTGATACTTGGTTAGTAAATACAGAATATGTTGAATTTCTACAGGGCTGTTAACGAAGTAATGTGTGTCGTCGACATAGCTTTGTGCAACAATTTTAATATTATATACAGGGACCCCTGGTAAAAGAGATTGAACAGAAAATAACAAAGGAGCCAGAGATAAACTAAATAAAATACTGGACATGCTATCGCCTTGAAGGATTCCGTTATTAAAAGGAATCGCTACACTTAAGCCACCATTACTCTTCATCTTAGTGATTCTCTGAGAATAGACACCTTTAATCATAGAGATAAATTTGTCACCAAAACCAAAGCGAGTTAACACATTAAACAAATATGGATGCTGAATTCTATCAAAAGCCTTAGAGTAGTCCGTTGAAAGAATAGCCACTGTATGATCAGTTCTACACTCATAATATGCTATAAAATCTCGAAGATTGGATAGCGCTTCATACATACGGCGAGTCTGTCCATGGCCATATTGACAGGGGCTTAAGAGATCTTCAATGTATGTTTTCATTCGCAAAGTGAGGCAACGGGTCAAAATTTTGAGGTCCGTACACAGTAAGCTGAGAGGTCGAAGGGCATCAACGTCATGGGCGTTTGCATGTTTGGGAACCAACACAGTGATACCCGTTCGTAAGGAGGTTCCTAAAATGCCACTATCACGATACTCGTTAAAAAGGTCAGTGAGAAAGGGAGCAAGGATGTCAATAAAAGTGACATAGAATTCCACGGGCAAGGAGTCGACACCAGTGGATTTGCCTCGCTTACCAAGTTTAATGGAGGTCATGACCTCGTCTACCGTGAAGGGCTGGCTAAGACGCTCCCTGTCACCATCGGTTAAGGTAGCTGGTATGTGTTCAAAAAGAGCATCATCACTGACAAACAAAGATGGCGTGGCATAGAGATGTTTAAAATGGTCTATAAGATATGCAGTCACGTGAGGTCCCTCATATAAATGCCCATCGGGGTCTTTAAGATGCGAAATCAGCTGTTGTTTACCTCTACTACGTTCTCGCTGTACGTGGACAGTACTAACAGATTCTGTGGAATCAGTCGAAGGAATCTTGCTACGAACAATATGGCCGTACATACGTCGGCGATGCATAGAGAGAAGAAAAGCCTTGATTTGATGAATTTGAGGCCGAACAGATTCTCCTTGAGCCTGCGCCTTCACATAGTCCCGTAAAAGCTTAGAATAATATGCATACTGTTCACAGAAGGCCTGATGACGATGAATACTGTATTGTTTACTAACAAAACGAAACACAGGTTTTACACGTTTCTCCCAAAAGTTCATAAAAGTACCTTTATAGCTGCGTTTCTCCTCCATTAAGAATGCCCACTCAGCACGGATGACAGATTGATAGTCCGCTTCAGCGAGGATCGACGTATTAAAATACCACAATGAATTACTTTTAAGGAATTTTGTTACAGGTAAATTGATAGTCATAACGACACAATAATGATCACTAAAAATCACAGGTTCAATTTTGATGTCCTTGACGTAAGACAATAAGATGCGGCTGACGTAAATTTGATCAAGTCTCGAGGATGAATGCGATGTCCAAAAAGTATGACCCGGAACGCTGGGAAAATAGAAACGCCACACATCGACGAGGTCATATGTTTCAATCACTTTGTGGAGGGAAGGTGAGAAGGGGTAATGAGGCTGGGCATCTATCTCTGAAAGTACTGCATTGAAGTCTCCAGCGAGGATACAGGGGTTGGACCCATTATATAACGCCTGCATAAGATCAGTTTCGAAGAAATTGTTCCGTGCCCTAGTTTGAGAGTTCCCAGCAGGAGCATAACTGTTACATAACCGTATAGTCCGTAGTTGGCCCACAGTAAGTCTATCAGTCAGAGGAGTAGGATTTCAAGAAAGTCTATATCACTTCTATATATAATTGCAGTCCCTAAGCCTTGGGGATTAAAATTAGAGCACCAGGAGTGAGTAAAGAGGTTGGAAAATTCAGGCAAAGCCACTTCCTGTGTGAAGAGGATATCTATCTCTGCTTTACGGATGAAATCACTCAAAGCATGTTGCTTACCCAAGGAACTTAAACCGTTTAAGTTTAGAGTGACGATACGAAAACTATACATTTGGATCCACCAAAGAAAAAAAATTGTAGAAAGGAGAAAGAAGAGGGCATTAGAGAGAGAAGGGATATTACGAAAGATCCGATGCACTGTCAATCCCTTTCCTAGGACGAGATTTTGAACGGGTACGAGCGGACTCTACAATATAACTATCTTGAGACTTTATTAACTTCAAAGAAAAATCACTGTCGCCACTTTCAGTTTTCTTTTTCTTGCGCCGGGTTTGGGACAAAAACACATTTTCACTTGCACTAAGGTTACTAGAAGTAGAAACAACCACATCACTGGGCAAAACACTATCACTAGTAGGTGGGGCGTTGACACTAGGTGGGGCACCAGAAGGGGACAGAGAGGTGAGAGTTGTCACATCAGATTGGCGGTGCACAGAGGGAACGTCATCACTGTTGAGAACACGTTGGTCAGAAAGTGAACATAAACCTGTATCAGGTTCCTGTGGAGGCTCAACAATATGGTCATCACTAATGGGAGGGGCCTCTTCAATATTCACTGTGCCGTTGCAGAATCCATAGTATCAGAAGTCGACGGAGCTGTATGCATCCTGGAATCACAAGGAAGGTGCACAGGAGGATCGGGCGATTTGACAGCAGGAATGTCACGAGGCGAGGTCAAAAGTGGGAAGGTGTTGAAATTAAGTAATTCTGGTGTGGGCGTTGCGGAAGGAAGATTAACAGGAGCAGGGCGTGACAAAGGGGAAGATCGGAGTACGGGACGAGAGGATAGGGGAAGGGTACTAGAGCGACGCTTATCACAATCTTGGAAAAAATGTAGAGGACTATCACAGAAACTGCATGTCTTGATTTGACCATTATATGTGACCCACAATCGTAAACCTGCGATTGTCACATAGGAAGGTATGGAATGCTTAATGTTCATGCGTATCAACTTCCTGCCAGTACGAGTTTTATAAATGTGACCTGCATCATAGTATTCGTCTTCAATATGTTGCACCTCGCCGTACTTAGAAAGCACACTGATGATTTTTGCATTATCTAGTTCACTAGGACATACGTGTAGTTTAACTAATTGCGACATATTACTAGCAGAATCAAGGTCCAGAACAAATTCACTGTCATCATCTTTGTACACAACTTTACCTTGTGAATCACGTAGTATTTGCTCATAAGTAATCTGGTTTAAGAGTTTAATATACAATATTTTCCTGTTGAAGTCCATTTCTATTGAGATAACCTGGTCCGGGGATAATTTGAAGGTTGAAGCAATCCACTCATGGAGTTTAATCGACGTGGGACGATTACTGACAGGACGAAAATTAATTCGTATAGTATTCACTCGTAAACTAACTATGTCGCAAAACCGTTATCAAAAGACCAAAAGAATAGCACTGGGTCGTAATAAAGACGTTCACAGTCCAATACCACACACAAATGTGCAAAACACGAGGAACAAAAACGAAGCGTTCGCAACTGCACACAGCTTACAAGCACACAGCAGACGAGCGATGTGCACACCGCGACTGCACAGACCGAACTGACCACTGAGCCACCGCGGCCCCATTTTTCCCAAATCCATTCTTCCCTTCCTTTCCCCGGATAGTGTGATCACCGAGGGAAGTCATCCCTCATATGCGACGGGCTAACAAGGCCATTGATGCCGAAAGCCCAGAAATCTAAATCCTAAATCTTCACTACACAAGGGAATTTTCGCGCTGAAAACGGTTTATTAGCAATTATGTTAAGCAGCCCTGTAGTAAATCTGCACCAAGTAATAAATCGTCACATATAAAACGGAATGAATAAACACATAACATTCATTTTGCTACCTTGAAATGTAAAATGTTTCAAAACATTAATATTCAAAGATTTCTTAAAATTCAGATTCACCCATTCCATTCTCCTCAATCATTAACGATTTTTACAATAGTAAGAATTGTATTCATAAACTACATTACTTACTTAGTACTATATTAAAGCAAGTTACACTAAAAGAATATATAATTAATGGAATATTTAACTAAAGTAATAGTTAACTAGTGTACTTACCCAAGCATTTGTTTCCTTCCTCTCTTCTTTTCCGTTTGTAAACAACCTCGTTTCGCAAGCAAAAGACGGTAGTTCAATGACGTCAGCCATGGCGAAAGAAAGAGGTGTCTATAGGCGGCCTGGATCTCACACACAGATGGACGTATTTAACATATAGCTGAAGTATTTAACATACGTATACGTATGTAAAATACGGAAGATTGTTAGATGTCAGACATCCTGCAGCGACATGATGTAATATCTAAGCGGGTAAAAGGCAGTACCTATGTAGTATATGGATAAAGTACGCTCCGTACAGATTTCCTTAGTAAACATAACGAATCCTTGTATTTGTACAATATACCGCTGTCCGGATAATGGATTTTTCTCAGTGTACATACCCGGAATCTATGAAATTTTGAATAATGTTTGCTTTATGTATCTTACTACCTGAAATGTTCTTATTGAGAGGATTGGTTTATGGAAAGCATTTGAACTCCTTCTCCCCTTACGATCACCCTTTAATCAAAGTAATGTGATAAAAATCTTAGTTAGGCCCGATCAACTCATGTATGGTACTAAAAATTATGAAAATCGGTCCAAAGCTCTAGAATGAATTAGCGAGTAAACATTTATATTCATTTTTATTTGTATAGATAATTAATCATTATTGACGGTATTTATATACTTATTACATTATAGTGTCTCATCTGTGAGTAGAAATAACTTATTATTTGTATTTGGAAAGACAAGGAATATCATAATTATGTCAGGGGCGTCATTTAGGGGGGGCAGGAGGGGGCAATTGCCCCCCCAAGAGTTTAAGGAACACATATATACTTTAATCAATTGTATACTAATATACCAGTACAAAACATGAAAGTCTTATGTCGGGGGTGCTCTCGCCCCCCCCCCCCAAGCAAAGTCTGAAATGACGCCCCTGAATTATGTATTGATTCCAGTTTTACGCGTCTCTTTATTTTGAAGTTTTTTGAAAATATCTCTGTTTTCTTTATATGTTCGAAATTTCGGAAGGTTTCCCCAGCAGGACAGGTTAATAACAAGCCCGTTTTTAATATTTGTGTTAGATATTAGCTTAAAATAAATAAATTAGAAGCAAAAAACATTAAATCGACAGAAATCTCGAGAATTACCAACTCTGCTAAAGTGGGAAATTTTGAAGAACGCGAGGGAATTCTGCAGTTCAACACGAAGCAGCGACATCTATGTTATTGAGAGAAATGTGGATTAAATCTACAGGCGAAATTTTTAACGAAATATTTCTAATATGTGTTATTACGTGCATTATCTGCAAACTCCTAATATATGAATATATGCCAAGTATTAGCGTAAAGATAGAGCAAAAAGTGGAAATTATCTATGGAAAAGGACGAATTGGTAGCGCGACCGTAATGAAAAGTCGTATTTACCGTAGAACAGGCACAGCTCACGTTAGAAAACAAATAGCTCAGTTAGTTAAAGCAACGAGTCTGTACGCCGAAGATAGTGGGTTCGAATCTCCCTCGAAGTGCCGTTGTCATTTTTATTAGTATGGTTATTTATTTTTATTTTTTATTGGGAAAGAATCAAATTGTAACATATGTATAAAACTCATGACGAAACAAACAAAAAAAACAAAAAAAAAAGTCGTCGCACTTGCATTAGCGTCCCTAATTTTGTTTGCAAGCAGTTTCGTAATTATTTCCCCTGTGCTCACTGCTCACTATACGTTATGCTCGCTGGCGCACAACGAATGTTTCCCAGTAAATGTTAGATCTAATTTGGAGAATTTTATAAAGTTTCACAATATTTCTCACTAGATAGTCTTCTATCTACTTGTTTTGATATTTTGATAACAGATTTTCCTATTAAATGTTTAATTTTCCGTAGATGTTTAATTACGGAAAAGTTTTACAATGTATTTGTATTAAATTGAAATTGTTTTGAATTTACCACATGAGATATGTAGCTCGGAGGAGGAAAACTCAAGTAATTGATATTCTACGTAAAAGCAACCTATTGCAGAATGATGATACTTCTTACCTTCAGCACATAATTTTTACGTTAGAGAGTCAGACAGAAAAAAAATCCTGGTTTTTCCTCCCTATGACCACCCATCTTAAACCTCTACATTCCTCTGTTCGTCTCACAAAATTTCGGTGCTTCAAAAACATTCATATAATAATAATAATAATAATAATAATAATAATAATAATAATAATAATAATAATAATAATAATAATAATAATAATAATCCTGAATATGCCATCCTTACATAATGTAAGGATATCTTAATTTCTTAGTTTAAATCTTAGATATCTTAGTTTAAAATGCTTTCTTTAGTAATTATTTAAGCAACCATGTAGGAGGGGGTACGACGTTTTAGTTTGCCCCTCTCGTTTTAATATCCTTCTAACAGAAAGCAGTGACGACGCCAGAGGGAAGAAGGGGGTCGAGTGCCCCACTAGTAGCTACTTCTGCCCCCTGACTGCCACCTAGACTGCCCCCCCAGACTCCTACAATCTTTAAACATTCTACATGTACTATTTTATATCAGTATCATAACCAAGCTCATTGTCAAATTGTAGTCTACTTTCCATGCATTTACTATGTGGTAGATAAGTCCTCAAGCTTTCTTCTTTGAGCGTCTGAGTATTTCTGTTTTCTAATTTAGCGCCTTTTGAGGTAAATTTTAGTTATACTTCTTATGATCTTTAATTATTGTGCCCAGCGAACAATAGTAGATTTGGTCGACTTGTTTTCTTCTCATTGGATCAACTTCGATTGGAAACAAAAGAAAGGTAAAACCAGTTACGTAACTTGTTTGTATTTATCCAGGTTTGAATTTTTCAGTTTCATATTTTGTTTTATTTAAAGGTTCTATAATTCTTTTTTCTGAAACATTATTCTCGGCTTTTAATATTCAGAGGATGTGCTTATAACGGCTTAGTTTGCAACTAGCACGGCTTAATTTTTTGAAGAGGATAAAAAGAGTTGTGTTTTCCCTTCCTGCAATGATAATAATAAATTTATGAAATTAAATTGATTCCGAATAAAACGTATCGTCAGAGTGCTGATCTTTAGTTAGTAATTGGTTTACACTAGTGCTCCCTTACTTATTTTGTTTCAAAGTACTGACGTGATGTCTATCATATTGACTAGGAACTGCTGAAAAATTCGTAGCCCAACCCAGAAGGAGTGCACGTGGATTGGTGAAGTTTTACCTCTTCTTCTCTTCCCCCGAGAGTCAATATACTACCTTGTACAGTGCTCCAGCTTTTGCAGAAAAGTTTAAAAAATCTGAAGATTTCCTCGCACCACTGTTCGTAGCACTACAGATCAGATCTAAAATGGCGTTCTTTCAAGTGTTATTTAAGTTTGGGAAATAAGTACACGTAATAGTTAGACGCAGCTAAATCTGCGGAATAATAATGATGATCTAGGCGTTTCCCAACCTTTTTCAACTTGCGGCACACTACATGTGTAACTTGAATTCTCGCCGCACACCCATATATATATATAAATTACTATTATTATTTATATATATATATATAAATTACTATTATTATTTGTAAATATAAAATACCGTGGTATTTTTATGTGATTACTGATCTCCTTCTTACAGAGAAGAAAGCTCGATCACCGATTTTCCCCCGTGGTAATTCATTATGCTTATTTTTCATTCTAATTTTAAAATAGAAAACAATTGCAATGAAATATACGACTCGGGCTTTTAAAAATCCACTTTCTCTTTCAAAAACTCTATCTAACCTTTAACTAAAAGGGAAGATCACTAAATAACGTATAAATAAACAAATCTTCTATACTTTTAAAAAACACAAATGTAGATAATTTATATGCACGTTTTCTCTGTTGAATTTATTGAATGGTAAATTAAAATTTCAAGTTACGAAATAGTCTGCAACAATAAAGAAGCAATAATGGTCATGACAATGATAAATACGTTTTTCAACATTAAAAATGTACAGAAAAGTAACACAGTATGAAACTTAAAATTGTAGATTTATAGTAGAGGTTCATAGTAATGTGAAATACAAATATACATCTTCCCCTATGTCTTGCAGTTTGGTTCCTATAGAATTAATAATTTGTTTCGATTTCCTCGCGGCACACCAGCGGCCCATTCGCGGCACACCAGTGTGCCGCGGCACACCGGTTGGGAAACGCTGATCTAGACATTGAAATCCTAGATTATGCAATGTCAGTTGTGTTCGCAGGGGCTTGATGGACAGATGTATTCTCCTGAAAAACATAATTCCTTTCTTTTCATTTTCCGCGGCGTTGAACTTTGCATTTTTCTTTAAGTTTTGTAAGTAATGTAGAGATTCTGGATTAAATATTTGGCCGTTGCGGAGGTAGTCTATGAGTACGACTCCATACTTATCCCAGAAGAATGTTGCAAACAGTTTCTCAATCTACTTCTGTGTCTTGAACTTTTTGGGGCGATGAAGAAATGAATGCTACTACTCCATTGACTGTTGTTTCAATTCAGGATCATGGTGGTACAACCATATTTCATCTATGGTTACTATTCGTGAGCGAAATTGATCAGCATTACGGTCAAATTGGAAGAAGACTTATCTTAATGCCGTCACTCTTTTATTCCCCTGACATATATCTTGGGAACCCATTATGTCGAGAACTTGAGCATTCCCAAGCCATTCTGAATTATGCTACCGACGAGTTCCAAAGAAATGCCCAAAATTTCTGAAACAAGTTTTGCTGAGAAGGTGAAAACTGAGAAAGAGGGGTGCAGCCAGACCTCAAACTATAATATGTATATCGTGAGTTTACTATACACTTTAAAAACTATATAAATAATAGCTTAAATTATTTTTGTTACCCAAGAACTGAGGTAGCCTATGCCCTCCGGCTCCGGGCTATATCCAACACTGGCAGGAATGCTACAATTTTCAAGAATAATGTCACAATTAGATCCATGATTTCGGGAAGAGTCATTGCTTTTAATCATTCTGGATGTAAAGCATAATTTGTTGAGAAATCGCCATGTTTATACTAAGCCACTTACTTTTTCACCACTGTATATAACGGAGGAGAGTCCCGTGGTGTTTCATTGATTTCCTAATTAATTTACTTCGATGACTTTCCTTGGTGGAACAAAAATATTATAACAGTTAGGATCTGGATGTTCGTGAAATTCGCTGCTTAGGCACACATAATAACTTCAGAGGCTTGAGAAACAATAAGAATGTCATTATTAATGTGAAAATTTATATTTGTACGTACAGAGATATGTTTTTCTAAACTACGGTTTCATTTTTCTACCTAGTATCTACACTCCTTCTGGATTGGACCAGGACATTTTCAGCAACTCCTCGTAAATTCACATTCTCTCTCTCTCTCTCTCTCTCTCTCTCTCTCTCTCTCTATATATATATATATATATATATATATATATATATATATATATATATATATATATATATATATATATATATATATATTTCTAGAGAGAGAGAGATACGTAGCATATAGTACTAGACGAATGTGTTACTCGTAGCATACGCGAAAGTAATTCAATTTATGTTTAGGCTTCAAAAGTTTATTTGAAAATATTTCATATGCAGACGTTACTTATTTGTTAGTTACAAATTTTACCTGAAATAAGTTTAATTAATAATCATATAGGTCTAGTATAAAAACAGCAACGAAATTACACAATGTAATGTAAAATAAGTCAAACGTAATAAATATGTCATATTTAGTATGGCAAATAGCCGCCCCCCTGAAAATTTATCTGCCCCTCCTTTGCCCCCCTAAGAACTTAAAGCTGGCGTCGCCACTGACAGAAAGTAATTTCTGATAAGCAGGGCAGACAAAATTAATAAGAAATATATTTACAGCATCATCTCCCCTTGCATGATTGAATATCACGTAGCATTCTTTATTCTACCAAAGATGGCCCTGTGCGGTTAGGGGTAGGTAACTAAAGAAATACCTAATATATAGCGCCCCTTGATTGTAATATTACCGCTTCTTTATTTGTACGAGGGATCCCCTACAAGGGTGGCAAAAAGAATAGGAAAAGTGTCTATTGATTCCAGTGGCGGATCCAGCAAAACTTCTGGGGGGGAGTGAAAGATTCTTTTGATGATGTAAAGCTGTCACAAATTACCACTTAACTAAACTAAACATAATAGTGGGGTGAACCGGAACCCAGTCAGTTTAAATTGATGTAAAAGTTTAATTTTTGGCTTCATATTAAAGTTTCGGTTTCAAATGAGAATTTCAGTCCAAGTGGTCAATAATCAAATCTCGTGGGGCTCTTCAGTGTAGGCTAATACGGCCCCCTTATGTTTATAACTTTCGAATTTTTCGTCTATTTTAAAGAAATGTTGGGCTTCGTATTAAAGTGTTGGTTCCAAATGACAATTTCAGTCCGAGTGGACAATGATCAAATCCTGGGGGAAATCTTCAGTGTAGGGGGCTACGGCTCCCTTATGGGAAAAGGCAAAAATATGAAAATGCTTATAACTTTCGAATTTTTCGTCTATTTTAAAGAAATTATTTGGCTTCATATTAAAGTCTTGGCTTCAAATGACAATTTCAGTCCGTGTGGAGAATGATCAAATTTCGGAGGGCTCTTCGGTGTAGGGGTTTCGGCTTCTTTATGGGACAATATTCTCGTAGTTGATGTTGCAAAATGGTTTTGTATACATGAGTGGAAACTTGCACCATTTGTTTAATTTTACCTCTTATATTTTGCAGATTCAAATTCCAAGCAATAGTTACTTCTCAAAGCTAAAAGAAGGCACTTATTACATAGATTTATTAAAATGAAATGTCTTTTATGAGAGTTTGTCATGGAGCAGACGAACGAACAGGCACCCAAACATTGGTTGAGTCGGACGGTTGAAACTCGTTAAGCTCACTTCAATTAATAATAATAATAATAATAATAATAATAATAATAATAATAATAATAATAATAATAATAATAGATCATTCATCTTTGGTATGGGGTCCGCGGATCGATTCCACTTCGCGCCAAGTGAAATTTGAGGTAGACAAATACCGTGTGCATAGGTATGGGTTTTCTTGGGATTTTCCATTTTTCTCAAACTTTCTTCATTTCACCATTTCATTCATCATCATTCTTCCTTAGCGTAGGTACATAACCGCGCAACTAGATATTCCATTTAATTTTAATTTCAATAATAATAAACAATTAATTCAACTGAAAGGACTGTAATTTATGTTGACGGCAATTATCATAAATATGCAACCATTATAAAAACAATTCTTTGAGTAGAAAGACAATCCTTTCCAAGTGTTAACGAATGCGCACGAGATAAGACATGTCTCGAGGAAGAGACGAGATGCGCTTTGTGACATCCAAAATAAGACGTGACAAATGTTTTGGACACGAGATAGCTTTTAAAATGTCTCGTGTTGTCTGGAATGTCTCGAAAACAAAAGTCTAAGTTTTAAAATTATTTTTCAAGATCTATTCTCTTAAAAGCAGCTCTCTGCCTTAAAATTAAGGAAATAAATTCAACTCCAAGAATAAACTACTACTCATATATTTTTCAGGTCAATTGACTTATACCATGCTGCAAGGTTAAATATTTATTTATGAAGTGTGTACAAAATTTGCCAGTGTCTTTTTTGAGAAAATCCTCGAGGAAAAGTCACCTCCAAGAATAAAATACCTCTCGTAATTTTTTCTAAGAGAAATATCTGATACTGCAATGTAGGGTTGTTAATTAAATATTGATTAATGAAAAATAAACAAAATTGTTAAAACCATTTTGGAGAAAATAGCTTTTTTCGATTTTCGGCTGTTGGTAAATCAAACTTATTTTAGGCGGTAGGAAAAAAATGGAAAATCTCCTGTAGAAATACTGTGTAAACCCTAAGTTTAAAATTTGGTGTAGATACGTTGAACGGTATGGCCTCTAGGCGAGTGCACAGAAAAGTGTACCGAACGGACGGACCGGAAGGACGGGTATCGAAAAATCACATTTTCGGTATGTAGACGCTATGAAGTATGTAAATCTGTTGAAATCAGAATTTGATATACTATTTTCACAATCACCATATTTTCTTCTCTTTTGTCGCTCGAAAAAGAAAAAGTAAAGCTGAGTTTACCACAAAAAGCTAGGAAGTTTACCAAAAAGTATTCAATTACAGGGCCACCGCACTAAACTTTTTCAATTCAATTTCTTAACTGTGTTAGGCCGCAGTTGTTACTGAAGTGTGTATTTGGATAATACGAATAAAATTATCGTATTATTCAAATACATCGAATGTCAGATTATCGAATAAAAAACTTCGATTGAAGAAAATCCACACTACAAAACTAAGTCACACTTTGAGCATATTTTCATTAGACATATAATAGAACAATTAATGCAATAATTGTTTATGAAATATGAAAAAAAAATCAAACTAGTCGTTTTTGAGAAAGTCGTTCAAAAAGAACACGTCAGGAGCAACCTACCTCTTGTGAATTGTTTCGAACAATGAGTTAAGATATAATTTTGGTTATTAATGAAATATTTATTTGCGAAATTTGAACAAAATCGCCTGTCGTTCGAGAAAATTGTCGGGAAAAACCTTGACCCCCAAAATAAACTATCCGTCGTAATTGTTTTTCATAGAAATGACTTATACTAAAATATAAGGTTATTAATGAAATACTTATTTATGAATTATCAATAAAATTGTCCGAGTAATTTTTTAAAATATCGTGAGGGAAAAATAACTCCCCGAATAAACTATCTCTTGAGGATTCTTTCAGGGTAAGCGAGTTATTCGATATTATTAGGTTTTTAATGAAATATTTATTTCTGAGTACGAACAAAATTGCTTGACTCATTTTTGAGAAAACCGTGGAGGAAAAACACCCCCAAGAGTAAACTACCCCTCGCGTATTTTTTTCAGGACAAACAAGTTTTGCCATATTGTTAGGTTATTAACGAAATATGTATTTTTGAAATATGAATAAACTCTTTTGAGTCGTTTTTGAGAAAATCGCCCAGACAACACACTCCACCAAGAATAAACTACCCCTCGCATTTTTTTTAAGACAAACGAGTTATGCAATATTGTTAAGTTATTAATAAAAATATTTATTTATGAAATATGATCGAAAAGACTTGAGTCCATTTTGAGAAAATCGCTTAGAAAAAACTCAGCCCTAAGTATAAACTACCCCTTGCAGATTTTTCTCAGATAAATGCCTTATACCACAAAATAGGGTTGCTAATTAAATATTGATTTATAAAAAAAAAGAAAACAACATCGTTAGAGCTAGTTATGAGAAAATACCTTTTTTTCTATTTTCATCGTACAGGAAACTATCCTTGTTTCGGGAGTAGGAGGGCAATGAAAGAAACTCTAGGTACTACTATGAAAATCTTAAACTAAAATTTGGTGCAGATAAGTTAAACGGTATGGCCTCTAGACGAGTGCACAGAAAAGTGTAGGGAACGGACGGACGAACCCCAGATGGACATGTATCGAAAAATAACTTTTTCGGTGTTAGTGGCTTAATACGTGTAAATTCGTTGAAATCTCAAATTTGATTTTTTTTCGAACACCATACTTTCTTCTCTCATTTGTCACTTCAAAGTAAAAGGAGTTGAGTTGATTTTAGTTTAGCGTCCCTTTCAGCAGCGAGGCTATATGAGACGTGGACCTACTGATTAACGTGGAATCCGAACCACATGATCAAAGTAAAAAAACTCAGAATTACGGATAAGAGACACCTACTTCTACACATAGACATTTATTGATTTAAAACTGTTTTGGTTTTTGTCATTTCACTTCCAATTGAAAGGTTTTACAATGAGTAACGACATACCAATAACGAGACGGAAGTTTTCAGGAAGTAAATGCATTCAGAAGTCTAGACTGCATTACACCTATCAGCCTGTTTTTACTTCTGCAATTGTTGACAGCTGTAATTTCGTCCAAACGCTACATGAATAATTCTTGGTTGACGTCATTGTGTTACTATTTTAGTATTGTTCTCTTCAGACTTGGTTGAAGTTTTGTCTTAACGGTTATACATTTTTTCTTTCTTATTTCATCGTTACACATAAGAATAAAATGTTCTCGTGAGTGGATAGATTCGAACCTACAAACATTAAGTTTTCATTCTTCCAACACTTTACCAATGGACCAAGCTTTGTCTTCACGTTAACGCACGGTTACAAGGTTTACTACGATTTAAATAAAATGGCTGGCTGTTAGAGTTTCCTGCTCACATATTTCGATAAAAAATTTTCATTGCTTCGTAGATAAGTAGAGCAATGTTTAGATACACATTATAGGAGAGTGCATTTTGGTGTATATAATAATTTCATGCCAGATAAAAGCTAGATAAGTTTCGATAAAATGTTTCATATGTAGTTCTCAATAATAGACTTGCTGTTCGGGGTGAAGTTCCAAGGTTCAGCATTGACTAGCAGTTTTTGCTATTAATATCCCTTCTAACAATATTGGCAGTGGACAAAAGTTAGCCCGTGTTGAAGCTTTTTGCTCCTAATTTAATTATTTTACTTTATTATTTAACGAATATATTGAAAATTGTCAGCAGGCACGTATGCAGTAATTTATTTCGGGAGGGGTCCGACTTCAATATTAGGATAAATTATAATAAATTTTTAAAAAAATAATCCCCAAAATTAGGCTAAATTTACAGAAAAGTTGGGATTTCAGAGGGGGGTCCGGACCTTCTGGACCCACTCCTAAATGCGTCTTTGTTTGACAGTAACGTTTCCTCATTTTGAAACCCTCAAAAACTTCGGATATATAAAGGAAAACAGTTATTTTCGATAACATATCACTTCAAGGAGACGCCACAGTTTTATTGCACATTGTGATATCCAACGTTCACAAGGGCAAGAATTCCTTCTCTTTGGTCTGCCATTGTGCTCTATCGAAATATTACGTTTGTAAAATATTACTCCAACGAACGAGCGTGATTGGCACATAGGAATACTGAACAGAACTCCACAGAAATGCATGCTGAACTTACGTTTATAGCTACCTTTTGGTGATTTGCCCTCAAGGTCAATCGAGTGGTAATTCAGTTACGTCTCTGTTCTTAAGCCATGTTCGTATTACTTCGAACAGTTTAGATAATGAAAAGCATGCTTCGTAATATAACAGACTTCTTTCCCGTAAAAAATCGAAACTCAGTTGGTCAGAGCAACTAGTCTGTACGAATTAGGTTGGTAGTTAAAGACCAGTACGAGTAAGGGTTTTTATTACTATTGTTTTTATCTTTTTTATGTGAGGAAAAATCAAATTGTGACATCGCGATATCAAATGTATTTGGTTAGATAACTTTGTCTTAGCTAAACTTTAAACATTAGTAACCGTCGAAATTATTTCACTAACCGATCAGTCACTGAACATTTCGATCACGTCAAACCAGTGGCATAACATGAAGGTTAATCTCTCCTCCGCAGTCCTTAGTTATGCGTCCGTACATTCATGGGCGTACCAAGGGCCGGGCGACTTCCCGGGGAGCCAGAGAAAGAGGGGCGCGAAAACGAGCCTCAAAAAGTAAATTTTATAGCGTGTTTTCTACTGACTTTTTTTTGTTTATGTTCTTGTAAAGTAGTGGCAATTACATTACCATGAAGGAGGAGAGTTTCATAGTACTAAGGGGGCTGTATCGAAAAATGGAGAGATGGCATGTAGAATAAAGAGTGGCGGGGGAGTAAGTATTGTTTGTTTCTTTGCTTGAGTTCAGCGTTCCACGGTTATGCCTTAATGGCTAAAGGAGAAAAAAATGAAATCTTTGAGTTTTACGTCCCACGGTTATGCCGGTTAGGCGAAAGGAGACAATGATGATGAGTAATGAATGAAAAGGTGGAATGAAGAAAGTGGGAGGAAACGGGAGAACCCCGAGAAAACCCACTTACACGGTGTTAGGCCAAAGAAGATGCGGATACTAATTATAGTGGAATCCGAACCACTTTTATCGTTCAACAGTAATCCACCGGGAATTGGACCCGGTACCACAGAAGGCAAACGTGCTAGCCACAAGACCAAACGGGGGGGGGCGGAGTTCGTATTGTTTATAGCGGGCCATATCCTTTGTGAAGTTTTCCTAGGTAATGAATGTCTTTTTGAAAAATGTGTTTAAAATATTAAAAACACTATGGTAAAATGTAAAATATAGGCTAGTACCAGGGGGAGGGAGCCAAAAAGTCACTTTGCCCTGATGAAAAGTTTGCCTGGTCCGCCACTGCGTACTTTCTGTATATTTTTTGGCCTTGCAGCTTGTGCGGTCCCCACGCCACAGAGTTGCGGGGGCGGTATTTACGCCTATGCTTCGAACGTAATTCAATAACTGCATAAGAAATTCTACCATCAGCGTGGAAACGGAAATATATATTTTTCCAATAGTCCCATAGAACTTTCACTCAGAACGCTAGATGAAATTAAGAAGAAGGAGGATTTGATGTTTCCAAAGTAAGTTCCTTTCAGAAAGTTTGCTATTTCTTTAACGGCGATGTAAATAAACATACCGGATACTTATCGTTATTAGCCCGACGCCAAACCATCCTGGACAAATCCCTCTAGAACAATGATCGGCAAAAGTTTATTCTGCCTAATTTTATAAGCGACTCAAGGGTGAAACACTTGTTAACGAAAGCAATGCTGTGTATACACTTCGTTGTTTCTGAAAAATATATAAAGTGCTTTGTAATCTTTAGACACTTTTCCTATTCTTTTTGTCACCCTTGGTTGTGTAGGGCGGCCTCGAACAAATAAAGAAGAGGTAATATTACAGTCAAGGGGCGCAATAAATATATTAGGTATTTCTTTTGTTACCTAACCATAACGGCCTACAATCGTCTTCGGTAGAATAAAAAATGCTACGTGATATTTCATTCACGAAGGAGAAAAGGATACTTTAAATATATTTCTTATTCATTTTGTCTGCCCTGCTTGTCAGAAATTATATACTTTCTGTTGGGACGGTGCTGAAAAGAGAGGGGGGAAATAAAACATCGTGCCTCCTCATACATCTTAAATTTTGTTACGTGGTTGCTCAAATTATTACTAAAGAAAGCACTTTAAACTAAGATGTCTAAAGTTACTACATTATGTAACGGTGGCATATTCAGGGATAATAATAATAATAATAATAATAATAATAATAATAAATATGAATAAATATGACACGAATCATTACACGTAGAGCTTTAAGATGAGTGGTCATAGTAGAGGATAAAACAGGATTTTTCTCTGTATGACTCTCTAACGTAAAGATTATGTGCTGAAGGTAAGAAGCATAGTCATTCTAAAACAGATTGCTTTTACGTAGAATATCAGTTACTTCAGTTCTCCTCCTTCGGGCTACTTACCTCATGTGGTAAATTCAAAACAATTTCAATTTAAGACAAATACATTTAAAACTTTTCCTTAATTAAATATATATAGGGAAATCTGTTATCAAAGTGTCCAAAAAAGTAGATAGAAGACTATCAAGTGAGAAACAGTGTGAAACTTTATAAAATTCTCCAAATTAGAATTAACATTTACTGGAAACCATTCGTTATGCACCATTGAGCATGCAGTGAGCAGTGAGCACAGGGGAAATAATTACGAAACTGTTTGCAAACACAAATTAGAAACACTTACGCAAGTGCCACAACATTTTCTCTTTTTTTTTTTTGGTTGAGTCATGAGTTTTACACATATGTTACAATTTGAATCTTTCCCACATAAAAAACAAATAAAATAACCATACAAATAAAAATGACAAGGGCACTTCCATGGGGTTCGAACCCACTAGCTTCGGCATACAGACTACTTGCTTTAACTGTCAGAGCTAATTGTTTTCTAACGTGAACTGAACCTGTTCTACGGTAAAGAGAAATTTTCATTACGATTGTGCTAACAACAATTCGTCTTTTTTTATAGGTAATTTCCACTATTTGCTCTATCTATACGTTAATACTTAGCATAGATTCATATATTGGAGTTCGCTGATAATGCATGTAGTAAGACATATTGGAAATGTGTCGTTAAAAGTTTCGTCTGTAGATCTAATCCACGTTTCTCTCAATGACATAAATGTCGCTGCTTCCTTTTGAACTGCAGAATTCCCTCGCGTTCTTCAAAATTTCCCACTTTAGCAGAGTTGGTAATTCTCGAGATTTCTGTCGATTTAATGTTTTTTGCTTCTAATTTATTTATTTTAATCTAGTATCTAATACAAATATTAAAAACGGGTTTGTTATTAACCTGTCCTGTTGGGTAAACCTTCCGAAATTAAGAACATATAAAGAAAACGGAGATATTTTCAAAAAACTTCAAAATAAAGAGACGCGTCATTTATTTTGCTCATAGTAGTACACTTGAGCACGCGTTGAGCAGGCACTAGCAAAGTAATAGAATTCTCCTAATATGCAACGTGTAAAGTAGGGTCTTCGCTTCGATATATGTATTTCTTAACCATTTACTGATAACCACTTCTGTGTAAAACCTTAACATATTCCACTAAAAAGTTACATCAAATCAAAAACCGTGCATGAACTTTCCTGTTTCTTCTTCTTTCCCCCACCGTGGAAACTACGTATAACACTCTTTGTACTTCCTACTCAACACTGAACTGTAGAAAGGTTCGGTGCTTCAAATAGGTGTCACAATAGGTCTCCACATTACACATGAGAAGAACAGTATTATTGTTTGTGTGTGTGTGTGTGTTTTGACACTAATTACAGCACATAAAAAATGTAATGTATGCATACTTACAAATCAGTTTAGTACCATTGTTTTAAGGTAGTATTTATAGTACCTTGTTAAAACGTTTGTCCTCAAACTGTCAAATATAAATCGCAGTGAATTGTGTAATCTGCTGTCAAAAAAATCCATACTATTTTTCGATCGGTATAAGAAAGATATATCATACTATTTTTCGATTGGTATGGTAAAATAGTATTTTTCCAAATTATTTTATCGTAAATTAGTTATTTTTAAGTGACTGAAGGAAGGCAATCTTATGATCATGTTTTAAAAGCTGGTCATATGTGGGGGCCAGGAAATCATGTGGGGCCCCAATGAGCCGCCCTTGACTACGCCCTTGATGTGCACCCAAAATAATGATATATCTTTTTACACAAACTCAAAGAAAACAATATTTTTACGCCCGGGGGTGTGTGTAAGGAAATTTTGGCGAGTGTTAGGGGTGTGCAGAATAGTCCTTGGACATAATATTTATTTTTCAACAGAAGTTGTAAACGTAAAAAAAAAGAAAGAAACTACTGCAGCATTAAATTCAGAAAATATTTGCTTATGCCTGAAAACTTAATACAAAATATTCATTTACTCGTTAGGGATGGACTCCCTTCTTTGTGGAAATGAAATCTTTGAGTTTTACGTCCCACGGTTATGCCGGTTAGGCTAAAGGAGACGGTGATTATGAGAAATAAATGAAATGATGGAATGAACTGGGAGGAAACGGGAGAACCCCGAGAAAACCCACGCACACGGTGTTTGTCCACCACAAAGTTCACTTGGCGGGGGTGGGATCGAACCTGGGACCCCTAGCACCAGAGGTGAACGCCCTACCACTGAGCCACCGCGGCCCCCCCTTCTTTGTGGAGTCCATACCTGTATTGCAATATGTTGTTATGTGTACTTTACAACCCAGAGTAGCAGAGCCATCTTAACGGTACCATAGCCTCGTGACAGGGGGCCCCTAGAGCAGAATGGCATGTATGGGCAACCAGGGCAAGAATGAACACTTTTTGTAAATCAAAGAATTGCGGTGGAATGGTGACAGAGAAAAACGCATTATGTTCTCTGTGTGAAAGCCTGTTATCTCTAATAACATATACAGTTTAATTACGGCAAATCAAGCTAGAGATGCAAGGGCTCGGAAAAAAACGGCTGTTTTTGAAAAAAAAAACTCGGTTTTTCTGCTTCGCTTTTTGCTTGGGATTTTTTTTTCAAAATTCTGCTTTAAATTGATAAAGCAGATTCTGTTTCGCTTCTCTATAACACAAAAACTCATTTAATTAGTGGTTGATGCCGATAATAATATAAAACCTCGAAAATAAACCATGAATTTCGAAAAGATATTTCAAACAGTTTTACTTCTCAACACATTTAGATTATGAATTTCAAAGGATTAACCATTGCATATAATAATATTTTTTTTAACCTACTATATACAAAAGTAAGCAGGGTTGGCAAGAACCATGGTTGTTTTTGAAAATGCCAAAAACCCGTTTTGAGGGGAGTTTAAACTGTTTTTTTTTTTTGTTGTTGTTGTTTAAACCAGGCTTTTTGAGTTTAGATATTTTGCTTTATTTATTTATATTACATATTGACAGAAATAAGTTTGTTTCGCTTTGGTGTTATTATGCAACAACAGGGTTATGCTGGAAGAGGTCACATAAGCTTAAATAAGTCCGGTCAGTAAATTTCTTAAATTGGGAAACTCCCGCGTTAGCCATCGGGAAAATCCCGTCATTACTCTAAATGTAAAGCAATAACGGAAAAATCCTGTTATTCCTTTGCATGAAAAATTTAAAGATCAACGTATCATAATCAGAACGCTAAAACTGGGGTATTAAATTACAAATTTAGTACGTACATATCATTGAAAGCCGAATCCAAGCTAATGTTGTAAGCTAGGTAGGCAATCGATAAATTTTACCAATTTCTATTAATATACAGTATTTAAGCAACCTTGGCTTCTTTATAAAACAACAGGCATTCAGGCATGCAGAAATATACAATTTGGTTTCGTTTCGTATGTTCAGGCTTAACATCCTTATGAAATACCGAGGTTATCAAGGAGAAGACTTTCGCTTAAAGTTACATCCGAACCGCTAATTTGTTTACGCATGTGGTTCGACCGAGAATTGAACATGGGACACCTTGATTAAAAGGTGAAAAGGAAATAAAACTAATGCAGATGGTTTGATATGCATATATGATCTAACTATAAAATATACTATAATAAAGCTATTTAGATAGAAAAATCATAAAAATGAAAACAGCCAAAATTTCCAAAATTCTTTTTTTTTTAAAAAAAAAAAGCCGGATTTTGTGTGAAAAAAACCATCGATTCAAAAAAACCGGCTTTTTTGCATCTCTAAATCAAGGAGAGAATACTGGGGTATAACAGTTTTGACGAAGGAAAAATTTTGTGCTCTTGCCCCATATGGTGGGGTAAGAGTAATCAACGGTTGGGGCAACGATGTACAGTCCAATCGAAACATAGAAACCTAGACATAAACACCAAACAAACATTGAATACGTAATGGTTACATGGAACTAAGGAAGTTATAAAATACCAAACAGATTAGTGTCAAATGGAACTGCCAACAAATGTTACAGTACTGTATATCATACATGTTATAATAACAAAATATGAAAATAGGAGAAATCAGTTCAACATTAATCACGAAGCACAAAAATGTTACTTGCGGTGCACACAGTGGTCACACACAGACATAGACTTCCTTTGATTAAGATTGGAACATTATTCGTGAGACCACTCGCATATGATACAGCAAATCCTCATTTCACCGTTTGGTGTATCTGAAAACAACTTCCCACTGAATTGGCTGGGCGTACCCATGAATGTGGATGACTTTGATGCGAATTTCTAGCTTCTTTCGTGTTCCCTTGTAACATGACATGTGCTCAACAACTCGGGCTGCGAAATTCTAAGCGATAATACAAACGTTTTGTTAGTAGTCTATAGCCGCCAACTTCTGTCTTACCTCTGCAAATGTTTTTTACTCAATGTTACGTGTTGCCTCCTACATTTTCTTTACCCAACTTTAAAACAAGTGGCGCTTCAGGTATCTTTCAATAATTACCTGCCATCTCCCGCCAGAGCACTTTTTTTCTTTTGCGTACTACTAATAAGAAATACGAACTTATACAGCTTTTCCAGGAAATATTTCCAATCCTGCACCTTCAGCTGAAACTACGTTATAAACTGTGACACCTACGAATCTTTTACTTCTTTCCTTTTGGAACAAACTTTCTACTCTGCTGCTCTTCACACTGCACGCACACGTCTCCCCTCCTTTTCCGTTCCTACATGTGTCATGCCGAACTAATTTTCAACATTCGTTTGTTTACCGACGTTGCCGCTTCTTCGTCAATAGTATTTTCACTCTTGCCCCAGCGTTCACTCTTGCCCTGGTTACCCATATTAATTACATATACTAAGAGCAGAATTTATTCATTGAGTCCGCAATACACTTGTTTGCTCTGGAGCCTAATATGCTGTTGAAACGGCACTGGAGAGAAGATTAGAATGGAGAGTAGACTAGACAACAATAGCGCGGGGCCCCCTTAGATGCGAGGCCCGATAAAGAGCAATCGGTCCAATCGGCTTTAGGCCGGCCCTGTTAATTAAGCAAACTCATCACCATCACAAAGCTGAATACGTATTTCAGACTTTAAGAGTTTCCGATTTTGAAAACGCTCCTACGTACACTATTGTCGACACCTTGTATATACTCGACCCTTGTATATCACGTCATCATTAACAAATCGTATATAATAAATTTATTTAAGTAACAAGTAAAAACTTGTAACTGTGAGTGGAAAGTTTGGGTTGCGAGCGGAGCGAGCAAGACATTTTTTTTTTACCTTAATCAAATGTATTTCTTTGCAAACCGACAACAATATTGATTTAACACGGTGCCAATTCTTTTACGGGGTGCCGCGTCATTTACTTTTTTCCGACACTTTTCTTTCTTGCTTGTTCAGCGCTCCATTGTTATCAGCGCCCGGGCCCACCGCCCCGCTCGCCGCCCCCTAGCTACGGCTCTGCAGATAAGGCATAGTTTCTATATTTTCATACTTTCAATCTAAAAATAGCTTTTTGTGTAAAAACATAGTACAATTACTGTGAGCTGCTTCACTACTGTTTTCCATTAGTATGCTGTGTTGTTGTAGGTGAAGTGGTTAAGTTAGTGCATATGATTCAGGGGCGTGTCCAGGAAGGACTTCTGGGGGCGATGTTAGAGCTACTTTTAAGAGTTCCAAACTCTGGGATGAATTTTATTTATATATAAAATAATAAAATTTCCTCTTCTGGGGGTAAATCGCCCCGATCACCCCCTCTGGATCCGCCCCAGGTATGAATTGGAGAATGTATACTTGATATAGGCCTATATTTTTTATTTGTTTCCTTGACACAGCAATACAGTGTATTGTCTCATTTTTGTGTGATATGCGTGTGTATGTGTGTGTCTGTGTGTGCGTGTACGTTAGTGAAGTGGCATATGTAGATTTACTATGGTATTATCTCGAAACTTAGTGGACGATCTCATTGAGAACGAGACATATTTCACTTGTCTCATGTTCAGAGCGGTAGCTACAGATTTCGGCGCCGGAGGTGAAGTAGAATTCGGCGCCCCCTACACTCACCTTAACAAGATTTTTTCAACATAGCCCCTATAAGAGGAGCAGCTTTTGTTCTTATGCTTCGCTGAATTTTTATCTAGCTGCTTGGACAAGCCATTGCAAGAGCCAAAAGCGATCATTATTATGTATTCTTTTACAACAAGACCTGCTTTCAAGAGGCTTATTTTGAACATTCTGTTAAACTTGACAAAACTACTTTTGGTTGTATACAAATCCGCTTGGAGAACAATTATGGAAATTACAACTATTTACAACATTTCATACTGTCGATAAGAAATGAAATTTCAATACATTAGATCCTATAATCTTTTAAAATGTTCGAAATGGCTGACAGCATTAACTTCCAGCAATAATTGTAAACTTTTGTAATTTTACTCTGTACAGTCCGCGGCTTAGAAATTGTTACAAAATTTTAAGTACAAATTAATAACAAACTCTTGACCCGTTTTCTTATGCAATCCAGAAATACATGTCTCGATCGATTAGTTATTTCCTGTCTTCAATCCAACTCCCTCCCTCCTCCACCTATCTTTGTCTGAAGCAGCGTGTGCGACGTAATACACTCTTTCCATTCAGACGAAAAAAAAAAAAAACAGGAAACAAGTTTACAATGTTATAGCTCTAAAACAGTCTTTTTCATTCGTTTGTTCTCAAATATCTTTTAAGAGCCTATATTTCAAAAAAGTCTCACAATCTTCCCATAGCTTCATTAATAAGTTTAGTTTCATTCCTTCCCTTCTTTAAAGACTGCAAGCTACTAAGATGCTCCCTAAGAAATCTATGGAAATTGCCAATAACGGCAGTAAGTTTTGTGCTTCCTGAAGTCTGTAATGCACGCACAGAGCTCGAGAATATCTACTGACAGAAATGAATGTTATTCAATGATTCATTTAATTTCTTTTCAGTAATTGCAAGCAAATGTTCCAAGAGCGTCATTTGGGCAGGACAGGAGGGTGTAATTTCCCCTCCCTTGAGCTTCATAAATACATATTGTTTGAGCAAATGTATAGTAATACACTAATAAAAAAGTGAAACATTTTTGTCGGCGGAGACTTCCCCCCCCCCCAAATAAAATCTAAAATGACACTGCTTTTAGCAACAAACCTATAGAGTTACGATAGCACATTGCTAGAGAGCTTACATTTGGTTTCAGGAGTCGAAGGTTTGATCTCAAGCCATATGAGTTTTTGGGCGACATTGAGAGAGACAGACAGAGAGAGAGATTGAAATATGGAGATAGAGAGGAATGATTTATATACACTGATTTAGAACTGGGGAAAAATGATCGGACAGCATTCGTATTATGACGAAAATTGTGATTTTGTGATACAGAAGAAAGGAAGGTTGCAAACTGCGAGGATCACATTGGGCAGTTGTCGAAATAAGGTGGAGAACACTTTTTAGAGCATCAGACGATTACGAATGGAGAGAAAGACCTTGAGAAATGAGGAATTAAGAAATTTAAAAATCTGAAGCTTCCGGGACGCGTTTCGAACCTTGTAGTTATCGAACCATGACTTTATCAACTCTGCTACGGAGAACTCTGTACTCATGCACATACGTTTCCTTTAGCTACGTTGAAAGCTAACTTAATGGAATATTCCAAAAGTTGACTTGGTGGATGCGCCGTTCTGATAGGATATATACCTCTTGTAACTTAGTTACAATGTGCATAATAAACTTTTTCTTGTTCAGAACACTTTTTAGGGCAGTAAAATTTGTTGCTATTGTGTTAATTAGGTTACATTTGATAGAACCATCTGATAAACTAGTGCCAAACCCTGTGCGTCATTGTCTATTTGGTGAATGGTTAATGTAAGTTACTCCTACGTGTATGGTCCGAGCTTCGAATCAAGACCATTCTTATTGATTGTTTTCTTTGAGCTACGCTCATACTGTGCATTCCAGAAGTTCAATTTTGAAGTAATGTAGTCACAGCTAGCTTAATTCGAAATTATTTTCAAATATGATATTTGTTATTACATGCGTTTCTTTAACTTGATATGTCTTAAACTTGATATTAAATTTTACAACCTTGATGTAACTCATTTCCCTACGGCATATCATCATGAATGTTTGCACAACGACGACAGACAGGCGTTAAAACAAAATTCAGTTCTTACTGTAATGTATGTATATATATATATATTTAGAGAGTTTGACTCAGAAAAAAACGTACAGTGCAACATTGACTCTTGGAGGAATTTCAAACGAATTTACTATACGTATAAATTGCCATGACAACAATCTAGTGTGGGAGCTAAGACACTGAAACCATTCCAGGGAGCGAAAGGGGTTATAAGTAAAAGAAAAAGAAAAGAAAATAAAAAGAAAGAAAGTAATAGAATACGAAAAATATTGGTGTCAAATTCATAGTTTTCTGATTCGAAGAGATGAATAGTGGCTACCAGATGGCACTCCTCACTTGTTTGTAGCCTTGAATAAATGGAAAATTGTTTTAAAAGTATATTTTACCTTCAAGTATGATTGTCTACAAAAAAAGCTTGCCCTTCAACATTGTTTTATAATTATTTTCTACTGTATTTCTTATTTATAATAACATATTTTCTATATATATATATATATATTGTATTCTATGTTATACGTTTCTTAATTACATTTTACGTCTTAGTAGTAAGGGCGTGACCTGATCTAACTTTGGACTTTGACCCCGATTTGTGACGTCAAAGGTCAATGACCTTGGCCCGGGGTTAATGACCGAGGGTTACCTAGGACCACCCCCTCTAAATTTTGGCAGGGGTACCATGGCCCACCCCCTAAATTTTGGCAGGGGAACCTAGGACCACCCCCCTTAAATTTTGTAAGTTGCCAAATCAAATTTGGGTGTGGTAGCCTAGGACCATAGTATGTACCTCTATCAGTATTGGAGGTCTGTGTCGTTCCCTTTCATGGGTAAAAATTGCCAAAAATTCAAATTTCTGGAGTTTTTGACCTAAATTCTCCCCTTTGATGAGGGGTTATTATCCTATATAGTTATATGGGCGTATACAGGGGTTCACTCCCTTTCATAAGATATGAGTATATTTGTGCACCCCTTGAATAATTTGGGAGGGGTACCTTGGCCCACCCCTTAAATTTTGGAAATTGCCCAATTTAAACATTTGGTATTATAGTACTGGACCCTAATATGTATCATGATAAATTTGGGTGGTCCACTTCGTTCCATTTTAGGGGTACAAAATTGCAAAAATATAAACGTAAGCAATACGTTGTACCACGTGTTTGGCTTTTGACCTAATTTGTCACCTTGGGTGAGGACCTATTACCTTATATAGTTATATGGTCATGTATAGGGGTCCATTCCCTATCATAAGATATAGGTACATTTGTGCACCCCTTTAAACATTTGGGAGGGGTACCTTGGCCCACTCCTTTAATTTCGGAAATTCCCCAATTTAAACATTTGGTATTATAGTATTGGACCCTAATATAGATCACTATAAATTTGGGTGGTCCACCTCGTTCTCTTTTAGGGGTACAAAATTGCCAAATTTTAGTACAACCACGTGTTTGGTTTTTGGCCCAATTTATGCTCTTTGATGATGTTCTATTACCTTATATGGTTATATGGTCATGTATAGTTATCCATTCCCTTTCATAAGACATGGGTATATTGATGCACCCCGGGAAGGGTACCTTGGCCCACCATTTAAATTTTGGAAATTGCCAAATTTATACATTTGGTGTAATAGTATAGGAACCTAATATAGATCACTATAAGTTTGGATGATCCAGCTCGTTCTCTTTTAGGCGTACAAAATTCTCAAAAAATAAACGTAAGCAATACGTTGTACCATGTGTTTGGTTTTTGACCTAAGTTATCCCCTTTGATGAGGTCTTATGATTATAGGTGTCCATTTCCTATCATATTGATGCACCCTTTTTAAAATTTGGCAGGGGGTCCACTGAAATTGTCCAATTTATGCAAAGTATAGGACCTCAATATGTATCATGATAAATTTCGGTGGTCCTTTCATGCGTACAAAATAGTACAACCGCGTGTTCGGTTATTGACTCAATTTATCCTCTTTGCTAAGGTTATAAGGCATGGACGGGTATCCCCTTTCAATTTGGTAGGACCCTTAGGGTGACAAATGCTAGTACGGTCACGTGATCGATGATTTGTTTTGATGCGCAACGGGTCCCTGGTCAATGTTCGCTAGGAATTCGGTGGAAACATTGAAAGAAAAGATTCATGGCATTTAAAACTTTTTTCAACTTTCAAACTAAAAAAAATCAAACCAAAGTTTTCAAAACAAAAATTGAAACGAAAACTTTTAAACGAAAATTTTGAAACTAAAAATTTTCAAAACAAAAATTTGAAACGAAAATTCTTGAAAAATTTTCAAAAAAATTTTTGAAACAAAAAAATTTCAAACAAAAAAAATTCAAACCAAAAATTCAAACTAAAAATTTTCAAACAAAAATTTTGAAACCAAAAATTTTCAAAAATTTTGAAACGATAAAATTTTCAAACTAAAGAATTTTCAAAACAGGAAAGTTTGAAGCAATATTTTGAAACGAAAAAAATTTCAAACTAAAAATTTGAAACAGGAAAATTGTAACCAAAATTTTGAAACAAAAAATTTCAAACAAAATTTTTGAAACAAAAATTTCAAAACAAATTTCAAACGAAAAAATTTTCAAATAGAATTTAAAATCAAACAGTGATCAACTTTGACGGTAAACTGTTAAACTTTATCCGGTTTTAACTATTCGATTAACAAATAAACGGTTTTCAACTATTCGATAAACAGATAAACATTTTTTTTTCGTTTCTCGCTAACGTTTACCAGTAAGTGTAAGAATTTATAAACTAAATAAAAAAGTTTGAAGTCACTTTAAATACGCATCATATTTGAAACAAGATGTTAGTGTTCATCATGGATATACAGTGGAAACATCCGTTTACCTGTATTCTCGCAGGACCTAGTGGGTGTGGAAAAACATATTTTGTGAAGCGATTACTGTCACATTTCTCAACCACGATTAATACGAAATTTCGTAAGATATACTGGTATTATGCAGAATGACAAGACGTGTATACAACAATGCCGGTTCCAGTAGAATTTCACGAATGACTTCCACGAATGAAAGATTTTCAGCCTCAAGATGGACTATATTTGATTATTGATGACCATATGCGAGAAGTGAATAGTGATATTGTTGATATGTTCACGAAAGGATCGCATCATCGAAATATTAGTGTGATTTTTATAACACAAAATGTATTTCATCAAAGTAAAGCAAATAGAAATATGAGTTTAAATTGTTCGTATTTGGTGTTGTTTAATAATCCACGTGACAAGTCACAAATCAAGCATATGAGTTTTCAAATCATGCCTGAGCATCCACTGTTTCTACAAGAAAGCTATACAGACGCAACAAGAGATCCACATGGCTCTTTACTGATAGATCTTAAACAAGATATACCCGATGAAATGCGATTTCGTAGAAATATTTTTCCCGACGATTTGCATCATTACGTTTACGCACCAACAAAACATGTTTTAATTATTGTGCATGTGAAAAGGATGACTTAGTCTGTCACGATGTCTCCTACAGTGAAACACGCTGATCTGCTACGTGCTCTGCAGAAAGCTAAACCAAGATTGCGTAAAGCTATTTTTGCCAATGCAGACGATTTATTAATTCATAGTATTTGTGAATGTTGCTATAATGTCTTAAAAGGCAATGTTCCACTGACAAGTGCGCAGAAGTCAAGATTAAAGCGTTACAAGAACACGCTCCGCTATCTCGTAGACAATACAAAATCATTGTATAAAAAGAAGAAACATTTAGCCGTATAACAAGGAGGATACTTACCTGCATTACTTGCACCTATTGTAGGAAGTGTGTTATCCAGTATTTTGTTTAAACAATAAACATCATGGAACATAGCAAGAAGATGGTTTTAGTGCCACCAGAAATGCTTCAACGAATGCATGCATCATCAGCCCGTGTGAGTGAAAATCGAGAATCTAATCTCGATCGTGAAATGCAATCTACATTGAATACATCGTATCCAAGTGATGAAGAAAAATGGAATCAGTACAATAGAATATTACAGAAATATCTTTATGTGATACGTAAACAAGAAGAACCAATACCACTTACAATTACATCAATGAAACCTGATGGTGACGTTCCGAATGTTGACGATAGAGCGAAGCAAGAAATTTTAGCCGCAATACAACAAATGTATCGTAAGAAAGCCGAAATACTATTCCGTCGTTTAAAACAAGATGACGCAATTACGTGGGATCATAAAGGAGCAGTGTACATCAACGATAATAAACTACATGGATCCAATATTGTAGATTTAATGTGCGATGTGACTCGACCGAGGAAACATTCTAATCCTCAAGGCTGGGAATAGTTTTGCAACTACCTTGCATCGTCAAACACACCTCAAGAATTAATTGGTTATCCACGAAGATTAAACTATATTGTCAAGCATAATAGTACAACAGCATCTGAAGGATCTGCACCACCAAAACCGGCACCTGAATTATTTTCTTCCGGTGAAGAAGAAGAAGAAGATGATGATGATGTTTTAGAAGTCCGACCAAAAAGATAACGTATCATTCTACAATGGTCAACGTACAAACCATGAACAGAAAGTTGAAATCCATTTATTACAATCCAGTACATCCTGCATCATTTTCTACAGCAAAGAAATTATGGCAAGCCACAGGAAAATCTATACCTCTAGCCAAAATAAAACTATGGTTAAACAAACAACCTACCTACACGTTACATCGTCCTGTATCCTCATCCGCAATAAATTGTACGCATATACTGTAACTTCCACATTTTCATTAATAACTCAGTTTTCTTAATATATTATCGCTTCTGTGTGCTTTCCTTAACAAAGCAGTGTAGTAATGAACAATTATCTATGATTTTTGTGAAAAAAATAAAGCAAAATAAGAAAATTATAAGCAAAAGCTGTGATTGTTATGAAACTTTAGTCTGTCAGATAATTACGCGAAGAATATCCCGAGGGAAATTCACTCCATACAGTGCACAGGTATTAGGAGCACTCACAAATACGTAAAATTGAAGGAACAGAAAATAATGTATTTTTGAGATGAACATACAATTCACACTTCACGCGAAGTTCCAATATGGGAAATCAATCAATATCTTCAGTTGAAATTACCGAAAAAAACAGAAAACGGCTATTTAAAACTCCAAGTGTAAACCTGCGCTTGGAGCGATTCTATTTCTAATATCAGAACGCGTTACTTCGTAACATGCCTGCGTGGCCAAGCGGGTTTAGCAATGCTGTTGAAATTCTAGAACCGAAGGGTGGCAGTTCGAGCATGAGTGCGGAACGATTTTATTTCAATATAGTGAAATATTTTTTAAAATATAAATGTCTAGTTTGAAGTGCTTAAAAACACAAGACCAGATGAACAATCACTTTTCAAAGCTCAGTCACATTTATTCACTATGTTCATCAATTAGGCTATATACGAAGACACTAAAATGTGGAACGTTAACGATCCTTATTAACGTTAATACCACATCCGTTATAATGAGAACAGATTTGTGATCTGAATACCAACCTTAAACCATACGTCCAAAATGAAAATTATTCATATTCTTGATACCTATTGCAACACTCAGTTGTAATATAGAGAGTGAGAGTGCGAAAGAGAGAGATAAAATACTGTATACAGGGTGCGGAAAAATTCCCGGAATGGTCCAATATCTCGCGAAGTATAAATATCACCAAAACAAAAATAACACATGTTAAATAGTTTTAAAGAAGCTATCCAATGATAGAAAACGCAATCACCTATCCCTACCTCCTTGGGGACTACGGAAGATAACTTTAAAATTTTAAATGGGAACCCCTATTTCTTATTTCATATTTGGATTCTCCAGAAATAGTGATAGTGATTTGATCAAAAATTGAAAACAGTGTGTGCGAAGATGAAGTTACATGGAATACAATATCGATAATTGTTTTGCAAAGTAGCTTTATGAAGTAGTTCTTAGTAGTAGGGTTATTTACAACAAAAATAAGCCATTTTTGTCACCATTTGTATTTTCTTGCAAATTAATAAATATGGACAAATGCATTATTTTATGGAAGTTAAAATGTATGAATTCGTTATGTGGGTAAAAAAATCACATAAAGATTTTACTCTGCGTGGGAATCGAACTCACGACCTTTCATGCCGCAGTCCCGTACGCTAACCGCATGGGCCAGAGCTCGACAATGAGAGGCCACATTTTCATAAAGATTTGCCGCCTCCATTTTTTATGCGTCGATTCAAGTGCTATCCGTGAAGGCACTGTTTTCAATTTTGGGTCAAATCACTGTTACTTATTCTGAAGAATTCAAATATGCAACAAAATATGGGGATTTCCATTTAAAATTTTAAAGTTACCCCCCGTGTGGGAATGGAGGCTTGCGTTTGGTATCATTGGATAGATTTTTCAAAACTGTTTAACACGTGTTATTTTTGTTTTGCTGATCTGTATATTTCGCGAGATATTGGACCGTTCCGGGACTTTCCCCGCAACCTGTATAAGCTTGTATTTTTAATTAAAACAGTTAGTGTAAATCATAGTCTGAATTTTTATAAAGTAAATTAAACAATCATATAGAAAATGTATACAGTTTAAAATTGAATTAAATTGCAATTCCAGAATCTGTAACATTATACACTTCTTATTTATTTACATCGAATGTTAACTTATTGTATAGTTTATAGCATGAGTATCAGCTGATATGTAACACAAAATTATCTATAAATTGAAAAAAATGAAATCTTTAAGTTTTACGACCCACGGTTATGCCGGTTAGGCTAAAGGAGACGGTGATAATGAAAGATGAGTGAAACGGTGAAATGAAGGTGGGAGGAAACGGGAGAACCCCGAGAAAACCCACGAGTACGGTATCTATAAATTGAATTTAAATAGGAAATGATATAGTTGTTATAAGAAGAAGTTTATAAAAATGAACTGTATAATAATGGTTGTATTTGAAACAGAGTTTGCGTAATGGAGTAAATATTTACACTGCCAGCTTTGCAATACTGTGCGGTTTAAATTGCCAATCTCATCAATTTTACTTATTTCGCTTGAATGTTTATGGAATTTAGTATAGCATTATGAAACATTCAACCACTGATCTAGTAGTGAAACATATTTATTAAGATTACCGCACATTACGGTAAATTCCGAGATCGCTCCCAGCTTTGCGAGCACTTGATAATATTTTATTATTATATTAGATAAAATATGTGGAAGAGCTAAATTAAATTAGAAAATGAAATGAAATATTTAACATCCCACTATTACGCCCTTTAGGCGGGAAGGTTCTAGATTGCTGGTCCTCACATAGAGGAGAATTTGGATTAGTAACCAGTTTGGTTCTTTTCTTTACCAAATCTCAATACACAACTCATATAGTAATGTCGAGCAAGCGATAGCGAGTGAAGGCAGGTTAACCAGGTTGATTGCTTTCTTCATCACCACTCAATTGGTATACGGACCAGTGTTCTAGAATCCTGCTATTTTAGGCTAAGGGAGAAGATAATTAAAGTAAGAAAAATGATATAAGAATTGGTGGAATGAGAAAGTGGAAGGAAAAGGAAATGCTTTGAGAAACGTCACGGACATAATGTTGTCCACCACAAGCTTACTTGGACGGAATAAAACCAGAGACCGCATGCACCAAAGGTAAGCGCTCTACCAGTGAACCATCGCGCCCCATAAATTAAATAAGAAAGATAAGTAATAGGCATTTTATAATTGAATATTGTATGTAAGAAACTTATTGTCCATAAAGATTCTTTCTCTTCAAGCTTTTGTAATTGATGTTGCAAATTGTCCGATGCTTTCCAATGCGGGTCAAAGGAATAAATGCATTTTTTCGGGATAGTATCGTCTGCCCCTTGCTGCTATTGGTGGTAAAAAAGTAGTGTTGAGTTGATTTTTGGTTTCTTGTTCCTTTTGTTATATGAATATAGACTAGACCAAAATTTTTTACGGGTGTCCGTTTCAGGATCACTCGGTAGCATGTTTTTAGTGGAGGAATGTTACGTGAATATAGATTACACCAAGTCACAAATATTTTGACAAAGATATACATTTTTATTACACAAATAGTTTCTGCTTTTCCTTTTACTGCAAATGTTTGATTCTAATAGTGATTTTTATTCTTATTGTTTCCGTGAACACACATTCAAGACTTTTTTTAAAAAAAAAAGTTGTTTAATAAGGCACTGAAAAGTGTTGGATTTTGTAACACTCTAACATTTAAAAACATAATACTGAGTGATTCAGAAATGGACACCAATAATTAATTTTGGTCTAGTCTATATTCACGTAACACTTTCAACAGCGAGGCTATATGAAACGTGGGCTTACTAATTAACGTGGAATAAAAATAAAAAGTATAGTGGCTAGCGCGAGTGTTTTTGGTTCTTGTAGTCTCGGGTTCGATTCCCGGTAAGGGTCGATTCAGGTTAAATTTTCAGGGGAGTTTATGGGAAAAACGTTAAAAAATATAATTGCAAAAGTCTGATGGCAGTGTTTTGTAAGCTATTGACAAAATAATAGAAAGACAGAAAAGAAATTCTCTTGAGAACTGAAAGTGAACAATGTTTTCGCATTTATGCTTAATTTGCTACTAGCGTGACACATTAAATTGAATATAATATAAATATTAGACACAACAGTCGCTACTTCACGGTTGATAACATGGTAAATGCTAGGTATTGTTAAACATTAAACGTAACACCTCAATTTTATATCAATAACTAAAATAAATAAATAACAAGGCAGAACAATACTATTAACCTATATTTACATAGTATATAAATTAAAAACACGTTGTTTATCATAACGAAAAATGGCTGAACCGTTTGAAATGAATTTTATTAACATAGTTAACACCTACCTCGGACTGGGTTGTTGTCACGCCATTTTTATTGAAATGCGTATCCAAACAGAAGAGAGGGGGTTAAAATGTATGCCAAAAATAGAATCTCTCACGTTTGTGAGATGAAATATGATACATAAATTCCTTATTTAAAACGAGTGTGCACGTGTCCGACCGTGTTTAGAAATTTCGGTACTAAATGGAGAAGAGGGGCAATTTGTATCGTTTTGCTCAATATTTAAGAATGATGACATCGAGATTGTGTCTTGTCTTCACAGCAAAACGGATGAAGCACTTGAAATTATCTTTTAAATATACGGTATTTAGCATTTGGTCCAGTCGGATTAATTAACACACATGTCATAAGAGGAACAGATGGATATAAACACCTTATTTTAAAATGTGTGAGCCCATCTTCCGTTGTCCTTAAAAATCCACTTTTGAGGGGAAAATGGGGCAAGTTCCAAATAAGGCGGTCAATATGTAAATGTGACGTCGTGTTTGTCTGTCCGATCATCACGGGAAATCAAATCAGCCGTTTGAAATAAGTATTTAAATACATTTAGTACTTGGAAGAAAATGGTTAGCTGACGTTCACTAGAAACTTGACAAAACTTCGATACAAATTAGAGGATAGTCAGCTATGCCTAAATCTAATATTGTAGGTGAAAGTGAAAACGACGAACGAAGTAACAGCGGATTAAAATTTAGCATTAAAAGTCATTGAAAAACAGAATGTGATGCGCGAAAACGAGAAAAAAAGAAAAGGAAAAACGTAACGTTGCCGACGACACACTGGATGGTGCTTATCGAAAGACCCATAAACGCTATTTATTAGCTAATTCTTCACGATTTGGATTGCAAGAAATAAAACTATTTCTTCGTGCTAATACGCCTCTCAAAACGAAATGTTATATTTCTGCAAAATTGTTTTTTCTCACATGACTGGATAATTTTAAAAAAAAAATCTATTTTGCTGAAGAAAACAAACCCATATGACAAGCTGTATTTGATCTGAAAACCCCATGATCTTTACTACATGTTGTTATTCATTACATCAGAGAGACGTTGTTTGCAATGACACTGATACATTGAGTGGTTTGTTCGAGAAAGTTGCTTGTCTCGATTTTGTTTACTCTTTAGGTTTTTCGTAGAATACATGAAAAAGAAATACATTTTTCGCTTAGATATCCAGGAATCCTGTTTTAACTGATCAGAAAACAGCAATCTACTGGTGAAATGATATGGGGTAATGTGTAGCGTTTTGTTTTCACGCCATCGATAGCAGCAAGGGGCACATGAATTACATAAGAGATTACAATACACAAGTTCGCACGATCGAGTCTTGTCCACTGCTATTATGTTTTTTTTCATTTTCATTGTTTAACGGTGAAAGTGACGTAGATACATTTTCATTGGCATTCAAAAAAAAAGAATGCAAGGGAATACGTAGCCCTGAAAAGGGCTGTTTACATATATAAGTGTCTAATAGGAGGTCCAATGACCTTGTACATCGATGACTGCCTGGAGCCTTCTGGGCATGCTTTCGGTAAGTCTGCGGAGAAAGCGTTCACTACGGGAGACTTCCTCCCAGCTGTTTTCAACGATTTCCCATAGTTGATTTTTTGTGGATGGAGGCGGGTTAGGCCAGTTCTCCTTCATCACCCTTTTGATCTCTGCCCATACTGTCTCAATTATATTCATATCGGCTCCACGCGGTGGCCAATCTAGGACCTCTAAATCAGCCTGCTGCGAGAGCCAATTCTGAACTAATTGACACATATGAACCTGAGACCTGTCGTGCTGAAACTGGATTACTCCATCGGGGTAGATAAAACGCATAGATGGCAACATAACATCCCGAAGGATATGTGAATATTGCTCACCTGTAAGACGCCCCTCTACCCTATGGAGTACTCCAAGACAGTGTGATGTCATGAAACCCCAAGCAGATACAGATACGCGTCCACAGTGACGTTTGTGGAAAACGTATCTGGGACCATGCCTGGAGCCTCTCGGACGATACACGACTACTGGGCCATTATTTGAGGAAGAAAATGTGCATTCGTCTGTGAAGACAACATTTCTCCAATCACGGTTCACATTTTCTTCCGCAAATTGAAGCCGTCGTCTTATATGCTCTTCCGAGAGGAATTCTTTCACCGCAGCACGACGGGCGTGAAGATTAGCTTCCCTAAGACGCCGTACAGCAGTATCTGGAGAGCCTGGAAAAGCTAATGCGTGCCGAAGTTGTCTGGCGGTCATGTTGGGATTAAGTCCCGCAGCAGCAACAAGCTGCGCATCCTGCTCAGGTGTCGTCACACGACGCCTACCACTACCTCGGCGCCGCATAGTTTCTCCAGTCTCTCGAAAAAGCTTTATCCACTTCTGTGCTGTTCTAGGTAAAACTCCACACCTTTCAGCGGCTTGTGAAGCGCAATAGCCTTCTTACACTACAGCAAGAACACGCTCTTTTCTATTCTCAGCCATTTCTGACTTCTACCGTTTTCACGAGTTGCACGTTGTATGAGCACCCCTTTTAGTTGAAGCTATTAAACGACATGCGCAGTTGGTTACTCCAAGAGCTAGTAAGATAGTAGTTCTTATTTGCTAAGAGGCAGAAAACACGTTATTTCGATATATGTTGTTTGACTACAAGGGAGCACTTCACAACTGATTACTGAGTGATAAGATCTGTGGTATTCTGTTCAACTTTCCTTTAGGCAATTTTAAACGTAATAGACAATATTTGTCTGACCTTGTCAGTGCCTGAGGCAGAAGACAAAATCAATGAAAATGTTTTCAACATAACATTTTCGATTTATGTTTATCTCCTATCCGTTTTTGTTACGATTGCCTCCTTTAGAAATATCAGCTCTTTTTTTTGGCCCGTATAAGGAAATGCTATTGTGGTTTTCCAACGTTCAATATTTTTGGCAAAATTAACACTTTCAAATAAAGCTAAACAAGCATATGTTTCACAGAAAAAACAATATGTAAAGTTCTACTTTCCAGTTAGGCAACATTCCTTCACAAAATTGCAACTATAGTTTGCATCTCAAGTAATAGGGTAAATGTGCCAGTAGTCGACCATTTAAGGAGATTTTCAACTTTGTTAAAGTATAAAAAAATCATTTACTAATAACTTTTACTGCATGTGTCATTAGAAAGAACAGTGTTTAAATTTTACGTTTGTGTAGCTCGCATAGAACATCTTTTATAAATAATTACACAGGATAAAGAAAATACCAGAAACCCTGAAAAAAACAGTAGTCGGCCTATGAAAACCAAAGGTCAGCCATTACTTTAACCAGTACTCAGCCACACTATAGAATTGACTTTTTAATGTAATTTTAGAGATCAATTCCTCAGTAGCAAATTAAGGGACAAATATATTGCACTCAGAGTTCCTACAAAGAAAAACTACGTGGAAAACAGTCCCGCAACTAGAGGGAGCTAGGGGGCTTGGCCCTCCTAAACTTTTCGTGGCCCCTCCAGACCTCAACACAAAAAACACAATTTAGATATGTGTAAGAGATTTTTAATGACTTGCCCCCCCCCCCAAACCTCTGTGGCTAGAAGCAGGCCTGGTGAAAAATATATTGCGATACAGGAAAAAAGACTTCTTGTATGATATTTACCATAAACTAAGAAAAATGTGCCTCGCCCTAGACTAGCCTATTTAAAACTAATATATAGGCATATTTATATTTACATTTATATTTGCATTGATATTTATATTTAGCTATGACATTAACCCTTTAATATGAAGTTCATTAAGCACATTCAGGACACATAAGCACTTGTTTAGCAGGTTCCTCGTACGATAATTCACTGAGGCACGTGCATTTTAAGTGGTACCAGTGATCACAAAAGTGAAACCCAATATATTTAAGTGTATCGTTCTCAATATCACTTATGAATTCTTCTTCAGGCCTTAGACGGCATTTCAACAACTTCTTGCGTCTCGTCTTTTTAACTACTAGTGCTACTTGGCTTGACAGTCCTTTTCTTTTTGTTTGACTTAAAATTTTTCCTTTCTTTTGTATTCTCTCCCTTTTTCATTTTAGACGTTCCTCTTCTAGTTTTCTTTTCTTTTCATTCTTTACCATCTGATAATTTCTCCATGCTTGGGAGGATACTGCACTTTGAACTTTTTCTCTGGGCACATGTTTGGTAGTTTTGTTTTTGATTGGAGCTAGCCAGAAAAGATGCTAATCAAAGCCAGATGATATGGAAGTATTTTACGAAGGTTTTCTTTGAATTTCTTCTGAGATCATATGGAGTTATTTCTGGCTCTACTGACTGTAGAAACAGAAGCAGGCCTTTCACCTTGCGTCGCTTCAGTACAAGATGCCATAACGGATATGTTGTTTTCCTGGTTTGAGTCAGACGTAACGTCTATTTCTGATATCGAAGATATATTTGTAGGCTCTAGACGGCCAATTGCTAAAATTTGGTATGATCCAGGACTAAGATATCGAACATTTCACTAGCAAGTATCTACTGATAGCAGATCGATCCTCTTCGGACAGAACAATAGCCTTATATGTGTTCATTAGTGTAGAATAAGAAGACTCTTTGGATAGAGTATCCTCAACGCACCTGATTGCAAAAACATCTGATACTGATTCTATTCCAGTAGATGTCTTTGGACTGGTTGAAAGAAACGCTAAATCACGCGTTCTTAAACTGTTAGACATATTTTCCTCACGCTCACAGTGAGTTAGAATGTAAATATTTATGATTATTCTGTATTGTTTCGGCAATCAGGCAACTCTAGGAAGAGAGCAGATAAGAACGGATAATAATAATAATAATAATAATAATAATAATAATAATAATAATAATAATAATAATAATAATAATAATAATAATAATAATAATAATAGTTGAAGAGCAATTGCAGCCTTGGAATTAAAAACGTGCAGAAACGCGACATTGTGCGGAGTAATTTAAAAAAATAAATCAATTAGATATTCATAACCCTTACTTCCTCATAGCTACCTTAGATTAAAAGACTAAGCTATGATAAGGGTCAAGGGCGTCGATCCTGCTAGGGCCGGGGGGCCCGGGTCCCCAAATCTTATGTGGGCCCCCTATTGTATTTATGAATATACAATATTTGGCATAATTTGAATGCAATTTGTCTTAAAATCCTAACCTTCCGCATCCGAATGACTCCCAAATTTACAGGGAAATCGGCGCCCTTGATTAGGGTAAAATAAATACTCATTACCTGTCATTTTTAAATTTTAGAGAAATAATTCAGACCAGCCATAAATCCTTAACCTTTTTTCCCTCAGTTCTAGAAAAATACAAGAATTGAAATGGTTACAATACCAGACTGATATTAAAGTACGGGACAAAAATAAACGACCAACATCGTCATAAGTTTTAATGGTATTTTCGATCGTTTAATTTTGTTCCGTACTTTATAACTGTATTTTACTTTTATGATGCGTTTAGTGACACCATAACAGTTACTTTTTCATTAAATCGTTACAAAAGTCTTCTACGTATTAGTTAAGTGTCTTAGTTGTATGTCATGTGTCATTTAAATTGAATGAATGATAAGTGGATGACTATTGGAGTATATGTACCAAAAATGCAACTTGTAGTCAGCCCCCCTTATTTCTACGCAATAGGTCTATCTTGTTTTGTATCATAAACCACGAATTTTTAATAAGCTACGATACATTCATGCATAGAAGAAAGCAATAACTCGTACTATTTTACAATAATATAATTTTAACTTAACTTTAAAGTAAAGCTTCTTCCTTATTTTTTTTTATTAACAAAATGCGCACTTTGCTCACTTGCATCACCAGACCTCAAATGATAATTTTTCTTTTCTGGCACGAGGAGTCACACCAGGCCAGAACAAATGAGGTTGAATACTGGAGCTCTGATTTAAGTTGTAGTTTATTATTTGTTTGATAACAAGCTACTGTATGTTTATTCAATATGCTTTTTACTGAAAAATGGCTGACTACTGGAGACGGCTGACTTTAGGCACACTTACCCTCTTAACTAACTAACTAATTCTATGGCCTATGGAACCCGGAGGTTCAATGCCGCATTCACAAAAGCTCTCCACTAACTTCTATCCTTAGCTAACTGGATCCAGTTTCTACTTTGTATTCCTATTTCTGCGAGATCCATCTTAATATTGTCCTCCCATCTGCGCTTAGGTCTTCCTAATTATAAGCTCAAGTAATATGTAACATAATAATAATAATAATAATAATAATAATAATAATAATAATAATAATAATATTAATAATAATAATAATAATAATAATAAAATAATAATAATAATAATAATAATAATAATAATAATAATAATAATAATAATAATAATAATAATAATAATAATAATAATATCTTAGTATCAAACTTTAAGCGATTTTTATATGATGCATATATTCATGAAAATAGTCACTACTTGTTATGTACTCATTTGGTGTTCCCCTAGGGTTACTAGGAATTGAAATCAGGATCTCTGACTGTGCAGTCCAGTATGCTAACTGTATGACCACAGAGCACGGATCTGACAAAAACATATTCATAACGTTTTTCTACCCCTCCTTTTCCCGTATCGATTAAAGTACCATCCGTGAAGGAATTGTTTTCAATTCTGGGTGAAATCAGTCACTTTTTTCTGGAGAATCGAAATGTCCAATAAGAAATGGGGGTCCCACTTTAAAATTTTAAAGTTACCCCTACCGCCAAAGGGAATGGGGATAGCGGATTTTGTTTGGTATAATTGAACTATACATATAAAGCAGAAACATATATTCTCATTTTGGGCGTGTGTTTTCAATTTGATATTAACTTAGAAATCTATTTGAACTTTGGTAGTGCTAGCATTTCCATAGCGTCATCTTCGTATACAAACAGATGGTGAATAAAAGTGACAGAGGTTTGAAAGCTGACAGTTTATCTGAATTTGTTTTTATAACCAATTCAAATGTTAAAAAATGTAACGTTGTATTTCTATTTAGAAAAAATAAAATATCCTTATATTGAAAGAAAACCGGACTGGGAACCGACCCGTCAATCGCTACTGTAATTTCAAGCGCCTCGCTAAACCCACTTATTTTCTTCTTAATTTACGTCGCGAAAGGCGGCCCCGAAGTTCACTTACCAAAGTCTACTTTCCCCTTATCAGTAATTTCTGTATATTTCCTACTCGGTTATACACGTTTTACAGTAACCTTGAATGATATGGACACAAACACAGACACGTCGAGAACATTTAAAATTCCAAAAGTTCTCCCACCGGGAATCAAACCCGGTACCCTGTACACCACAGATACAGATGCTAGCCACTAGACCACACAGCCAAGTTATAAAGCCAGTGCGTTTTAATAATTCTACTGGAAATGCACGAGATATGCACTTGTAATACATTGAGTGATTTATTCGAGAGAGGCAAAGCACTTTACTCTGAATTCATTTTATGGTTTTGTTTCTACTGTGTTTATTCTTTGTATTTTTCGTACACTACTTGAAAAAGCAAATACATTTTTCGCTACGGTGTCCAGAAATACTATTTTAATTGATCATAAAACAGAAATCTTTCGGTGAAATAATATGGGGTAATGTGTGCTATTCTAGTTTCATACCGAGTTCCTTCGTAGCTAAGCTGTTAGCATACGCACCTTTGACGTAAGAGACCCGGTTCGATTCCCGGTGTGAGCTCATGTGGTTCGGATTTCACGCTAATCAGTAGGTGAACGTCTCATATAGCCTCGATGCTGAAAGGGATGTTAAAATCAACTCAACATTATTTTATACCATCAATTGAAGCAAAAGGTAGACGATACTATCCTGTTAAAAACATGCATTTATTTCTTTGGCACATATTACAAAGCATCGGACTATTTGCGACACTTCAAGAAAAAGATACTTTATGAATATTAAGTCGCTTCAAGCGTTCAAATCGCTTTGTAAAAATCCAGATTATGAATTGCAATAACTTTTTTACGTTGTAACTAAAATAACAGCATATATTGTTTTCTATCTCTCTCACATACTTTCTCTCTTTCTTTCTCTAAATATACACACCCGTATATTACAATATGTATCAGAACATGAATAATTTTCATTTTGGACGTGTGATTTAAGGTTGGTATTCAAATCAGAAAGTTGTTCCTATTATAACAATGTTAACGTTCCTCATTTTAGCGTCTTCGCATATAAATGATGATAGGGTGAACAAATGTAACAGGCTTTGAAACGTGATAGTTCATCTGATTTTCTTTCAAGCACTTCAAAGCAGAACTTTATATTTAAATAAATGTTTCCATATGTTGAAAAAAAATCAAAACTGCCGGGAGGCAGATTCGAACTGCCGCCCTCCGATGCTAGACTTTCAAGAACACTACTATACACGCTTGACCACCGAGACAATTCATGAAAGAATATGTTGTAATAATGCTCATATAACGCTTCAAGCACACGTTCACACCTGGAGTTTTAAATAGTCATTTTTTCCCTATATCAGTAATTTCAACTGAAGATATTGACTGATTTTGCATATTGGAACTGTGCATGAAGTGTGAATTGCATATTAAACGCAGAAATACGTAGTTGACTTCAGTTCATGTTTCTGTTCAATAGCTTCACATGTTAGTGAGTGTTTCCTAATACCTGTGTCATTTTCCCTCTTTTTTTCCCACGGGATACTCTTCGTGTAATTATTTGACACACTAAGGTTTTATAAGATTAAAGGTTTTTTGCTTATAATTTTCTTATTTTGCTTTATTTTTTATCTACAATAATAAATAATTATGCATTATTACAATGCTTTGTTAAGGAAAGCACAAAGAAGCGATAATATAGTCAGAAAAGCGAGTTATTAATGAAAATGTGGAAGTTACAGTATATGCGAACAATTTATTGCGGATGAGGATACATCGTAGTTTCCGTAGAGATTTTTATCTTGTCAACAATATTGATGACCAATGGGAATGTGATTTAAATGGTTTACAATCACTTCAAAACTATAATGACAATTACCGTTATATTCTTGTGATACCCACCAGTGATTGATGTGTTTAGTCGGTGCGGGTGGGCTGTACCACTAAAATCGAAAAGTGCCGAGGATATAGTGAATGCATTTGAAATGATTTTCCAGGACAGGAAAGCAATTGTGCTACGTAGTGATCAAGGAACTGAATTTACCAACAAGACAGTACAAAAGTTTCTCAGGAAACACAACGTGCAACATGTTACAACAAAGGATCCAGATATTAAAGCCAGCATCACAGAAAGATTTAATCAGACATTGAAACATCGTATGTGGAAATACTTTATCAAATATCAAACATACAATTACATCAAAGTATTGCCTTTACTTGCACAAGCATACAATGAAAGTCGACATTCCAGTATTAAAATGGCAGCTGCAAACGTTTCTCAGGACAATTTACTGGAGGTGTGGCATAACTTACACGACAAAAAGCTACAACTTTCAAAACAAGATACGGATTTATCTGTTGGTGATACTGTTCGTATAAGTAAAACAAAACGTATCTTTGACAAGGGTTACATCGAGAACTGGACTTGGGAAATATTTAGAGTAAGAGCCATTGTACCAAGAAACCCACCAGTGTATCGACTAGAGGATTTAAATCATCAACTCATCGATGGTGTTTTCTACAGAGAAGAATTACAACCAGTACCGCTCCCTTCGACGTTCCTCATCGATAAAATATTACGTACAAGAACAAAAGGTCACAGAAAGGAGTATCTCGTCCAGTGGAAAGGATATCCTTCCTCATTCAATTCGTGGATCGCTGCAACTTCATTGAAAAAGAAGAAGAAGAATGTAACCTGATCAAGATTTTTACTTTACAGAGAATACATTGACTTCATATATTACGAAATTACAACGACGTGTAGAGTTTCGCCAGAAATGGGATGTGGCAATTGTAGAGATTCATTATCCATATTCTTTGCTCAACATTAACAGTAAAAACAATAAAATATATTACAAATCATCAAGTAGTAGTGATCAGAAACCGTGGAAGTTTGTAACGATAACTGTACGCTATTATAACAATATAAGGGATCTTATTCATGCAATTAATATACATCATAAAGAAACCAATTTATTTATATCTCATGACGCAACTAATAATATATGCCTCATAAGACATCCCAATAAGGAAATCCATACTTCTGTACAAATCTCACCAAGTGTTAGTTTAATGCTTGGATTTGAACCGAAAAGTGATTTAAAAGATATGGAAAAGGGACAATATACACCGGATGTACGATTAGGCTTACCATCACAAATGTACGTCAATTGTGACATTATTCAATCTGTCATTGTTGGAGATACAATGGTACAGTCCGCGGCATAAAATTTGTTACAAAAATTCTAAGTCCAAATGAATAACAAACTCTTGCCCAGTTTTCGTATGCATTCCCGCAATACATGTATCAATCGATTAGTTGCTTCTAGTATTTATTCCAACTCCTCCCCGTCCTCCATCTCTCCTTGTCTAAAGCAGTGTGTGTGACGTAGTACACTCTTTCCATTCAGCTGAAAAAGAAACAGGAATCAAGTTTACAACGTTATAGCTTTAAAACAGTCTTTTCCATTCGTTTGTTCTGAAATATTTTTAAGAGCCTAAATTAAAGGAAAGTCACACAATCTTCCCAGAACTTCATAAATATCTTTAGTTTCATTATTTTCTTTCTTTAAAGAGTGCAAGCTAGTAAGATGCTCCCTAAGGAATCTATGGAAATTGCCAAGAGCTCTAAAATATCTACGGACAGAAACGAGTTTTATTCAATGATTCATTGAATTTCTTTTCAGTAAGTGCAAGCAAATGTTTCAGGGGCGTCATTTGGGCAGGACAGGAGGGTGTAATTCCCCCTCTCTTGAGCTTCATAAATACGTATTTTTTGATCAAATGTATAGTAATACACTAATAAAAAGTGAAAATCTTATGTCGCCGGAGAATCTCTTCCTTCCCGCCCCCCGAATAAAGTCTAAAAGACACTCGTTTTAACAACAAACCTATAGAGTTACGATAGCACATTGCTAAAGAGCTTACATTTGGTTTCAAGAGTCGAAGGTTATATCTCAAGCCATATGACTTCCTGGGTGACATTGAGAAAGAAAGAGAGAGAGAGAGAGAGAGAGAGAGAGAGAGAGAGAGAGGGATTCAAGTATGGAGACAGAGAGGGATGATTTGTATACACAGATTTAGAATTGGGGAAAAATGATTGGACAGCATTCGTATTATGACGAAAATTCTGATTTTGTGAAAGATAAGAAGGGAAGTTTTCGAACTGCGAGGATCACATTAGGCAGTTGTCGAATTAATCTGGAGAAACTTTTTAGAGCATCAGATAATTACGAAAGGAGAGAAAGATCTTCAGAACTGAGGAATTAGGATTTTAACAAATCTGATTTCGGAGACGGGTTTCGAACTACGAACCTTGACGAGTGTGAACTTAGCAGGACCACTTTTGAAAATTATAAATGTTTGCACACCATACGTTTGTACTGCGTTTGTACCGGTTTGTACCGTAAAAATTTTCGTTTGTACCGGTCTCAAATTCCAAAAAAATCGAAAAATAAAGTGGTCCTGCTAAGTTCACGTGAACTTAGCAGGACCACTGATAAATTTCTACAAATTTGATGATTTTTCTGTACGATTCGTTTGTACTGCGTTTGTACCGGATTGTACCGTAAAAATTTTCGTTTGTACCGGCCTCAAATTCGAAAAAATCGAAAAATAAAGTGGTCCTGCTAAGTTCACGTGAACATAGCAGGACCAGAATACAAATTTCTGCAATTCTTAAGATTTCTCTGTTTGAATCGTTTGTTCTACGTTTGTACCGGATTGTACCGTAAAAATTTTCGTTTGTACCGGTCCCAAATTCGAAAAAATCGAAAAATAAAGTGGTCCTGCTAAGTTCACGTGAACATAGCAGGACCAGAATACAAACTTCTGCAAATCTTAAGATTTCTCTGTTTGAATCGTTTGTTCTACGTTTGTACCGGATTGTACCGTAAAGATTTTCGTTTGTACCGGTCTCAAATTCGAAAAAATCGGAAAATAAAGTGGTCCTGCTAAGTTCACGTGAACTTAGCAGGACCACTGATAAATTTCTACAAATTTGATGATTTTTCTGTACGATTCGTTTGTACTGCGTTTGTACCGGATTGTACCGTAAAAATTTTCGTTTGTACCGGCCTCAAATTCGAAAAAATCGAAAAATAAAGTGGTCCTGCTAAGTTCACGTGAACATAGCAGGACCAGAATACAAATTTCTGCAATTCTTAAGATTTCTCTGTTTGAATCGTTTGTTCTACGTTTGTACCGGATTGTACCGTAAAAATTTTCGTTTGTACCGGTCCCAAATTCGAAGAAATCGAAAAATAAAGTAATCCTGCTAAGTTCACGTGAGTTTGGGGATTAGGTTGAGCATTAAATGAGACAGAAACACGGTCAGTGATACTTCTACAGCCCAAAGTCAACAAAACACTGGTCTTGTAAGATCTTGAGGTTAAAATCTACTAAAACAAGAATTGAGCTAGTATCAAACGTTTTAGTTTCAGTAAAACTATTGTTCATTGTGAATAGGATACTATACAAACAAAATTTTTATTGTATAATATAAATTTGTGATTCCAAATATAAAAATAAGAAAGTAGAGTATTTTTTGAGTTAAACTGGCAGATAATTGCAAGTAGCCGAGAACGTAATGGGTCGCCCAATTTGAAATTTTGGTAGGAACTTTTGGATCAAAAATTGCCCAATCCGCTTCTTGTAGCCCAATCTGCCTACACTGCTGAGAAGGCGCACGAATCATTGAAACCACCTTTCCAAAAAAAGCAACTGATTGGACCACGAAGATCGAGAAGCAAGAGGCGATTCGCGAATTAGCAACATTCAGTTAAAAAAATTTTAGGTATAGGTTGGAGGGACTAGTATAAAGAAAAAAAAGCTCCAATCTATACTTAATATCGTTACTGACTGTACAAGATTTATATGCTACAAATATTGTCAATCCCAAACTACCGTGTCTTCCTCAAAACCCATACTCCTAAAGAAACCTGACTGCCAAAGACCATAACCCTAGAAGAACCACGTCTCCTTAGAAACTACGACTCCTGAAAATACACGAATCACGAAGAAACACGACTCATAAAGAACAGTCGATCATTCCTAGTCAGAGACGACAAACTCACTCATCCAAAAATGTAGTCAAAAGATCCGGCTGAATCGCGAGCGACACATTATTAATTAATCTTTAAATTCGTACCATAGTTTGACACCTAGCGTTTTAGCAACAGATAATGCAATAGAATATAATTGTTTCAAAAACTATTACACGAATGTCTCATTTTGTTTTAGCACAACATTTTCCTTTCCGAGTTTTTGAATTTCACGCCGATACAAACGAAACTTTTTACGGTACAATCCGGTACAAACGCACTAGAAACGATTTGTTAAGAAAAAATCCTCATATTTCTAGAAATTTGTATTCTTGTCCTGATACGTTCACGTGAACGTAGCAGGACCACATTGTTTTTCGATTTTTTCGAATTTCAGATCGGAACAAATGAAAATTTCTAAGGTACAATCCGGTACAAACTCAGTGCCAACGATTTGTTAAGGAAAATCTTCAAATTCGTATAAATTTATCAGTGTTCACGTGAATTTAGAAGGACCATTAATTTTTCGATTTTTTCGAATTTGGGACCGGTACAAACGAAAATTTTTACGGTACAGTCCGGTACAAACGTAGAACAAACGATTCAAACAGACAAATCTTAAGATTTGCAGAAATTCTGTATTCTGGTCCTGCTATGTTCACGTGAACTTAGCAGAACCACATTATTTTTCGATTTTTTCGAATTTGAGACCGGTACAAACGAAAATTTTTACGGTACAATCCGGTACAAACGCAGTACAAACGAATCGTACAGAAAAATCATCAAATTTGTAGAAATTTATCAGTGGTCCTGCTAAGTTCACGTGAACTTAGCAGGACCACCTTATTTTTCGATTTTTTCGAATTTGGGACCGGTACAAACGAAAAGTTTTACGGTACAGTCCGGTACAAACGTAGAACAAACGATTCAAACAGAGAAATCTTAAGATTTGCAGAAATGTGTATTCTGGTCCTGCTATGTTCACATGAACTTAGCAGGACCACTTTATTTTTCGATTTTTTCGAATTTGAGACCGGTACAAACGAAAATTTTTACGGTACAATCCGGTACAAACGCAGTACAAACGAATCGTACAGAAAAATCATCAAATTTGTAGAAATTCGTCAGTGGTCCTGCTAAGTTCACGTGAACTTGGCAGGACCACATTATTTTTCGATTTTTTCGAATTTTGGACCGGTACAAACGAAAATTTTTACGGTACAATCCGGTACAAACGCAGTACAAACGAATCGTACAGAAAAATCATCAAATTTGTAAAAATTTATCAGTGGTCCTGCTAAGTTCACGTGAACTTAGCAGGACCACTTTATTTTTCGATTTTTTCGAATTTTAGACCGGTACAAACGAAAAGTTTTACGGTACAATCCGGTACAAACGCAGTACAAACGAATCGTACAGAAAAATCATCTGATTTGTAGAAATTTATCAGTGCTCCTGCTAAGTTCACGCGAACTTAGCAGGACCACTTTATTTTTCGATTTTTTCGAATTTGGGACCGGTACAAACGAAAAGTTTTACGGTACAGTCCGGTACAAACGTAGAACAAACGATTCAAACAGACAAATCTTAAGATTTGCAGAAGTTTGTATTCTGGTCCTGCTATGTTCACGTGAACTTAGCAGGGCCACTTTATTTTTCGATTTTTTCGAATTTGAGACCGGTACAAACGAAAAGTTTTACGGTACAATCCGGTACAACCGCAGTACAAACGAATCGTACAGAAAAATCATCAAATTTGTAGAAATTTATCACTGGTCCTGCTTAGTTCACGTGAACTTAGCAGGACCATATTATTTTTCGATTTTTTCGAATTTTGGACCGGTACAAACGAAAATTTTTACGGTACAATCCGGTACAAACGCAGTACAAACGAATCGTACAGAAAAATCATCAAATTTGTAGAAATTTATCAGTGGTCCTGCTAAGTTCACGTGAACTTAGCAGGACCACTTTATTTTTCGATTTTTTCGAATTTGAGACCGGTACAAACGAAAATTTTTACGGTACAATCCGGTACAAACGCAGTACAAACGAATCGTACAGAAAAATCATCAAATTTGTAAAAATTTATCAGTGGTCCTGCTAAGTTCACGTGAACTTAGCAGGACCACTTTATTTTTCGATTTTTTCGAATTTGAGACCGGTACAAACGAAAAGGTTTACGGTACAATCCGGTACAAACGCATTAGAAACGAATCGTACAGAGAAATCATCAAATTTGTATAAATTTATCAGTGGTCCTGCTAAGTTCACGTGAACTTAGCAGGACCACTTTATTTTTCGATTTTTTCGAATTTGAGACCGGTACAAACGAAAATTTTTACGGTACAAACCGGTACAAACGCAGTACAAACGTATGGTGTGCAAACCTTTATAATTTTCAAAAGTGGTCCTGCTAAGTTCACACTCGTCGAACCTTGTGGTCATCGAACCATGACTTTATCCATTCTGCTACGGAGGATTCTATTACTCGTTCACATACGTTTCCCATAGCTGCGTTGAAAGCTTCCTTAAGGGGATATTCCAAAATTTGACTCGGTAGATGCGCTGTTCAGTTAGGACGTAAACCTCTTGTAACTTAGTTACAATGTGCAAAATGAACTTCCTCTTCTTCAGGACACTTTTTAAAGCTTTAAAATTTGTTACTATTGTTTTAATTAAGTGACATTTGATAGAACCATCTGATAAAGTAGTGCCAAGCCCTGTGCGTCATTGTCTGTTAGGTGAATGGTTAATGTAAGTTACTTTTACGTGGATGGTCCGAGCTTCCAATCAAAACTATTCTTATTGATTATTTGATTTGAGCTACGCTCATACTGTATATTCCACAAGTTCAAGTTTGAAGTAATGTAGTCACAGCTAGTTTAATTCGAAATAATTTTCCAATATTATATTTGTTACTAAATTTACATGGCACTCCTCACTTGTTTGTAGCCCTGCATAAATGCAAAATTGTTTGAAAAGTATATTTTACTTTCAAGTATTATTGACTTTTTTAAAATTGTCCTTCAAATTTATTTTATAATTATTTTCTATTTCTTAATTATAACATATTTTCTATTTATATTGTATTCTATGTTACACGTTTATTATTTACATTTTATGTCTTACCTTTGAAGAGGAGCTTTTGACAATTCAGAGCAGCAGGGACATACACAGGATGCAGGCCTTGGCAATCCAGAGCTTTTGCCCCCACGAAATCACTACTTTTTTGTTTGTATATATATATATCTAATTTTATAGAAGGTGATAGCAGGGGCGGATCCAGGGGAGTGTGTTTGGGGTGATCGCATCCCCCAGAATAGGGAACTTTTTATACTTTTTATTTTAAAAATAAAACATATCCTAAGTATTTTTCATCTTTGTATTATAAACGTAAATTAAAACCTAAAGTAGATAGGCCTTACTTTCTTAAGAAAGTTAATTCTACAGAAGAGCTCTTTCTCATTCTCTATTTTTTCTTTTCTTTCTTTCTTTCTTTTTTCTTTTCTTTTTTTTGCAATCCTCTCTTACCTTGATTTGACTTCGAACGACCGCCCCTCCCAAACAATCATCCTGGATCCGCCCCTGGATGATAGACATTTTAGTAAAATATGCCCTCAATCGCTGAAATAAATTCCTGTCAAGCTTTCGATCGCTGAAATAAATTTCTGTCTACGGCCCTGCAAAACATTGACGATTTTAGGGAGTGATCAGTTAGTAATGCCTCCCTGGAGCAACGATACTTCCCCAGAAGTCATATCTCCGATAATTCAGAATGTGATTTGTGCATTATCACTTTTCACTCTCAGTGTCTTAAAACGCACCGAAAAGGAACTGTTCTGAAGTATTTACTGGTTCTCCCTATGACCCCATTTCAATGTGGCCAACCTTGGACATATACACATCTGAAATATCACCTTTTATGTCAGTGATCCCGAAAACTATCCATTCGACACAAATATAGCATATTTTCGATTCTTTATTCCTGTCACCCTCCCATTGTCAACTCGAAGCCAACCAAGGCTTATTTTGGACTTACGCAGCATCCACAGTGTCACTTTTCATCTTTGCACATGAATTCGACACTAATTTCGTTCGTATTTGACTACTTTTACATGTCACCTTCACCTCTTGGTAGGGATTTTTTCAGTATCTCGCCCCCACAACTATGGAGAAATTTCAACCAACTAAGTATAATTATAAATTATCATCTGAAACACAACAGTACGGGTGATCTTTTTCGCAGAGGAATTCGTTAACTACTGTTTCAATATCAATGTATTGTCTTTTTTTGCTGTCCAATGCTGAAGATTGCCAAAGGGCTAAACTTCATCTGCACTATTGCGCAATGAATATAGGTTTTAGTGGTTTAATTTACTGAATACTCGCTTATATGTTGCTCTCGTCACAGAAAAAGTGATATACAGTTATAAAAGAAAAATGAAATGAAATATCTAATTTTACGTCCCACGATTATGCCGACTATGCTAACGGAGAGAGTAATGGTAAGAAATAAATGAAGTTGTTTAATAAAAACAGTGGGAGGAAACGGGAGAAACCCGAGGACACTCATGCACACGGTGTTTGTCCATAATAAAGATCATTCGGCGTGAGGTGGGATCGAACCAAGGACCCCATGCACCATAGGTAAAGTTATAAAAGAGTAGGCGTCTAAACAAATACGGAACATTACTATCAATGAGAGTTATATAAGATTAGATTTTTAGTTATTTCATTCTAAGTTAAAATTTCAATCAATCTTGTTCTTCATTACTGTTCGAAAACTTAAAGTTGTTGCTGCGAGGACGTGATAAATCTTTTCAGTAGACTTCGCAGTCCCCTCCACAGTTTCTTTTTCATGTAAGGCTAAAGTAGTCTCATTTTAGACATCGAGGAAAAATAGTGGAATTACGAATTTTCAATGGGCTCCGTTTTACTCTGGGCTCCCTCAACGCACTGCCGTTAGTTACGTCACTGTTCAGGATGCATGATGCAGCTTCTGCTTTTAGGAATACTTTCTAAGGGAGTACGAGTTTTTTTTTAACTGCTGTATGAATTAAGTTGTATTTTCTAGAAGTGTCGGTTAAAGGAAACTAAAGATCCTACACTCAAACACAAATAATCTCTTTCGAAACTCTAATGGAAGACGAAACGAATAGTCGTAAACATGTTACGCTTTTGAAAAGAAAAAGAGCAAAGCAGTAGTTGCACATACGCTTAATGGTGTTTCTTGGATACAAATTTATAACTTACAAAAGTCATGTTCACGTCATGGTTTGATAGATGAAGGGTTAGTAAAAGGAATTCTTACGCTGGTGGTCGTGGGTTCGAATCTCTGCTCTTCTTGTTACTTTTTTCTCTTAGCTACACTTAGTTTGTACATTCCAAACCTCGTAGTTTGGTTTGGATAATTTATGAAAGCAGGTAGAGAATTAATTGTAGTCGAAATTAGTTTCAAATATGAGATTATAATTACATATTTTGTCTTTAACTTATTACGTATCAATTTTTATATCAAATTTTCCAGTCTTTATTTAATTCATCTTCCGGTGTAATACAATGAACATTTGCAGAGCGACGTCAGTCGGACGAAAGTAATATATTCCATTGTTACTCTAATATACCTAGGTATTTGTTCATATATTCATAAATTGTTTACTAAGTAAAAACTTATGGCGGTCCACATTATGTGTCATATAATAGACCGTACGAAGGCGGACATAGCAGAAGGCGTATTGCAAATATCCCTGGTGATAAAAAGTAGGGGTCTTCGTCACTAGATTCGAACCACTGTTACAGGCGGTTTTGGCTTACATAGCAAGCATAATACCACTCGACCACCAAGTCTCGCACGTTAGCCTCTTTATTAATGCAGAACATACTGAGACACTTACATTCACTGGTGTCGCGTAATGTATTTCATAAAATTTTGTTAATAAGTGGGTCGAATTAGGTAGCCCTCGAGAGGGCTGATGGTGTTGTGGGCGAGCATTTATTAATAGTGTGTATAGTCCCCTTGGGACTCGATTACAGCTGCCATACGCCGTGGCATTGAATCCACCAGGCGAGAGATATAGCGTTGGGTGCAACAGATCGACCACGCATCTTCAACACGCTCCCAAAGATCATTAGATGTTCGTGGAAGATTGTTCGACCAGGTTTACCGCAATGTTCTTGCAACAGAGGCCCACATATTTTCAATAGGGTTCAGATCTGCTCCATGAGGAACCCAGTCAACTATTTCGACATCAGGTTGCCTCTGCAACCATGTCTGAACCGCATTTGAATTATGTATCGAGCTATTGTCCTGTTGCAAATATAATATGCCGTCACCTACATGGGCTTTTATTTCCGAAAGCGTTTCATCCTGATGTTCCACATACTTGTGGGCATTTAGGCGACCAGGAATCCTGTAGATTCCTCCGAAATTTTCAGCCTTGCATATCCATGCCCAACAGTGGACAGTTACATGTCCCATTCGACCAGAACGGGAAACGTATTCAGAGGCATGCCTTTTTCCAGGGGGGCGGTAAACACGCTTCGGCCCGAAGTTTGCACTGGAAAATATTTTTTCGTCTGTGAAAACGACCTCGTCCCACAGACGTGCAATATTTAACTGTGCAAACGCCAGACGGTCAACCATGTGGTCTTCTGTTAGTCGCTCCTTAACAGCTGCCCTGTATGATCTCAAACCAAAGGAATTGAGTCTACGACGGACAGTCGTAACATCGCCTGGGAAATTGGTTTCCCCTCGTACCTGTCGGGCAGACATGAAAGGGTGCTCACGGCATTGGGCAATTACACTCTGGTCTTCTTCGGCAGAGGAAATTCTTTGTCGCCCACTTCCTCTTTTACGTCTTACATCTCCTGTTTCCTCATATCTCCTCCACCACCTCCGTGCTGTAGCACGGTTAACGCCATGTTAACGCCACGGATAACGACTACATTACTTCAAACTTGTGGAATATACAGTATGAGCGTAGCTCAAATCAAATAATCAATAAAAATGGTCTTCATTGGAAGCTCGGACCATCAACGTAAAAGTAACTTACATTAACCATTCACCTAACAGACAATGACCCACAGGGCTTGGCACTACTTTATCAGATGGTTCTATCAAATGTCACTTAATTAAAACAATAGTAACAAATTATAAAGCTTTAAAAAGTGTCCTGAAGAAGAGGAAGTTCATTTTGCACATTGTAACTAAGTTACAAGAGGTTTACGTCCTAACTGAACAGCACATCTACCGAGTCAATTTTTGGAATATCCTCTTAAGGTAGCTTTCAACGCAGCTAAGGGAAACGTATGTGAAGAAGTAATAGAATACTCCTTAGCAGAATGGATAAGGTCATGGTTCGATGACCACAAGGTTCGTGGTTCGAAACCCGTCGCCGAAACCAGATTTTTTAAAATCTTAATTCCTCAGTTCTGAAGATCTTTTCTCCTTTCGTAATCATCTGATGCTCTAAAAAGAGTTCTCCACATTCATTCAACAACTGCCTAATGTGATCCTCGCAGTTCGAAAACTTCCCTTCTTATCTTTCACAAAATCAAAATTTTCGTCATAATACGAATGCTGTCCGATCATTTTTTCCCCAATTCTAAATCTGTGTATACAAATCATCTCTCTCTGTCTCCATACTTGAATCCCTCTCTCTCTCTCTCTCTGTCTCTCTCTCCCTCTCTCTCTCAATGTCACCCAGGAAGTCATATGGCTTGAGATCAAACCTTCGACTCTTGAAACCAAATGTAAGCTCTTTAACAATGTGCTATCGTAACTCTATAGGTTTGTTGTTAAAACCAGTGTCTTTTAGACTTTATTCGGGGGGCGGGAAGGAAGAGATTCTCCGGCGACATAAGATTTTCACTTTTTATTAGTGTATTACTATACATTTGATCAAAAAATACGTATTTATGAAGCTCAAGAGAGGGGGAATTACACCCTCCTGTCCTGCCCAAATGACGCCCCTGAAACATTTGCTTGCACTTACTGAAAAGAAATTCAATGAATCATTGAATAAAACTCGTTTCTATCCGTAGATATTTTAGAGCTCTTGGCAATTTCCATAGATTTCTTAGGGAGCATCTTACTAGCTTGCACTCTTTAAAGAAAGAAAAGAATGAAACTAAAGATATTTATGAAGTTCTGGGAAGATTGTGTGACTTTCCTTTAATTTAGGCTCTTAAAAATATTTCAGAACAAACGAATGGAAAAGACTGTTTTAAAGCTATAACGTTGTAAACTTGATTCCTGTTTCTTTTTCAGCTGAATGGAAAGAGTGTACTACGTCACACATACTGCTTTAGACAAGGAGAGGTGGAGGACAGGGAGGAGTTGGAATAAATACTAGAAGCAACTAATCGATTGATACATGTATTGCGGGAATGCATAAGAAAACTGGGCAAGAGTTTGTTATTAATTTGGACTTAGAATTTTTGTAGCAAATTTTATGCCGCGGACTGTACAAAACTACATTTCCGTCGTCGTCGTCATGACTGATCCGTATTTGCAATACTACCAAAAACAAGCGTTGTCCGGTATCGGCAACGTCTATGTGGGAAGTCCCTATCAAGCAGGACATGGCATTGGAAGTTTCCTTGGTGGCTTATTTCGTTCAGTGTTACCACTTGTGAAGCAAGGAGCTAAAACTGTGGGAAAAGAATTATTAAAATCAGGTGCCAATATAATTAATGATGTTGTGATATCGAATCAACCGCTGGAAGAATCGTTTCATCAACGTATGCAAGAGGCAAAAACAAATTTACAAGAACAAGCTAAAAATAAGTTGAAAACTATGCTTGGAAGTGGATATCATAAACGAAAATGGGATGACTGCTCTCAATTTGAAGTTAACCTTCCAACGATCAACAACATCATCAACCCTACGAAGAGGCGTAAATTATCACATAATAAGAAGAAGATATCATTGGCATCGTCACCAGATATTTTTGATTAATTCAACGATGACTTTCTTACATCATCAATCCTGTGAATGTGTAAAAAGTGAATTGGACATTTTTTCAACGTTACCCACGCAAACCAGTGTTCTGGACAATCGTATTATTGGCTATAACCAATTAGTTCAATAGCTGAAAATTCACCAATAGAATTTGTAGTGAGTGGTAGCAGTGATGAATATATTGATTTGCCACAAACCTTATTGTACATTCAAGCACAAATTGTGAAACCAGATGGTTCCTCCTTCACCGAAACGGATAAAGCAATTGCACCTGTCAATGATTTTCTAAATGCTATGTTTAGTGAAGTACAAATCTAATTGAACAATAAACTTATTTAATTTCCGTCACATAATCATCCATATTGTTCGTACCTGGAAAAACTGCTCAATTATAGTGATGGAGCTAAAAATACACAGTTACAAACAGCAATGTGGTTTCAAGATACGGCTGGTCATATGAACGCAACCACCAGCGAGAACAAAGGATTTCAACAACGCTATGAACTGACAAAACAAAGTATGAAATTCGATATGATTGGACATCTTCATTGTGACATTTTTAATCAATATAAATTTTTAATTCATGGAGTGGAATTACGTGTGAAACTTATTTCTGCAAAACCAAACTTTTGTCTCCTGGCCAGTGAAAGTGGTGTCAATGTAAAAATCAATATTCTAGATGCATCGTTGCAGGTGAAAAAAGTCAGCATTAGCCCTAGTGTCAAATTGGCACACAATAAAATTTTACAATCCTCACCGGAAAAGTATCCTCTGACAAGGGTTCAAATGAAATCATTTACCATCTCGAAGGATATACAATCCAAAACTATTGATAACCTGTTTATGGGAACATTGCCAAATCGTATTATTGTAGGATTTACATCGAATGTAGCATCCAGTGGAACTATTACCAGCAATCCATTTGAATTTCAACATCTAAATATTATTTTTTTTTACATTGTACGTGGATGAAAAAGCTGTACCTTCAAAACCATTGCAACCCAACTTTGAAGAAAATCTCATCGTACCACACATTGTTCTCAGGCTCTGACATACATTTTACCAATACTGGAAATACAATTTCAAAAGCCGGCTACAAGAATGGATATACACTGTTTGTATTTGACCTAACTCCCGATTCTTCTGCTGGAGATTGTCACTATTGGAATTTACAACGACATGGAGCCATCCGATTGGAAGTTCATTTCCAAGAGAAATTAGCAGCACCTGCAAACTGTATTGTGTATGGAGAGTTTTCCTCACTCCTAGAGATCTACCACTAGCGCAACATTATCCTGGACTTTTAAATTACAAGGTACGTATACGTTATGTATCATTTCCATTCACGATGTTGAATACATTACAATTAGCTAGTGCTTTAAACGGTAGTCCATTATTCAGAAATCATTTTACCGGGGTATTTGCAAGCGATGAGTTGCCCGCACGTATTTCTCTACCTCTGGCAATCATTGTAAATACAGATCCATCCACAAAATTAGGAAGCCATTGGATTGCAATTTATATTGATAATCGCGGTGTTGGAGAATATTTTGACAGCTATGGCCTTCCTCCTTATGTACCACAACATGTTGCATTCTTAAAACTTCATTGTATGTACTATAAATATAATAATAGCCAAATGCAAAGTCTTGGTTCATCCGTATGTGGCTATTATGCTTGTTTTTATTTGTGCTGTAAAGCCCAAGGAAAATCTCTGCGTGAAATTCAATACTTGTTCACAACAATACCCACGGTTAATGATCGTAGACTACTACAATATACATTCCAGGTAATTTTATCTTATTTATCATTGAGAGTGTATTTGTTTTATCATCACCTATTTCTATACTAATCATCTCTTTTCCTCGTTCTTTTTACAGAATTCACAATACGAAGCTTTGCAAACCGATGCTATGCTGCGAAACATGGAAACAAATCATCACAATCAAGAAGAGGAGGAGGTCTAATGAAGAAACCCAGCTCAATATACAAAAATTGTCAATACCTTAGTGTAACAAGAAAGAAAAAGAAGAAACCAGAAAAATGAATAAAATATACAATTTATGCTTATCTATGTGTTTTTATTGTTCATTCCATCAATATGATGCATACAACGTTATCATATTCTCCTAAAGAACTGTGCGATATAAGACGAGAACCCTGGGCAAAGTTTCCATCTAATTTCTAAAGAACATTGACCAGGGACCCTCACGCATCAAAACCAAATCATCGATCACGTGACCGTACTAGCATTTGACACCCTAAGGGATCTACCAAATTGAAAGGGGATACCCGTCCATACCTTATAACCTTATCAAATATTATAAATTTGGTCAATAACCGAACACATGGTTGTACTAAAAAATTTGGCAATAGGACCACCGAAATTTATCATGATACATATTGAGGTCCTGTACTACTTTTAAATTGAACAATTTCCAAAATTGAAGGATGGGTGGGTCAATCTATCCCTCCCAAATTTTAAGAAGGGTGCATCAATATGATAGGAAATGGACACCTGTAATCATAGGACCTCATCAAAGAGGATAACTTAGGTCAAAAACCAAACACGTGGTACAACGTATTGCTTACGTTTATATTTTGACAATTTTGTACGCCTAAAAGGGAACGAGCCGGACCATCCAAACTTATAGTGATCTATATTAAGGTCCTATACTATTACACCAAATGTATAAATTTGGCAATTTCCAAAATTTAAATGGTGGGCCAAGGTACCCTTCCCGGGGTACATCAATATACTCATGTCTTATGAAAGGGAATGGACACCTATACATGACCATATAACCATATAAGGTAATAGAACCTCATCAAAGGGCATAAATTGGGCCAAAACCAAACACGTGGTTGTACTAAAATTTGGCAATTTTGTACCCCTAAAAGGGAACGAAGTGGACCACCCAAATTTATAATGATACATATTAGGGTCCAGTACTATAATACCAAATGTTTAAATTGGACAATTTCTAAAATTTAGGGGGTGGGCCATGGTACCCCTGACAAAATTTAGAGGGGGTGGTCCTAGGTAACCCTAGGTCATTGACCCCGGGCCAAGGTCATTGACCTTTGACCTATGACGTCACAAAGGTCGGGGTCAAAGTCCAAAGTTAGATCAGGTCACGCCCTTACTACTGTCTTACATTTCAAGAGGAGCTTATGACGATTCAGAGTAGCAGGGACACACACAGAATGCAGGCCTTGGCAATCCAGAGCTCCTGCCCGACGAAATAACTACTTTTCTGTAAATTTTATCTAGTTTTAGAGATGATGATAGACATTTTAGTAAAACATGCCCTCAAAAAGCCTTGTCTACGCCCCTGCAAAGCAGTGAAAATTTTAGAAAGTGAGCAGTTAGTAATGCTTCCCCATAAGTTATATCTCCGACTTTTCCGAGTGTGATATCAGTATTTGTGCATTATCACTTTTCACCCGCGGCGTATTGAAACGTATTAAAAAGAAAATGTTCTGAATTCTTCACTGGTTCCCTCTATGGCCTCATGCCAATAGGGTTAACCTTGGACATATCCACATCTGAAATATCACCTTTTATGTCAGAGGTCACGAAAACTATCCATTCGACACAAATATAGGATATTTTCGATTTATTTTATTTTATTTTTTTTTATTATTTTTTTCCTGTCACTCTCCCATTGTCAACTCCATGCCAACCAAGGCTTAATTTGGACTTACGCTGCATCCACAGTGTCACTATTCATTTTTGTACATGAATTTGACACTAATATCGTTCGTATTTGACGTCTTTTACATGTCATCTTCACCTCTTGGTAAGGGTGGTTTCATTGTCTCACCACCATAACTATGGAGAAATTTCAACCAACGTAAGTATATTTATAAATTACCATTTCAAAAATAAATGTACAGGTGATCTTTTTCGGAGAGGAATTCGTTAACTACTTTTTTGAAATCAATGTATTGCCTTTTTTAAGTAAGATCCTATACTCAAACACAAATCATGTCTTTCAAAGCTTTAATGGAAAACGAAACGAATCGTCGTATACATGTTACGTTTTTGAAGAGAAAAAGAGCAAAACATTGATTGCACAAACATATAATGGTATCATTTGCATGCAAATGTATAACTTATAAAACGTGTTGGCTTGATAGATGTGGGGTTAGTGAACAGGTTTTCTGCTTGTTGTCCTACCTTCGAATCTCGTTCATTCCTGTTGCGTTTTTCTTTTAGCCACACTGAGTTTGTGCATTCCAGATCTTCAAGCTTGAACCAAATCTAACACCAGTTAGTGAATTAAAAGTAGCTGACATTATTTTCAAATTCGAGACGTTATTACATGCTTTTCATTAGCTTACAGTACTCAACTTTGATATCAACGCGAAGGGTTTCGGAGAAGGGTTTCCGTACCTTCAAGATACACTTCTACAACTACCCACATTTTAAACAAAAGCTTTCCACTAACGTTTCATGTAGAAAGTGTTCTACTGTATGTTTTAAGACAAATAAATGTAATAGAAATAATTGAATATCACTCAACAGTAAGGCATATAATATACTAATTTTTAGGATATGCAGAGGTAAGTATAAAAGCTTTGCTAAGAAAAATACCTACACAGACCATAATTCAATGAGCTGTAAAATACGAAGTAAGAAAAAGCATATAAGATTCCGTCTACAGAGCAATTGTTACTTAAACAATGGACATGCAATATTTCGAGAATAGTAACAAGACGAGAAATGTTTACGGAACTTTTCATCTCGTCTCGAGTTTCATCTCTAAAGCGACATGATAATTTGAGTTACCCTTATCCCATCTCGAATGTAAACTGTTAATTCTCATGTTATTTTGTTTGTTTTAGAAACAAGATGAGGAATTTCTCTTCTGGTGGCAGCATTAAACAAAACAGAAATATTCTTGCCAAATGTCACGTTTCTGCTTGTAACAGTACGACCGGAGAGATAATTAGCTCCTATATTTTAATCTTCTACGAGATAATAATAAGTATTATTATTACTATCATTATCCCTGAAGATTTGATAGTTCAAGTATTGAAACATCCAAGTATTCAAGTATCTGAATATAATAAAACGTGTGTCATCGTCGATCAATCGCCATCAAAAATTCTAAAGTAAAAAAGTGCACGACGCGGATTCGAACCCCGAACATCAAGATTACTAATCGAGTGCCTTGACCACTCAACCACGATGACTACGATGTCATTAATCGTTTTTAGTCTTGTTACGTTAGGTTTCTTTGCCTCCGCTTGCAAAGTTGTATGTTATATTTCTTCGTTTCAGAACGTCTTTCGTATTTCTTTTATGATATAAGTGGATAATCTTCGGCAAAGTTTATATTAATAACTTGAGTTGTTCTTAAACCTTTGGTTCACACGCTTGTTTCTTCTACACACGAAACTACAGAAATGACATTTAATTCTCATACTTTGCACTTGCTTTCAAAGCGGTCACCATTAACTGCTAAAGCAATTTTTCCGTCAGGTTTCATGAATTTTGTAACAAAACACGTCAAGAAATGAGTTAAATGAAGGATGGAAGAGTTGATATCAAAGTTGAGTACTGTAAGCTAATGAAAAGCATGTAATAACGTCTCGTATTTGAAAATAATGTCAGCTACTTGTAATTCACTAACTGGTATTAAATTAGGTTCAAGCTTGAAGATCTGGAATGCACAAACTCAGTGTGGCTAAAAGAAAAACGCTACAAGAATGGACGAGATTCGAAGGTAGGACCACCAGCAGAAGAATCCCGTTTACTTACCCCTCATCTAACAAGCCAACACGTTTTATAAGTTATACATATGCATGCAAATGATACCATTATATGTTTGTGCAATCAATGTTTTGCTCTTTTTCTCTTCAAAAACGTAACATGTGTACGACGATTCGTTTCGTTTTCCATTAGAGCTTTGAAAGACATGATTTGTGTTTGAGTATAGGATCTTTCGTCTCCTTTAAAAAACAGTTCTAACAAATACAACTCAATTCACACAGCAGTAAAAAAACTCGTACTGCCTTAGAAAATATTCCTAAAAAAGCGAAACTGTATCATGCACCCGGCGTAACTAACGGGAGTGTGGCGAGGGAGTCCTACAGCGAAAAGGGGCCCACTGAAGTTTCGTAATTCCACTTTGGAGGTTTTTATATAATTTCACACTTTTTCCTCCATGTCTAAAATGCAACTACTTTAGCCTTAGATGAAAAAGTTGTGAAGGAGCTATAGACTGTGAAGTCTATTGAAAATATTTATCACGTCCATGCAGCAACAACTTTACGTTTTCGAACAGTAATGAAGAACAAGATTGATTGAAAGTTTACCTTAGAATGAAATAGCTAAAGATCTAATCTTATATAACTCTCGTTTATAGTAATGTTCCGTTTTTGTTTAGACGCCTATTCTTTTATAATTTTACCTATGGTGCATGGGATCCTTGGTTCGATCCCCGCTAGCGCCGAATGAACTTTATTATGGACAAACACTGTGTGCATGAGTTTTCTCAAGTTATTCCTGTTTCCTCTCACTTCTTCATTCCACGATTTCATTCATTTCTCAACATCAATGTCACCATTAGCGTAATCGGTATAAACGTGGGACGTAAAACTTAAATATTTTATTTCATTTTTCTTTTATAACTGTATCTCACTTTTCCTGTGACGAGAGCAACATCTAAGCGAGCATTCGGTGAATTAAATCACTCAAATCTATATTCGTAGCACAATTGTGCAGATGAAGTTGAGCCTTTTGGCAATTTTTACCATGGAAAGCAAAAAAAAAAAAAAAAAAAAAGGCAATACATTGATATCGAAAAAGTAGTTAACGAATACCTGTCCGACAAAGATCACATCTACACTTACTTTTCAAATGGTAATTTATAATTATACTTACGTTGGTTGAAATTTCTCCATAGTTATAGGGGCGAGAGACTGAAACCACCCCTACCAAGAGGTGAAGATTACATGTAAAAGACGTCAAATACGAACGATATTAGTGTCGAGTGCATGTGCAAAGATGAATAGTGACACTGTGGATGCTGTGTAAGTCCAAATCAAGCCTTGGTTGGCGTAGAGTTGACAATGGGAGAGTGACAGGCAAAAAGAATCGAAAATATCCTATATTTGTGTCGAATGGATAGTTTTCGGATTCACTGAAATAAAACGTGATATTTTAGATGTGGATATGCCCAAGGTTGACCCTATTGGCATGAGGTCATAGGGGAAACCAGTGAAGACTTCAGAACTGTTCCTTTTTAGTGCGTTTCAATACACTGCGGGTGAAAAGCGATAATGCACAAATACTGATAACACACTCGGAATTGTCACATATAACTTCTGGAGAAATATTACTAACTGCTCGCACTGGAACATTTGCTTGCAATTACTGAAAAGAAATGAAATGAATCATTGAATAACACTCATTTCTGTCAGTAGATATTCGCGAGCTCTGTGCGTGCATTACAGACTTTAGGAAGCACAAAACTTACTGCCTTTATTGGCAATTTTCATAGATTTCTTAGGGAGCATCTTACTAGCTTGCAGTCTTTAAAGAAGGGAAAGAATGAAACTAAAGGTATTAATGAAGCTATGGGAAGATTATATGACTTTTTTTTTTAAAAAAAGTAGGCTCTTTAAAGATATTTGAGAACAAACGAATGAAAAGGGCTATTTTAGATCTATAACATTGTAAACTTGATTCCTGTTGTTTTTTTTTTTTTTTTCGTCTGAATGGAAAGAGTGTACTACATCACACAGAAGTATGTGACACACAAAAAGCATTTTAATTTCGATTCTTTTACGGTAAAAATTATTTTGTGAGATGTAACTGAAATTCATAACGAGTCATCTTTGCAAATTTCTCAATACTGGTGAATAGAGGTGAAGAATATGTTTAATGTTTGAATTTAAAATCCAAAATATAGTTTGGATGCTGCACATCTTTGAAATTATAGTAACTACTTAATTTCTTAATGAATGAAAGTTCTGAATTTAAGGTTACTTATTATTAAGTAACATATTAGAAATGCACTAACACAGACACACACACATATTTTATGTATATATATATATATATATATATATATATATATATATATATATATATATATATATATAAAGAGAGAGAGAGAGAGAATGTTGGACAAATCTTGCGATGAAATTGTCTTCTTCTGCCATACCGCCATAGAAGGAAAGCAAAGAATAAGAAGAAGAAGAACACACTGATCGATGATTTGAGGAACCAAGGATGTTATCCTTGTGAGGAACAGTAGAAAGTATTGAGAGCTAAAAGAATAAGCTGAGGATCGAGAAACGCGGAAGAAGCATTTGCAGGCCTAAATCTAAATTTGAAAGAAAAAAAACTCTTTAGACCCAGGACCTGCGGAAAGGCAAAATACTTAATAATAATAATAATAATAATAATAATAATAATAATAATAATAATAATAATAATAATATGTATATGTATATGTTTTGTATGTATGTAGATGGAAAAATCGTCGTACAATTAGATACGTATGGGCAAATAGTATATATATATATATATATATATATATATATATATATATATTCCGGCGATACAAGCAGTTGGTGGAGAAATGACCCCAATAAATGCATTCAAATTGGAAGCATTTCGTATGTCAATGGAATAAAAAAAATCATTGGTAGTGATCTATTTATGAAAGAGACGAAATTCGTTGGGTTAAGTTCCTACCCCTTAAGCCCCTATTCTACAGCTGCATCAAGTCCTAAAATATTTTTTATTCCCATTGTTTACCTTTATCTTTAATATTCCCGCGAAAACAGCAGCTTGCATGTGTCTCAATACCCCTCTCGTTCTCATACCTTTATTCTCATCGTCATGATTAATCCGATTGGGTGGAAAAGCGTGATTAACTAAGCAAACTGATCCCATCAAAACACCGAACACGTAGTTAAGACTTTGACCATTTCCGATTTTGAAAACGCTCCTGTGTACACTGTAAGTCATTGCTTGACACTTTATATATCACATCGTCATTAACAAATCATATACAATAACTTTCTTTAAGAAATAAATGTATGTATAATCTGTTTCATGTAAGTTCATAGGAAAAAGAAATCCCCCCCCCTACCACGTTCAAGTAGAGGTGACCACTTTGACCTAACCTCACTCAACCTCAGGCTCACAAACTCATTTCGACCTCACGCTCACAAACTTGCGATATTTCGATGTATCGATCGACAGTTTGAAATGTCGGAATTTTTCGATGTCGATTTTTCGATAGTTTTCAGTATTTGGATAGTTTTCGGTGTTGTCTTGTTTTCAATATCAAGGTATACCGATACCACTTTTTCAACATAACAAAAACTATTCATAACACGACCTATACTTTCAATACCTCAACGTTCACTCTTCCACAATATTACTACCTAATACAACCAAATATGACAAACACACGTCGATTTATCAGGATCACCGAAGTGGGATTTACAATATTGTAATATTAGTTCGTACCCCTGTACGACTTTTGCTTCACACGCGAACTACTAAATGCAAGTGAATTATTGAATTCCGTCTCCTGGGATCGATAGCTAAAATAATTATTTCGAAAAGTTCGTTAACGAAGATGATTTACCCATGGGCAGAGGTAGAAATTAGCCATTTTCAGTTTAACATTGATTACTATAGAGCAAAGACAGTAACATATAACGAAACATGGTTTCTTGCAATTGATCCAGCGTCCCAAGAAGACCTTTCATCTCCATCTTTAACAATGTACTAAAATCGGAAGTGATATAAATTTACTACAACTTCCAGTCTCAGTGTTGATCTACATTCATCAAAAACTATATAAAAAAGATAGTGAGTTTTTCTTTTTTTTTTTAAAGAATCGATTAGTTTTCTAAGAAAAGTTCTCACATTCACTCTTAACATTCTATTCAAACTGAAAATGGCAGAAATCAACCACGTATGATTCTAACGTTGATCACTATAAAGTAAAAACTGTAATAGAGATAAGCGTTTTTTTAATGCGATTAATTAAACATCCCAAGAATATCCTTAGTTGCCATCCTTATCTTTCCACCGAAATCGGAAATGATAGAAGTACATTACAACTTGCAGATTCAATACATATTGCAAAAAAAGGTAAGAACTAGCGAGAAGTAGGTTTTGGAATCCGGTTAGACATCTAAGAATAGTTGTCATCTCTCGTAACCCTTCATTCTAAATGAAATCTTCGAGTTTAGCGGCCCCAGGGTTACGCCGGTTAGGCCAAAGAAGACGGTGATGATGAAATAATGGATGAAATAGTGGGAGGAAACGGGAGAACCCCGAGAAAAACCACACACACGATGTTTGTCCACCACAAACTCCACTTTGCGGGGGTTGGGATGGAACTCGAGTCCCTACGCACCAGAGGTGAACGCTCCACCACTGAGCCACCGCGGCCTCCAAAAAGGCAAAGTTCAATAATAATAATAATAATAATAATAATAATAATAAAACTAAAAATGAAGCTCTCCAAGAAATAATTGATTTTACAAATCTATGGCTTGAATCATTGATCGAAGTTAAGTGAAATTTTAACCTTATACTTGCAGCAGACATTTGTATAGAGGTCAGTTCGTATGATGCACTTCGGCCCCTTCCCTAAGTTTTCTTTCGCATGTGACCCTCGACATCTGCCACCTTAGCAATCTCTATCTAGATAAATTTCAACAGTCCAAACAGTTATACTGGTCATTTTAGAGACACTCGCGGTAGTTTCAATATTAAAACTATTACGTACAGTCGAAAATTCAAAACGAATTTCTTGTATTAATGAACTAGCTCGTATTGTAAAACTAAAATTAATCACTCTCTGTAAATTTACTTAAAAAATGGATTTCTAACAATTCAAATCTTTCTTTACAGGATACAAAGTGAAAATGCTTTAAAATTTTTACAAAAACGAAGATATTTATAAAATAAGTTTTTCTATATGATTATTTTGTATTGTTAAAATTTTGTATACACGACTCCAAAAGTGCATTACCACCTGCAATTCTCGTTTTCCTGCAATAGCAGGCAACCCAAAAAGCTCGGGAGTTGGGTTGGTTCCGAATTCGAAAGGCGTTGGACCAAATCTCAATTTTGTAACAAATATATCAGTGTGGCAGACTGCAAGTAAGGAAATAAAACAAATTGTTAAGAATGACAATTTTATTATCGTGACGGAGTTATATGACATCAAAAGTTACAAAATGATCTTACTTAAGCAGTTCAAAAAAGATGAATGGGAAGAAACAGATATAAGAAAAAATCATTTCTCTCCTTCTTCCGCCCCAAAAAAAGAATTTCATAAAAAAGAAAAAGTTACATAAAGTAAATGTTTAATATAAAAGACCCACCCAAAATTTTGAAAGTTGACACCCGAAAGGCAAGAACAACTGAACCGAAGTGGATAAAATTTTGCATAGATATTTCAGACATAAAATGAGGGAATACAGGCTTCGTATTTTCCTAGAAAAAACGGTAGGGTGGGGCATGGACCCCTCCAAACTTTTGATCACGAGATATCAAAAGTGCTAGTAACACTATGTCAGAACTGTGTAAAGGACACGAAGAATTGTAACGAAACTTTTCTATGGACAACACGAAAAAAATAAAGGAATACGGGTTTTTATTTTCTACGGAAAAACAGTTTTAGGGGTCAAAAGTCCCCACGAAAAATTTTGACATTTGACGCCCGGAAGGTAAGAACAAGTGAACCGAAGTGATTGAAATTTCGCACAGATACTATAGACATAAAATGGGGGAATACAGGTTTCTTATTTTCCTTTAAAAATACGGTTGGGTGGGGCACAGACCCCTCCAAACATTTGATCACGAAATATCAAAAGTACTAGTAAAAATATCTGATGAGTGTAAAGGACATGAAGAATTGCAACGAAATTTTTTGTATGGACAATACGCAAAAAATAAAGGAATACGGTTTTTTATTTTCTGCGGAAAGAAAGTTTTGTGGGGCAAAAGAACCCACACCAATATTTTAAATTTGACGCAAGAAAGGTAAGAAGAAGTGAACCGAAGTGAATGAAATATTGCACAGTTGTTGTAGGCTTAAAATGATGGAATACGGGTTTCGTATTTTCCTGGAGAAAAGGGTTGGGTGGGGCACCGGCCCTTCCAAACATTTGATCACGAAATATCAAAAGTTCTAGTAACAGTTTGTCAGATGTGTGTAAAGAACATGAAGAATTGCAACGAACTTAGTGTATGGATAATATGCAAAAAATATACGAATACTGATATTTTTATTTTCTCCGTAAAAATAGTTTTAGGGTGTAAAAGCCCCCACTCAAAATTTTGAAAGTTGACGCCCGAAAAGCAAACAGAAGTGAACTCAAGTGAATGAAATTCTGCACAGATATTGTAGACGTAAAATGAGGGAATACGGGTTTCGTATTTTCCATGGAGAAAACGGTTGGGTTGGGCACGGACCCCTCCAAATATTTGATCGCGAAATATCAAGAGTGCTAGTAACATATGTCAGATGTATGTAAAGGCCACGAAGAATTCCAAAGAAACTGTTTGTATGGACAATACGCAAAAAATAAAGGAATACGTTTTTTTAATCTTCTGCGGAAAGACAGCTTTAGGGGGCAAAAGAGGCCATCCCAAGCTTTTGAAAGTTGATGCCCGAAAGGCAAGAAGTGAGCCGAAGTGAACTAATTGTGCACAGATATTGTACAGATAAAATGATGGAATACGGGTTTCGTATTTTCCTGGGGACAACGGTTGCGTTGGGCGCCGACCTCTCCAAACTTTTGATCACAAAATATCAAAAGTGCTAGTAACAGTATGTAAGATGTCTGTAAAGGACATGAAGGATTGCAACATAACTTTGTGTATGGACAATACACAAAAAATAAAGGAATAAGTGTTTTTATGTTCTGCGGGAAAACGGTTTTAGGGGGCAAGAGTCCCACCCAAAATTTTGAAAGTTGACGCCGGAAAGACGAGAAGAAGTGAACCGAAGTGAATGAAATTCTGCACAGATACTCTAGACATAAAATGAGAATACGGGTTTCGTATTTTAATGAAGAAAACGGTTGAGTGGGGAACAGACCCCTCTAAACCTTTGATCATGAAATATCAAACATGCTAATAACAGTAAGTCAGATGTATGTAAAGCACATGAACAATTGCTACGAAACTTTTGGTATGGACAATACGCAAAAAATAAGGGAATACGGGTTGTTTATGTTCTGCGGGAAAACGGTTTTAGGGGGCAAAAGTACCCACAAAAAATTTTGAAAGTTGACGCCCGAAAGGTAAGAACTGAATCGAAGTCAATGAAATTTTGCACAGATATTGTAGACATAGAGGGAATACGGGTTTCGCATTTTCCTGGAAAAAACGGTTTGATAGGGCACGCACCCCTCTAAAACTTTAATCACGAAATATCAAACATGCTAGGAACAGTAAGTCAGATGTATGTAAAGGACATGAACAATTGCTACGAAACTTTTTGTATGGAAAATACGCAAAAAATAAAAGAATATGTGTTTTTTATGTTCTGCGGGAAAACGTTTTAGGGGTCGAGAGCCCCACCCAAAATTTTGAAAGTTGACGGCCGAAAGACGAGAAAGAATGCACCGAAGTGAGTTAAATTGTGTGCAGATATTGCAGACGTAAAATCAGGATATGGGTTTCGTATTTTAATGGAGGAGACGATTGGGTGGGCAGGGACCCCTCCAAACATTTGATGACGAAAAATCAAAAGTGCTAATAACAGTATGTCAGATGTGTGTAAAGGCCATGAAGAATTGGAACGAACATTTTGTATGGACAATACGCAAAAATAAAGAAATACGGTTTATTTATTTTCTGCGGAGAGACGGTTTTAGGGGGGTAAAATAACCCACCCCAAAATTTAAGTTGACTCCCGAAAGGTACATCTTGTCTCAAAGGTCGAAGGCGTTCTTTATTGCTGTTTTGAGAAAAAAAAATTCTAAGTCCAACTTTGGGTATGTTCGGGAAAAAGTAAACCAGGTTCGAACCTCGAAGCCAACCTTTGCAATCGGGAATAACTTTGCAGATGTGTTTTCCTTCTTTTAAATATAATAAGACTTGTTACTAATTGTATGAAAAAAGCAACATTGATTGAAATACTTAATGATACAATATTTCGAAACTGTATTAATGTCAGCACATGCTTTTTTTATTTAGCTCTCCATACGTTAACTTTAGATACATAAACAAATCTTTCCATATGTGAAAGAATGCTGAAAATTAAGACATAGAACTTAATTCTCGCCTGAGTACTAAAGTCAAAATAGAACAAAAGCAGCGTTTGCAGTAGATATGAACCAGAGCTCTGCACGGGCCGGGCGTGCCCGGTTCAGCCCAGAATGTGCCTGGACCGACCCAACCCGGCCCTGCCCGTTTCAAGTAATATCAAACTGGACCGGGCCTAACCGGACCGGCACATTCCGGGCCGAACCGGGCTGGACACAAATGCTATGGGCCCGAACCGGGAGCATGTATTTCCGGGCCGAGCCCCGCCGGCCTGGCTCGGCCCGGGCACTGAAAGGCGGATTGGAAATTAATGTCATTTTTTTCTTAAATGTCCTCCACTACCCCTGCCTTTCCCGTGATTGTACGGTCTTACTGCCAGTTTATGTTAATCGAAATGTGTTTGGGGAACTGACTCTTTATTCAAGACCGCAAAATACTGTAATATTACTAATATTACTACTTCTACTATTACTACTTCTTCTATTATTAGTACTACGACCACAGCTAGATACTACTATAACTGCTACGATTTCGCGTCAGGGTTGACATGTCTGATGGTACAGAATTTACCTTCTAAGTAGAGAGAAAAAACAGAGAAACGCTAGCTATTATGGCCGGTCTGCATATAATGTGAAGCGATCCTTGATCTCTTAGGGACAACGGTGGCTCAGTAGATAAAGCACTCACATCTGGTGCTAGAGGTCGTCGGATCAATCCCTGCTCATGTTATGTGAGTTTTGTGGTGGACAAACATCGTGTACGTGGGAGTTTTCGGGGTGGTCCCGTTTCCTCCCACTGTTTTCATTCCACCAGTTCACCCCGTTATCATCCATACGGCCTGAGCCGTAGTTACCTAAAGAACGTATGATAAAATCAAGTACTTGACCTACTAAATAAATTTGGTATGCTACCATTAGCCCACGGAGGCCGAAATCGTGAACTGACGTGTTCATAAGATCAGTGCAATTTCTAGTAATGTTCAATTAGCAAGGCAAATAGCAAATGGTGTTACATGTTCCTGTATTGTTTATAGTTTGGTACTACAAATATAACAAAATATAATGATAAATCACTAACACGCCAGGGTCTATTAGGTGTTCCTGGAACGGTGGATCAGTGGTTGAGCGTTCACTCTGGTGCATGGGGTCCCTGGTTCGATCCCATCTCGCGCCAAGTGAACTTTGTGGTGGATAAACACCGTGTGTGGGTGTTTTCTCGACGTTCTCCCGTTTCCTCCTCCTACTTTATTAATGCCATCATTTCATTTATTTCTCATCATCACCGTCTCCTTTAGCCTAGCCGGCATAAGTGTGGGACGTAAAACTCGAAGATTTCATTTTCATTGTTTTGTTTTCGTATTACTAGTAATAGCTGTAGTGGTGTTCGCTGTCGTATTGGTATAGTAATGAGTAGTAGTAGTAGTATTGGTAGTAGTAATATTTGTAGGAGTGACAGCCATAGTGGAATTAGCACTATCAATCGTAATCGTAATAGTAATAGTAGTATTAGCAGTAGCAGTTGTGGTATTAGTATTATATACAGTGTAGCACTCGTAACCCACTAATGAGTGTAGTACAAGACTTTTACGTCCATGAGCTGTATTATTGTATAATAAACATGGCTGGACAGAGCAAGTACAGATAACAAATAGACAGATAGAATAGGAATATAGAAAGTAAACCTTGGGTAACATTTCAAACGATTTTCCCATTCAAGAAGGACAAAAGGACATCAACGATATGACGACACATATCTCATTTTCCATTGGGCCAGGCCGGGTCGAGCCTGGCACAGAATACAGGTCCATCCGGGGCGGGTGGGCTGGGCCTTCTTTGGGCCTGGATTTGCAGAACTCTGATATGAATGTCATAATTATCTAGAGAGCCGAATACATCGCTAGAAGCACGTTTCAAAGAGTGCGTGCGTTGGCTCAGTGGATGCCGGTGGCTGTAGCCGAGCGGTCTGAGGCGTTAGGCTGACAATCGATAGGTGAAACCCATTGGGGGTTCGAATCCGTTTGAAGATCAAGGGTGGAATTGTAACTGTCCTCGCTGTATCTGTGTTCGTGTCCCTGTCGAGTCTAGTAGTCCTGAAAGTGGTGAAAGTAGAAAATAACTCAGGAAGTTTCTATTTTTAAAAAAGGTAGCAAGCCGTTGGATTCCAAATTGTAAGGTTATGAGTTCGATTCTCATCTGGGTATTTCTTTTTTTGAAATTCTATTTTCTGCAATGCATGAAAAATTATATAAAATAATTACATTAAAATACATCAGTTGTATATATATATATATATATATATATATATATATATATATATATATATATATATATATATAACAATCATTGCATAACATAGTAATTATTATGGTAAATATATAACATCTGATATAAGTGTTCACAGTAGGTCGGTATTATATATGAGAATGTAAAATACAAATTAAGAAAATAATACCATAGAAAGAAATAGGTTATAGTGTATTTGTTTGCAGCTGTTTGTCATATATAGGTTACTTCTCAACATTCATATTACAGCATGACATTTATGATCTTGAAAAATTACCCGAAGTATAAAAAGATGGTAAAAACAGAGAATCCAAAGTCGGAAAGTTCGCAAGAAATTCATGAGCACCAAAGGTCACGTGGGCAGACTGGAATTGTCCTTATGAAGCATGCCAGAGCAGAGAGTCTTTACACAGATTTTCAATTCAATACATGATATATGCTTTTGCAATGTTGAGGTGGTGATACCCTGGGTCGCCCCCCTCTCTCTCACTCTTTCTCTCTCTCTCTCGCTCGCTCACTCGGCATATATATATATATATATATGATGTGGATGTATGTGTGTGTGCGTCAACATAATTCTGATCTGTCTAAAGCAATTTTAACCATACTTCTTACAATATGGAAAAGAGTACTGTCGGGATACATATCAAAAATGTTAGAAAAGAATCGATATTAGTATCGAATCCATAGTTCGTGGTCACTTAGGTAAATAGTTGTACTTTCAATCCAAGTCCAATTAAGCTCCCATTAGCACTCAGAGTGGTCACGTAGCGACATAAAAATATCGAAATCAACCGATATTACATTCGAATCCTAATTTTTCAGCGCCGCTAACTGTGCCGCATTTCCTATTAGTCCAAATAGGCTCGTGCCTAGAGAGCAACATCTTTGAAGAGCGAAATGTTTAAAAATTAAATAATATTTTCATTTTTTCGTATGAAAAAGTTAAAAAATTAAGAGAAAATATACTATTTCATAAACAATCTTCTTTCACTATTCTAATATGTTTAATCAAAGCGTAAGAAATCTAAAAATAATTCAGAACATATTTCTCACTAATTTTTTGTTACGTAGTTGTAGCTGTAGAATTTAATGAGTGGTATTTAACTGTAATGAATTCACTAATTAGGCACTAATTGTTTTATTTTGAAGTTAGGGATCAAGGGTCGGAGAAATATGTAGTAATTGGGGGCAGCAAGGGCAAAAGTAGGGACGCAGAGGTTCTAAATGCAGCACTGGTAGCTAATTTAATTGGTAGGAATTTTAATGCCATTTAAGACCAAATTTAGTCCTAGTGGTGGCAGCATCCGTTTGCTCTCCTAGGAGGAATGAAAGGAGCTGACATCAAAATTATAAAGAAGACCGATATTAGTGTCAAATCCATAATTTTGAGCGTCGCTTAGATAAAGAGTTGCAATCCAGATGTCATGTAAGTTATGCTCCCATTAGCACCCTGAAGGAGTGTGTGAAAAATGACATGTAGAAGTAATTGAAAATGACCAATGTTAGTGTCGAATCCATATCTTTCGGGGTCCCTAAGTTCATTGGGAACAATTCTGATTACCTTTAAGTTCATCTTCCAGTAGGGGTAAGGTTCCCTTGTACATATAATAATGAGAGTCGAAGGGAGTAACATATCCAATGATTCAAAACGACTGTTATTAGTGTAGAGTCCAAGGTTTCGTTATAACAGAGATCAATAGCAAAACTTCTGAACGAACATGTCAGCTGGATTTTGAATTTACAGGGGCAGCATAGAATCCATTGCTCGCACAGCTCTAAGTATTTTAATCTTTCTGTATAAATGAATATTCCAACCTAACTGCGGAATGTCTGGGACAACCTTTACCAAATTTTGGGACATATTACTTTCAATCTAAGAAGAAAATATTGTAGTAGTATGGCATTTTGGAAGTGGGAGGTGTGACATGTAAAATTAATGTAAAACGACTGATCATAGTGTTTCATCCATAATTTTCTCGATCGTTGACATGGATACAATGGAGTTTACAACCAAAGTCCTTCCCATTTTCACAGGATGATGGCCTGGGAGAGCTAAAAGTAAAATCTAAAAAAAATACTGACATATTTGTGGAATTCATATTTTTCGGGGTTGAGAAAGCGATTCTAATAACTTTGGAAGGTAGTTTGTACCCACTTCAAGATGTTTCTTTTAATCGTATCAATTTCTCACCGTGAGAAGAAATGACCATTTCAACTATTATATTAAGCCAACCTTCGCAATCGATGACAAAATTGTGTGGATGTATGTTTCATCTTTTAAATGAAATAAGACATGTTAAAATCAAAGATGGACTGGGTCAATGGGTCGGTGGGTAAGTGGGTGAAATGGGTCAAGATTTGTGAGTGGGTCAGTGGATCGTGGGTCAAAAGGACGTGACCTACTGCAAAACGCCACTGACTGTGACTCACACTGACCCACCGACCCATTCTGTTCAGTAGATTGTAGACAGCATCTTCTGAACATTGGTGAGCTTGTCTACGTTTTACTTTCAAGATCTCCATTTTTCTTGTTTCTAATGAAAATGTTCAGGTACTCTTGGATTTTGATATTTGCAATTTAAGAGTGGCAATAGCAATATGTGGTCGATTTTGAGATGCATCCTGTGAGCTTTTAGAGGAGCTAACTACTGGAAAAACATATTTTTGAATCACCTGAATATATGAATTATTATATCAAAAATTGAAAGTAACTATGTCTGCGTGATCATCACGGTCAAATTGCAAAGTCAAATGAAATGACGTTTGGTATGTAATCAGGCCCCAATCCCAACTGGGAAGTTATCATACGCGTATCACTTTCATTATAATATATATCCTTAGGGGGGAGTAGGTGTCCGAATTTTTGCGAAAAATTGAGTATCTCACAAGCCGTTCGTGTTAGCTGAAATTCAGTATAACTCTTTATTAAAAATAAACAGAACGTGTCCTGGCATTTTTTAAAATTTTCTTTTATGAGCGGGGGGCATTTTCTATATATGGAAAATTGGTAGTGGGTTGGTTTGTAAAAATAATCGAAAACGACTGATATTAGTTGAGAAACAAATTAAGAAATGAAAACTACAGTTCTTCGCATTTTATACCCACTGCTTTCTATTATGATAATTGCTGAAGCTGGTTTTTAATATATGGAACGTTCAGAGCATAAGGCAATCAAGCCATAAAGTTATGAGAAAAATGTCCATAAAATCTGCATTCCAAGCTTAATTACAAGAGCCTTTTTAAATTAATACGGCATGCTTAATTATATGGAAAACTAGTTTTATATTTTATGTTGATTTACTTGATCTTGATTTGAGACTTTCAAATTTCATCCTTTTTTCTACCGAAATGTATCTGTAAGCCAACAAAGAAATAATTATATATGATTAATTTAAATTAATCTTAATTCGGAAGATGAGAAACATTTTACCAATGTATATCGTAAACGTCAGATCCACCGGTGTTGTAACAGAGCGATGCTTGAGTGATTGACGGTAGGAATTCAAACTTCGATAAGTGTTAATTTCACAGTCTTGTTTCATTACAAGTGTAACCTCTTTAGTGAAAGGAGAGGAGGACATGGATCATGGTTCAGAGTTAATGACGATGGGTTTTGGTGGGTCGGAGTTGGTCACAATAGTTCAGAGTGGTTCATCGTTGGTGGTGGGTCAGAGTGGGTCAATGGGTTATTTGGGTGATGAATGATGGTGGATCATTGCGAGTCGTGGATCAAATTTTCATTGACCCACACCATCTCTCGTTAAAATTGTACTCAAGAGAAGAGGCACCGAATTATGCTCAAATTTTGCACATAGATAGTACCCCACCAGAAAGCAGTACGTCTGAAACAGTTCACGGTACCACCTCCTAGAACCCGAGATATAGGTGTTTGTCTGTTTGGCTAATAAGACCGCAATGATTTATCCTACCGCAAGCAAGCTTTTTATCATTGTTTCCCTGAGGAAGTCAGAATTACACGTGGCTAGTAATCGTAACGTTGATTGTTCGCGCCCATCCCGGGGTATTTGTTTTAGTGTTTTTTCTGATTCACCTAAATATAAGAGATGGAATATAGAATAAATATAAATATAAGAGCACGCATATAGGAGATTTAACTTATTTTGGCGATGTAGATTTGTCGTTCGTTGACGTTCCGTCGTGTCTCTGCCGCTGGTGTTATAATTTTCAAAACTGAAGTGGAGCAATCGCAGATCGTCGCTGCGGGGCCGTCAATTTTTGACGAGAGATCGTTAGTTGTCCATCGGTAATCCACCGACGCTTACGACATGGTCCGTTGGCACCCCTAAAAATCTCATACGGTGAAACAGATATGAAAATCGGAAAACACGTATTTAGTATTTTCAAAGGTACCCCGTGTCGAAGTAAAAACATATGCCAGAGGACCCCCAGATGGTCCCAGGATGGGTCCAACTTAAAATTTGAACATGGCAAGGGGAATTTAGTAAATCATTTGAAAGTTTTGCTAGAAGAAGGAATATTTTAAGAGTCTCGAGTCTCTATGCTAAACTTGAGCAAAATAGCGAGTCTTCAACATGGTAATAAATTCATTGAAAATTCCGTGGCCAACTCTAGAAATGTGAAACTTTTAAACCGATATCAGAAGATGTAAACACTTGTCTTATCATTGCAAAGTATAATGCACCAAAGTAGAACAAAAAGTATAATGTACCAACGTTCCTTCCATTTCTGTATTCTACCATTAATTTCATAATTCACAATCACCTTGTCCTTTAGACTAAAGACACAACCATGGAACGTAGAATTTAATATTAATGATGTAATAAACCCACAATGGGGCACTTCTTGTTTTACCTTGGTGCATTATACTTTTGAAATGGTAATACAAGTGTTTACCTCTTCTGATATCAGTTTCACAGTTTCACATTTCTAGAGGTGGTCACGGAGTTTTTAATTAAGGATTTATTACCATCTCGAACGCTCGCTATTTTGCACAAGTTTAGCATAAAGACTCGAGTCTATTACCATCTCTTTTAATTTTGGCAATACTTTTAAATGATTTGCCATCTTCAAATTTTGAGTTGCACCCCTACTGGGGACCTTGGCGCAATTCTTTTACCTCGCTACGGGGTACCTTTGAAATTATAAAATACGTGTTTTCCAGTTTTAACGTCTCTTTCATCGTTTCAGACTTTTAGGAGTTCCAACGGGCTTCATGGATACCATGCTTCTTTATTCTCTTAGTTTTCAGATAGAAGCCCCCATGCTGTAAGCGTCAGTGGACCACCGATACGCAACTGACGACCTTTCGCTAAAAGTTGGTGATCCCGCAGCTACGATCCGTGGTGCCCCACTTTTGTTTTGAAAATTATACCACTAGCGGCAGAGACTCGACGAAACGCCAACGAACCACAAAATTACTACCCCAAAATATGTTAAATCGTCTATATACCTGATTCGTTTATATTCAGCTGAGTGTAAAAAATGGGGATGGCCAGAACCGGTTCTGAGTCTAACCGGTTTCCGGGTCTAAACGGATCCGGTTCTGGAACCGGGTTTTCGGATCCAGGTCTGGAATCGGTTCTGAAAACCGGATCTGCGAGAAGCGGTTCCTCGCGGAATCGGTTCCGCCGGAACCGGAACTTTGTGACCATCCCTAGTAAGAACACTAGAAAATAAAGCAAGTACCCCGAGTTGGGCGCGAACCTTGAACCTTAAGTTTACTAGCCGCTTATTTTTCTGACTTTGTCACGGAAAGGATGAAGAAAATCTCGCTTGTAGAAGAATAAATTTTTGAGGTCTTCATTTAGTCAATCAAACAAATCCCTCTATGTTGAGTTCTGTGAGATGGTACTGTGAACCGTTTCGAGATTTATTTCTTTGTAGTGGGGTACTATCTATGTGCAAAATTTGAGAAAGTCGCCGAGAGCACCTTCGGAGCCTCTCCTCTTTAGAACAATGTTAACCAGAGATGGCGTGGGTCAATGAAACCTTGATCCACAACATACTGGCCCACCACATATCGTGACCCACGACCCACCGTCACCCACAATGACTCACCACCCAACGTAACCCATTCACCCAACATAACCCACTCTGACCCACCACCAACTATAAACAACTCTGAACCATTGTGACCAACTCAGACCCACTAAAATACATAGTCATAAATTAACTTTGATCAGTGATCAACGCCATCCTTTCTACTGACTAAAGAAGTTATATTTGTAATAAACCAATTTTGTCAGTAGTTAGCTTCTCTAAAAACTCACAGTCTGCATCTCAAAAGCCAAGTAGTAAGTGCCAAATCCAACCGTGTTACAATTGCAAATATCAAAATCCAACTGTGTTACCTCATTTTATGTCTACAATATCTGTGCACAATTTTATTCACTTCCGTTCACTTCCTCTGGCCTTTCGGACCTCAACAATCAAAATTTTGGATGGGGGTTTTGGCCCCTAAAACCGTTTTTCCGCAGAAAATTAACGAATACGTTTTTCCGTATTCGTTTATTTTTTGCGTATTGTCCCTAAAGAATGTGTTGTTCCAATGTTTCATGTCCTTCAATTTCTTCTGACATACTGTTATTAGCACTTTCCTCGCTTCACCGAAGCAAAAATGATTCTTTGAACGTCATTGAAGGTGTTCAAGATCTGGTTGTCTCATTCAAATCTCAACTAAAAAAGCTAACTCATTATTTGTTTTCGGAATTTAATAAGCTAACAATGCTTTACCTTACTGTTCCTATGACTTCAGTGACAGCAGAAAGATTATTTTCGATTCTATCAAGAATGAAATCTTATCTTTGGAGTACCATTTCCCAACATAGATTAACTACTTGATGATTCTTCATTCCTACAAAGATCTTCTCGAAGAAGTTATGAAATAACCCAGTACCATTGCCAAGTAGCTCATATTAGTTGATGTGATTTTGAGTTTAACGTCCTTTCAGCAGCGAGGCTATATGAGACGGGACTTACTGATTCATCGTGAAATCCGAACCACTTGAGCTCTCGCCGGGGTCTCTCACGCCAAAGGCGCGTATTCTAACCACTTAGTCACGAAGCTCGGAGCTCATAATAGTAAAGAAGAAAGCACATTATGGGAATTTCAGTGCACACAACTACGTACGACGACTGTTAAATGAATATTTGTTATCTTGAATATATTGTGACAATCGTCAATCTTATTTGATGTCATTTATTAAAAATAGCATTATCATTTCTGTAACTCACTACAGTATACAAGTTAAATTTCACACAGTATGCAAAAGAGGGGAAGGGATTACAACGTACAGTCACGAAAGAAATAAGTCAGGCGGGCAAGAGGGGAAAATATTCCCAACCCTGTTCACGTGAGTTAACTTCTCCGAGAGACTTGCTGCTTTCACGTGAGGTCTGTAAGCAGCTATCCCAAAACAAATCCAGTATCTGCTGAAAAGCAATGTTCTTTTCGATAATAAGTTTAATGCTTTTAGACAGATAAGGAAAACAAAACAAATAATTCATTCATAGTAGTTTACAAGTGCCAGATTACCTATTATAATTAATTTAGATATCTAAATACTCATGATCTACTCACAGGTAATTGAAATGTGAACAATGAAAAGTGATTTCGGAAATTCAAGATTGCATTATTGGTCTAATACTTTGAAATGAAATGGGAATTTTAACATCGCACAATTATATCCTGGAGGCTAAAGGAAACAGATGATAAGTGAACTAAATAATTAATGAAAGGAACTGAGGAATGAAGTGGAAGGCAATAAAGAACTCTTAGAAACAAATTGACACAAAGCTGTTCAACATAAACTTACATAGTATAGACTGGAATCGAGCCTATGACCTTGAAACCAAAAGTGAGCGCTCTATCATTGAGCCACCATACTCTCATTGTGACGGAAAGGCGCTCCCGGTTCCGACGTCGATTGGTTGGGTGGAGGATTGATTTGGAGTTTACTATTCTATTCAGAGCGAGGTAATTGAAGACGTGGACCTATATCTTAACGTGGAATCTGAACCACATAATCTCCCACCAGGAATCGATGCCGGGTCTCCCGTGCCGAAAATAAGCACTGTAACTATTACGAGGAAATTCCCCATGGTCCAGTGGTGATATTCATCCGGATCGCTAGAACCGGTTGTTAAAATATTTTCAGTTCGCAGAACCGTTTGTTAAACCCAGACAACAATAAATGTTACCCAGTTACACCCAGAAACAGTACATTTTTCTTTAACTATCTTTGTTTTTAGAACCTCTTACAGCTACAGGGTTAAACATATTATCTCTCAGAACAAGGTATAAGCGTTTATTTCTTAATCTCAAATGCTCAGATATCAAGAATGAAAACTGCGATTACATCAGTATAGTTGTGTGGGTTATTTATATTCGAAACGTATACATACCGGTACCATTATCAACAACGACGTAAGCTTCGTGATTTTTGCTACTGTTGTTCACGAAGGGGGGCTCTCTCGTCTCGTGAAGTATCATGGAAATTCAATTTCGTTTTCAAAAAGGTTTAATGATTTCTATTGGACGATGTGGTCTTGTGACTTTTCCACAGCAACATTACTTTGTGCGCACAATAACACACACATCAGTAAATAGCATGTGTATCAGTTTTCAGTATTATAGCGTGTCGTTTACTCGTCATACATTGCAATCAAATGTAGCATCTCTACTATCGTATAAGTTGTGTTTTAAATATCCTAATCATCTATTGCGTAATTGCTGCTCGTGAAATTTTCACCAATATTGTTTCACGCGTTTAACTTAACAGGTTTCATTATTTCTCTTTGTTAAGGGGGAAGTTTGGATCACAAATTCTTTATAAATGAGATTAAGAGATTAAGAAAGAATCGTCCTTAGTCTTGAAGGAAGTAGTAAAACAAAACCCTTAGGTAACAGGAAAGAGATCCTTAGGTAACAGGAATAAGAAAGACTTTGAAGTTGAATATTATGCTGCCCACACCAAACGAAAAATTTTATTTTCAGATGGACAATGATCCAGACATCTTCGTCTTCCATTAAATAATCAAGAATCAGATCTCATGTAAAACGCTCCAAGAAGACTGTTGATTGAAAATGCTGAGAAATAAGAGGTTTCATTCATTATGTGTATGGGGACAGTTGGTCGTAAAGGTGTAACAGCTTTTTCAGTCCAGCCATTCTGAGTGAGGATTTTCTTCGGTTTGCCTCATTCATACCAGACAAATGCCGGTATGGCACCTAACATACAGGTCCCAGTTCACCTCCTTCCTTTTCCATTCCTGTCTTCCTTCGTCACTAATTGATTCCATGCCTCCTCGAATGAATGCGGTGATAGATAATAATGGTTCGTGGACACACTATTAGGTTTAAAATTATAAGATTTTTATGTTTATTGAAGACTGTTTTGTTCAAGACTAATATTAGTTTGAAGTATTCACGAGCAGAAGGGAAAAAATAGTTCTAAGCATTTGGAATTGCAAAGACAGACTGAAATATTTTATCTTGTTCTTTTTGTTTAATAAGTTAAATTAATTTTTTTTCTTTTTTGGTTGGAATTAACAATTCTTTTTATTCCATCATTTTTCTATTGGAGTTATGAAAACATTCTGAACAATTTTGAAACACACAAGGCCAAGGCGAAGTTAAGTATAATATCTTATTTTGTTATTTGTGTGAAATATATTTTTTTCTTTTTTTCTTTCTATATACCAGGGGTAATAGTGGATCTGAAAAGGTCTCCGTGCCTATCTTTGCCATTGTAAATTTTTAGAAAGTGGAAGGATCCAACATATATTTTCTGGAAGTGAAGGGGCGACGTCCACCAACGTTCCCCCTAAGTTTTACTCCTACTAAATATATGAGAATTAACATTTCCCTTTATTCTTATTACGGAAATAACAAAATGGATATTCAGAACAGTTTTGGTTTTCAAACACTTAATGCTAAGAAGCAAGCATATCTCCATGAAATAAGCATATCGTTTCATTTCTTTCTTTCTTGACTCTGTCTATCTAGTCGATCGCCCGAAGGCAAAACATCGCACAGCAAACAAGCTGATTCGACAAGTGCCAACGACAGAATGAAAGTCTTGATTTTAGTACGTACTGAAGCTGCCTTCCAAGCAAAATGCCCGCAGGCGTGGCTCTGTGCCTTGTAACATTGTGTTTAAAAAAAAGCAGGCACAAGGACTTTTTTTATTATACAGAAGGTTGTTGTTTGAAGCCTCTTTATTCCTTATAAGAACTATATATCCAGATTCACGGAAGCCCACAGGATAGAAAGTTGAAAAATATCTTTATCATTCAGATCCTTTATTATTATTATTATTATTATTAGTAGTAGTAGTAGTAGTAGTATCACATAATATGTTTTCGTTAGTCCTCACAGCAATTAATACTTAGCAGCAGGGGTAAAAGTGCTTGGGAACGCGGGGGGACGGCATCCCCCATCTCCAAAAAAAGTGTATGGCGTCCCCCCAGTTCCTAAGAAATTACAATGGGCAAAGATAGGCATGGAGGACAGCGTGACGTCATGCCGCTACCTACCGTCCCCCTACCCTTTCAGATTCACTTTATCCCTGCTTAGCAGGAAATCGATAGCAGAGTTTGTAGGACGTAGGATGGTCCTTAATTTTTGATTTCCGAATTTCTTTGGACGAGCCCCCTAAAATGGTTCCATGTGGGACTAAATTAAGCCAGGAGAAAAGTTAGCTCCAGTGAATAATATTAAATGGTGCCTCAAGCGACCTAAAGTTTTGAATCTGATTACTATACATAGCACATGGGGAAAATCTGGAATAAACTCTTGTAATTTAGAAACCTTTAAGGGAATGCGAAAATTCCCTGGATAATGGGACTAGAAAAAGATACACACCTAATTTTGTATAGTATTGGCATTGCGGCTGTCTTGAAGTCCGCCATCTTGGATTCAGATCAAAATTTTTAAATTGGAAGAGGGTCATGTGATATATCGTCTTGAGGTAGCGTTTTACCAGAAACAGAAATCTGGCAGTATTGTAAAGATAGCTTTAGTCGTGTAAGAATTATTATCTATGAAATGATTTCGGGAATGAAACTCTTGTTTAACCCCCCCCCCCCAAATGTTATTTTAGTTCAAATGTCAGGGTTAAAATTTGAATATTTCAATTTTCTAGTTAGTTTTAATGGAAAAATGCAAGCTGCGGATACAACCATATTATATGTCGAAAAGGAATTTATTTAATTGGTAGTGCCAATGAACAGATTTTGGGAAGTAAATTACCATCAAACAAGCAAGTGTTGAGTGTCTTTTTCTACAACTTGAGAACGGTAAATCTGACAGTGAGGGAAAGTGCACGATTAGCTGTTAAAGAAACGGAGGTATTTTGGCAAAAGGCAAAGATCTCGGTAAAGGATGCCCAACGCAGTGTTGACAAACTTATTATATTGTATGAGAAATGGTGAGCATTACAGAAGAACAATGAAACGTCGAGTGAAGTGCAAAGGTAAAAAGAAGTAGTCTTCTCAAATATCTTGCCTGATTTATTTGATATAGCACACACTAATGCTATAGGTATAATTGAAATCAAAAAAGATAGAGAGTTTCTTTTGTCTCAAAGACAGAAGGGACGAGGTCAACTGTTATTGCATTCTGCTAAAGCAGAAGCTCCAAAAAAATCTTCTATACCTTCCTTGTAGACACCACATTTATGAATTAGTTTTAAAATGTGTATTTGATAAGTGTTGTGTTTGGTTTGCAGCTGGACAGGACGTTCCTCTATTTAAGCGTTTCTCAGAACAAGTGGTCTAAAATAAGTTGCACTAACTTTCTTCCAGGAATTGATGATTATGATGTAAGTTCGACTGCTTACACTTTGGTTCGAAACAGACGTTATGATCCAAGAATTGATAAGAATCTTACTGATTTTGTAATATAGCATCAATCCGGATATTGTTATCTTGTAGGTTGCAGCAAATACTGATTTCTGTACAATGCATTAATTTCAATCATCTAATTATAATAGTGCAAAAATTTGAAAATCAATCAATGGTGCAAAATAATACTAGCTCGAAACCAAACTAGTAATAACCGAAACCAAGCCAATAATATTCCAATCCGAAATATCAATGTGCGTGAAAAGTGTAGTCCTAATGTAAGAAGTAATGATAGATTCAATTATTCCGGTAATAGAACCGAACCCAATTCCAGAAAAAACAGAAATGGTAATCGCACAGCATTTAATCAGGCAAACAGTATATCTAATTTTTCTCGAAATTGATAACTTCATGGCTGGCAGAAATTCTCAAAATATAAACCAAAGAACTTTAGAAATTCATAATATACAGAACGGTACTCAAGATAAGAAGTACGGTAATGCCATTCAATGTAACTTAATCGTTTGCTAATGTAGCCTAAGCTAAAGTTTTGGGAACAGGTCAAAACTCTCAAAGCCATAACCCCCACACTCAAGAAATGCCAAAACGCCCACACAATAGGTCATAACTCCCACACAAACGGACAAACCTCTCAAATGCACGAACGGTCATAACTCCCACATCCAAAACCCCCACACTGGTAGTCGGTCATAACCTCCAACGGTCAAAACTCCCACACAAATGGACAAAACTCCCATATATAGCAACGGTCATAATCCCCATATAAATGGACAAACCCCCACACAAATGGACAAAACTCCCACATGTAGAAATTGTCACAACTGCCACTTAAATGGACAAAAACCCCACACAATCGGGCAAATCTTCCACACTCTGAAATGATCCTGGTTGCATGTCTTGCCCTTGTACTTTTAATAACATTTTTTATTCCACTTAAACTGATGTTGGAACTATTTTTCTTGCACTGTTTTCTAACGAAAGAAATACTAAAGTTGGCGTCATAAAGAGCCGCAACAAAGACGTGCAATCACGATCATTTCAGAGTGAGGGGTAATTGTCCGATTGTGTGGGGTTTTTGTCCATTTGTGTAGCAGTTTTAACCATTTCTGCATGTGGGAGATTTCACCATTTGTGTGGGGGTTTTGTCTATTTATGTGGGGATTATGACCGTTGCTATGTGTGGCTGTTTTGTCCATTTGTGTGGGAGTTATGACCGATTGTGTGGGCGTTTTGACAATTCTTGAGTGTTGGAGTTTTGGCTGTGGGGATTTTGATCATTCGTGCGTTTGGGAGATTTGTCCAATTCTGTGGGAGTTATGACCGATCGTGTGGGCGTTTTGACATTTCTTGAGTGTGGGGGTTTTGACCTAGACCCAAAGTTTTGCGTCCGTCAAAAACATATTCCATTAATTCTTTTTTAGTTTCACTTTGAATATAGTTATGATTTAATTTGTAATTCGTACTTTGTAAGGAACAATATTTCCGATGGAAGAAATGAAGTTTTAAATTTTGATATCAAACTTGTAGAAACAGGACGCCACAGAAATTCTACAGGGAATTTTTAGGACTGGGCATCATATTCTTGGGTGGTATACCTCCTCGAGGCGTTTTCTTTCGTTTGCCTGGAACAACTCATCATGCAGGGTGGAAGGAAAAAGCAATCTACTGTTTAAAAACATTTCTCTTTCGCTAACAATTTCGTTTAACGAAGCAAATAGAAACGGACCTTCGGAGAGTATGCATTTTTCTGATACCACTATATGTGCAAGCTTGGTTTAAATGTAATTGAGCATCCCATTCACCATTACAAGACCTGCAACTTTTGAAAAGTTTGCACAGTTATAGACAAATAGATGCTGAATTCACTCTCTAAATTTTCTCGCCGTCTCTGGTACTTGGCGAAGGAACACGTAGTTTTTTATATGTACTTAGCATTATGAAAAAAATGATTGAAAAATGAAAACTGTAAGGGGAAACCGTGAAACAGCAAAGAGGTTTGATTCAATAGATGATACGATAAAAATTCTTGTGAAAAGAGAAATCAGTCATTTTGTTAAAATAAACACAAATTTTCCTCGAGAGATTTAAAATACCTAAAGGGTTTCTTGAGTGTGATAAGATTTCATGGTCAAATAATAATGACTATTAAATTCATTCACGTAACAAACGATGCAACAGAAAGAGAAGTGAAACTAATAGAAGATTACAACAACGTTCTTACGAAAAATGAGGAACAGAAACAGTTTCTTTTGCGGATAGTGAAGGTCCACAGATAATCTTTTCTTAGATGTGTCCGAAGTGAACTGTGTAGCAAATAAGATTGAAAACTTCTTCCAAGTTATAATTTTTCTCTTTCCTCATAATGGACTATGAGTCATCATGATGAAAACTTATTTTTAGTTCATAGCGAAACAAAGATTTAGGTTTTTCTAGCAGTTTGTTTCACTTTATGTAAAAAAAATTCAAAATTCTTACAAATATGTTGCCTATAACTACAATAAGAAGCATTTCGTTTTTCATGTGTAATGACTCTTACATGATTATAAGTATCTTGAAAATAATGCCAGATTTGTGCTTCTGGTAAAACGCTACCTCAAAAAGATATGTCCTGTGACCCTCTTCCTGTCTAAAACTTTTTACCTGAATTCAAGATGGACGCCATGATAATGCTATACAGAATTAGATTGGTCTATTTTTCTAGTTCCATTATTCAAGATATCTTCCCATTTCCTTAAACCGTTTCTAAATTACAAAGGATTCTTCCAGATTTTCTCCATATACTACGTATTGTAATCGGATTCAAAACTGTAGGTCGCTTGAGGCATCATTTAAAATTATTCAATGGATCTAGTTTTTCTTTTTGCTTAATTTAGTCCCATATGGAAACATTTTAGAGGGCTCGTCCAAGGAAATTCCTAAATTTATTTTTCCCCATATAAATAAGGACCACCCTAGTAGGACAGCTACTCTTTATTGATAAAAATCGTAATTTGGCAGTTATTAAAAGCAATATTTCTGTGTCTAGAGGTAGAAGAGAGGAGACTATGCAAATTACTATTGTCAAGTATAAAAATGAAACCTGTGTTCAACACTGACTACGTATCATTCAAGGTTTTTTTTTAAAAAAAAAGCGAAACGCTTACACCTTTTGAAAAATAAAATTAATATAATTAATAAAAATACATTCATTGAAAAATTCATGGTTAGCAAGTGCACCCTCTTAAATCCACTTGAGAGCGTTCGGGTGCAAATTCAAGTAAAGTTAACGCATGGAAGACCCAGGTTCGATTCCCGTTGGGAGTTCATGTGATTCGAATTCGACGTTAATTAGTAGGTCCACGTATCATATAGCTTCGCTGCTGAAAGGGACGTTAAGCTCAAAATCAACTCAAGAAAGGTTAAAACAATGAGAAAGTTTTCAACTGTTTTGGAGTATTCAATTCTATGTTAATTAAAACTACATACAGTATTTGATAATGGAAGCATCGTCAGAAATACAATATTCAATAAAGCAAACTTTTTGAGTAGGGTTTGTCTGAAGATACATACAGATATTGAAAATAGTCTTAAAAGGTGCATAATGCAGAAATACTATTTTATCGCGTATGAACTTGAGGCTTCTAGAACAGCAAGTTCTGACCAGACATTAACATCGCAGAACCAGGATATGATCAAGGGATGAACTAAACCATAATTTCCAACTTTACCCAGTGTAAATAAAGTAGCATTGAAATCCATTTTATCCAGTGTATACCTGAGCGTCATGGGGGGTTGTAACCCCTATAAAATTCCCCTTGGATCCACGCCTGTTGAAACCAATTCAAATCTTAACTTCACACACGGCACGATCAACCCTGAATCTATTGAAATCTTACTATGTAATAATTATCGAGTGTCTACACTTTTTCTATTAAAGCTCATAGTATATTCTATCATAATATAAATTGTCACTCATGTGGTGTGTGCTAATGTAACTAGGGATGCGCACGAGACAAGATTTGTGGCTGTCTCGTCTCGAAAATGTGTTGTAAAAGTGATGTCTGGACTCGAAAAATGTATATTTCTGTATTGGAAGAGCCGTGTCTCGACTTGAATTTTGTCAGGAAAATCCTGTCTCGATTCGTATCGTGCGCATCCTTAAGTGTAACTCATGATAAAAATGTTTTGTTTTCAAATAAAATGAAACGGTTGAGGTGGATGTTGCCAAGTAGAAGACATGCAGTATATTAAATCGCCTCGCAACCCACTTGGCCACACACTTAGGTTACACTCTTCAACCTTTTTCCCAAGCTATCTAAAGTATCGGCTAATCTTAAATTCGCATTGCCTATTCGTGTTTTCTAACCAGAATTATTATGTTGCAACTTAATTTGGATGTAAAATCCTGACTTAATTAGCATTTAAGAACATTGCAGTGTGCATTAAAATCATGACAGAAATATAGTTAAATCTCAGTTTCAAATTTCATGTCTACCTTGCATCCAAATACTTATACTGTCATTTGTTTCAATGTTGGTAGGAGCCGAAAGTTCCAATTGATCCCAATCTTTCGCTTTAATTCCCTGTATTTGTTCGTAAAATTTTAAAGAAATATTATTACTAACAAGTAACACTTCCGAAGCGTAACACTCCGATTTCGATAAAATTTGAAAGGTAGATAGTACACATGAAATAAACGAATACGGGTTTCTTATTTTCTGCGGAAAAAATGGTTTTAAGGGACAAAAGCCCCCACCCATAATTTTGAAAGTTGACGCCCGAAAGGCAAAAACCAAGTAAACCGAAGTAAACGAAATTTTACACACATATTGCAGACATAAAATGAGGGAACACGTGTTTCGTATTTTCCTGGAGAAAATGGTTAGGTGGGGAACGGACCCCTCCAAAACAAAAGTTAAGGCCCGGAAGGCAAGAGGAAGTGAATCGAAGTGAATGAAATTTTGTACAGATATTGTAGACATAAAATGAGGTAATACGTTTTTTCTTATTTTCCGGAGAAAAAGAAAACCGTTTAGGTTGGACACAGACACCTCCAGAACTTTGATTGCGAAATATCAAAACTGCTAATAAGAGTATGTCAGAAATGCTTGAAAGACATGAAGAATTGGAACAACACATTGTGTAGGGACAATACGCAAAAAAATGAATCCGGTTTTTCTTTTATTTTCTGCGGAAAACCGGTTTTAGGGGGCAAATGCCCCCACAAAAAATTGAAATTTAACGCCAAAAATGCGAGAAGAAGTGCGCCGAATTGAATGAAATTGTGTGCATATAGTGTAGACGTAAAATGAGATAATTGGGTTTCGTATTTTCCGGAAAAAAGCGGTTGAGTGAGGCACGGATCTTATAAAAAGTTGATTACGGAATATCAAAAGTGCAAATAAGCATACATCAGAAGTTCCTAAAGAATATGGAGAATTCCAACGAAACTTCGTAAATGCTATTTTCAAAACAATATATGAAACGAGTTTTAATTTTTGCGGAAGAACCGTGTTGGGGCCTAATCCCCATCCGAAAAAATGGGAAATATTACCATAATAGAGCATGAAGAATGGACCCAAGCAAATCAAACTTGTGTGTACATATTATATAGACCATATGTAAAATAAGTCCTATCGTGTTTCTCAAGTGTCCCTATCCGGTTTGCTTCAAATTTGACAGATCAACAGCAATATGGAAATAAATCGACATGTGTTTTTGTTTATGCGGAAAAACATTGCAAGGGTTAAAGTTGCCTCCTGAAATACTATAAAATACGCTATACTGTTTGCGCTTGCTGTTACTTGATCTGCCAAATTTGAAGAAATCAGATGGAGACACGATACTTGTAAAACACGAAAGGCCATATTTTACATATCCAATATCTACATACAATTTCTTTCGGTTCGGTCCACTGATACCGCCACTCAACGACTCGGTTCACTCAATAGTTTTTTTTTCTTTTCAGGAAAGAACGCAACATGTATTCCCTCATCTTACCTCTACAATATTAGTGCACATATCATTCACTTCGGTCCACTTCTTCTTGCCTTTTTGGGTCAAATTCCAAAATTTTGAACGAGGGCTTGTGACCCAAAAACCATTTTTCCCTTGAAAATAAAAAAACGTATTCGTTTACTTTTTGCCTATTGTTCATGAACAAAGCTTCGTCCAAATTCTTCATGTCCTTTATACACATCTAACAAACTGTTAGTAGCAGTTTTGAAATTTCGTGATCATAGGTTTTGAGGGGTCAGTGCCCTACCCAACCGTTTTTTCCAGGAAAATACGAAACTTATATTCCCTCATTATATGTCTACAATATCTGCGTACAATTGCATTCACTTTGGTTCACTTCTTTTCGCCTTTCGGGCGTAAACTTTCAAAATTTAGGGTGGAAGCTTCTGCCCCCTAAAACCGTTTTCACGCAGAATTTAAAAAAAAACGTATTCGTTTACTATTTGGGTATTGTCCATACACAAAGTTGTGTTGCACTTCTTCATGTCCCTTACACACATCTGACATACTGTTACTAGCACTTTTCATATTTTGTGATCAAAGGTTAGGGGGGTCCGTGCGGCACCCAACCCTTTTTTCCAGCAAAATACCAAATCTATATTCCCTCATATTATGTCTACAATATCCATGGATAATTTCATTCACTTCGGTTCACTTCTGTTCGCCTTTCCGGCGTCAACTTTCATAATTTTGGGTCAGAGCTTTTGCCCCTTAAAACAGTTTTTCTGCAGAAAATTACCCTTATTCATTTATTTTCTGCGTATTGCCCGTACATAAAGATTCATTTCAATTCTTTATTTCCTTTACACAAATCTGACATACTGTTACTAGCACTTTTGATATTTTGTGATGAAAGGCTCTGAGGGTTCCGTGCCCCACCCAACTTTTTTTCCAGGAAAATACGAAACCCGTATTCCCTCATTTTATGCCTACAATATCTGTGCAGAATTTCATTCAATTCGGTTCACTTGTTTTTGCCTTTCGGGCGTCAATTTTCAAATTATTTGTTGGGAGTCTTTGCCCCCTAATGCCGTTTATCCGCAGAACAGAAAAACAGATTCCTTTATTGTTTGCGTATTATCGATACAAAAAGTTTAATTTCAATACTTCATGTCCTTTACACACATCTGACATACTGTTACTAGCACATTTGATTTTTCGTGATCAAAGTTTGGGACGTGTCCGTGCTCCCCCCCAACCGTTTTCTGCATTAAAATACGAAACCCGTATTCTCATTTTACGTCTACAATATCTGTGCACAATTTAATTCTCTTCGGTTCACTTCTTCTTACCTTTCGGGCGTCAAGTTTCAAAATTTTGGGTCGGAGCTTTTGCCCCTAAATCCGTTTTTGCACAGAAAACTAAAAAAGCCCGTATTCCTTTATTTTTTGCGTATTATCTATACAAAAAGTTTCGTTGCAATTCTGCATGTCTTTTGCGCAGTTCTGACATACCGTTAGTAGCACTTTTGATATTTCGTGATCAAAGATTTGCACTGGTCCGTGCCACACCCAACCGTTTTTATTTTCAGGAAAATACGAAACTCGTATTCCCTCCTTTATGTCTGCAATATCTGTGCACAATTTCATTGACTTTGGTTCAGTTGTTCTTGCCGTCCGGGTGTTATCTTCCACCATTTAGAGTGGGATTTTTATATTAAAACTTTACATTATGTAACTTTTTCGTTTTTATGAGATTCTTTTTTTTTGGGGGGGGAGAGAAATGATTTCCTCTGATATCTGTTTCTTGCCATTCATCTTGTTTAAACTGCTTAAGTAAGATCATTTTGTAACTTTTGATCTCATCCAACTCCGTCACGATTATAAAATTGTCATTTTTAACAATTTGTTTTATTCTCTTATTTGGAGTTTGCCACACTGATATATTTGTTACAAAATTGAGGTTTGGTCCAGCGCCTTTCGAATTCGGAATCAACCCAACCGCCGAGCTTTTTGGGTTGCCTGCTATTGCAGGAAAACGAGAAATGCAGGTGGTAATGCACTTTTGGAGTCGTGTATACATCTACGGGGAGTACGCGAAACGCTTTTAGGCCTAGGGGCGGCAAAACATTAAATCCGGCCCTGGGTCGAACACTAAAAATAAATCAATCATCGGTGTTTGTCCGACTAATATTACATAAATGACATAAGTAATCTCACTTTTTAAATAAAATATAGATGAAACATAGCTTTAGGAACACATGTGAGCTAGTTGCAAAAATGAAATGAAATCTGAGTTTGACGTCCCAGGGATTTGCCGGTTAGACTAAAGGAGACAGTGATGATGAGTAATGAATGAAATGGTGGAATGAAGAAAGTGGGAGGAAACGGGAGAACCCGAGAAAACCCACGCACACGGTGTTTGTCCATCATAAAGTTCGCTTGGCGGGGGCTGAGATCCCTAGCACCAGAGGTGAACGGTGAGCTAGTTGCATCCTCCTAAGTTGTTCCGATCTCTGAACAATGTTGAACGATTATACAAAAATGAGTTAAGTAGTCGAGGACTGGCACATTTACCCTACTAATACAAATCATTTATTTATGGCTGTTCCCCATAGTTATATTTATACAAAAACAATTACTTCCTACCTATATGAATTTTATTTCCAAGTAAATAGTCGGTGTATATGAAATTCTACATACTTATCAAGATGTAATAATGTCTCTCAAATACTCGCCCAGAAAATATGTAAATTCTACTTTCTATTTGGAGCAGGCAGGGGTGCCCACACGCTGGCTTTAGGGCGTTGGTTGATCCCGTTAGACTTTTCTTGGGGGAAGGAGGGCATTTTTTTTTAAAATGACAGAATCGCACTTTTAATTATACTATAATTTTCCTTTTAAGAGCGGCAACTGTGAAGGCGAATGAATGTATTCTCTGTGGCTTGAAAGGATAAAATTATGACGGAAGGTGGAGGAAAATACTGTATAGACTGATCCTGTTTAGAAAGAATGGACAAGGCTACTAAGTGATGTAGCCTGCAATGTATTAGACATGCAAACCAGTGTGAAAACTCATTAGGGAGGAGGAATCTCGCTAAGAATTTAAGGCAGAATTCTATTTTGGAGGCGAATAGTATATTCGGGGGGAAATTGCGCCCAAGTAGTTGGAGAGATGGGCTCCCCTCGGCCGAGGGCGGGGGAGGGCTGCAATTCTTATGTGGTTAACTGCTAGCCCAAGATTCAAGATTCCCCTCCTCTCTAGAAAATTCGTAAATAAAACACTGACTTAGCCTACAAAATCCCTATTAAACAATTGCAAGCGAAATCACAAGAGAAAACTATAGTTAAAGGGACAAAGGAAAATATTTAAACCAGTTTTGGCGGTAATGTATCTTTAAAAATGTATTTAAATACAAAACAATTAATTTAATCGGTTATTTTATGATATTAATAATGAATATTCTTGACCGGATTTCGAGGCCAAATACTCCACTGTGCGGCACCAGTGTGCCTGACAAAACATCAAAACATTCCATGATTATTTTCTACTTGCTTCTAAGAAATACCTGATGACAAAGAAACTAGAACTTCTATCCCAAGTTGGCCAATGAAAAAAACAGGAAGCGGACCGATGATCCGCTTACCTATGGTTGTTTCACAGCAGGTGTTATCTTCAGATAGAGGAAAAGAAGATTTGGGTAGAGAACAAAAAATCTACAGTCTTTTCGAATTACAATATACTTCTTCCTGCTATTGGAAGAACCAGGTGTCTACTTTGATCCAACCTCACTCAATATCACACTCACAAACTCATTTCGACCTCACGCTCACATCACCAGTCTGACTTTACGCTCACTCGACCTTACGTTCACATCACCAGCCTGACTTCACGCTCACTCAACCTCACGTTCACATCACCAGAATGACCTCACGCTCACTTCTTGAGGTTGAGGGCGAGTGAGCATGAGTTCCGAACTCGTGAGCGCCGACCTCATGAGTTTGGACGCCTTTGCACTCAAGTACCGGTGAATGTTTGTGTTCCGTTTTTCATTATCAGCCCCAGCACACAGAGGTATAAATTGTGCAAGAATAAAAATTACAACTAAATGTATTTATTTTAAAACAATTACATTTACCTGCATTAGTGAGATAACACGTATTATTATAATGCAAATTTTATTAAACAGTTGTATTGTTTATTTTCCTTCTTTTTGGCAGTCGGGATTGTGACATTATATTAAATGGAGGGTTGGTAATTTAATTTGTATTTTTTATTGATACAATAATTTCATAATAATATGAAATCAAAAACCGAAAATGAAATCTTTATAAGTTTTACGTCCCACGATTATGGCGGCTAAGCCAAAAGAGACGGTGATGGTGAGAAATGAATGAAATGGTGGAATGAAGAAAGTGGGAGTAAACGGGAGAACTCTGAGAAAACCCACGCACACAGTGTAAAACCGAAAACCAAGTACAATATATATGGGTAAATTATCAGAGCGTTAAGATGATCAGAATTAGAACTTTAAATGCTAACTAAATAAATAAATAAATATAAACAAACACTTCTCGTTTACTTTCCGATTAACAGATAGTGGTGGATCCAAGGCGGGCTATAGAGGCTATAGCCCCTTCCCCTTGACGCTCAGGTATACACTGGATAAAATGGGCGTCAATAATGCTTTACACTGGATAAAACGGCAAACTAAATTTAACCCCTCCCTTGATCATATCCTGGATCCGCCACTCTATATATATATACATGTGTGTGTGTGTGTGTGTGTGTGTGTACGGTACATTTAGGGATGCGCACGAGTCGAGTCGAGTCGAGTCGAGTCGAGATTTAAGTGTGTCTCGACTCGTCTCGAGAAAATGTTGTCTCGACTCGACAGTCTTTGTCTCGACTCGACTCGAATTCGAGTCGAGACGTCTCGAAATTCGAGTCGAGACAAAATGTACGAGTTAAAATATACGCACACATCAGCCAGAATATTATGACTACCTACCTAATTGTCAGTGTGTCCAACTTTGGCACGGATAACAATGGCGACGCGTCTTGGCATGGACGCAATGATCCTTGAAAGGTCACTGGAGAGAGTTGATTGGTATACATAGGCAAGGGCGCCGATTTTTCTGTAAATTTGGGGGGCATTCAGATACAGAAGGCATATATATATGGGGATTTTAAGACAAATTGTATTCAAATTATGCCAAATATTGTATATTCATAAATACAATGTGGGGGCCCACATGAGCTTTGGGGGTGCCCGGGCCCCCTCGGTCCTCCAGGATCGGCGCCCTTGCACACAGGTCACTTAATTCCCGTAAATTCCGGGGAGGGAGGCGATGCGCTCTGAAGTCATGTTCAATCACATCCCATTTGTGTTCGATTAGGTTCAGATCAGGCGAGTTGGGCGGCCAGCACATCACTTGGAACTTGCCCCTGTGTTCCTCGAACCACTCCATCACAATCCTGGCCTTGTGATATGGTGCATCATCTTTTCGAAAAATGCCACTACCGTTGGGAAACATGCTCGTCATGAAGGGGTGTACGTAGTCTGCAAGCAGTGTGTGATACGCCTTGGCCGTCATGGTGCCTTGCTCGAGCTCCACTAAACACATGGATGCTCACGTGAATGTTTTCCGGAGCATAATTAAGCCGCCGCCAGCTTGTCTCCGTCCCGCAGTACAGGTATCAAAGAACTGTTCTCTTGGAACACGACGGATTCGCACCCTCCCATCGTCATTATGAAGAAGGTATCGGGATTCATCAGACAATGCAACGCTCTGCCACTGTGCCAAGGTTTAATGACGATGGTCATGTGTTCATTTCAGTCGTAGTTGCCGATGTCGTGGGGTTAACATTCGCACATAGATGGGACATGGGCTTCGGAGGCCCATCGTTAGGGGTGTTCTGTGCACTGTGTGTTCAGACGCACTTGTACTTTGCCCAGTAATAAAGTATGATGTTAGTTCTGCCACAGTTCGTTGCCTGTCTTGTTTTACCAGTTTGCCCAGCCTATGACGTCCGACATCTGTAATGAGGTGGGGGCGCCCAACCTCTCGACGTTTGGACGTCGTTTTCCCTTGGTTTCGCGACTTGTTGAAGACACTCACCACAGCACTCCTCGAACACCCGACAAGTCCTGCAGTTTCTGAAATTCTCCTCCCGAGTCTGCGGGCCATTACAACCTGCCCTCCGTCAAAATCAGATCGCGCGCCTTCCCCATTCTACACACGGCCAGCACTCTCGCTGATACTATATGCATCGTACGTGTGAGTGACTAGCAGGCATTCGTTGGCAGGTGACACAGATAACGCCTGGACGGAAATTATATCGATAGTAGGTTGGTAGTCATAATGTTCTGACGGATCAATTTAAAATGTAGGAAATTTTCAACATTCTGATTAACTTGCAGGAAATCTCACAATGAAAACAAGCAACTGACTTGGACAAGACAACGGTTAGTTGATGGGGCAATCTTTTTTTTTCTGGTCTTTGAGATGTGAGCTTTGACCATGCCTTGTGAAATTTTGATGTTTGGTGCTCATCAGTCGCGCTTCCATTTTTTTTTCTAATTGTTCCAGTTCATGATAATTAACCATACATTGCGCAGTTCGAATACATGTTTACGTTTTCATTCAATCCAACTCAAGCTGCTTCAGATACTATAGAGTTGTATTTGTTTACGAAGAATTAGTTGCGTATTAGAAATACACTCCAACAAAACATTCTGCGTGTTCATCTGCTCAGTATTCAAGTTTTTAATTACAACCTGAATTGTTAAAATGCGAACGTAAGTTGCATTAGATATCTAAGCAGCTCCTATGGATAATTCAAGCTCATGCTAATTAAGGTCTTTCTAGCAAGCACTTCTGCTGTTCATAAACCGTACGCATTGGAGTAGGAAAGAAAAAGAAAACAAAAGAAAAGAAAAGAAAGAAAGAAAGAAAGAAAGAAGTAAAATTGGTAATTTTGCAACCGTGACTCACTCGGGCTCATGCTCTCTATCCTTATTGGAGCTCGCGTTCGCTATTCTCAATGAGGATCACACTAGTCAAGATTCTCACTAATTCGAGCTTGAGCTTGATATTTACTGTGAAATTCTCTTTAGCTCGATCTCGTAATGCCAACGTTCTTTCCTGTTTTTTACATTTGTCTTACTATTTTTGATTTATACGGGTGACCGTGGACTTTTGAATTAAGTTTTTGTTTTCACTTTGACCCGCCGCCATTTTGAGTAGGGTTGTCGTAGAGAGTCGAGACTTGCTCCATTTTCCTTCATTTTACAACAAATTTCAAACGATGTGCTACTTAACCCCCCTTGACATTTGAAACTTTTGAGTTGGATCCCGTCTGGGACCCTGCGGGGATCCCTGGGGCAAACTTTTTTACGGCCAAAAAAGTGTGGCCTTGAAAATGATAGGATACACGTTCACCGAGTTTACCATTTACCCAACCGTTTCCGAACCAATGACTCGGTTCAAACTATTCTAGCAGGTAATTCCCTAGCTTTGGCTTTTTAAATATCTAGAAATTGGCCATGTTTTTGGCCAATATCACGGGAACGGTAAGCCATAGAGATATGATATTGGTGGTAATCAATCCCTAATAGAATGTTAAACATTTTTGTCCCGATATTAATTGGTGGCCACTGGCAAACTGGCCACTGGCCAGTTGGACAGTGGCCACCGGTTACTATTTGGTACCAAAATGTTTACCATCCTTTTAGATATTGATCAACACCAATACGATCTCTCTATGACTTACAGTTCTTGAGATATGGCTGCTTAAATATCTAGAAATTTGAACTTTTTGGCCAGGGGAACGGTGGAAAGTTGGCCAGTAGACAGTTAATCAGTGAACACTGGTTATTATTTGGTATTAAAATGTTCACCACCCTCTTAGGTATTGATCAACACCAATATGATCTCTCTACAACTTACGGCTCCCAAGCTATGGCTCGTTAAATATCTAGAAATTGGCCATTTTATGGCCAACATCACGGGAATGGTAAGTCATAGAGAGATAATATTGGTGTTAATCAATACCTAAGAGGAAGGAAACAATTTGGTACCGATATTAATTAGTGGCCACTGGCCATTGGCCAAACCAGTGGCCAGTTGGACAGTGGCCACCGGTTACTATTCGATACCAAAATATTTACCATCCTCTTAAGTATTGATCAACGTCAATATCATCTCTCAACAGCGTATGGTTCCCGAGCTATGGCTCCTTAAATATCTAGAAATTGGCCATTTTTGGCCAATATCACAGGAATGGTAAGTCATAGAGAGACGATATTGTTGTTAATCAATCCCTAAAAGAGTGTTATACATTTTCGTATCAATATTAATCGATGACCAATATACAACTGGCCACTGACCAAACCACTGGTCAGTTGGACACTAGCCACCGGTTACTATTTGGTATCAAAAAGTTCACCATCATCTTAGGTATTGATGAACATCAATGTCATCTCCCTACAACTTATGGTCGCTGAGGTATGGCTCCTTAAATAGCTAGAAATTGGCCATTTTTGGCCAATATCACTGTAACGGTAAGTCATAGAGAGATGATATTGGTGTTAGTCAATACCTAAGAGGATGGTATGCATTTTAGTACCGATATTAATTGGTGGTCACTATACAACTGGCCATTGGCCAAACCAGTGGCCAATTGGCCAGTGTTCATCGGTTACTATTTGGTACCAAAATGTTCACCATCCTCTTAGGTAATGAACAACATCAATGTGATCTCTCTATGACTTATGGTTCCCGAGATATGGCTCCTTAAATTTCTGGAAGTCGGCCATATTTGTAGTATCAAATAGTAACCGGTGGCCACTGTCCAACTGGCCACTGGTTTGGCCAATGGCCAGTGGCCACTAATTAATATCGGTACCAAATTGTTTACCTTCCTCTTAGGTATTGATTAACATCAATATCATCTCTCTATGACTTACCGTTCCCGTGATGTTGGCCATAAAATGGCCAATTTCTAGATATTGAACGAGCCATAGCTTGGGAGCCGTAAGTTGTAGAGAGATCATATTGGTGTTGATCAATACCTAAGGGGGTGGTGAACATTTTAATACCAAATAATAACCAGTGTCCACTGATTAACTGTCTACTGGCTACCTTTCCACCGTTCCCCTGGCCAAAAAGTTCAAATTTCTAGATATTTAAGCAGTCATATCTCGAGAACTGTAAGTCATAGAGAGATAATATTTTAATAATTTTTGCGAGAGAGTAGGTGGTGCGGATAAAAATATTTACTTTTACATCTAGGAACAATGACAGTTTTCCTTCCCGCTCCATATCTCCATTCTTTTTAAGTTCGTTCTGGCAATGCTCATGGAGCATTCTCAACTGGTTTAATTCTGTGAAACGGTTGGAATTAATTATAAGCTGTGTAAAAACGCTTTCAAAATGCATTAAAATTATAAATGACAAGTAAAAGGTGCCTTGCTGAGCGTACCTTGTCGAGGTCCCCTCAAGTCTACGCGCCCTTTATCGCCGTCACTGGCTAATATGAATATGAAACAGGTGTCAGGCAAGGACAACTAGTGGTGTTTCCCATATGATCAGATGATGACTTATTTATGGCACGAGCCATAGTAAAAGGCGGCATAGTTGAAGAAACTACACCTTTTCTGTAACCTAAATTGCACGAAAATTTCCAAAGCAGGTTCACTGATCTGAGTACCGCATGTTGCCCACTTTGTCCAAGAGTGGGATTGTTTGTTTCTAACTTTTCTACCGAAAATCATTTGTCTGGAATGGTGTTTCGGAGACAATAAAATAAAGAAAATATACTAGACAGAGAGAGAGCAGGGAGGAGGGAGTGTACCAATTATTATTTCATCTAAACCAGCGTTTCCCAAGCTTTTTCAACTTGCAGCACACTACGGGTGTAACATGGATTCTCGCGGCACATTTAGAGATATTATTTGTAAATATAAAACACACTGGTATTTTTTTCTTTGATTCCTGATCTTCGCACAGAGAAGAAAGCTCGATCACTGGGTTCTCCTCGTGGTAAATCACTATGCTTATTTTTCATTCTAATTTAAAAGGAGAAAACAACTGCAATGAAATGTTGAACTCAGGTTATTAAAAATACGCTTCCTTTTTCGAAAACTGTAACCAACCTTTTACTAAGAATGAAGATCATTAAATAACGAACGAACAAATAAATCTATTTTACTTTTAAAACACAAATGTAAATAATTTATCGAAAGGATTGAATGATATTTTAAATTTTCAAGTTACAAAATAGTCTGTAATGATAAAGAAGCAATAATGGTCATAACAATAACAAATACTTTTCAACATTAGAAATGTATAGGCCTATACATGAATGTAACACGGCATGAAACTTAAAATTGTATATTCATAGTAGAGGTTCATAGTAATCTGCAATACAAATATACATTTTAACCTACGTTTTGCAATTTGATTGCTATAGAATTAATAATTTTGTTTTGATATCTTCGCGGCACACCAGTGGCCCATTCACGACACACCATGGTCGCGGTATTTTCACTGCTAGCTTCTCATTTTAGATAGGTGTATTTACAACAAAGGGGGGAGGGTAGCGTGCACCTTTGCACCCCCTAAATGCGGCCCTGTCCAGAAGTTATGTAGCCCTATTGTATTCATGGATATAAAAACACAATAGTTATAACTATGCTAAATTACTATAGACTGCCAATTGCTCATTCAGAGAATTTATGATGTTCGCTTTATTGCAATGTTCTTATAGAAACTAGATATAGGCTACGGATAATAGTTGTATACAAACTAGATAATCATATATTATTATTATTATTATTATTATTATTATTATTATTATTATTATTATTATTATTATATTTGAAGTACAATCCAATATCACGACATTAATTGTTAGTTTTAATTAACTGAATTGAGCTGAAGATTAAAACTTGATCTCGAAAGATTAACTATTAAATTTGTGCGTTCTGTACCTTTCTAAAGTAATAAATTCTGGAATTGGTTTCAAGGCTGTTCCTGAGTTAATAATTGCTTCATACTAATATTAAAAGTTATAGAAAAATTTTCGAGACATTCGAGTCGAGTCGAGTCGAGATTTTTATGAGCTGTCTCGACTCGACTCGCGTCTCGACTCGAAAATTCGAGTCGAGAAACACGTTTGTCTCGACTCGTCTCGAATTTTACAAAGTGTGTCTCGACTCGAATCTCGACTCGAATTCGAGTCGAGTCGAGTCGAGATTCGAGACATGTCTCGACTCGTGCGCATCCCTAGGTACATTGATAATAGTGTTCCAACAGTAATTTTGTTTGCTGAGCCTCTCTTGCAGAACAGGGGAAAATGACTTTTTATTGTCTTAGAAATATTATTGGCCTCCATTAATAGGAATATACCTAATCATTTGCGGAAATTAACTTCTAGAGAGACACAGTTATTGCGTGCAGAATATAAAATGAAATGAAATCTTTTAGTTTTACGTCCCACGTTTATGCCGGCTAGGCTAAACAGACGGCGATGATGAGAAATGAAGGAAATGATGTAATGAAGAAAGTGGGATTAAACGGGAGATTCCCGAGGAAATCCAGGCACCCGGTGTTAGTCGACCACAAAGTTCACTTGACGCGAGCTGGGATCGAACCAGGGACCCCACGTATCACAATCGAATGCAATCTAATGTTGTCACAAGAGTTGATTATTGTATAAGAAAGAAAGAGTAACGATAAATACGAGTTCGTTCAATTATACAAAAATAAACGAAATTTTTGGCTTAAAGAGTTCAAAGATCCTGCTTTACATTGTCCGGAAGCCTTCTCTTTCACCCAGCTCCTCCTAGGCTTTTTGAATAGGACTTGGTGCATATTTCCTATACAAGCAACGTGTCATGCTTATCTTATACGTATTAACTTTACTATTTCTATAATATTCGGTGATTTGTAGTTGTTGCGAAATAAAAGCTTGTATACCGTTTTAATTTACCTGAATGTATGCCTCTTTTGCTCCAAATATTTTTATCAACATTTTATTTTTGAAACCCTTCAGTTCCCGTTCTTGTATTCGTTTTAGGGATCAACTTCCACATTCACACAAAATTGGACAGATTGAGCTCCTATTGACTTTGTTTTCGATATTTGTTAAGATTATATATATATATATATATATATATATATATATATATATATATATATATATATATATATATATACATACTAGGGTAAATTTCAGTACACAAATAATATGCAGTACTTTTCTACAGGACAAAAATTAAAAACAGTAATTGTTACTCGGGGTTGATAGCTAAAAGGAACAGCAGTGCTTTCTCAATATCAGGTGCCCGGTGGGAGCTCCTGTGGTTCGGATTCCACGTTAATCAGTAGGTCCACGTCTCATATAGCCTCGCTGCTGAACGGGACGTAAAACCCAAAATCAATCAATCAATCAATATCAGGTGCGAGCGAATTGACTTATGAATTTAGAGTTTACACGATTCTGTTTATTAGAAAATCTTCCCTCCCTGTGAAGGTCAGCGAATAGCTTTCCCTTTCTGCAATGGTAAATGGTAGGAGAATTTCCTATCAGGTTACCTGGAACAGATTTTAGTTTTGACTCTTATTGAAACGTTCGGGTTGCGAGCGAAGTGAGCAAGAAAATTTTTAAGAAATCTATTTCTTTGGAAACCGACAACAATATTGATTTAATAGGGCTCCAATATCTTTTCGGGGCAACGCGTCATTTACTCATTTCCAGCACTTTTCCTTTCTTCTTGCTCGTTCGGTGCCCTCTTGCTATCAGCGCCCGGGGAAAATCGCCCCGCTCATCCCCCTAGCTTCGGCTCTGCTCACGTTAGAGGAAAACGTTGAAAAAATGAAAAAGCTTCCTTTCCATTTCTTCTTGTGTGAAAAAAAGAAAAGAAATGAAAGGAAATCTTTGAGTTTTACGTCCCACGATTATACCGGTTAGGCTAAAGGAGACTGTGATGTTGAGTAATGAATGAAATGGTGGAATGAAAAAAGTGGGAGGAAATGTGAGAACCCCGAGGAAACTCACGCACATAGTGTTTTTCCATCACAAAGCTCACTTGGCGGGGCTAGGATCAAACCCAGGACCCCAAGCACCAGAGGTGAATGCTCTACCACTGAGCCACCGCGGCCCCGTGTGACAAAAAGATTGAAAGCAAGTAAGATATTTCCAACCTAAGTAGTAACACACAAGAACATGGTTAACTATAAGCGCAGTAAGAAATAGACTCTTTTGTTCTTACACGAAACTATACAGAATGGTACATAAAAGGGGTGGGGGAAGAAAGCCTGAAAACTTTTGCTGCGAAAGAAAGCAAACACGAATTTTCGAAGAGCCATATTACTGCGACTGTCAAATTTATAGAACTGGGGAAAATCAGAACAGATCTTCGGAGGCCCAACAACTTTCTGTTATGAAACACAATGCAAAATTCGATGAAAATAGCAGTTTCCTGAAAAGACTAATTGGTACAGTTTGTTTTCCAGCGCGACAGGAACTTGCTTTTCGGGGTAATGACAAAACAGAATCTTCTATGAAAATGAAATGAAATGAAATTTTTGAGTTTTACCTCCCGGCTATGCCGGTTAGGCTAAAGAAGACCGTGAGGATGAGTAATGAATGAAATGGTGGAATGAAGAAAGTAGGAGGAAACGGGAGAACCCCGAGAAAACCCACTCACACGGTATTTGTCCACCACAGAATCTTCAATGAATAGGGGTAATTATTTAGAAATGTTAGACTTTCTAGCAGAAGAAGAACAACTCATCCACAACCATCTACATTCCAATGCTGTATTTAAAGGCACTTCACCGAATATCCAAAATGACCTCATTGACTGTATTAGCATGAATTAGCATTTCCCATCAAGTACTACATCGAAGCACGTAGTCACAATACTAAGACAGGGGCGGATTTTATTTTATTTATTTTTTTTTTTTTTTAGAGGTAACTTGAATTCACTTTACACTCCTATATACATACAACAAACAGTTTGGGGACTGACAGTTGTTGCAAGAGGAGTAGGGCCCCTCCTAGCCACCCTCTAGCTACGAGTCTAATTTCAGCCTACTCATTTGGAAACTTCACGCTACGTTACTGCATCTATGCTTTTGGGCTAACAAAACTTACTGTGGCTCCCTTACCTTTAATGATTTTTATAAACAGACGAAAGTCCTCTTTTGTTATCTTCCAAAGTTCAGCCGTCACGTTGATTTTGATTGTCTTCTACTGGTGAAACGGGTACCTTTAAGGCCAATGTTTCCTTAAAGCAGTATCACCGTATCCGTCAACTGTTTCAAGGCTATCAAAGTCTTTGAAGGAGATTTCCCCAATTTAAACATGAACTTCATGTTTGCACGTTGCTTGAACTACGACATTGCGCGAACTGACCACCACACACTTGTCCTATTGTCTGTTACATAAGAAAATGCATGTTTTCCGCTGGATAGTATGTTTTACCCTTACTATGAGAATGAAATTGGTACACATTCTTCGCTACCACCTCGTGATTTAATTAAATGTTTTAACGATTTTAAACGCTCAATCCCTAACCAAATCGATAACTGCATGGGTAATAGTTAAGAACAGCTACTTCTCATCTCCCGTACACGAGGATACATCTTACTGTTGCACTACCTAAACACCCTAAGTACAAGGGCAAGAACTCAGTCTATTACCTACTTTTTAACATCCTAGATAGTCAATGAATAATTCCTGAAAGTATGGCGTTTCTCGTCTTTCCCTAAATGGGAAGTACGGCTCCTTAACTATAACCACTGCATGATCTCTCTTTTTGCAGTTCACACAAGACACTAAAGAAATACAGCAAAACTTAATAAAAAGAAAGAAAAAACACAATGTTCTTTCACAGCGTGAAGCTTACGGTTGTTGCCATATATTTATAGAGTAGAAGCCTTGTGTATCTTATTCCGTAGCTCAGTGGATCCGTCCATAATTCCCATTCTCATGACCTGCGTTCGAATCTTTGTCCTACTACTTTTTATTTTTTATATTTTCATTGATCAGGTAAGACTCCAGTAAAACGAAACATATGGTTACACTTTAAGGTGTGATTCGATATTCAGCAAGTATGTATTTATACATTTTTTGTCAAGCCAACAAGATGAAGTAGAATTTTGCAAGCGTAAAACTTCTAGATTTGAATATTAATAAAAACTATGAATAAGTTTACAGCTCAAAAATAAATTTAATTCTCTTCAATTGTAGTCCATAATTAGCTATGGTCAAGGAGATGGATTTCAGTTGTTTTGTGTGGTCAGCACATTGGCTTCCATTATATTTATTTCTGAAACTAAATATAACTAACTTTATTTTTCGTTTAGATATAAAATACTCACCTTTAATTCTTAACGAAACAGAGAACATAGTTCAAAATCACAATATGGCATTACATTTCGTTATATAAAGAAATGGAAAAAAATAATACATTTCTACTGGAAAATGTCGAAGATAATATGACAAATATTATAAACAATTCTTGAATAGAATTAAGCAATGGTTGATAATAAAATAAACTCCAACGAAATGCATTGTATTTGAAGTTAGCAAAAATATTTGCTCTTATATGCTGAAATACAAGTTTCTTGAGTAGATAGGAAAACTTCACTTTGAAATATGCACTATGAATTTGACTCTCGATATAATCTGGAATATGTTAAAACTTTAAATGTTGAAAAACGCAACAGAAGTTTGACGTCCCATGGTTATAATATTGTCGTTACAAACTGTCTAAACTAGCAATAAATACAAGAAGCAGCTCACTGAAACAACTCCTGTTTTCCGGGTTTTTAAATATAAATTAACGTATCTAAAACCGGATTTTTGGTCAAGAGATATTTTTTCCTTTGCATATATTTCAAGGAGAATATGTAACGTCAACAATGCATTAGCAAATGTAGCAACTGGCAGAAATAGAAAAAATTAATTCAATCCGTGAGTGAAAAAACACTACTATTAAAAAAACGCATTTTGAGATATTTGAAGAAAGAACTTTCGTTTGTTAATGCCACAAATATACAGTCGACATTATAGCATTCTGCTATAACGTGTGTTCGATTCCCGGCGGGAGCTCATGAGGTTCGGATTCCACGTTAATCAGTAGGTCCACGTCTCATATAGCCTCGCTGCTGAACAGGAGTAGTAGTCCCCCCCGTATGGCCGATTTGACCTTGAACTCATTTTTGTGACGTCATAGGTCAAAGGTCAATGACCTTGGCCCGGGGTCAATGACCTAGGGGTACTTAGGACCACCCCCTCTAAATTTTGGCAGGGGTACCTTGGCCCACCCCTTAAATTTTGGCAGGGGTACATAGGACCACCCCCCTTAAATTTTGGAAATTGCCAAATCTAAAAATTGGGTGTGGTAGCCTAGGACCAGGGTATGTACCTCTATCAGTATTGGGGGTCTATGTCGTTCCCTTTCATGGGTAAAAAATTGCCAAAAATTGAAATTTCGGGGGTTTTTGACCTAATTTATCCCCTTTGATGAGGTGTTATTACCCTATATAGTTATATGGGCGTATACAGGGGATTCATTACCTTTCATAAGACATGGGTATATTAATGCACCCATTGAGAAATTTGGGAGGGGTACGTTGGCCCACCCCTTAAATTTTGGAAATTGCCCAATTTAAACATTTGGTATTATAGTACAGGACCCTAATATGTATTATGATAAATTTGGATGGTCCACCTCGTTTCCTTTTAGGGGTACCAAATTGCCAAAATATAAACGTAAGCAATACGTTATACCACGTGTTTGGTTTTTGGCTCTATTTATCCCCTTTGATGAGGTGTTATTACCTTATATGGTTATATGGTCATGTATAGGGGTCCATTACCTTTCATAAGACATGGGTATATTAATGCACCCCTTGAAAAATTTGGGAAGGGTACCATGGCCCACCCCTTAAATTTTGGAAATTGACCAATTTCAACATTGGGTATTATAGTATTGGACCCTAACATGTATTATGATAAATTTGGGTGGTCCACCTCATTCCCTTTTAGGGGTACAAAATTGCCAAAATATAAACGTAAGCAATACGTTGTACCACGTGTTTAGTTTTCGACCTAATTTATCTCCTTGGATGTGGTCCTATTATCTTATATGATTATATGGTCATGTATAGGGGTCCATTCCTTTCATAAGACATAGGTACATTTGTGCACCCCTTTAAATTTTTGGATGGTCCACCCCCTAAATTTTGGCAGGGGTACATAGGACCACCCCCCTTAAATTTTGGAAATTGCCAAATCTAAAAATTTGGTATGGTAGCCTAGGACCATAGTATGTACGTCTATCAGTATTGGGTGTCTATGTCGTTCCCTTTCATGGGTAAAAAATTGCCAAAAATTCAAATTTCGGGGTTTTTTGACCTAATTTATCCCCTTGGATGAGGTGTTATTACCTTATATAGTTATATGGGCGTATACAGGGGTCCATTACCTTTCATAAGATATGGGTATATTTGTGCACTCCTTTAAAAATTTGGGAGGGGTACCTTGGCCCACCCTTAAATTTTGGAAATTGACCAATTTAAACATTGGGTATTATAGCACAGGACCCTAATATGTATCTTGATAAATTTGGGCGGTCCACCTCATTCCCTTCTAGGGGTACAAAATTGCCAAAACTATAAACGTAAGCAATACGTTATACCACGTGTTTGGTTTTTGGTCGATTTTATTCCCTTTGATGATGTGTTATTATCCTATATAGTTATATGGTCATGTATAGGGGTCCATTACCTTTCATAAGATATGGGTATATTCGTGCACTCCTTTAAAAATTTGGGAGGGGTACTTTGGCCCACCCTTAAATTTTGGAAATTGCCCAATTTAAACATTTGGTATTATAGTACCGGATCCTAACATGTAGTATGATAAATTTGGATGGTCCACCTCGTTTCCTTCTAGGGGTACAAAATTGTCAAAATATAAACGTAAGCAATACGTTGTACCACGTGTTTGGTCTTTTAGCCCAATTTATCCTCTTGGATGAGGTTCTATTACCTTATATGGTTATATGGTTATGTATAGGGGTCTATTCCCTATCATAAGACATAGGTGCACTCCTTTAAAAATTTGGGAGGGGTACTTTGGCCCACCCCTTAAATTTTAGAAATTGCTCATTTTATATATTTGGTATTATAGTACTGGACCCTAACATGTATTATGATAAATTTGGGTGGTCCACCTCGTTCCCTTTTAGGGGTACAAATTGCCAAATTTTAGTACAACCACGTGTTTGGTTTGACCTAAGTTATCCCCTTGGATGAGGTTCTATTACCTTATATGGTTATATGGTTATGTATAGGGGTCTATTCCCTATCATAAGACATAGGTACATTTGTGCACTCCTTTTAAATTTTTGGTAGGGGTACATTGGACCACCCCTTCAATTTTGGAAATTGCTCAATTTAAGCATTCGGTATCATAGTACATGACCTCAACATGTATCATGATAAATTTGGGTGGTCCATCTTGTTCCCTTTCATGGGTAAAAATTACTAAAATATAAACATAAGCAATATGTTGTACCATGCGTTTGGTTTTTGGCCCAATTTCTTCCCTTTGATGGGGTTCTATTACCTTATATGGTTATATGGTCATGTATATGGGTTCATTTCCTATCATAAGACATGGGTACATTGACGCACCCCTTGAAAAATTTGGGAGGGGTATCTTGGCTCATCCACTCGGTTTTAGAAATTGTTTTAATATAAGCATTTGGTATCATAGTACAGGACTTCAATATGTACCACTATAAATTTGGATGGTCCACATCGTTCCCTTTCATGGATAAAGAACTACCAAAAATCGAATTTCGGAGGTTATTGACACCTATTTAGCACGTTATATGGTTTATTACCTTTATATGTTTATGTTCCCTTTTAAATTTGGGAATTATCAAATAACAAAATTCGGTAAACGTTTTCTAGGACCCATTGGTGTTCCTCTTATGGCCAAATATTCAAAATTTAAATGTTATTGACCGGCTTTATTATTGAATAAGTACAGGATTTATTACTTTTTTTTTCATAAGACACAGGTGTATTTGTGTACCAATCTTAAATTTTGGGAGGGGGTACATTTCTTATTGTCATATCAATAATTGGTAAATGTTCTTTGGGTAAATCATTGTGATCACGTGATCAGTTATTGACCTATGATGGGATTAGGAGTCCAGGACATTGGTACATTGAAACTTTGTAGGATAATTTGAGAATGCGTCATTGGTATTGATTATTACAACCAAATATAAACGTAAGCAAGACGTTGTACCACGTGATTGACCTTGAGTTTTAGAAATCTGATAGCTAACCTTATTGAATCTTATGACTCATAGTCTTAAGGGAATACATGCTACAACACTGGCAAAGTTATTGTTGATGCAATTTGATTGGTTGATCACTATCTTTCGTGCAATCTGATTGGCTGATCACTATCTTTCGTGCAATCTGATTGGTTGCTGATTTTCAAATCTTTGCTGCATTCAGTTTTTAAGTTTTGTTTAACATTTAAAAATCTTGGTTTCGTTCAACATTTTGGACTCACTGATAAATATGATCAAAACCGTTTATTTGTTAATCGAATAGTTAAAAACCGGATAAAGTTTGACGGTTAACCGTGAAACGTAAAATTTTTTTAGGTTGAAATTTTTTGTTTTAATTTTTTTGTTTCAGAATTTTGTTTGAAATTTGTTTCAAAATTTTTTGTTTGAAAATTTTTTTGTTTGAAATTTTTTGTTGCAAAATTTTGTTTGAAATTTTTTTGTTTAAAATTTTTTGTTCGAAATTTTTGTTTTGAAATTTTTCGTTTCAGAATTTTGTTTGAAAATTTTTTTTTGTAAATTTTTTGTTTGAAATTTTTTTCGTTTCAAATTTTTGTTTAAAATTTTTGTTTGAAATTTTTCGTTTCCAAATTTTGTTTGAAATTTTTTGTTTCAAAATTTTGTTTGAAATTTTTTTTGTTTCAAAATTTTGTTTGAATTTCTTTCGTTTGAAATTTTTTTGTTTGAATGTTTTTCGTTTCAAAATTTTGTTTCAAAGATTTTTGTTTGAAATTTTTTGTTTCAAAGTTTGGTTTGACATTTTTAAAGTTTGTGCACTCATTAGTAAAGAACCGGAACTGTTTAGAACTAAAACCTCTGGCAACATTGTGGTGCAATAGTACACGTTAGAACATGGTGCAATAGTACACGTCAGAACATGGGGTTGAGCTTGAAATGAAAAAACACAATTCATTGAAATGGATCATTTTATTACACTCCACATACATCCATACCAGATAGTGGTTCTGGATATTGTCGATACAATGTATTTTGAACTTCTTGTACTAGTTTGTCTTTAGCGTATAATTTTAATTCCAGTTGAAGTCTTTTAAGGTCTAATGCAATATCAATTGGTGGAAACTCAATGTTCATTTGATCACAAATAAACTGTTTATCAATACAGGTATGCACCCACGAACGATGTTGACAACCATCACAATATCTAGATACATGTTGTACAATATGCATGACACATTTTTCAAAATAGTACTTTTTCAGGAATATACTTGTTTTGTTGCACACTTCCACTGCATGTTTCACACACTGAAATACGCTGATGAATTTGTTCCATTCTGTTTGTGTTAGATACACCATGTTGCGTGGGACATGGAATGCACTCTTTTTACGTAACAGCACCATCTTCTCTTCGAGGACTGTACGCATCACCACTTCATGATTTGAGCCTAATGATTTGACTATGGTCACATTTAGCTCATCATGAAAATAATCGTTCATTTGGTCGATTCGTGCCATTCTTCACAGGTCAGTTGTACACCAAATTGTTTTGCTTTACCCAATCGAATCACTGGTTCAAATGTTCTAGCACTGATACCAATCATCACATGTTTTGTTTGAAATATATTTATTGGATAATAGCTTGCGAAGATGAACTCTTTATCGTTAGAAGTACACATCTTTCCTCCTGAAAAGCACTTGCTCAAATGATTTCACTGTATTGGTTGATTTATAGAACTACGGCTGACGTCATGTGCTGACGTTTGAATTCATGGTTTCATCACAGTTGCTGACGTCATGCTGACCAACCACATTCATACAACTACGGCTGATGTGCTGACGTTTGAATTCATGATTTCATCACAATTGCTGACGAATCGGCTGTGTACTAAATTCAAGTTGATGACTTCGACCCAAGAATCCTTTGTAACATAAAGATACAGATCCAGTATTTAAGAAACGCAGCAGTTCTTGTTTTGATGATTCCATGGGTAAATATCTAGCTGGTAAAATTATATTCTTATCATTTTCAAGCTTCACTACGATTCTTAATCCAAACTTTGTAGGGATCATTTGGCTAGCTAAGATTCTATAAGGTACATTCTGTTGTAAATCAGTAATCTTGGTAAATGATTTCATCACATCACGTGTGTTTAGAAACTGCAGACAAGTAGCCATGATGCTATTATCATGAATACTAACTCGAACGATGATGCAAAACTGATGACGTTTCATTATCATGTTCTGACGTGTACTATTGCACCATGTTCTGACGTGTACTATTGCACCACAATGTTGCCAGAGGTTTTAGTTCTAAACAGTTCCGGTTCTTTACTAATGAGTGCACAAACTTTAAAAATGTCAAACCAAACTTTGAAACAAAAAATTTCAAACAAAAATCTTTGAAACAAAATTTTGAAACGAAAAACATTCAAACAAAAAAATTTCAAACGAAAGAAATTCAAACAAAATTTTGAAACAAAAAAAATTTCAAACAAAATTTTGAAACAAAAAATTTCAAACAAAATTTGGAAACGAAAAATTTCAAACAAAAATTTTAAACAAAAATTTGAAACGAAAAAAATTTCAAACAAAAAATTTACAAAAAAAAATTTTCAAACAAAATTCTGAAACGAAAAATTTCAAAACAAAAATTTCGAACAAAAAATTTTAAACAAAAAAATTTCAAACAAAATTTTGCAACAAAAAATTTCAAACAAAAAAATTTTCAAACAAAAAATTTTGAAACAAATTTCAAACAAAATTCTGAAACAAAAAAATTAAAACAAAAAATTTCAACCTAAAAAAATTTTACGTTTCACGGTTAACCGTCAAACTTTATCCGGTTTTTAACTATTCGATTAACAAATAAACGGTTTTGATCATATTTATCAGTGAGTCCAAAATGTTGAACGAAACCAAGATTTTTAAATGTTAAACAAAACTTAAAAACTGAATGCAGCAAAGATTTGAAAATCAGCAACCAATCAGATTGCACGAAAGATAGTGATCAGCCAATCAGATTGCACGAAAGATAGTGATCAACCAATCAAATTGCATCAACAATAACTTTGCCAGTGTTGTAGCATGTATTCCCTTAAGACTATGAGTCATAAGATTCAATAAGGTTAGCTATCAGATTTCTAAAACTCAAGGTCAATCACGTGGTACAACGTCTTGCTTACGTTTATATTTGGTTGTAATAATCAATACCAATGACGCATTCTCAAATTATCCTACAAAGTTTCAATGTACCAATGTCCTGGACTCCTAATCCCATCATAGGTCAATAACTGATCACGTGATCACAATGATTTACCCAAAGAACATTTACCAATTATTGATATGACAATAAGAAATGTACCCCCTCCCAAAATTTAAGATTGGTACACAAATACACCTGTGTCTTATGAAAAAAAAAGTAATAAATCCTGTACTTATTCAATAATAAAGCCGGTCAATAACATTTAAATTTTGAATATTTGGCCATAAGAGGAACACCAATGGGTCCTAGAAAACGTTTACCGAATTTTGTTATTTGATAATTCCCAAATTTAAAAGGGAACATAAACATATAAAGGTAATAAACCATATAACGTGCTAAATAGGTGTCAATAACCTCCGAAATTCGATTTTTGGTAGTTCTTTATCCATGAAAGGGAACGATGTGGACCATCCAAATTTATAGTGGTACATATTGAAGTCCTGTACTATGATACCAAATGCTTATATTAAAACAATTTCTAAAACCGAGTGGATGAGCCAAGATACCCCTCCCAAATTTTTCAAGGGGTGCGTCAATGTACCCATGTCTTATGATAGGAAATGAACCCATATACATGACCATATAACCATATAAGGTAATAGAACCCCATCAAAGGGAAGAAATTGGGCCAAAAACCAAACGCATGGTACAACATATTGCTTATGTTTATATTTTAGTAATTTTTACCCATGAAAGGGAACAAGATGGACCACCCAAATTTATCATGATACATGTTGAGGTCATGTACTATGATACCGAATGCTTAAATTGAGCAATTTCCAAAATTGAAGGGGTGGTCCAATGTACCCCTACCAAAAATTTAAAAGGAGTGCACAAATGTACCTATGTCTTATGATAGGGAATAGACCCCTATACATAACCATATAACCATATAAGGTAATAGAACCTCATCCAAGGGGATAACTTAGGTCAAACCAAACACGTGGTTGTACTAAAATTTGGCAATTTGTACCCCTAAAAGGGAACGAGGTGGACCACCCAAATTTATCATAATACATGTTAGGGTCCAGTACTATAATACCAAATATATAAAATGAGCAATTTCTAAAATTTAAGGGGTGGGCCAAAGTACCCCTCCCAAATTTTTAAAGGAGTGCACCTATGTCTTATGATAGGGAATAGACCCCTATACATAACCATATAACCATATAAGGTAATAGAACCTCATCCAAGAGGATAAATTGGGCTAAAAGACCAAACACGTGGTACAACGTATTGCTTACGTTTATATTTTGACAATTTTGTACCCCTAGAAGGCAACGAGGTGGACCATCCAAATTTATCATACTACATGTTAGGATCCGGTACTATAATACCAAATGTTTAAATTGGGCAATTTCCAAAATTTAAGGGTGGGCCAAAGTACCCCTCCCAAATTTTTAAAGGAGTGCACGAATATACCCATATCTTATGAAAGGTAATGGACCCCTATACATGACCATATAACTATATAGGATAATAACACATCATCAAAGGGAATAAAATCGACCAAAAACCAAACACGTGGTATAACGTATTGCTTACGTTTATAGTTTTGGCAATTTTGTACCCCTAGAAGGGAATGAGGTGGACCGCCCAAATTTATCAAGATACATATTAGGGTCCTGTGCTATAATACCCAATGTTTAAATTGGTCAATTTCCAAAATTTAAGGGTGGGCCAAGGTACCCCTCCCAAATTTTTAAAGGAGTGCACAAATATACCCATATCTTATGAAAGGTAATGGACCCCTGTATACGCCCATATAACTATATAAGGTAATAACACCTCATCCAAGGGGATAAATTAGGTCAAAAAACCCCGAAATTTGAATTTTTGGCAATTTTTTACCCATGAAAGGGAACGACATAGACACCCAATACTGATAGACGTACATACTATGGTCCTAGGCTACCATACCAAATTTTTAGATTTGGCAATTTCCAAAATTTAAGGGGGGTGGTCCTATGTACCCCTGCCAAAATTTAGGGGGTGGACCATCCAAAAATTTAAAGGGGTGCACAAATGTACCTATGTCTTATGAAAGGAATGGACCCCTATACATGACCATATAATCATATAAGATAATAGGACCACATCCAAGGAGATAAATTAGGTCGAAAACTAAACACGTGGTACAACGTATTGCTTACGTTTATATTTTGGCAATTTTGTACCCCTAAAAGGGAATGAGGTGGACCACCCAAATTTATCATAATACATGTTAGGGTCCAATACTATAATACCCAATGTTGAAATTGGTCAATTTCCAAAATTTAAGGGGTGGGCCATGGTACCCTTCCCAAATTTTTCAAGGGGTGCATTAATATACCCATGTCTTATGAAAGGTAATGGACCCCTATACATGACCATATAACCATATAAGGTAATAACACCTCATCAAAGGGGATAAATAGAGCCAAAAACCAAACACGTGGTATAACGTATTGCTTACGTTTATATTTTGGCAATTTGGTACCCCTAAAAGGAAACGAGGTGGACCATCCAAATTTATCATAATACATATTAGGGTCCTGTACTATAATACCAAATGTTTAAATTGGGCAATTTCCAAAATTTAAGGGGTGGGCCAACGTACCCCTCCCAAATTTCTCAATGGGTGCATTAATATACCCATGTCTTATGAAAGGTAATGAACCCCTGTATACGCCCATATAACTATATAGGGTAATAACACCTCATCAAAGGGGATAAATTAGGTCAAAAACCCCCGAAATTTCAATTTTTGGCAATTTTTTACCCATGAAAGGGAACGACATAGACCCCCAATACTGATAGAGGTACATACCCTGGTCCTAGGCTACCACACCCAATTTTTAGATTTGGCAATTTCCAAAATTTAAGGGGGGTGGTCCTATGTACCCCTGCCAAAATTTAAGGGGTGGGCCAAGGTACCCCTGCCAAAATTTAGAGGGGGTGGTCCTAAGTACCCCTAGGTCATTGACCCAGGGCCAAGGTCATTGACCTTTGACCTATGACGTCACAAAAATGAGTTCAAGGTCAAATCGGCCATACGGGGGGGACTACTACTACTACAGGACGCTAAACTAAAATCAACTCAACTGCTATAACGTGTGAGATCTTGCAAATTATACTGCTCTTCATTACAACTTGTAGTTCTACATCTTTAGTGTTATTTTTGCCTTTACCTCAAAATGACTTATTCTAGACTCACACTGTTTTTCCACTCGCCGATTCATATCTAACGTTGAGTTATTTCCCAAAAATCCATATTTTTATTTGGATATGCACAACCAGAATTCTAAATACACATAAATTCACATGAATAAACACATAATACTTATTACTGGGCATGGAAAAAGTACACATTACGGGGCCTATCTTGAGTACAAGATAGCCCCGAAATGTCATCCTCTCTTTCTCGGAAACTATCAGGGTACAAACAAAACGTTTTTCGGTACAAACGATTTGCTTTCGAAAGTAGTAGAAAATGGATCGATCTGGATCAGACCTGGATCAGTTTTAGCCAACTCACAAGCCCCTGGGAAAATGACCACCATGCACCGTGAGCCCACGGTCTTTTACGACCTCCATTTTAGGGGTGAATTTGTTCCCTTTTATGAGCACTTTTTAGGGGGTGACCTCGTTCTCTTTTACGAGCACATTTTAGGGGGTGAACTCGTTCCCTTTTATGAGCATATTTTCCAACCCCTATGAACAAATAGCAGAACAGATAATACATAACACTACGTAACATACAGAAGAGCAAATTGACCTCGTTCCCTTTTATGACCTCCATTTTAAGGGGTGAACTCGTTCCCTTTTTCAACCCTTATTTTAACGTAGCAGAAATTACGAACACATAGAAGAGAAGATAACACATAACACTACGTAACACACAGCAGAACAGATAACAGATAAGAATATGAAACATAGAAGGGGTGTATTCGTTCTCTTTTATGAGCATATTTTCCAACCCCTATTTTAACATAGCATAGAATACATGGAGACTATGAACATACAGCAGAGCAGATAACAAACACAACCACCTCCATTTTAAGGGTGTATTCATTCCCTTTTATGAGCATATTTTCCAACCCCTATTTTAACATAGCAGAAATTACATAGCACAGCTAATAAAAGAACATGGTTTATTTCAGAAATTACACTGAGACTACGTAACACACAACATCCTCCATTTCCAACCCCTACGAACACATAACACTACGTAACACACAGCAGAACAGATAACACATAAGAGTACGTAACACACAAGAGTGTATTCATTCTCTTTTATGAGCATATTTTCCAACCCCTATTTCAACATGACAGAGACTACGAAACATGGCGGACATAGCACAGGGGGTGTATTCATTTTCTCCACCTCTAATTGAACATAGCAGAAATTACACTGAGAGTACGTAACACATAAAAACCTCCATTTTAAGGGTGGACTCGTTCTCTTGTATAATTACTTTTCCAACCCCTATTTTACCATAGCAGATTTTTCAACCCCTATTTTAAGACAATGAATACCTATGTAACATAGCGATTGGATACGCTCTTTGAACCGATTTGGATGAAACTAGGCATATGGGGGTTTTCGACCATGCTGAGTACGAATATCATACATATTTTTACCTGGGTCCTATAGTTTATGTGGCATACGCCCTTTTTATGACAATTTTAACCGATTTGGGTGAAACTCGGTATATGAGGGTTTTCGGACATGCTGATTACAAATATCATACTTATTTTTATCTGGGTCTGATAGTTTATGTGGGATACGCCCTTTGTATGACACTTAAAACCTAATAACTCGAAAACGGAGCCAAATATCGAAGTGGTGTTTCCACATTTAGCAATAGGTCATCAGGTACTACAAGTCCCAAAATTAGTGGTCATCGAGGTCAAAGGTCAAAATACTTAAAACCCAATAACTTGAAAACGAAGCAACGTATTGAGGTGCTGTTTCCACATTTAGTAATTGGTCGTCAACTACTACATGTCCCAAAATTAGTGGTCATCGAGGTCAAAGGTCAACATACTTAAAACCTAATTACTCGACAACTGAGACACATATTGAGGTGCTGTTTCCAAATCTAGAAACTGGTCATCAACTACTACAAGTTCCAAAATAATGACCATCGAGGTCAAAGGTCAACATACTTAAAACCTAATTACTCGACAACTGAGACACATATTGAAGTGCTGTTTCCAAATCTAGTAACTGGTCATCAACTACTACAAGTTCCAAAATTAGTCGCCATCGAGGTCAAAGGTCAAAATACTTAAAACCTAATAACACGAAAACTGAGCCACATATTGAGATGCTGTTTCCACATTTAGTAATCGGTCACCAACTACTACAAGTTCCAAAATACTGATCATCGAGGTCAAAGGTCAAAACTCTTAAATGGATCCACATATTGAGGTGTTATTTCCAAATCTAGTAACTGGTCATCAACTGCTACAAGTTCTAAAATAATGATCATCGAGGTCAATGGTCAACATACTTAAAACCTAATAACACGAAAACTGAGCTACATATTGAGATACTCGGTCACCAACTCTACAAGTTCCAAAATACTGATCATCAAGGTCAAAGGTGAACATACTTAAAAAAACTAATGACTCGAAAACTGAGCAAAATATTGAGCTGCTGTTTCCACATTTAGTAATCGGTCACCAAAGACCACATGTCTCAAAAGTGTCAACCATCGAGGTCAAACTCGAAAACGGAGCCAAATATTGAGGTGGTGTTTCCACATTTAGTAATAGTTCATCAATCACTGCAAGTTCCAAAATAATGACCATCGAGAGCTTGTAAACGGAGCAACGGATAAATTTTGTACAAAGCAGAAAAAGTGAAAGAGGAATAAATTTGAGTGGCCTATTGAATTTTGTACCAACGAGAAATGTCATTTTTTCTAGACCATGTTCTAATATTTAAACAAACGAAGGGTGAATTTGAGGGACCTATTCAATTTTGCATCAACGAGAAATAATTGCGTATTTTAAACAAACAATCGGATAAATTTAACCGGCTCAGAAGTTCAATACTATTTTGTACTCTTGAGTGAGCAAGAAGGACCATTTTTTAAAAAAACTAACTCAGAATTTCATTTCATTTTTGTAATACTCAAATTTGGATGAAGTGTTTAGTTTTGTACAAACCAGAAAAATTTGATTGGATTATTTCCTTAGGTACCAACTGGAAAAAGTGAAGGAGCATTATTCAAATAAACGAAGGAATAGAGTATTTAGTTTTTGTACGAACTAGAAAAAAAGGAAGTGAAGTATGAATAAAATTTAGGTGGACTATTTTCTTTTGTATCAATCAGAAAAAAAAACGAAGAAGAGCCATTTTAACAAGTTCATAATTTCGATGTTCTACTTTTTATACCAACGAGAAAAAAAATGAACTAGCTGAATATACGAAAGAATAAATTTAAGTGACCAATTCAATTTTGTACCCATGAGAAATGGCTCAGCAAAAGGCGAAGAAGGACTATTTTAAACAATGGAGTATTTAGTTTTGCACCATTTTGGAGTATTCAAATAAACAAAGGAATTATAATTTGTGTCAACTCTAAAATCAATTAAACGAAGTAATGCATTTGAAAAACCGAAGTTGAGTATTTTATACCATTTTATATTATTTCAACAAACAAAGGAATAAGCAAAATAAAGGATCATTTTATATCATTTTAAACTAGTCTATTTAATTTTGTAGCAACCAAAGGATTTTCACGAAAGAACAAAATTGTACTAATCAGAAAAACCGAAGAAGACCCATTTTAACTAACTGAGAATTTCTGTACCTTTTTGTACTATTTAAACAAACGATGGGATAAATTTGAGTGACCTGTTTTTTGTACTAACCAGAAAAGGCGAAGAAGGATCATTTTATACCTTTATGTGCTATTTAAATAAACGAAGGAATAAATTTGAGTGATCTATTCAATTTTATACCAATCAGAAGAAAAGCAAAGAAGGGCCATTTTGAAGAAGGTACCTTTATACTAGCTCAATGAACGAAAGAACAAATTTGAGTGTTCTACTTTTTATACCAAACAAAGAAGAACCATTTTGTACTAATCAAATAAACGAAAGAAAAAAGTGAAAAAAAGACCAATTTAACTAGCTCAGAATTTATATACGTTTTGTTTAGGTGTCCTACTTTTTGTACCAGCGTGAAATGTCTTTTTAACCAGCTTAGTAGTATTCAAATAAACAAAAAAACCGAAGAAGGATCATTTTAACTAGTTCAGAATTTCTGTACTTTTGTGCCATTCAAACAAATGAAAAAACCAAGCAGGAAAAGAAAAGAATTTGTACTGACCAGAAAAGGCGAAGAAGGATCATTTTATACCTTTATGTGCTATTTAAATAAACGAAGGAATAAATTTGAGTGATCTATTCAATTTTATACCAATCAGAAGAAAAGCAAAGAAGGGCCATTTTAACTAGTTGAGTATTTTTGTGCTACACAAATCAACAAATGAATAAATTTGAGTGACCTATTCAATTTGGTATCAACAAGAAATACCATTTTAAATAACTCAGCATTTTATATCTTTTTGTGCTATTTAAATAAACGAAGAAAGCGAAGGAGATCCAATTTAGCTAACTCAGAATTTTATACCATTTTGTACTAATCAAATAAACGAAGGAATAAATTTTTGTGACCTATTCAGTTTTGAAAACAAGCAGGAAAAGGAAAGAATTAACATTTTGTACTAATCAAATAACCATATTAACTAACTCAAGAAACGAAAGAATAAATTTTGAGTGGCTTAAGCAAAGAAGGTCAATTTGTACCTTTTGTGCTATTAAAACTGAGTGACCTATTCAATTTTGTTTGCAATTAAAAAAAACGGAGAAGGTCTATTTTATGTACATTTTGTACTACTCAAATAAACAAAGAAATACCATATTCTGCTACTCAAACAAACGACGGAATAAGCTCAGAATTTTTATACCTTTTTGTGTTATTCAAATAAACGAAGGAATAAATTTGTGTGACTTATACCAACCATGAAGGTCCATTATACCATTTTGTATTACGGGTGGTCTATTTCATTTTTGTAACAATCAGAAGAAAACAGCTCAGAATTTTATACCTTTGTGGTGTTACATTTTGTATATTTTTGTGTCATCCAGAGAACAATTTAAATTGACTCTCCCGTCACTAAGAAAGGCTCATAAAATATTTGAACGTGAGATTTAACAAACCAGAGTTGCGTAATAATTGTGTAGAACAGACTACATAGCAATTAGCGTAGTATCATGCATGGCCATTTTTGATCACAGCAGAAGTTTTCAAAGTTCCATGTTGCAGCAGATATTTAAACAAGGTTACGAATGCGTTACCTAACATTTGTATTGCTAAGGTACTGCCTATTGCTCAACGATTCAATTATTTTTAGAACTTTCTTTCCTCGTCTAAGTCCAAAAACACAAATATATGTTTTTGCATTTATGTATTTTATTGGAAAATAATAGGACATACATCATGATGTTATATTGCCTTGAAATATATTATTAAACACGGAGAATGTATAGAATGCTTTCATTGTAGGTATATAAATAGATGTATCACACTTGATTTGTTTTTGCTGAAGAGTAGAAAAATGACTAGCAAGGAGAATGTTTATGTTTCACCTAGAGAAAAAGAAATTCGGCGTGAAAACGAAAAACCTATACTGTTAATTCACCCGTCTGACCCCGATTTGCCAGATGAATTACGTGATAAAGTGGGAATCATATATCCAACACAAGAAATAGAAGAAGTGTATTATTTTAGACGCTATAATAGATATAATGATGAAATACTCCCGGAAAGTGATGATGACAGTGTTTCAAATATTACCTGTTTTGAACTGGAAGCTAATGAGTGCGACTGTACTAGTGAAACTATTAGTGATACATGTGTTATACAATTATTTAATGAGTATACACCAAATTCAGTATTATTATGTGAAGCATGTTCTAAACATAATGAGAATGAAAAAGATCACAACTGTTTGCTGCAATATGATTACGAATTATTGCAAAAGGTGTAGACGATCTTGATTAAACGTGAAATGAGAGAAAAAATCTATAAACTTTATATAAAGAAGCATTTTAAAGGTTGTAATATTAAGGAGAAAAAATTTAATCTGGTATATGAATACATTACAGAGTGTGATTATTATATCAACAAAATAGTAGAAATGTTTTTAGAGAAAGATAAACAATTATTTAATTCTGTAAATGAACACTGAGCCCACTGTAGCATATGCATTTGATTGTGTAAGAATAGAAGAACTTGAACTGTTAACTGGATCAATTTGTAGTACTGTAGATAACTAACATTGGACTCTGGCAACTGAATTGTCAGGGAGAGTCAATTTAAATTGTTCTCTGGATGACACAAAAATATACAAAATGTAACACCACAAAGGTATAAAATTCTGAGCTGTTTTCTTCTGATTGTTACAAAAATGAAATAGACCACCCGTAATACAAAATGGTATAATGGACCTTCATGGTTGGTATAAGTCACACAAATTTATTCCTTCGTTTATTTGAATAACACAAAAAGGTATAGAAATTCTGAGCTTATTCCGTCGTTTGTTTGAGTAGCAGAATATGGTATTTCTTTGTTTATTTGAGTAGTACAAAATGTACATAAAATAGACCTTCTCCGTTTTTTTTAATTGCAAACAAAATTGAATAGGTCACTCAGTTTTAATAGCACAAAAGGTACAAATTGACCTTCTTTGCTTAAGCCACTCAAAATTTATTCTTTCGTTTCTTGAGTTAGTTAATATGGTTATTTGATTAGTACAAAATGTTAATTCTTTCCTTTTCCTGCTTGTTTTCAAAACTGAATAGGTCACAAAAATTTATTCCTTCGTTTATTTGATTAGTACAAAATGGTATAAAATTCTGAGTTAGCTAAATTGGATCTCCTTCGCTTTCTTCGTTTATTTAAATAGCACAAAAAGATATAAAATGCTGAGTTATTTAAAATGGTATTTCTTGTTGATACCAAATTGAATAGGTCACTCAAATTTATTCATTTGTTGATTTGTGTAGCACAAAAATACTCAACTAGTTAAAATGGCCCTTCTTTGCTTTTCTTCTGATTGGTATAAAATTGAATAGATCACTCAAATTTATTCCTTCGTTTATTTAAATAGCACATAAAGGTATAAAATGATCCTTCTTCACCTTTTCTGGTCAGTACAAATTCTTTTCTTTTCCTGCTTGGTTTTTTCATTTGTTTGAATGGCACAAAAGTACAGAAATTCTGAACTAGTTAAAATGATCCTTCTTCGGTTTTTTTGTTTATTTGAATACTACTAAGCTGGTTAAAAAGACATTTCACGCTGGTACAAAAAGTAGGACACCTAAACAAAACGTATATAAATTCTGAGCTAGTTAAATTGGTCTTTTTTTCACTTTTTTCTTTCGTTTATTTGATTAGTACAAAATGGTTCTTCTTTGTTTGGTATAAAAAGTAGAACACTCAAATTTGTTCTTTCGTTCATTGAGCTAGTATAAAGGTACCTTCTTCAAAATGGCCCTTCTTTGCTTTTCTTCTGATTGGTATAAAATTGAATAGATCACTCAAATTTATTCCTTCGTTTATTTAAATAGCACATAAAGGTATAAAATGATCCTTCTTCGCCTTTTCTGGTTAGTACAAAAAACAGGTCACTCAAATTTATCCCATCGTTTGTTTAAATAGTACAAAAAGGTACAGAAATTCTCAGTTAGTTAAAATGGGTCTTCTTCGGTTTTTCTGATTAGTACAATTTTGTTCTTTCGTGAAAATCCTTTGGTTGCTACAAAATTAAATAGACTAGTTTAAAATGATATAAAATGATCCTTTATTTTGCTTATTCCTTTGTTTGTTGAAATAATATAAAATGGTATAAAATACTCAACTTCGGTTTTTCAAATGCATTACTTCGTTTAATTGATTTTAGAGTTGACACAAATTATAATTCCTTTGTTTATTTGAATACTCCAAAATGGTGCAAAACTAAATACTCCATTGTTTAAAATAGTCCTTCTTCGCCTTTTGCTGAGCTATTTCTCATGGGTACAAAATTGAATAGGTCACTTAAATTTATTCTTTCGTATATTCAGCTAGTTCATTTTTTTTCTCGTTGGTATAAAAAGTAGAACATCGAAATTATGAACTTGTTAAAATGGCTCTTCTTCGTTTTTTTTTTCTGATTGATACAAAAGAAAATAGTCCACCTAAATTTTATTCATACTTCACTTCCTTTTTTCTAGTTCGTACAAAAACTAAATACTCTATTCCTTCGTTTATTTGAATAATGCTCCTTCACTTTTTCCAGTTGGTACCTAAGGAAATAATCCAATCAAATTTTTCTGGTTTGTACAAAACTAAACACTTCATCCAAATTTGAGTATTACAAAAATGAAATGAAATTCTGAGTTAGTTTTTTTAAAAAATGGTCCTTCTTGCTCACTCAAGAGTACAAAATAGTATTGAACTTCTGAGCCGGTTAAATTTATCCGATTGTTTGTTTAAAATACGCAATTATTTCTCGTTGATGCAAAATTGAATAGGTCCCTCAAATTCACCCTTCGTTTGTTTAAATATTAGAACATGGTCTAGAAAAAATGACATTTCTCGTTGGTACAAAATTCAATAGGCCACTCAAATTTATTCCTCTTTCACTTTTTCTGCTTTGTACAAAATTTATCCGTTGCTCCGTTTACAAGCTCTCGATGGTCATTATTTTGGAACTTGCAGTGATTGATGAACTATTACTAAATGTGGAAACACCACCTCAATATTTGGCTCCGTTTTCGAGTTTGACCTCGATGGTTGACACTTTTGAGACATGTGGTCTTTGGTGACCGATTACTAAATGTGGAAACAGCAGCTCAATATTTTGCTCAGTTTTCGAGTCATTAGTTTTTTTAAGTATGTTCACCTTTGACCTTGATGATCAGTATTTTGGAACTTGTAGAGTTGGTGACCGAGTATCTCAATATGTAGCTCAGTTTTCGTGTTATTAGGTTTTAAGTATGTTGACCATTGACCTCGATGATCATTATTTTAGAACTTGTAGCAGTTGATGACCAGTTACTAGATTTGGAAATAACACCTCAATATGTGGATCCATTTAAGAGTTTTGACCTTTGACCTCGATGATCAGTATTTTGGAACTTGTAGTAGTTGGTGACCGATTACTAAATGTGGAAACAGCATCTCAATATGTGGCTCAGTTTTCGTGTTATTAGGTTTTAAGTATTTTGACCTTTGACCTCGATGGCGACTAATTTTGGAACTTGTAGTAGTTGATGACCAGTTACTAGATTTGGAAACAGCACTTCAATATGTGTCTCAGTTGTCGAGTAATTAGGTTTTAAGTATGTTGACCTTTGACCTCGATGGTCATTATTTTGGAACTTGTAGTAGTTGATGACCAGTTACTAGATTTGGAAACAGCACCTCAATATGTGTCTCAGTTGTCGAGTAATTAGGTTTTAAGTATGTTGACCTTTGACCTCGATGACCACTAATTTTGGGACATGTAGTAGTTGACGACCAATTACTAAATGTGGAAACAGCACCTCAATACGTTGCTTCGTTTTCAAGTTATTGGGTTTTAAGTATTTTGACCTTTGACCTCGATGACCACTAATTTTGGGACTTGTAGTACCTGATGACCTATTGCTAAATGTGGAAACACCACTTCGATATTTGGCTCCGTTTTCGAGTTATTAGGTTTTAAGTGTCATACAAAGGGCGTATCCCACATAAACTATCAGACCCAGATAAAAATAAGTATGATATTTGTAATCAGCATGTCCGAAAACCCTCATATACCGAGTTTCACCCAAATCGGTTAAAATTGTCATAAAAAGGGCGTATGCCACATAAACTATAGGACCCAGGTAAAAATATGTATGATATTCGTACTCAGCATGGTCGAAAACCCCCATATGCCTAGTTTCATCCAAATCGGTTCAAAGAGCGTATCCAATCGCTATGTTACATAGGTATTCATTGTCTTAAAATAGGGGTTGAAAAATCTGCTATGGTAAAATAGGGGTTGGAAAAGTAATTATACAAGAGAACGAGTCCACCCTTAAAATGGAGGTTTTTGTGTGTTACGTACTCTCAGTGTAATTTCTGCTATGTTCAATTAGAGGTGGAGAAAATGAATACACCCCCTGTGCTATGTCCGCCATGTTTCGTAGTCTCTGTCATGTTGAAATAGGGGTTGGAAAATATGCTCATAAAAGAGAATGAATACACCCTTGTGTGTTACGTACTCTTATGTGTTATCTGTTCTGCTGTGTGTTACGTAGTGTTATGTGTTCGTAGGGGTTGGAAATGGAGGATGTTGTGTGTTACGTAGTCTCAGTGTAATTTCTGAAATAAACCATGTTCTTTTATTAGCTGTGCTATGTAATTTCTGCTATGTTAAAATAGGGGTTGGAAAATATGCTCATAAAAGGGAATGAATACACCCTTAAAATGGAGGTGGTTGTGTTTGTTATCTGCTCTGCTGTATGTTCATAGTCTCCATGTATTCTATGCTATGTTAAAATAGGGGTTGGAAAATATGCTCATAAAAGAGAACGAATACACCCCTTCTATGTTTCATATTCTTATCTGTTATCTGTTCTGCTGTGTGTTACGTAGTGTTATGTGTTATCTTCTCTTCTATGTGTTCGTAATTTCTGCTACGTTAAAATAAGGGTTGAAAAAGGGAACGAGTTCACCCCTTAAAATGGAGGTCATAAAAGGGAACGAGTTCAATTTGCTCTTCTGTATGTTACGTAGTGTTATGTATTATCTGTTCTGCTATTTGTTCATAGGGGTTGGAAAATATGCTCATAAAAGGGAACGAGTTCACCCCCTAAAATGTGCTCGTAAAAGAGAACGAGGTCACCCCCTAAAAAGTGCTCATAAAAGGGAACAAATTCACCCCTAAAATGGAGGTCGTAAAAGACCGTGGGCTCACGGTGCATGGTGGTCATTTTCCCAGGGGCTTGTGAGTTGGCTAAAACTGATCCAGGTCTGATCCAGATCGATCCATTTTCTACTACTTTCGAATGATGCATTTCAATGTTTTGTGCTATGATACGGGAAGGCTATCTTGGCAACAAGATAGCCCCCCCAAATGTCATCCCCTGTTTCTCGAAAACTATCAGACTACAAACAAAACTTTTTTCGGTGCAAACGGTACAAACGATTTGCTTTCGAATTGTGTATTTCAATTTTTTGTGTTGTGATACGGTGGGACTATCTTGGCGCCAAAATAGCCCCTCCAAATGCAATTCCTTCTTTCTCGAAAACTATCAAGGAACAAACGAAACTTTTTTCGGTACAAACGGTATAAACGATTTGCTTTTGAATGGTGTATTTCATTTTTTTGCTCTGTGATACGGGGGGCTATCTTGGCGCCAAGATAGCCCCCCAAATGTCATTTGCTCTTTCTCGAAAACTATCAGGGTACAAACAAAACTTTTATCGGTACATACGGTATAAACGATTTGCTCCCCCAAGTTGACCTCTCAAGTAGCCTTATAAGAAAAATGGTACAAACGAAAATATTTTCTTTACAAACGGTACAAACGTAATACAAACGAATGACCTAGTCATTGTTTCAATTTTCTAAAGTGGGGGCTGGGCTATCTTGCCATACGTCGGAACAGACCTGGAGACGACGAAACGTCTTCATACACACGGAGAATTTATTGGCTAGTGCGTGCGTTTTTTGGTTCTTGTAGTCTCGTGTTCGATTCGCGTTAAGGGTCAAGTAAAATTTTACTTTAACTAGAATTTATTTTCAATAATCATCAATCTCCTTTAGCCTAAAGGAATTAAACGTTGAGAAAAGTATATGGGAAAACACTATAGATACAAACGTGAGGTACCAGTGTTTCGTAAGCTATTGATAAAATAATAGAAAGACAGGAAAGAAAATCTCTTGAGAACTGGAACTGAACAATGTTTTCGCATTCATGCTTAATATGCTACTAGCGTGACACAATAAATTCAGTGTAATATAAATGATACACACAAAATTCGCTACTTGACTTTTGATAACATGGAAATGCTATGTATTGTTAAATATTAAACGTAACACTTCATTTTTTATATCAATAAATAAATAAATAAATAACAAGACAGTAACAATACTTTTAATATATATCTACATAGTAGGGGAAGCTGTTGTACCATGGAACACTTTTTGCGTTTTCCAAGATATAATCTTACCAACAGTTATTTATGCAAATCTATTGCAGTGCATTTAAACTTGGATGCTTTCTGAATGAAACTGTGTCATTATTTAAGTTCTTATTTCCGTTCTTCGTTATGTTTTTAAGTTTTCAAAAATTCCCAAGAAAGTGTTCCATGGTACAAATACTCATGTACCTTGGAACACAGCGTCATGTACCTTGAAACATATATTTGTAATATGGTAATTCACAGAAATAAAGTCACAAATAATTATTCTAAGATTTATTTTTTATATCGAGATTTGTTGCTTTTGATATACAAAAGCGTGTGAAAGGAAAAAATGGAAATTTTAATACTTACTCTAATCAGGCTTTTACCTTCATATTGAACCTAATATTAATCGGAAGGTTAACCTTATTTATTTATTTATTGAAAAAATCGTAAACTTAGCAATAACTAAATTATGAAAAGAACACTATAACAATATTCTATTTGTTAATCTATTCTTTAAATCCTGAAGAAGAAAAAAACAAAGAATAAAGGCTCTAAAACAGTTACAATTGATCATTTGTTGAGCATACTATGTTCTAATTCTTTGCATGTAAAGTAGACAGGCCTATCAGAAGATAACATAAGGAATTACTAAATTAGGAAATATTGACTTATTCGTGGAAACGGTCTCGGCATGCGTGATCTATTACTTATGTACCTCAATGTTACTCAACTATAAGAACCAAATCCACTTGAAACCACAATTGTTCAGACACTCTACTGGAGCCTATTGGCCGAACGAGTGGTGGTAGTTTCACTACAAAATCAGATGCATTCACTTCAGACTGTCCTGCAAACTCTTCATCAATGCTTCGTTCTTTCTTAAACTGCACCAACACATAGTCATCCGGATTGACATTATGGCTTCAATCCTTTCGTCTAATTCAACTTCTCTGTTCATCAGTTCTGCAAGCATAACATCACTATCATAATTTTCATACAGGCTTATGTTCTTAGATTCTTCATCACATGTTTCGAAACTAATTTTTCTATTGGATTTGTTCTTTCCTTTTCTTTGCTGTTCTTGCTTCTTATTTCTTTTCTGTGTGGCTCTGTGTTCTTTCTTATCTTTCAATTCTTGCTTTGCAAATGTGTTTATTACTACACTACTTCTACCTGTGACAGTCTTCCTTCGACATTTTGTACTTTACGGAGTTTGCGCTTTCTGGTTTGACTGTACTTCCTCTTTAAAGACTGATGTAGAAGACAAAACTTGCACAAGTTGCACAATTGTTTCGTTTCGTTCATGCACCAGAGTGTTGTCCTTTTCACGTATATCATTTAGATGACAATCCGGCCGATGGTCTGTTAGTGAAGCTGGTAAAAAGTCTAACTCCAAGAAAGTGATTGTATCTGTAGGATAAATCCCTGAACAGCGAAAACCACTGGTGATATTTGATGTGCTGAAGGCACGCGTGGATAGATAATTCCCAAAACTTCGGCCACAGCATTAATCTCAAAATGTTTTCCCAGATTATTATGTAAACATTCTTCTACAGCTTGGTTATAAAAACATTTAAAAGGACCGTAAACAGCCACATCCAGTGGTTGTAGTCCTGAAGTATGCGAATGGGGAGTCAGCATGACAACTCCAGCTTCAGCAGTCATCTCAACAGCCTCGAGAGATAAGTGCGTTTCATGGTTATCGATGTGGTCATTGGCCACATTTGTTATGTATGTAGCTAATCTCTCCCCTCCGTCCTCACATTTCACACTGTACTCAAATGTTTCTTTTCCTGACTGTCTAAAATATTTCATATGTAGGGATAAAGCAGCTAAAGACACTTCGTAAACTTTGCAAACTTCACGAATGGAAATACGCTTTCCAGGCTCGGAAATGACTTCTTTAATTGCGTTCTTGATTGAATTTGGGTTAATGGGAAGCCTTTTCTTTCCTATCTTGGCTCTTGGCATTTCGATTCCTGCAAATAATAAAAGAATGTTCAAAAAATACACTTGACAATGAGTTCATGTACCTTGGAACATGTTCCAAGGTACAAGATATGTTTCTGTTTCATGGTACAAGAGGCTGTAGACAATTACTAAAATGGCGCAATAATGTTAACGCTACATTCAGCGTAGAAAAAAAGTCACAAAAATGCTCACCTAATTCCCCTGAACTAATAGATTATTACAGATTATACAAACAACAAACAGTAATGGCATTAAAAAACAATATTTCAATTTCCTAATAGTTCGTTTTATCCCTTAAAAGAAGTTTCTCATTTTCATAAATCACATACGCTTCTGAGTACAACGAAAGCCAAGATGGGACTGTCTGACAATGTCAAAGCATCATATATCAAAGTATTGAATCACTACTAGATAGTATAGAAGCTCAGAAACATGCGAGTGTTCCAAGGTACACTATGCTCAAGGTACAACGGTTTCCCCTATATAAATGAAAAAATACGTTGTCTATCATAACGAAAATTGGCTGAACTATTTGAAATGAATTTCATTAATATAGTTAACACCTACCTCGGACTGGATTGTTGTCACCGCATTTTTAATAAATTGCTTATTCTAACAGAGGAGAAAGACACTAGGTTGTGTCTTGTCATCACAACAAAACGGATCAAGCTCTTGAAATTATCTTTTTAACATACTTTATTTAGCATTTGGTCTAGTGGGGTTTCTATAATTCATTAACACATATATCATAAGAGGAAGAGATACACATAAACATCCTATTTTAAAATGGGTGTGACCCCATCTTCTGTTGTCCTTAAAAATCCGCTTTTGAGTGGGAAATGGGCAAGTTCTAAATACGCGGTCAGTATGTAAAAGTAACATCATGATTGTTTGTCCGATAATCACGAGAAATAGAATGAACCGTTTGAAATGAATATTTGAATACATTTAGTACTTGGAAGAAAATAGTTAGCTGACGTCCACTGGAAACGACAAACTTCGATACAGCTTAGATGATGGCCAACTATGTCCAAATATAACATTTCAGGTTGAAGTGAACACGAGGAAAGGCGTAATAGCGGATTTAAGTTTAGCATTGGAGGTCATTGAGAAACAGAATGTGATGCGCGCAAACGAGAAAAAGGATACTTTTTTATAAGGTTTGAAGACATGGTTAACAGATTATTTAATCACAACGGATCGACTATTTCTTAGTAGTGTCTGAAGTGTTTAGTTGCGCTCTCCATTCATTCTGACTGATTGCGGCTACATTAAAATTTGTTATTTAGTTTCATGACTAAACTTTACTTCAATCCTCATAACTTCTCCTGGTGTGTATTTCCAACTGATTTTTTTGTTTCATTCAGGCATACTTGATCATTCTCTAGATATTGCCCAAGTTCGCCAGCGGGCACCACGTGACCATTTCTAACAAGGGGAAAGCAGACTTTGGTAAATAAGCTTCGGGTACATCCCTTGCGAGGTACTAGTGCACATTCAAAGTGTTAATATTACAAACTAGAAGAGCAAAATAGCCAGAAATAGTGGAGAAAAAGCGTCTTAAAGATTCCGACTCGCGCATATATATGATACGACGCGTAAAGTTATCAAGTGAGGGCGTGGCAGAGTTGGAATCATCGACGACCCCCGTGCAAAGGGTCTCGGTTTGGACTCCCGATCGAGTCATTTTTTTTTTTTTTTTTTTTTGCTTTAACCAATAAGGTAGCCATAAATGTTAATTCACCATATGCTTATAATGCATAAAACAATAGAAATGTTCAAATCGTTGTAAAATCTTTATATGTTCCATGATAACTAGCAATAAAATGTAACCTATTCCGCGTTGTATATTGATATCTCGAGTTATATTGTGATCAGCACAGTCGTTGTGTAAAAATGTTCTACAAACTTCGCGTCTATATCTGTGGACAGTGTGCGAATTATAAGCATGATGAGGGAGAAATTCCTTTCGGTAATATTGGATGTACGCTATAACCAGCAACGTCATTTTAGACTTCGTTTGACGGGGGCAAGAGAGTAGTGTATATTGGTAACTTCTGGGCCAAAACTCTTGGCCAACCCATTTTGGACATATCTTTGACCAGCACAGAAGGTTAGCGCAAAGTATTTACGTAACTACAATTCTAAAGTTAGATTAAGTGAGGTGTTCTGCGCCTAGGCTTTTATGACATATACAACCATAAAATACTTACATTTAAAAACAAACAAAACTATATTTTTTAAAGCAAAAAGCAGCAAAACCGGTTTAACTTTTCAATGCCGTCGTTTGTACGGGGTTTAACCTTTCAATACCGTCATTTGTACGGGGTTTAACTTTTCAATAGATATATTATATGTTTTCCTTTAGATAATAGAATATACGCTCATCCTAAAACAAACTTCTAGCACACTTTCCCCCTCTCAGTACTTTGACCAGCACAGAAGGATATTGCAAAGCATTTAGAGAAGGAATTTTATTATCTCCCCCTTTACACAAAAAGAGGAGTAGTCCTCTGCGCATAGGCTTTTATGGCATATACAACCATAAAATACTAGCATCTAAAACTTATCACCAAAACTATATTTTTCAAAGTAAAAAGCAGCAAAACCTGTGCACAGGTGGACCTGAGATGACTTACGCCTTTCTCTTATTTGTTTGTTTGGTTTTGAGTTTTGGCTGCCTCTCAGGCTTCTTTTTTTCGTTTGTTTCTGTTCTTGTTGCTTCTGCTGCTACTGTCGCTCTGTTGGGCCTCTGATTTGCTTTCCCGACTAGCGCTAGTCTCCATTCACATCAACTCCCTCTGATTTGTTGGCCTTAGAGGAGAGAATGAAAATGCTTCTTCTTCGTTGGAGGCGATTCGAACCTGCGACGTTGACCACGCCGATAACTACTCACAGCTGGCCAGACCATGAACGAGAACGCTCGGCTAACACGTACTCAAAGAAATCGAGTGAAAATCATTCCTTATATATAAAGAAATACTTCTACAAGCAACGACATCTATTAGCAAGGTGATAAACTAAATTATATGTAACGCCATCTATTGAGTAAGTGAGTAACTGCTTGAATATGTTCACCTAGCCGACAAATTCAAAACAAAAAATATGAAAATTATAGATATCTTGGTTCCTATAAGAAATAGAGGGCTGATATTTAATTTTCGGCAATTAGTCCTTCGCTGACCCATAAGTGTTGCTAACATATAAAATTAAAAAATAACTAAGTCTAGTAACAGATTCGATTCTGTTTGCAACACTGCAAAATCATAAAATTGAGATATTTGAAAAATAGAAATACAATCATAATCTACATAAAATTTTTTAAGACCTTTCTAAAGAATAACATTTTCCCAAAAGCTCAAAGATAAACCCGTAAAAAAATCCCGAAATTTTGATTTTGTTATAACCGCCAAATATTTATCAGTTTTAAAAATTCAAACGAACATCAAGAGACAAACAAATTTACTATCTTTTGTAAGTTGTGTAGGCTGCATAACTTTAAGGATGTTATTACAGAAACTCAAATAACTTATTTATATATGGATTTTTAAAATTCCAATGGCATTTAAAAGTACTGCTTTTCCTTATGCGTTGTGTATGTCTAAAGATCTCAGTTTTTATAGCTTTATAACCATAAAAACACTTAAAATACACTTAAGGTTACAAGTTTGAATACTGGTAGTGGAATCTTCTGCTAACTTCGTTCTCTATGGGAAACAATGATTTGTTAAAATCAGTCCATTGATCATAGTTCAAGCTGAATAAACAATTTTTGATTTTGAATAGTACTTGCGTTTCATTTTGTACATTTTTCATAATTACATTGAATTTATTAGTAAGAATAAATTTCTTTTGAGGTTCCATACTAACTACTCAATTTATTTAAAAATATTTTTATTTCATATTTTACTTTTTAGATTCATTTTTGAAGAACACTTGGTGTATTTTATAACTATTAGAAAGATCTTTCATTCCATCATAAACAGTTTCTTACTTTTCATCTATTTTAAAACTTGATCAGTACCTTCATTATATCTCTGTGGTAATAAGGTTTTGTATTTTTCATTTAAATGTACTAATATTCTTTCATCAGTGTATTTTGTTGGTATCAATTTCCATAATTTCGTATGATCTTCCTTCCTCCAGACCTTGCAATTTAACAAGTCTTAAAACGTTAATATTGTTTTACTTGTTTAATTGTGATGCCATTTTCTATTTATTGTGCAAAAAATTTTAAAAACTTATTCATTTTTGTAATGATCTTATTTCGTTCAATATATGGGTAATTCTGTCAACAATATCTCTTGTATGTTCGACTGTTAAATCTCCGTTCATTAATTTCATAACATTAAGCTCATCTTTAAACAATTCAATTTGATTCACAATATTTTTGTAATATTCTTGCTTCAAAGCTATATTAAATCATGTTGATAGACCAGTGATTACTGCAGAAGCTCTTGCAAATGCTGTTGTAATAATCGAATATACTGTAACAGGAATAAATATATTAATAAACCCGGTAGAAGCTGATAGAATTGATAACGTAATAAGCATAATTGATAATGCATAATTGATATATGCATATTTTACTCTTTTGAACTTCCTTTTGATTTTTGTTAATAATTTCCAAGATTTAATATAGTATCCTCAATTAACAAAATTAGATTCTCTCGTATAATGTTATCTGGAATATTCATTTTTATTAAACAAGTTTTTATGATATTATCATAAAAACACTTACAAATTAAACAAATCTAATAAACATATAATTGATTTGTATCTTCTCAATCATTTTTTCTTTCTGTGCATCATACTCAAAGTTCTTTTTACGAATCATAACAACATAACAAATCGTTTTACCTGGTATATAGCTATCAAAATTAACAGTCAATTTCAAATTAGTTCTATCACTTAAAGTCAGTGATTTGTGCTTGCTTGTGTTAATTACAAACATTGGTCTATTTTCTAAAAACTCTTTAGGATAATAATACATCTCAGTGTTTCCAATTGTAACTCTCTTATATATCGTACACATTTCGTAAGCTTTAAGATATTTATGTTTTGCAAAATCTAAGTTCAAAGATTCTAAAGGAAAAGATTCTTTTCTAGAATTACGAAAATGTATATTCTGGACTTTACAATGACCAAAATAGCTTGAATCTCTTTATTGATTATCATTCCTATCACTTTGGAAAAATGCAATCACGAGATTAGGCATATCAAATTCACTTGAGTTAAATCTTGTGGTTAGATCGAATTTCAAATATTTGTTGTAACTGATTTCTGTAAGCATTGATATGTGTTGAAGGAAATAGGAATCTTGCCCTCTTTTAACATGTTAGATCTTAGCAAGGTAGCATAGTTAGGTTCATAATTAAGAAAAGGTATCCTCAACTCCATATTTGTAACCTTAACTTTACCTGGATGTGGTTGATCGTTCTCATATGTTTCATCCTGCTTCTTTGTTTTCCAAATAGCAAATGCATTATCATCAGAACCACTTCTTTTAAATGTATATTTTAATCCTACTTTCCACATAATATCTTTAAAATCTGAACAAAATCCTGGCAAAAGTCTTAGCAAAACACTATTTCATCATCTGTTCTTCGCCATGTAATTCCTTCCCATCCGGATTCATCATAATGATTTGCTTCTGGTTTTGAAATCGTACATGTGTTTACAGCTCTTGAAGTTAAACCAGAATAATCTATAATACCCAATATCTGTCCATGCTTACTAACTTGAGAAAACACATGTGGGAAGAAGTTATTAATAAGTCTAATACTTTGACCAATATTATATTCGCCATCAGCATCTCTACATCTAATTTCAAAAGTTACATAAATATCAGCATAATAAGGATGAACAAACCCATCTCCAACATCTATATCAAACTCAATAGATCTCTTTGGTTTATTTAAATTTTCGTTTGTCTTTTGATTAGACTTAAAGGATTGTAACTCATATGATTCTATTTTACCCATATTTATTATAAAGAAAAAAATATTTTTATCGCTTTATGAATTAAACCTATAAAAGAAACTTAGATATAACTTCTCCAAATATCCTTATTCCTATTCACCTGACTAATGATTTCTGAAAAACTTTATCCATCTTTAAACATTTTTAATACTGCAATACATAAATGCCCACATATTACCTCGTTAAATGTTGTATACGATTGCTACTGTACCCTACATTATAACCAAGATATTTTACAAGTGTTTTTGGTGAATTAACTCCGAATGAATCGAACACATTATTTCTATTTCCTTCTTTCAAATAACAAATCCAATGGGTTCCTGTATTTTTAGACGAATCAAAATTAAGAATAACACACTCATTCTTTTTTGGCTCTTTAGATAAACCGAGCTCATAAATACACCTCTAAAGTTCCTTATCTTAAGTTGTTTAACAAAATGAATTAGATCCAAGTTACTTAAAGGTTTAATTTCTTATTTTTCTTTATTCTTTTGGGCTTTACGTTTTTTGGAAGTTCACCACCTTGTCTTTCTTCCATTGCTAAGTTATGTCTCTTTTGTTCTTCTAATTCATTTTTTATTCTTTTTGCATCATTTACAGCCTTTGCAATTGCAGCTGCACCTCCAGCAGCAGAACCAAGAGCACCTATTAAAGCTAAAATGGTTGGAATTGTAAATATGAAACCACCATGATGAACTTTATTATAATTTGTCTTTATTTTTGTTTATTTTCTTAACTTGAGGTATAAAAAGAGTTAAAGAATACGTTGCCCTTTACTTAGTTTCGCTTCTGTTTGTTTGATTTGTTTCTTGGTTAAAATGTGACAAATATTTAATTGTTTAAGTTCCTCGTGGGAAATTGTAAATGAATAATTGTTAACTTCATACTGATATATTTATTATAAAATTTAAAAATTATTTTATGGAAAATCCATAAAAATTAAACACAATACTTATAAATCTAAACCAAACCTTACTTTTGTATTCATAGCCAAAGCAGTTCCGAAAGCTGGTAATCGTTCTGTTATTAAGTTTGCATCTTTAGCAAAAGCTCTTTCGCATGTTTTATTTTCTAATTCTTTGTCTGCAATATGTCTAGAAGCTGTATCTTTATTATCTCTGTAGTAAATATCATGTTCTCTACAAGCTTCATCTAGAGGGTTAATACCTTTATTCCCTCTTTCTAACCTTTCTTGTAGCTTCGTGTAAGCGCCGCAAAATTCATAACCTCGTATATGCAACTCTGGCATTCTCTTCATGTTTAAAATCTTATTAATTCTTTTCCATACTTCTCATTATTCCAAAATTTTGGTGGGAACGTATTCAATATCTTTACCAAGTAACCTATACCCTTTGTATCATTAGGAACAAATTGTGAGAGTTTAGAATTAATCATATCCATTATGCCTACTTTCTTATTATAAAAGTTATCATTTCCAGATTTTTCCTCTCCGTCAATAACTATTAATCGATAAATTAACTTTCTCACATCATTCATCCATATATATTCTTTAGGTAATTCCTTATATATTTTGATTCCCTCTCCTGTTTTCTTTCTTCTTGGTGTTGTACCCAAAGTTGGTTTTATATATCTATCCGAAATAGGTTTGATAATTTCTTTATATTTTTGGCTTCTACTAGATCGTTGTTTTCTTGTATTTCGATCATCGTTATGAAATGCTATCGATTAGTTATGAATAGCATCAATTACTATTTGTGTATATTTTGTAGATCATCTTCATTATAGTTTTTTGGATTATGTTTTGTTAGTAAGTCCCATGAACCTTCTGTTCCTGTGTAATGTCAAATATTAATAACTAAATCATCACCATGAATTTTAAGTTCTGTATCGCCTATCATATGTATGATTTTTCCATCTTCATCATACGGTTGTATTCCAAAACTTTTGTCATCTCTAGTTGCATAATAACTTGAAGCAATCTTACCAAAATGGGTACTTGCTAAAGATTCTATTCCTTCTACTTTATACTTAATTTGCTTTTTCATATGTTTTATTTCTTCCGTTATAGGTATATCGCTTTCACTTGTTGTACTCTCATACTTAGGAGGTGACACTAATAACCTTGAATCTACTTTCGCGCCTTTATGTACAACTGGAACTAACTCTTGAATTTTATTTTCTTCTGCTAGTTTTGATATATCTTGTCCTAAATCTTTAATTGCATCGATAACAGGTTGATCTTGTTCTTTATATTTCTCATATTAACTTCGATTAGCCTGTTTAATTTCCTTAAATCTTTTAGCAAGTTCTTCTTTTAACTTTATATATTTCTTAGCTTTATTAACATCCATTTATTATATAAAGAAAAATAAAAACAACGTAACACAACATAACGTAATACAACATACACGTTCATCTATGTTCACTTACGTTCAATCACGTTCAGGTACGTTCAATCATGTTCAGGTTTTTTGATTTCATGATTAGAGAGTATATACGAGCTTCGTTGATAAATAATGTTTTCTTTTCATTATGGGTTAGACCCGTATTCGATACGAGCCCAAGTTTTTCATATGTTTGTTTATCTTCTTTATCAACATGGGTTCTTATTGTATGGTTTGTATCTTTGTATTCAAGTATTAACGTAACATCCTTTACCCTCTGAATCTGTTATAACTGTTGTAAATTGTTTTCCGGAAGGGGGAACTGCTGGTTCCTCCTATTTCCTCAAACGTTTTACGAATTTTTCTCTGATGTTGTCTCTTATTGCTTCTCCTGTATTTTCATATTCAAGTAAATATTACATGCGGATGTAAGGTATACAACCCGCTATAGCATAGCGGGCTTAAGGGAGGCTGTAATACAACCCCTATTTCTTTATATGTTTCACGATGTTTTTCTATAACGTTGTCTCTAATGGCTTGTCTTGTTTTATCGTATTCAAGTATAGTAGCAACCTCTTTGCCTTTAAACTATGGATTACCTTTTGAATCTTTTATAACTGTTAATTCTTCGTTTGCTTTTGGTTTCTTAGAGCTCAGGACTAGCGAGTAAAAACCAGATTCGTTTATAAATATTGTATGTGGATGTGTATTAAAGGAGGTCGGATTTTCCGACCCCGTCCAATCTCAAAAAATTGCTTCTTATCTTCTTCCTCTACATGTATTTCTATTGCATCTCTAGTGTTTTCGTATTCAAGTATTTTGGCTACATCTTTGTTTTTGAACCATGGATTACCTTCTGTGTCTGTTATAACTGCTAGCTCTTGGTTTCCGAAGTTAAATAACAAAGGACTAGATTTAGAAGGTTCGTTTGCATTTGTTTACGTTTAAGGTTTACCCCGTTTTGATTTGACTTCATAATTTGATAGTATGAATAATCGTCGATTCATACTCGAGGTTCGTTAATAAAAACTGTGTGAGGATGCATGTTTGACAAGGAGGAGGCATTTCATCTCCCCTTTGATGCACTATACTTTTAAAAAGTCTTTAATTTTATTTCTGTATTTCCCATTATTCACTTTTCTAGTCACATCTATTGTTAAGAAATAATACTTTTCTTCCCAATACTTATTGCATAAAGATTATAATTTTTGAAACGACATATCAGATCCAACAAATTCATCATATATGTGCTTTAAATTCACATTGTTCTTGTACTGTAGCATTACAGCTGGTGTAATAGGAATATTTTCTGGCGCTGTACCTAGCGAAATTTTTAAATTTTTATTTCCAATCTAATTACATTGTGTATTTATTCTTTTGTACTCAAAACTAACGTAGCGAGTTGAAATAACCCATTAGGAATTATATTTTCAGGGAATAATCTCTTTATTTATATTTTAATTAATCATAAATTCCCTTTTCGCATACGTAAGTTGAATAGTTACAAGGTTTACCGCTCTGACGTCATACTAAAACATAGTTCCACCATTGAATATCAATTTTCGGAATTTCAGACCAATGTAAAATTTGGCAAGGTAATTCAAACCCACCTCACCCCCTCTCTAGAGTCCATATCCACCTACAGATCCGGTTATATCTAGATTTTACTACTTTTTACTCGTTTTTGGAATTCCGCGGCTGAAATGCTTCAATCCGATTAGAGGAGGCTACCTTCGTTGCTTGTCTGGGCGCAAACATCTTTGTTCTAGAAGCCAAGACGAAGATTTCACCACAGCAGTTTGTGTGCTTCTGAAATATGCGGATTTTCTGCAGTAATTAGCACTAGGGACCAGGTAACATAGATATAATTCAGTTACTAAACTTTTTTTGGAGCCAAAAGAAGCCTCAAATCGTGAATTTTGCCGACGAAATAGACTAAAATTAGTTAAAACAGGGAGATCCATCCAGCGACTCCATGTTGGTGCATATAAACAGTGATGAACAGGATGTATGATAGTGGGCGATATTCCAAGTACAGATTCAGTGATTTAAACATTTAAATTATTCTGCTCACCCTTGCAAATTTTCCTGTAAATGTTAGGGTTGTTAGGACCTGTACGTATATAGATTTGTGTGTAGGTAGTAAGTGATTACATGACAGTATCCAGTTTTATTGTAGTTAGGGTAGTTATCAAAATGCACGCGTAGATTAACCAACAGGGCTCCTATTTTCTCCCGAATTGAAATATTTTCCAGCAAATATGGGGTAAATACATTTTAACTAGGGTCTTTCTCCCCTTTAGGGGGAAGGCCCCTTAATAACAATAGTTATTAACGTGCCCCTGGGCATCGAACGTTTATAAATATGTGTTGATTATTTTTCGCCAGGGTCAGTTGGACCCGTTTCCCCTTCCTTTCTCCCCTCATAGTGTTACCGAGCCGGAAAAATTGGTGGAGTTTTAACATACTTTGAGTGATGTGCATGTTATCTTACGGATGATTGTTTAGTTTTAGTATTTTAGTATATGTGTGGTGTTAAGTAGTATCTAGATAATGAGTGATTTTGCGTGAATGCGTGATTGGTCTATGTGTGCATAGTGTATTCTTTGTTTGTGAATGTATTATCACCATTTTTAGTACATAAAATTAACTGAAATTCATACTACACTATCGTCAACCATAGTGTAAGGTTATATTTCAGTACACGGGTAAACTGAGTTGACATCAGCGCCATTGCGTTCATTTTCCTTATTAGCAACTTGTTTGCATTACGTCACCATGCGAAATAGTGATTTAGTTTGTTTAATTTTGACCCCTTTTTCTCAAATTATATCCTGTAGGCATAGTTTACAGTCCGAATGAATAGACATTCATGAGAACTGACATGAGATTGTCTTTTTCTGAAAACTACAACTTTCTAGTCCATTTAGGAACCGAAATATCCAAATAAATAAAGAACGCGTTGAATTTTAACAGAAGTAAGCCTTCATGATGCTACTTCTCTTTATGAAATTGCAATATTAAATTTTCTTTCCCGTGGTATAAATCCCATTGTTGTTGTCGTAACATTATCAAATCGAAATCACATAGTTGTTGATAACACAACTTTAAATGAACGTATTTATGAATTTTTTAACTGCGAAGCAAATGTACTATGGTGTGCGTGATAAAAGTCTTGGGTTCGAGGATTGTTTCGTGTGGTGGTCTAAGTATAAAAATGTTGTAATGTTTATAGATTTTATAGTGTGTGATGCAATGTGTGCATGTTCCTGGGCGTGAATATAAGTAATAGGGTGTTTATAAAATATTGCGTCGTCTAAGAAAATGAGTAAATATAAAAATATAGGTAATAATGTATTGATTATACGAATTTAAAATGAAATGACTGTGATGATGGGACACCCATAAGTATGCGCATCGGCCCAGTGTGTTTTAGTTGTATGTAGATAATGAGTGATTATGCTCAAAGACAAATCTTTTACGTTCCGACCCCTATACCAAGACATTCCCTCAACTAGGTTTGCTAGGATAGCAATGTTGCAGTTTGAAGGTATATGCTATTTCGCAGTTAGGCGTCTCACATCAATATCAATGGTCCATAAGAATCTCATTAGATAGTGGGGGGTAGCATCATACAGAAATCAAGACTAGAGGCTTACTAATTGATTAGGAAATACAATAACTACTAGAAAGTTGGGACCATTGAAAATTACACTTTTGTTTAGTTGTAGCTGATATCCATCGACTCCTCGAGATTTTTTCTTTTCCTCACGTTACTTACGTTGGTTACCATACAGTGTTCAAAAAGTCAATGGATCGGATGGGGCCAATCAAATCAAATTAACTGTCACTGAAATAAAATCTAGGTGCTTAGCGTACCCAGATGTCGATCGTCCCTTGTCTCTCATTAAGTATTTTTCGTTTTCCTTCTTAGTCTAATTAGATGATGATAGAAATCAATCGACATTTCAAGCCATGGCTTGCTTGCACATGGGGAGCTATCGGTGATGTTTGGCCATTGCAATCACCGATCCAAAATTCAGTTTATTTAAGTTTTTTTTTTAAATTTTGGCAAATCACTAGTTAGGGATATTTTAGCTATTACTTTTACTCTAGTTTCTTCACTGTCCTTGAACCTTCTTAGTTTTTCTGAGGGGTCGAATATTTTTTTACTTAGAGATTTCAAAATTGGGGATGCAGTTACCTGGTCCCTTCCCTCTTTCCTTTTATCCTGCTGGTCTGGGCCGGATACGGGGCTCAGATTTCAATCTTACAAGAAAACTCTTGTGGGATTGGGATCTGATGGACACAGACTTGCATACTTGGCAGCAGGACACCCCCTAGGCTACGTATTTGAGTGAGCCAACCCCTTTTCGGCATGTAAGAATATTTTGGCTTTGAGTCGTTGCATATTAAACTTCGATCACTCGTCTGTGTAGTGAGTAGTGCCTTAATCTTTCTCCTTTGGCGCCACTATTCTCTATCTATCCCATTTCTTCCTTCTTACCTTAAGATTTTTTTAAACTGTCAACCCCCCAGTTTAAGATTCATGAACATACCATATATGCGTAATGCATATTTAGACCGAATTTACCGACTGAAACATCGAGAGATACAATTCGTGGAGATTCTCGGCATTTTGGAGCAACTCAGGACCGTCTTTTATAATATTTAACCCACTTTAGGAGTGATTGATGGGAGGGAACTCTAGAATTTCATATTCACAACGATTTGGTTATTATTTTATTTATCATCCAAACTCCGCTAACTGGTTGCCGATTTTTTTTTATTTCTATTGGTGTATATATGTTAGTAGTTTGGGCCCAATACGTTTTGAACAATCTTTGTTTTTTTTCTGTATATCTGCTTACATATTATTTATCTGGTTTGTTACGTGCCTGCTATTTTCATCAAAACCTCTTCTGCTGTAAACTTATGAAATATTAAATTGATCGTTACACGCTGACAGTCATCTATTTAAATTATTATAAATTATCGGGATTATATAGTCAGTGTTGCAACGTTATAAGTATTTGGTTATCAGGGTTATGGAGCCAAAAATATAAATGTTTGTTGAATATGAAAAAAGATATATATATGAAAATCTAATTATTGACGAAATGTTGATATGGATTTTAAAGTGAATTTAAGTATATTAGGTTATATGAAACAGAAAATGAATATGTTCATAGAGGGCTCGGTATCTACCCTGGACGTGTATAGGTTGCCATAGTTTTGAAACACCCGATTGGCATAACGAGTAACTTATAGAGTACTACCGCGTAATGTGTAACAAGTAACACTTTGCAGTTTTGTAAATGATGTATGTAACTATTAACTATTAATATTATGTTTGAATTTGCATGTACATAAAACAGATAACAGGTCGTGACAATAACCCTAATCCGTATTTTAAAGTTATTTTGTGAAACCATACCAAACTACGTAAATTATGGAACAGTGTGCCCCAAATCCTCCCCGTACAACTCGAAACATAGCTGTTGATTTATTAAGTGATTTAAACTCCGCAAATTGACTCGGAAATGGAATTTTGGTGCTCCTAATTTGGACAAAATTTGTTTGATGCGTTCGTAACTGAAATAACGGACCTAGGATAGGACCAAAGGCCTAGCTTTTTTCAAAATAGTTTATAATGGAAGATATACTCCCAACGTTTGGGGATGAAACTTCTGATTCTAAAGTTTAAGTGATTTGGAAAGTTTTATACAAGGTGCATTAAGTGATGCAATAAAATAAATATATATTTTCCAAGTAACTACGTATGATCTGTTGTTAAGACGGATGAATAAGTACACTTATGGACACTATAAATAGTGCGTATGAAGTGCTGATAAATAAGTATTCATCGACTTTAGAGAAAGGACTCAAAAACGTCGAAGTTTTTATTTTGACACAAAGACTCAATTAAAGTACCACTGAAGTTTTTTAATGAAACTACAATTTCATATTTGCTTTTTTCTTTCTTTCTTCGCTTTGATATGTAGTTATTCGCACTGAATCTTGAATATATATATATATATATATATATATATATATATATATATATATATATATAATGTTGATCTTTTCCCTTCTTCTTCTCGTTGGTAATGTAATCGAACTCCTAATGTATCTATGAAGAGAAATGTACCATTTGATATTATTGAGAAATAACGTATTTCTGTGCATGTCTATGAACAATTTTTTTAAACAATTCATGTATCTATAATTTCCTTCTGTCCAATTAATTTTTTATTAATGGATGTAATAAATGTTAAAAAATGTAGTTAGATTAGTTTGCTTTAGCCAGACGAAACCTGATATATACATTGTCCCGTGTGAGTGTGTGTGTGACTGAGTAGTAAATCTAGTTTTAAGTCGTAATGCTGATATGAATTTTATTGTATTAATTCTCATAATATATGTTACAACGTCTGTGATAAACAGTGATTAACAATTCAGTAAAACTGAATACTAACTTAACCTAATTCGGCTCTATCGAAGAAGCAAAAAGAACATAGATAGCCGGGACCAACGATCATCTTGGGAGAATCTCGAAATTCATAATCTTCAAAGAATATGTGTTACTATAATAATACTATTATTATTATTATTATTTTATTTTTTCTTTCTTCAGCCAATTTAAACGTGCGATTGACTTCATGATTTATACATCAATTATTGAATACTAGTTAAGAACTTTTGGAAATAATGAATAAACCTTCAAGTTAAACTTTCTCATCTAACTTGGAGGTAGATTTGGATAACCCAGTAGTTGTGGTTAACTGGATCTGGATCTGAGTTGTGTGAGTCAACATATGCCTATTTTTGATCACCTTAGTACCAAATCCTTACCCAATAGCACCTAGAAACATTCTCAATTCGATAATCATTCACTTTCCTTTACCGCATTTCTCAAGAATATCTAGTAACAGTTTTCCTCTTTTCTTACCTTCTTACTTTCCCCCTTTTTCTTTCCTTCTATCCCATCTTCCTCTTCCTCTCCATAACGTCTTTTCTATTTTGAATAAAACTGAAAAGGGGGTCGTGACTGGGAATTCTATTTATAATGAACACGGTCATTTATTTTATTTTAATTTCTCTTCGGGAGTCCGATATAAAAGTTTACTTATTTTGGTTGAACCTCGTATGTTCTAAAGTAACCGGTTAAATTTACCTCTGTATATAAATAAACATAAGCTGATAGTTTTATGTTTGTCTCAAGGGATGAAGGGTTCCCACTCGCGACTAGCTCTCCAACATTATTCCACTGCATAGAAGCTGCCCTCTTTGTGGCAGGTAATTAATTTTTTCCGCCCCTTTCATTCTGTTTAAAGATACAAAGAAAGTTTGAGTTATCTCTAATTAATATTTGTGATACTTTGGAATAGGTTTGTCCTAGATAGAAACAGTTTAAATCCTTATGACGACCTCGAGTAAAATATTCTCTACTAGTGGTTTTGTTGTTTTAAAATGAAATAATCAAACACTACTACAGAATCATTCTCACATTCATCTAATGGAATAATATCTTCGTCGTTTCCTCTTACTACTACTATTGTATCTTTAATATCACATTCTATATCGCGAAAAAGCTGTATTAGTTGTTGATATTCAGGTTGATTGAGACTTTTAGAATAGATATAAACATTTGCATATTTTAACCATTCAGGTGCTAACAAGAAATTATCAATCATTAACGTTGTTTTTCCGCTCCCACTAGGTCCAACTATTAAGCATCATATATCATCAGATAACAACACACCGTTCCTCTTTTTCGTTGTGACTTTTTCTGTTACCCTTACTTTAATATCCCAATTATCCATTTTATTATTTATATACAATAAATGAAAGTATTTAATTTAAATGTTTTTCATCTGTATTCAACATGTCTTTGCATTACTCATTTGAAAGCAACTTAGAAGTAGCTCTTGCAGAATTTTACACAACATTACAGAAAAAAATAGTAAATTAACATTTTGTAGTAACTTCTCTGAATTTACAAAACAACTCGTAGTCCAACCTAGTCAATATAATTTAAAAGAATTAGAAGAATATATTAAATCAAACCTTCCATACACCGCCGATGCTTTTAAAAATATTAAATTTACCGAGGACAGAAAGAAAAATAGAGTTAAACTATTTAACGAACATTGTAACATAATTTTATATACCATTAATGCTGCATTAGGTTTTAGTGAAAAGAAGTTAGCGAAAAAACACATAACATGTTGGAGATAAGGTACCAAGGTTTCATCCGTTTGATACTATAAATATTCACTGTGATTTAGCAGAAGGTATGATTTTAAAACATAATGAACAACACATAACGAAACAGATTTAATCGCAACATTTAGAACAAATGCAGTATTTAGAGAACCAATTATATATGAGCCTATGGAAAAGATATATTTCCCAATACATCACAACAAATTTAATAACTTCAAAGTTTCAATTCGAAATTAGAATGGTGATTTGATTGATTTTGGTGGAGCTCGTATAACTGTTCTACTTGCTGTTAAATAGTTAAAATTTTTATATAATAAATATGGATATCTTTAGTAATGTTAAAAGAAGGATAAGTGGTATTAATATTATTGTTGATAAATTAAAACTACTAGAGAATTTAAATAATGTTGTTAACGTAAGACAAATAAATCATTAGAAGTCAGTATTAATAGTCAACTGGCGAAGGATAGAAAACGATTTGAAGATGTGTTAGAAACGTTAGAAGACACATATATCACGAAAGATGCGATTGATGCTGAGATGTATGCTACACAAGAAGACCTTCAAATGTTGAAGAAAGACACCGAAAAATTAATTATGCAGAAAGAAACTATACACCTATTATGCCGATTGAGAGCTAAAAGTGTTAAGGAGACCATCTTTAGGATATTTAATCTCTCTAATGGCTATAAATTTCTCTATAATAGTGAAATAATGCTCATGGAATTAAGCTTTGACAAATATTTTCTAGATACATATTTGGGTAATAATTTGATTGAAAAGTTACCTTTTGGCTTTACCAAGAAAGATATAATCACAATTAAACCAAATAAAAATTCTGGTATAGAAGAAGGACAATTATTCTTTGTTGTAATGTACATAGAAAGAGAACTTTCGTAAAAAATATATACTATAGAATATATATGAATATTTTTGGTAATATTAAAAATAGCAATAAGATGTTATTACAAACGTTTGTTAGAAAAGAAGAGCTTAAAGAATATAAAATAAAATAAGATAAAGATTTTACGTCAGATTCCACATCCTGGGTTGATTTTAAGAATAAAAGTTTGGTTAATGTATCTAATGCTATCGATAAACAAGATACTCTAACATTAGAACAGCTTGAATCAGCAAAAGAAGAGTTTGCTTACACGAAAAGAAACTGTAGAATTACCATGCCGATCGGTAGCAGATGATGTTGAGAAACCAGTCATTTTGTATATATTTTAGCTGCCACCTACATATTTCTTTATAGAGGTAGAATAATACATATAGAATCAACTCCCATTTCATATGTTATAGGCATATTTTTAAATGACACTCTAGTTGAAAGTTTTCCATTACACTTTAATATAAATGTTCAGTTAACAATTAGACCATCCAAAGATTCTGATCTGAAACAAGGCAAATTATTATTGCTTATTATGTATAGAGAAAGAGAAGATGAAGATAAAAACGAATCAAGTGATGATGATAATGTTAGGTTTGTAATATTGGGCAATCATGAATTTTAAATTTCTATGTAATAAATATGATGTATTAAGTGTAAGAAATCAACAGATACAAAGAGAGATACCATTAGGATAGAGCAAACAAAGAATGGAAAATGTATTAAGAAAGGAAGATGTGGTGTTACTAAATTTCAATTCGTTAAAAAGAAAGATTGACTATATGAAGGTAAATGTGTTAGAGAAGACATTACACAAGAAATTCACAAACCTTCCAGAAAGAACTATCCTAGGTTAATTGTTATTATTAAAGGTATAGATGATTTATGGCAAGCAGATCTTGTGGAAATCGATAGTGGATTATTTAAAGGTGTTTCCAAATCAAATAACGGATACAAGGGTTTGTTAACGATCATAGATGTGTTCTCGAAATATGCGTTTGCTGTTCCCGTCAAAGATAAAAGTGGTAAGAATGTTACAGTAGCGTTTGAATCAGTACTAAAAATTAGAAAACCTAATCACTTACAAACAGATCAAGGCAAAGAATTTTACAATAAAGAATTTAAGAAGTTGATGGAGGAAAATAAGATTAATCATTACTCAACCTATAATGATAAGAAAGCTTCTGTTGTTGAGAGATTAAATAGAACTCTTAAACAAAACACGTGGAAGAAATTTACAACACAAGGAAATTATAAATGGATAGACATATTACCAACACTAGTTAGCGAGTATAATAATCGTGTGCATAGAACAATTGGTTTAAAGCCTATAGAAGTTAATAAAAAGAATGAGCAATAATATTGGATAAATTTTATAAGAAAGAATATAAGCATGTTAAACCGAAGTATAAGATTGGTGATTATCTTCGTAAAAGTAAATCGAAAGGGCTATTTGAGAAAGGATATACACCTAATTGTTCAACAGAAGTATTTGTTATTAGCGAAGTTATTTCATCTAATCCACCAACGTATAGAATTAAAGATTTAGGACAAGAAGATGTGCAAGGTAGATTTTACGAACCAGAACTATTAAAGACGAAACATAAAGATGAACACTTGGTGGTAAAGGTGTTGAGAAAGAAAGGTGACAAAGTAAACATTAAATGGTTAGGATTTGAGGATTCACATAATAGCTGGATAGATAAAAGTAATGTAATGTAAATAAAAATATCTTTTATAGAATAATAACCATAAAAGGTTAGGAAAAAGATAAATTTATTTTTAATTAATAAATATGGCTAGTATGGATCAAGGTTTGAACGAAATATGTTACGAACAGATTAAAGATAATTATTGGTATGGAAAATTTGGTGATTTCAAATTGATTATAGATAAGAGTGCAGGATATTTCAATGATACTAAGTTGTGTCAAGATGGAGGAAAAGAATTTAAACATTGAATGGAAAATAAAAAATCCAAAGAACTCCTAGCGTATATTTCCAGAGCCGGAATTTCGACCGATGAAATTATCAAAAAAGTAATAGGTGATAAAGGAGAAATATGTAATGAAGTTAGAGGAACATATGTAACAAAAGAGTTAATTCTCGATATATTACGATGGATTTCTCCTGAGTTTTATCCCAAGTGCAACGAAATTATTATTAGCTACTTTGTCCAATACTTTCAACAATATCGCAACAACAACGAATTACTCCAAACACGAATACAAGATATAGAAAAACAGATGAAAAAATACGTCTTAAGAACGATGCCTTAAAAGAAATAGCAGCACCATATACTGATGATGTTTCAAAAGATAATTGTCTAATCATATACAAGAAGAACAAACTTAATGATCCTTTTTCTTATTATGCTATCAGATGCCAAAAGAGAAGTCTATATAAACCTCTTAATGAAGCAGAAGAAAAATGTCCATATCATGAGATAATATACGAAAAGTTGAGATTCTAACAGTATTAAGTTATTCAACTTGATGCAACAAGAACTAGATATTCGTAAAGGTAAGGGTAATGAGTTTTGGACATCCCTATCAGAAGAAGATTTGGTTAAATAAATTGATTGTTTATATGATCGGTTAATATCTAATCCCATGTAGAAACTTTTAATATAACTTTTATGATTATTATTTCATAAAAGTATTTTAACAAATTTAAAACTAAAACAAGTTACTCAACATCAATCTACACTGTTGCTAGTTCCAATGTACTATCCTAACTCTATTCTTCTTCTTCTTCTTTAGTGTAATCAAAAACAATCGTGTTATCAAAATGAAGATGTCAGGATAAGTTTAATAACTGTTCTACACAAAGGACAAGTGTTATTATCTCTTAACCAGATAAGCATACACTCAACACAGAACACATGCCTAGACGTCGTTTTACATAGTTGAGTTTTTGTTTGTTTACATATTGGGCATTCTTCTGTTTTCTATTAAGCGTAAACCTGTTGAGAGTAGCATTAGTTTGTTTTTGACGGAATCGTGAACATGCTTATTTACTCTTCAAAATTCAACCATATTGATCTTGTCTCTGATTTTTATTAGAAAATCTTCAGAGAACTTCCCATCGCAACAAGTGTGTATTATCCGGTTTAATTCTAAACCTTTTCTTTCGAAGTCGAGAATGAATTTTTCGCTTTTATCGTGGAAACTAACTTTTGGCAATAAACTTTATTTTGATATTTTCTCACGTGTGTTTCGTCTAGCAGTGGTGTAATAGCTTGCCAATCGATAAGAGAATCAAATTCTCTCAAGAAGGCTGTTAGCTCTTTTCCTGTGATGCGACAACTTTTAGAAACTATATCCCAACAGAGTTTGTCTTTAAAGCTTTTCAGGAACGTAAATTTGAGTAAATCTGTTTTATAAGAGAGTGTGGTCCAATGTAAACATTCTTTGAATTATGTACAAACCTCAATAGCTCGTTTCTCTGAATACTTTCTCGAGTTATTTTCTTCAGTGAACATGAGCCAATCAAGTTCTTCTTTAAACTCATTAAGAAAATCTTCAGTCATTTGTTTAGCGTATTCATACGTGTAGTCTTCCCTATGAATATGTTGTCTTGTATGTTCTTTATGTTTTAGTACGAACTCTGGTTTTAAATAACGATAACACCGTAGACCATACCTTCGTTCACACGATTTGACCCTTAAAAGTTTATCACCATACTTATTAACAATGTTTCCGTGTTTAAGTAAGTCTTTCTGTTTGGTAATCTGACCCAATCGATGTGTTCATAACGTTCAATAAAAGAAAGTGATTGTTTATGGTTTGATGTAACTGAAGACCAATGTATCTTGTTTTCGAAGGTATGTAGATAGTCATCGGATAAGTTCTTTATTTCTGAAATTTGTTTCCACTCTTTGAATTTTCGACTATTAAGTGCATCTATAACTATTTTTCTACAAAGCGGATTTTGAAAGTAGTTTACAATATGTTCAGGATTTAATTTTTGAATAATGTCTTTTATAAGTTCATCTCTATTCATCATTGCTTTATCTTGTTTACTTGGTCGTTGTGACTTTGTAGCAATTGTTAAAGCCTTATTTTTGTGCATGTTGATTAAGGTTATTATTTCTGCCTTCCTAAGGTTCGAATAACCATGTATTCCGTTCAATCTATAGTATTGTTTAAGTTGAGGAATAGTCTTCTTTTCCGTAACATTGTTTATTACAATAATAAAAAATAATACTCATTTTTAAAGATTTTTATATAATAAATATGGAGAAGCAATGTGATTTGATACATAATAAACTTAACTTTATTCATGAAGATCTTAAACTCATAATAACACTACTAGAAAGATATACACCAGAATCAAATTGGCATAGTAATAGCGAGAGTGATGATGATGATGATGAGATAGATCCTTAAAAATGAATTAGTTTTATTATATAAATAGTAACTTTGATGGGGTAATCCCATGAAAGACGTATACTAATACAACACGTTGATAATGGCTGGAGTGTACCAATGTTAAATGTTGTATTAGAGAAATGAAAATGAAACAAAAATATTTTTCTTATAATAAAAGTGTAATTATGTATAGCTTAATTAAACATACTGTAGTTGAACTGAAAAACTTATGTAAAGAAAAGGGAATAAAAGGTTATTCTCGATTAAGAAAAGCAGAACTTATTGACGGTATTAAAGGACATGAAGATGAACAGAACAGATTAAACTTTAGCAGATCATTTCCGTTTCAAGAAGACATCTTTGGAAAACCAAAACCTAAGAGATTAGCTAGGAAGAGTCCTTTAAAACTGTTTCCATTTAAAGAGGTATTTGAAGAATCAAGAGTGAAACCTAAATCACTATCAATTAATGTAAAACGTCGAAATACTACATTTAAATCAAGATTAGAAACATGGCGATTCACAACACAAAATAAACCAGAAGATCCATTAGAACATTATATTAGAACATCGTCTAAAGCTATATTAAACAGAATACAACTCAGCTTACAAAAACATGGCTCATTGAAAATTAATCTATGTTTAAGTTTTAAATATAAGGAAGGAAAAGAAATTCAAGAATTTAATTTCAATACTGAAAACCAAGAAATATACCAATCAACCAAATTAAAGGAAGCACTAACTAGTATGAAACAAGCATTAAGAAAAGAATGGATGAGTTTCAAGCTAGATGTTCTAGCTGGGCTCTTATAAACATTAACTTTTTAGAACTACCAATCGTTAAATATGTACCATACAGAAGATCATTATATATAGAATTACGTAAACAGATTCAAAACAAAAAGGCGGTAATTAATGTAAAGAATGAAGATGAAAAATGCGTCTTATACTCATTATACAAAGCCTTATATCCTACAAATTCACATCCTGAACAAGTACCCAAAAATAATGAACTATTGTCTAACTTAGAATCTGAACTAAAAGATACTCATTTTCGTGTAAAACAAAGCGATGTTCCAAAAGTTGAAAAATTACTTAATATTTCCCTAAATGTCTATACGTATGATAAAGACTATTCAATCTATATATTACATTACACACAGAACAAAAACAAAAACATGTAAATTTATTATATATAAAACAACTTGTTGAAGAAAAAGTTAAAACACATTATTGTTGGATTAAAGACGAGTAGATTAGTTACTTCTCAAATAACAAAAAAGAAAGCTCGAAAATATTTATGTGATCGATGTTTGTTATACTTTTACTCACAAAGTGCATTAGATAAACATGAGCAAGATTGTTCATTGCACGAAGCAGTAAAAATAATAATGTCTAAAGAAAACACATATGTTAAATTTAAAAACTATCAATATAAAATGAGAATACCATTTGTAATCTATGACGATTTTGAATGCTTATTACATAAGGTTGTGGGATGTCAAGAATGTTACCCAAAAATAAATCATACACAAAAAATATCAACAGCATAAACCTTCTGGATTTTGTTATTACATTATAAAAAGTAATGGAAGTAAAACCGAACCTATTTTGTTTAGACGTAAAAATGTAGCTAAAAAGTTCATAAATAAATTGCACAAAGAAGCTAAAATAATATCAAACTTTTATAAGCAAAACAATGAATTGCCTTTAACGAAGAAACAGAGAAGAGAGTTTAATACATCTGAATTTTCTTATTACTGCAAAGAAAAATATACTAAAAATAATTATAAAGTTAAACATCCTGATCATATAACAGGGAGTTTACAGCTTTTTAATGCAATAATTGCAATTTAAAAGTTAAAGTTCCAAAGTTTGTACCAGTCATTATACATAACTTAACAGGATATAACTCGCATTTATTCATTAAAAAGCTTGGATGCAATAAAGAAGCAATCGAATTAATACCTAATAACGAAGAACGCTACATTTCATTCAGTAAAAAGGTTGGAACAATCAAATTAAAATTTATTGATTCATTAGGTTTATGGCTTCTAGTTTAGACAACTTATAATCAAACCTAACAAGAGAACAATTGATTCATACACAACACTTCTACCCTAATGAAGAACAATTTGAACTTGTAACAAGTAAATGTGTTTATCCATATGATTATGTTAAAGATTGGAATAGGTTTAAAGAAAGAAAATTTCCACCAAAAGAAGCATTCTTTAATAAGCTTACTAACACACACATAAGTGATGAAGATTATGAGCATGCAAAGAAAGTATGGAAAACATTTAACATTAAGAATCTCGGAAAATACCATGATTTATATTTAAAAACTATCATTATTAGCAGATGTATAATTGTTAGCAGATATATTCGAAAATTTTAGGGAAACATGTCTTAAAGCTTATGGACTTGATCCTGCTTGATATATGACAGCGCGAAGTTTAACTTGGGATGCAATGTTAAAGAAGACAAATATAGAATTAGAATTATTAACAGATTATGATATGGTATTGAAGATAGAGAAAGGTATAAGAGAGGGAATTTCACAATGTATTAAAATATATGTAAAAGCAAACAACAAATTTATGGAAGATTATAATGAAAATAAAGAAGATTCTTACTTAATGTACTTGGATGCTAACAACTTGTATGGATTTGCAATGAGCCAATACTTATCATTTAAGGGATTTAATTGGTTAAGTGAAGAAGAAATAAAAGAAACAGATTTTGCAAATGTTCCTGATATTTGTGAAAAAGGTTATATTTTAGAAGTTGATCTTGAAAATCCAAAAAATTGCATGACTATCACAAAGACTATCCATTAGCTCCTCAAAATATACGCCCACCTGGTTCAAAACGATCAAAACTGTTAACAATTTTATTCGATAAAAATATGTAATTCACTATCGAAAATTAAAACAATATTTATCACTTGGATTAAAACTTAAGAAAATTCAGCTAGTAATAGAGTAAACAATCATATTGGTTAAAGAATTACATAGATTTAAACACACAGATGAGAACTAGAACAACACATGATTTTAAGAAAGACTTTTATAAGCTAATGAACAATTAGTTTTTGTGAAGACTATGGAAAATATTAGAAACAGAGTTAACATTAAACTAGTAGGTGATGAGAAAAAAATTGAGAAGCTTGTAACAAAAGCAAACTATAAAAGTACTACAGTTTTTACGGAAAATTTAGTAGCTGTTCACATGAATAAAGTTAGTGATATTTAACAAACCGATTTATGTGGGTATGTCAATTTTAGATTTGTCAAAATATCTAATGTACGATTTTCACTATAGTGATGAAACCTAAGTATCAAGACAAAATAGAATTTTTTTACACAGATACAGATAATTGCATTTATCAAATTCGAACTAAAAATATAAACGATGACTTTAAAAGTTTTATTAATTACTTCGATACAAGTGATTACCCAAAGAATAACAAATACGAGATAGCACAAATAAATAAGAAAGTACTGGATAAAATGAAAGATGAACTTGAAGGAACAACCATAGAAGAATTTGTTGGTTTAAGATCAAAAATGTATCCAATCAAATTCGAAATAGATAAATGTTGTAAAAAAGCAAAAGGAGTTAAGAAAAATGTTATAAGTAAAGAACTTTCATTAACAATTATAAAGACTGTTTATTTAATCAAAAAGAATATTATAAAAAGATGAACTTAATCAGAAGTTATAAGCACGATTTGTACAGTATAGAAGTAAATAAGTTTGGTTTAAGTTGTATAGATGATAAGAAATGTGTTCTAAAAGATGGAGTACATACCCTGGCATGGGGCATTATGAGATAGAAGAGTTATAGATATAAGTTTAGCTTTAGTTAGATATAACTTCTTTATGGTTATTATGCCATCAAGTTTAAATTGATTTTCATTTGGAAAAGGTTTGTCTTCTGTTTCTTCGGTGTAGATAGAAGCTTGTAGATATAATGTAGTTATAGTTCTTAAATATAAGTTTTCATGGATATCATAAAGCCTATGCTCTTGCGCTATGTAACTTAGTATAGTTACTTGTAAGGTTTTAGGGCCTTATGTAAATACTTTGCGCTATCCTTCTGTGCTGGTCAAAGTACTGGGAGGGGGAAAAGTGCGCTAAAATTTGTTTTAGGATGAACGTATATTCTATTATCTAAAGGAAAACATATAATATATCTATTGAAAAGTTAAACCCCGTACAAACGACGGCATTGAAATGTCAAACCCCGTACAAACGACGGTATTGAAAAGTTAAACCGGTTTTGAGGTTTTTTACTTTGAAAAATGTAGTTTTAGTTGTTTTTAAATGTAAGTATTTTATGGTTGTATATGTCATAAAAGCCTATGCGCAGAGCACCTCACTTAATCTAACTTTAGAATTGTAGTTACGTAAATACTTTGCGCTAACCTTCTGTGCTGGTCAAAGGTATGTCCAAAATGGATTAGCCTGGAGTTTTGGTCCAGAAGTTACCAATACACACTACTCAAGAGCACAACCAACATAAGACTTTCACGTTTTGTACTAATATATTAGTAGACAATTCATTAAAGTATATTTATTCCTCAAACTCTTGAGGCAATTGCCCCCCTCCTGCTCTCCCTAAATGACGCTTCTGGCTACAACTGTCATAGTTTGCCATGCTATTACCGCCTGAAGCATAACCCATTCCCCTTGCAAAAGTCCGGTCAAATCGCACGCTGTTCACAGATAAAGACACGAAGCATCAAGGACATTATTTTACACAACGATTGTGATAGCCATAATATAACCACTGGTATGAGTATACAACGCGGAATAAGTTATATTTTTTGCTAGTAAACATGGAATATTCAAAATTTTTACACCTAATTTGAACATTTCTATTGTTTTATGTATTGTAAACATATGATTAATTAATATTTTACTTGCAGTTACAAATGTTCACTTTATTTGGTTAAATCAAATTAATAAAGAAAACTCGAACAGGAATCAAACCCAGGGCACTTTGCACGGAGACGTGGATCCTGTTAACTCTGCCACGCTGTCACTTGATAATTGTACGCGTCATGTCATACATGCGGCGAGTTGGAATCTTTCCGCTTTTCACCACTATTTCTGGCTATTGCGCGCCTCCAGTTTGTAATATTAACACTTTAAATGTGCACTACTGCTGCGCGAGAGATGGACCCGAAGTTAATTTACCAAAGTCTGCTTTCCCCTTGTTAGTTAACTCTGGCCGAGCTTTTCTCATGATGCTTTCATACAATGCATGTTTTAATCGAGGAGAGGAGTATTAAAAATATACTCCAAAAAGAGAGTTTCTGACGAATCTCTCATCGTAGGAAGATGAAACTCAGCATTTAAACTTGCCCTTACAAATCTGTCACCACGTGGTCCATTTTCTTCGGAAATTCCAACTCTAGCAAAGAAAGTAAGGCAACTGCTACAATATCTTAATTTTCCATTTTGTTTTCATAAATTGACAAAAGTGAGTAAGCATTTTAGCTGTTTCAAATAAATCTAGAAGATATTTAGCAGTTGGATTCACTTGGATCTTTTTCATTTCACTTCGGTTGATATGCTATTCTATTGGCAAAAGATTTAAATAATACGAAATAATATTTCCATAAACTTATTCTTCTCGTTCGAAGAATGAGCATTTCAAATAGTTTGTGTCTGACCTTTAAAGATTCCTCCATCCTTTATTTTAAAACGAATTGTGTATTCTATTTTTTTATTTTTAAAATATATTTACGGGGCTTTTGAGCCTTTATTAAAAATCTAGAAGCACAATTTTAGAAAGCTAAAAATCAAGTTTAATTATGGGTCATAATAGTTCAGCGAGCAATCAACTTTTATACGCAGATTTGTGACTTTAATTTATTTTGGTTTACATGGAAATTGCTCCATGCGTGGCTTGCAGATTAATAGAGACCTTTCACACTTCACAACCCAATTATCTTTCATCAAACTGAAAGTTCTAAGAGTGATTAGTTGGTTCACTGGTTGCGCAACATTCCTTTCAGCATCGAGACTATATGAAACATGGTTCTACTACTTAACTTGGGATCCTAAACTAAATGAACTCCCATCAGGAATTAATCTGTTGATAGGATTGATTGCATAAACGTTACGTTATTTTCATTCTCACGTGAGTATTCCCAAATAGAATGTGACCTTCCAAAATATACAGTATACTGTCTCTCTACTAGGTAGGAGCACTAGTTTATTAATCATATTCTCATTAAACAGTGAACATGATTTATTTTTTCAACATACTGAAACATCCAATAATAAAAACAAAATATATTAATATTGTTTCTTCCTCTTTTCTTTATGTTTTCACACAGGCCAGTATTGCATTTATAACATTGTGTTTAAAAAAGGTGTGTTCAGTTCACAGTTAAGACAGAGATAAGACAGGCACTCGAAAGCGCCTCAGGTTATATTGCTTTGTTCTTCTGGCCAGTGGTGACTCATCAACTTGGTACTTTAATTTCAATTACCTGTATATTTAGTTTCGGGAATAAGCTTATTTTTATATTTTATTAATGAAAAGAAATCTAAAACACACTTATTTTTGATCTACCTAGGTATAATGATACTTGCAGCCTTATATTATTAACTTAGGCAAGAATAAGAAAAAAATTAACATAATCAAACAATAAATAAAACTCTAATACTGGAAGTAATAGCTGTTCCTTCGACGGAAAGAAAAAAAGTAATTACTACAAGTGGTTTCTATTCCTTTGGAGAAGAGAAATAAAAGTAAATACTACAAGTAATTTCTGTTTCTTCGACGAAAAAAAGTGCACTTGAAGAAGATTCGAACATGGATCAGCAGATTGGTAGGTTACCCACTACACCACATACTCAGCTGCTTGTTTTCTTGGTATCTACTTTAAACATTCAGCTTGTGATTTTTGTTTCTGTCGTCTTACCATATAACAGTTTATCTGCTTTCCCTGCTTGTCACATTAGTCGTGTTATTTGTTGAGTAAATTGTAGTTGCAAACGTAATATATTTTGTTGATTTACCGGGATCCACAACTTTAAAAGTTTTCTAAGGCTCAATTGCATTAAGCGAACTGATTTTCTCATATATTTCATCGCTTCAAGAGGCAAGAGATACTATCCCGCAAAAAACATGCATTTTTTATGTGACAGATAATACACTGCCTGTTATCACCTATTCACATTTATAAAAGTCATAATTAGGCAACCTAAGGACTGCGTTATATAAGAGTCATTGTGATTGTGTTATAAATGCCAAAACTACAACGGGGGCTTTTTGACTAATAGGTTCGAACAGCCTCCTCCCTTCGGATGACTTGTTATCTAAAATAACTTTACGTCGTAGATTCCTACGGTTAATGCTGTCTTTTAATTCATCGTTGTACCTTTTTCTCCATACATTCCCGTCTTGTACTGATCCGTATAGAGCTGGATCCAGGATTTTCTGAGGTCGGCTCACCAATAACTACCAGTACATTTGAATTAAATTTGAGATTTTTAAATGCCTTTAGGCATCTGTGATGTGAATGAGGAATTCCTTTGGAAATGCTAAGTGTCTGCTCCGGATGAATTCTTTTCTTTCAACCTTCAGAAAATTGACTTAAACTATTGATTTTGCAGAACTCACTGCTAGCTTCTCAATCAAGATAGTGTATATTTACGACGAAGTGGGTGCACGTGCACCTTTGCACCCTCCCGAATCTAGCCCTGGACCCGTATATTTTACGTAATATTCTCTTTTCGAACTAACTAACAACTAACTCTATGGCCTATAAAACCCGGAAGTTCAATGCCGCGTTCACAAAACAATGCGCTCTTCACTGACTTCCATCCTTAGCTAACTGCATCCAGTTTCAACTTTGTATTCCCATCTCTGCGAGATCCACCTTAATATTGTCCTCCCATCTGCGCCTAGGTCTTCCTAATAGTCGTTCTCCGATTGGTCTTCCATTCAAGACTTTGAAAGCGATTTTACTTTCTTCCATTCTAGCTACATGACCCGCCCACCTAAGCCTCCTAGACTTGACAACCCTAACAATGTTGGGTAAACCATATAACTTATGTTGTTCCTCGTTATGATGTTTCCGCCATTCCCCATTCCCGTTCCTCTTGGGTCCGAATATTCGTCTCAGGATCTTGTTCTCAAATATTTTCAGTCTATGTTCTTCCCTCAGAGTAAGTGACCATGTTTCGCAACCATACAGAACAACAACCATGATTATCGTTTTGTATATTTTAAGCTTCAAATTCATCGACAGAATTATCTTTTCGAACACCAAACATTATTAGCAGACATAAAAAAACTTACCGACCCTCCATTGTCGTCTCACAAACCACATAGTACAGCCATCAGCAAAAGTATCTGCCTCCTAAGTGCTCTAATTCCATTACTTGAGCTTTCAAATAATTTGCAGTTGTGAGAACGCATGGATAGATGCAACCAACTTACATGAAACTTTTCTCGGCACTGACAGCGGTTGGTAGCACTGATCGAGTTGTTTATGCAGATAAAATTGTAAAGTGGGTGACTAACGAAATTTCTCCATTCTATGATGAATCTCTATGGTTCGGATCGTTGGATCGTGATTCCAATAAACACCATATATTATTATCAACATTGCTGTGTATGTAATGTACTATTCTAGATATACTGTAGTAGTGAATAATTCACTTGGGAAGCGTGGGAAAATTTTGACCCTAAAACCGGTGTCAGGGGTCCTAAACCGGTCTAAACCAGTATGTTGCTATGCTAGAATAAGGAAGTATACTCTTGGACGCCTACCAGATGTAGAAACAAGATTAAACATAAGTATTCTCGCCGTGTATTGGCTAGTTATTTGAACCCCCGCCGCCCCTGCTCCTCCTGGAAAGCCGAAGAGGATAAGCGATTTAGCCCCTTGGTCCTATTCCCACGAAATGCCTGTGAGTTATGAACTGAAGGCGTGATATTGATGATCGAGGCTTCTCAGCAGATTGTATGAAATCGGTCTTAGTTGCTAAGGTAAATATTGTATTTCACGATTTTTTTAAACGTGGGATGAGAAACTATACAGTATGAGTCTCAAAACAAAACACATACCCAGTGATATTGATGATCGAGGCTTCTCAGCAGATTGTATGAAATTGGTCTTCGTTGCTAAGGTAAATATTGTATTTCACGATTTTTTTTAAAACGTGGGATAAGAAACAATATACAGTATGACTCTCATAACGAAACACATACCCATACAAAATCGTGTTGCTAAGTGATAAGGCCCATGTGAGAAAATTTAGCCCTGGGAACGTTCCATGGGTTGCTAAGATGAATATGAATGTTTTAAAACGTATTGGATTCCATTGATTCAACATAATCTAATAACGGAAGCTTCCCATATCATTTGATAATGTTTTCACAACGTAGGATGAAAATCTGTCATAATCTCATAGAGATGCCTGTATGAACAAAATGAAACATGACTTTCCCAAGTCTTGATGTGAAAGATATTTTCTTATGTATTGAAACCATAACGAGATATGTTTTCGATGACTAGTATGCGACCTCGATTATGGTACGCATGATCGAATTTGTTCTGACGTGATTCTCTAAGGCAAACACGCGCGCGTGTCTGTGTGAGTGTGTGTGTGTGTGTGTGTGTATGTGAGTATAGACCTGAATAGTTGTAAGTTAGAGTTAGCAGAGAGAAGCTGTAATTAGTCTTCGTTGTTTTTCATTTCATATTTGAAATAGTGTGTGTGTGTGTCTTTGTTTGTGCTTCACCCCTTGGATGACTAGAGCTGTGAATAAGTGTTATCATAAGATGTTTTTATTAAAATAGGTAAGTAAAAATATTATTAAAATATTACGGTCTATGATTATCCCTGAAAGAATAAAGCAATATGTTATGTCTTCATTTAACTATAAATGCACTCCAGACAGTGTATTTACTTTGCGTTTCCGTATTTGATAATGAGATGAAATTCTAACGTTAAAAACACATACATATAAGCGAACCTGTGTGATGTATGATGCTTGTGCTCGTTGCACGTTGAATTCTGAGAAAATGATAAGATGGAATTCTTGAATGTTTTCTGACTCGCATTGCAAGTAGATTACAGCTGACGTAAGAAATGTCTGGAGACTTGTATAAAGCAGATAGTTAACGAAAAGTCATATCACTTATAATTTAACGTTAAAATAATATTATAAAAAGAAGAGGTATATTATGTGTTTTAATTTTGATAATATCATGCCTATATGCCTGTCTATCTGTCTGTAGTATGTGCTCGGGGGCAGCAAACATTAAAGGCGCGAACAATGAAATCTTTGAGTTTTACGTCCCACGTTTATGCCAGCTAGGCTAATGGGAAATCTTTGAGTTTTACATCCCACGTGTGGAAATCTCTGAGTTTTACGTCCCACAGTTAGGCCAGCTAGGTTAATGAAGATGATGTTAGTGATGATGAGAAATGAATGAAATGTTGGAATAAAGAAAGTGGAAGGAAACGGAAGAACTCCGAGGAAATCCATGCATATGGTGTTTGTCCACAACAAAGTTCACTTGGTGGAAACAGAATTTTGAACATGGGACCCCATGCACCATAGGTGAACGCTCTATCACTGAGCCACCGAGCCCCCTACCGAAAACGTATCAAAATTTGGACATGGACTCAGAACAAGACGAAGCGAAGATATGTGTGTATTAGCCATTGATAATATCATATGATAGTTTTAAATAAATTGTATATCTGTCTGTCAGTGATCTGGGGGGTCAGACAAGGGAACCAAAAAGTTATCAAAATTTGGTCATGGTATTAGACAAAAACGAAGCGTTCTGGGGAGTTCAACCCGGGACCCATGCACCATAGGTGAACGCTCTACCACTGATCCACCGATACCCCTGATGAAAATGTATCAAAGTTTGGACATGGTCTCAGAACAAGACGAAGCGAAGATATGTGTGTATTAGCCATTGATAATATCATATGATAGTTTTAAATAAATTGTATATCTGTCCGTCTGTCTGTCTGTGATCTGAGGGTTAGACAAGGGAGACAAAAAAGTTATCAAAATTTGGTCATGGTATTAGACAAAGACGAAGCGTTTTGGGTAATGAAACTACGAACTCGCCAGCTAGGCTAATGGGAAATCTGAATTTTACGTTCCACGGTTGGAAATCTTTGAGTTTTACGTCCCACAGCTATGTCTGCTAGGTTAATGAAGACGACGATGATGAGAAATAAACGAAATGTTGGAATGAAGAAAGTGGAAGAAAACGGGAGAACCTAGAAGAAATCCACGTACACGGTGTTTGATCACCACGTACATAGTGTTTGTCCGCCACAAAGTTCACTTGGCGGGAACAGGATTTTGAACCTGGGACCTTCCACGTAAACGGTGTTTGTCCACCACAAAGTTAAATTGGCGGGAACAGTATTTTGAACCTGGAACCTTCCACGTAAACGGTGTTTGTCCACCACATAGTTAAATTGGCGGGAACAGGATTTTGAACCTGTGACCCCCATAATGGACGATATTAGTGTAAAATACTTATTTTTCGTGGTCGTTGAAACTCATCACAATGAAGATGTCCAAGCATGTCGAATTTTGCACTTTTTGTTAATTCATAACGTTGTTGAAATCCTCTATTACCAGTAGATGTTGCATCCATATGTCCAGCAGTATCTTGAAACCAAAATGCACATTGAAGATGAATATTTTTTAGAATCATCATAATTTAACAGTTTTTCAATGTATGATCGATATGGATGAATATGAGATGGAAATGAAATCAGTTTGTTATTTAAATACACTTCCACTTCATTGAACATAGAATTTAAAAAGTCATTAATAGGAGCCACAGCTTTATCACTTTCAACAAATGCTGATCCATCAGGCTTAACGATTTGAGCTTCGATGTAAAGAAAAGCATGTGGTAGATCTATGTATTCATCACTTGTTTCTGGGATGACAAATTTTATAGGAGCATTATCAGCTAGTGAACTGATTGGTTTGTATGTAACAACATGATTATTCAATATACTGGTTTGCTTTGGTTTTGTAGAAAAAAAATCTAGTTCACTTTTTACACACTCGCAGGATTGATGATGTAAGAAAGCCATGATGGTGATGATTTAATCAAACCTGGAACCTTCCACGTACACGGTGTTTGTCCACCACAAAGTTCACTTGTTGAGAACAAAAGTTTGGACCTGGGACCCTCAACGTACACGGTGTTTGTTTACCACAAAGTTCCCTTGGTGAGAACAGGATTTTGAACCTGTGACACCCATAATGGACGATATTAGTATAAAATTCACGTACAGAAGGTTTATACATTAGACAACACACTTGAAGCAAACTGTGAACATACATTTGTTTCACTCCCATGGAATATGAAAAAAAGATATAAATCATTTTAACTATTTAAAAGGTATGCCATTTTTCCCTTGAAACTTCTGCTTTTTCCATATAACGAATTGAAATATATATATAATATTTATTTGGAAAATGATTATAAGTAACGAGATGCCTTTCTTTTTTTAGGTTGAATACAAATAAAGATACGTGTAGATTACTTTCCTTATCCTTACTGATATTATTATTCCTTTGTTAATTACTTATATATAACCCTTTTTATTTATTCGTATATTCTTTTAAAACACTTTTATTTATATTCCATTTTAAATAATACTAATATATTATCTACTTACTATTTACATATGCATATTGGAAAAAATATATATTGCACTACGTATATACATCTGGAGGCTAAAAAATGGAAAACATGTGTGCACAAGATTTATTAAAAGAGAGTACCGCATTTGGATGACATAGAAGAAGAAGAAGAGGAGATCGTAGTAAATAAAGAGGCGCAAGTTCTTCTGAGAGAAATAGATGCCGTAATCGGAATAGAAGAAGAAGAAAATCATCATGAAAGGAAGGAAGAAGAAGATGAAAGGAAGAAGAAGAAGAAAAAAGAAGAAGATATGATCATCAACACCGAAGAAGAGGAAAGAGATGCATCTAATGAAATTCAAATTGCAGAAGAAAAAGAAGAATATGAGGAAGAGGAAGAACTATTAGAAATATTGGAAAGTGCAGGTAATAGAATGATAACGGAAGAAGAAGAGGAAGCATACGACCGTAGTAAACAAATTAAAAAATGGTTACAAGAAGGAGCAAAAGAAGAAGAAAAAGACGTCGAAGAAAAACAAATGAAGATGATGAAGAAGAGTTGCTGAAATAATAGGAGAGACTTACAATGAGGAAGAGAAGAAGACACAAGAAGATGAGTTCTACGAAAATGAACTAGAAAAATTGATTTACAATTTATTTCCTAATCCTGAAAAAAAGAGGCACAAGAAGTAATATATCCATCAATTATGGAAATATTAGCAGTGGCTAATACAGAACATACAGAAATAGAAATCGATTTAGACGAAATAGAAAAAAGAAGGGATGAATTGCTATCCGTATTTGAAGCAGAACGAAACACAAATGTTCAAATAGGATTTGGAAATAACGGGCGTAATGATGGAAACAATAGATTTCATATAATAGAAGAACGTAGAAGACAATACAGAAGATACAATATGGTGGGTACAATGTTAAGAATCCGTCTAGCCCCCGTGCGTGCAGATGAAAATCCTTTTACTGCTTTTGAAACAAGTCTACGGGCTTTAATAGATTATTTGCTACGTAATGTCGACCAGCATGATTACGTAGGAATAACCATCACAAATGAAAGAGGACATCGCCCTTTTTGGTTATCGTTCAGAGAAGCAAGAAATCTCTCAGCAGAAGTTCTATGGACAAGTTATGAGAAAGTAATGCAAAGTAATGCGGCTTTTCTTATAAATGAAGATTGTATCGTGAATTTTCATCATGTACGCATGCCAAGAGGTCAAGGTCGTTTGAAGCAACATATTATGAATACTGAGGAATACGTAAAGGCAAATCCTGCTATTATCACAATTAAGAACAAAGGTACAAGATGTTTAGCAATCGTCGTTGCCATAGGATTGAAAAAACACAAGGGGAGAAATCAAACCGAATACAGAAGATATAAAAATCAATATAAATATATAATAGAAGAAGCAGAAGACCTGTGTGAAGCAGCTGATGTGGATCTCCGTCATGGTGGTGGAATTCCTGAAATTCGTAAATTTCAGGAATATTTAAAGGATTATAAAACCACAGTGGATAGGGGATTTTCAGGAAGTGATGTCATGTTCGAAGCACCGCCAAGTGATAACGAAAGAACATCTTTAAATTTACTTTACGTAGATAACCATCACAACGTCATTGAAAGCTTAACAGCATGTTTTAGCTGTGGATATTATTGCAAAAGCTGTCATAAGAAATATACAACAAAACATGAACATTTGAAACATTGTACAGCTGTGTGTTATCGTTGTCATCAGAGGCCTCCATGTGACATTAAAGAAGCTCATATTACATGCAATGATTGTAAACGATAATTTTATGGTCAGTCATGCTATGATTGTCACAAATCAGCTCCATATCAAAATGAAAAGCCTTTATGTTCCATTGTAAAATGTTGTGCCCAGTGTTTGAAAATTTATGTAGTAAAAGAAAAAGGATCTCACGTATGTGGAGAAATGTATTGCATATTTGCTATACTACAGTACCACCTAACCATTAATGTTACACGAAAGTGAATGAAAGAAGAAAATCAAATAAAGCCAATGAAAAATTATCATATAGAAGAAAGCTATGATTGTATTTTATGATATTGAATGTACACAAGAAACGAAAATACAAGAGGAGGACGCAAACATATATGAACATATGCCTAATGTCTTGGTTAGTCAACATACATGTTACCATTGTTATGAAGATAACAACATACAAAATGATTGTATCGTTTGTGGAAAACGACAAAATATATTTAATGGAGAAAATGTAATAGAAGACTTTCTAAAACATCTTCAACAACGTCGTCCAAACATTAAATCAGTAACATGTGTGGCCCATAATTCTAATGGCTATGATGCACATTTCATCATTAAGACCATGGTTGAGAAGATGAATTAGACTCCAGAAGTAATCATAAATGGGGCGAAAATTCTCTCTCTTAAAGTGGAGAACGTAACCTTCTTTGATTCACTAAGTTTTCTTCCTATGCCCTTAAGTAAATTAAGTGGTGCGTTTTGTCTTCAATCGTGCAAAGGATATTTCCCACACTTTTTCAACCGACGTGAGAACCAAACATATGAAGGTACACTTCCAGACATTAGATATTATGGAGCAGATACCATGAAAGTAGACGAAAGACGCAAGTTTCTCCAATGGTATACTGACATCGAAACGATACCTTTAAAATGAAAGAACTCATCAAATATTTTGTAGAGGATGTTGAAGTATTACGCCAAACATGTATTTCCTTTATGAATACATTTGAATCTGAAACAAATGTAAATCCCTTACTTGAATGCATTACAATCGTCAGTGCATGTAATTTGGTGTATCGTAGAAATTTCTTAAAGGAAAATACGATTGGTATCATACCAAAGAACGGGTATCGATGGTGAGATGTCCAATCAGTTGAAGCAGTACAATGGATAGCTTGGGAAGAAAAAATAAGAAACATACAAATTATCAATGCTGCTCGTAGTAAGGAAAAACGAATTGCATCAATGAAAGTAGATGGTGTATGGACAGATACCAACACAGGAAGAATACACTTGTGGGAATATGAGGGCGATTTTACACATGGCTGTATTTTCTGTTACCTTAACGACAGAGATTAACCCATCTATAACAATGCTACAGACACCATGGAATTTCGATATGAAGCAACAAAGAAGAAAATTCAAAAATTAAAAGATTTTGGCTGTGAAGTGCAACAAATATGGGGCTGTGAATTTAAAAATCAATTGGCAGGAAATGAAGAGATGAAGAAGTATGTTAGTAATCATCCGTACACAAATAAATCACCATTAAATAATCGTGACGCTTTTTATGGAGGGCGTGTGAATGCCATACGTTTGTATCATAAGCACAACAATCTGAAGGAGAAACAATCGAATACAAGGATGTTATATCGTTGTATCCATATATTTGTAAGACTAAGAAATTTTCAATTCGTCATCCTACTATCTATCTGCCTGGAGATTCAAATATTCCCACCATTGAAGAAGTAGAAGGATTAGTTAAACTAAGTATTCTACCTCCAAAAATCTCTTACACGCAGTACTCCCTTACAAATCAAGTGATAGATTGATGTTTCCACTTTGTCGTACATGTTGTGATGAATTAAACCAGCCGTCTTATAATCAAAGCGATGAAGAGCGAGTTCTACATGGTACATGGGTAGCAGATGAAGTAAGAAAGGCATTAGAAAAAGGATACAAAATAATAGATATTCATGAAATCTGGGCATATGATGTTGTTCAATATGATGAAGAAACAAAAAGTTGTGGCTTATTTGCAGAGTACATAAACACCTTCCTGAAAGCAAAAACGGAAGCTAGTGGATGGCCAACATGGTGTGAAACAGATGAGCTAAAGCAGAAGTACATTCAGCAATTTTATGAAAAGGAAGGAATACGTCTAGATGAAAATAAAATTCAACATAATCCAGCACTTAGGAGTTTATCTAAATTAATGCTAAATTCATTTTGGGGAAAATTCTGACAACGTGAGAACATGGGTCATGTGAGCATTATTAATGACCCAAAGGAATTATATGAGAAATTAACATCTCATGATATAGACGTTCATCAAATATTTCCAGTAAATGAAGATATGATATATGTATATTGGCAATACACAGATGAAGTTCCTGTTTCACTACCAACAGTAAACGTCGTCATAGCCGTACACAACAGCACAAGCAAGATTAGAACTGTACAAGTATTTAGATCAACTGCAAGAAAGAGTATTGTATTTTGATACTGATTCAGTCATTTATACGCAAAAACCTGGTGAAAGTACAATTCCAACTGGTGACTTTTCAGGCGATTTAACAAATGAAGTACTCGAGTATGGTAAAGAGGCCTATATTTCAGAATACGTCTCGGCTGGACCCCAAAACTATGGGTTATATATTTTTGATTCCAGTACGAGGAAGGAGTTTCAAGTATGCAAGATACGAGGTTTTTCATTAAACTATGTATCTTCAAAACACATAAATTTTGATGTAATGAAGAAAATGATAGTATATGATGAAGAGGGGTTGGAAGAAAACGAAGAAGAAAAACAAGAATATCGTCCCACGGAAGTCAAAAATACCAATGAGAAAAAAAATTGCCGCAGGAAAGACCATACTATCGTCACCATGCTCGAAACAAAAATTTATAAGATAAATTATATAAAACGACGTAGAATACCAAATTCATATAATACTCTTCCATATGGATACACTACTTCCAACAAAAGAAGAATAGAAATGTAATAAGACCCTTTATAAATATACGTATGAAGAAAGAATGATCATACCCTTTAACATGGATACGACGTAGAAACATCCCTTTTCATGTATTGTTGCCGGACCAAGTGGATATGTAAAAACTTCCTTTGTAATTCGATTCCTGTCCAATTGATCACGTATGGTTAATACATCGTTTCGTCATATATATTGGTACTATGCGGAATGGCAAAATGCATACAGAGAAATTTCGACAAAAGTACAATTTATTGAAGGATTACCTCGAACAAAAGACTTCTTACTTGAAACTGGACCAAATGTTATTATTATTGATGATCAAATGTGTGAAATTAATCGCAATATAGTTGATTTCTTTACAAAGGTTTCTCATCATAGAAATCTTAGTGTACTATTTATTACACAAAACATATTTCATCAGCGAAAAGGAAGCAGAGATATGAGCTTGAGTTTTTCTTATCTCGTATTATTTAAAAATCCAAGAGATAAATCACAAATTAAACATTTTTGTTATCAGCTAACTCCTGAGAATCCAAAATTTCTTCAAGAAAGTTTCAACGACGCAACAAAGTTACCACATGTATATTTGTTTATTGATTTAAAACAGGATACGCCAGATGAACTTCGTTTTCAAACAAATATCTTTCCTGATGATATTTATCATTACGTTTATGTTCCAACGAAATAGAAGATGTGTTTATAATGTTAGTTTTAAACTGTGTTTATTCTGACAATAGGTCTCCAAGAGTAAAACACTTAGATCTTATTCGTACGTTGAGCAAAGCAAATCCTAAATTACGTAAAGCTATAGTGGCTAATGCAGACTCTTCAGTGATTCGAAGTATTAGCGAATGTTGTTATAATGTATTAAAAGGGAATGTACCTCTTACAAAGACACAGAAAGCAAGATTAAGGCGATACAAGAGGACGCTTCGATATCTTGTGAAGAAAGGATACTCCATCCCAGAGAAGAAGTATTTATTACTGCAGCAGCAGGGTGGATTCCTACCGGCATTATTAGCTCCCATTTTAACTGGTGCATTATCAAGTTTACTATTTCGTTAGTGCAATGGAACACGCAAAGAAGATGATTTTGGTTCCACCTGAAGTTCTTAATCGTATACAAACACCAGCATCATCATCGTCAGCCCTGGAGAAACGTCAATCTAATTTGGATCAAGAAATGCAGGAGATTTTACAGTTATCATCGCTCAGTGATGAAGAAAAGTGGAATCAATATAATAATATTCTTCAAAAATATTTACATTTAATACGAAAACAAGAAGAACCATGTGACACTTTCGATTACGTCAACTAAATCAGGGAAGACTGAAGTAGAAGAAGAAATATTATTATCTATACCCAAAATGTTTCGTAAAAGAGCTGAATTACTACTACATACAATGAAACATGATAATATCACGTGGGATAATAAAGGAACTTTTACATCAGAGGTGATAAACTAGAAGGATCTCACATTGTAGATTTCATTTCTGATGTGTCCCGACCCCGGAAACACACAAACCCACCGGATGGGAGAAATTTTGTAATTATATATCTTCTAATAACACACCTCAAGAACTCATTGGAAATCCTAAACGTTTGTCATATATTTTACGACGAACTAAAGCATCACCAACAGCATCATCGTCAAGGGAAAAATACGTATGAAATCGTTTCCAGAGGACGACGACGAAGAAGAAGAAGAAGAAGAAATGAAAAGTAGTATATCCTATAAGGAAAAGGAAACGTACCTGTAAACGTCCAATATGGTCAAGATGGAAACCATAAACAAACAGTTAAGCAAGATTTACTACAATCCTTCACATCCTGCATCGTTTTAAACTGTTAAAAAATTGTGGATATCTACAAAGAAGAAAATTCCTATACATTGTATAAGAAAATGGTTACTGCAACAAACAACATATACGTTACACAGTCCTATACGTCGTCGTTTTAAAAGAGATTTCTATGTGAATAACATTGATGATGAGTGGGAAAGTGATATTAATGATCTTCAATCTCTTCATAAATTTAATAATGGATGTCGTTATATTCTTACAGTGATAGATGTGTTCAGTCGATATGCCTGGGCTGTGCCATTAAAATCTAAAAGTACAAATGATGTCTTAAAAGCATTAAAAATTGTGTTCAAAGGCAGAAAGCCAATTACATTCCGAACTGATAAAGGAAGTAAGTCTACTAATAAAACAATACGGAAATACTCAGAGGACAAAAATAAAACATATTACAAATAAAAATCCTGATATAAAAACTAGTATTATAGAACGTTTTAACAGAACTCTATAACAAAAAATGTGGGAGTATTTTACAAAGTATCAAACGTATAATTATTTAAATGTATTACCTCTTCTTGTGAAATCATACAATGAAGGTTATCATTCAAGCATAAAGATGTCACCTGCAAATGTTTCTCAAAATAAGCTATTACAAGTACGGCATAATCAGTATGATAATAAAATAAAGAAGAAGAGGAAGAAGAATCCAAATTTCTCAAAACATCCTAAGATTGGTGATACAGTACGAATTAGTAAAACTAAACGTAAATTTGATAAAGAATATATGCAAAATTGGACTTGGAAAATATTTAAAGTGAAGAACATAATACCAAGAGATCCACCTGTTTATGAAATTGAAGATTTAAACAAGGAATCACTGGATGGATTATTTTATAGAGAGGAATTACAAGCTGTGATGTTATCAAAGACGTTTTTCATAAATAAAATCATACGTACAAGAAGAAAAGGCAGCAGAAAAGAATATCTTGTTCGTTGGAAAGGATATCCTTCTTCTTTCGATTCCTGGATACCTGCATCAGCCGCAAAGAAGATCGAGAAGTACAAGGGAACCTGATGGAGATTTTTACGTCACGCTTCCCAGTAATAGTTCTATGGGATATTTTCCTGACAACACCTTAACATCATACACTACGAAACTTCGTCAAAGAATGGAATTCCATGAAAAGTGGGAAGTGGCTATTGTTGAAATTCATTATCCTCATTCAATATTAAATATTAATGAAGAAAATAATAAAAAAATTTACAAACCTGCAAAAAGTGGTAAATGGAAATTTATAACTATTCCTGTGCGTTATTACACTGACATATCAGAATTGATAAAGATAATTAATACGTACAACAGATTCACAAATTTACATATTTCCTATACTCGTGAGAGTAATACATGTTTTATACGACGTCTTCATAAAGACATATATGAAGACGTTGCATTATCATCAAGTGTTAGTGCGATGTTGGGATTTGATCCAAACGTTGATTTAAAGGATATGCAATAAGGCCAAAGCATTCCAAATTTACGTTTAGGACTTCCATCTACAATGTATGTGTATTGTGATATAATTCAATCTGTATTTGTTGGAGATACAGTAGCACCATTATTACGTATCATAAATATGAATCCTGTGAATCATACATTTGGAAGTAGTGTAATAGAAATTTTTAATCCTCCACATTATGTGCCTATAGAGAAGATGCATTTTGAACACATCAAAATAGATATAAGAGATAGTACAGGCTCCCCAGTGGCATTCACTTTCGGAACTATATGCGTTAAACTACATTTTCGACCAGTGCGCCAACATCAACAAATATGAATAAACCATATTTACAATACTATCAAAAACAAGCTTTTTCTTGAACTGGAAACGTTTATGTTGGATCCCTTTATCAAGTAGGACATGGAATGGGAAGTTTCCTTAGAGGATTATTTCGTTCTGTCATGCCATTAGTAAAACAAGGAGCTAAAACAGTAGGAAAGGAATTATTAAAATCTGGAGCAAACGTCATTACTGATGTCATCGTCGATAAACAACCTATTAACGAATCCTTTCATCAACGAATGGGTGAAGCGAGATCCGTCTTGCAAGACAAAGCAAAAAATAAACTGAAATCTATGCTAGGATCTGGATATCAACGAAGGAAAAGAAGAATTACACATCATTCCATCCTTAACCCTTCATCATTACACATCACCAAGCGCAAGTCGAAGAAGACGAAGAAGGGCAAGAGGAAACGTACACAGAAAACAAAGAAAAATCAGTCTTTTAAGAAGAGGAAGTTATCACACGATATTTTTGATTAAATCATCACCATCATGGCTTTCTTACATCATCAATCCTGCGAGTGTGTAAAAAGTGAACTAGATATTTTTTCTAGAAAACCAACGCAAACCAGTATATTGAATAATCATATTGTTACATACAAACCAATCAGTTCACTAGCTGGTAATGCTCCTATAAAATTTGTCATCCCAGGAACAAGTGATGAATACATAGATCTACCACATGCTCTTCTTTACATCGAAGCTCAAATCGTTAAGCCTGATGGATCAGCATTTGTTGAAAGTGATAAAGCTGTGGCTCCAATTAATGACTTTTTAAATTCTATGTTCAGTGAAGTGGAAGTGTATTTAAATAACAAACTGATTTCATTTCCATCTCATAATCATCCATATCGATCATACATTGAAAAACTGTTAAATTATGATGATTCTGCTAAAAAATACTCATCTTCAATGTGCATTTTGGTTTCAAGATACTGGTGGACATATGGATGCAACATCTAGTGGTAATAGAGGATTTCAACAACGTTATGAATTAACAAAAAAGTGCAAAATTTGACATGCTTGGACATCTTCATTGTGATATTTTTAATCAAGATAAATTTTTAATGCAAGGAGTAGAATTATGTCTCAAGTTAATTCCTGCAAAGCCAAACTTTTGTCTCATCGCTAGTGATTCGTCTGTTCAGGCTAAAGTGAATATTTTAGACGCCGCTTTACATATTAAAAAGATTAATGTTAGTCCTACAATAAAACTAGCACATAACAAGCTTCTACAATCAACAACAGCCAAATATCCTCTCACAAGAGTGCAAATGAACTCATTCATCATTCCAAAGGATCTTCAATCAAAAACAATTGATAATTTATTTATGGGAGTATTACCAACTCGAGTGATTGTAGCGTTACACAAAATGATGCCTGTACAGGAACAACAACTTCAAATCCATTTCATTACAAACATTTTGACATCAATTTCTTCTCTCTATACATTGATGGAAAACCTATACCTTCAAAACCCTTACCAGCGAATTTCGAAAACAACCTCTATGTTTCATCATATCATACCTTATTCTGTGGATCAGGTATTTACTTTTCCAATCATGGCAACAATATTCCTCGCCTTACCTTTCCTCAAGGATACACTATCTTTGTTTTCGACATTACTCAAGTTGGAGAAGCATTGGAATCTCATCAAACATGGATGTGTTCGTCTGGAAGTTCATTTTAAGAATCCTCTACCAGCACCTGTCTCATGCATCATATATGGCGAGTTCCAATCTCTCTTAGAAGTGGATCATCAGAGGAAGATCATCATGGATTTTTAAAGGTATGTTATTTAAATATGCATCATATATGTATGATCTGTCAGGAAAGTAAATGTACACCTATTTTTCGAGTCTGGCATTCCTGCGCTCCATCCGTGGAGAGTATGAGAATTAAATCAATCAAATGTTTACTGAGGGGCAAAAAGAAAAGTTTAATCTGAATAAGACATTGCAGAGGGACACAAGCTGTGAATACGAATAGTGCATAGTGTAAATAAAGGACGACACCGAAAGGGAAAGCCAGAAACAGCTCTTAAACGGAGAAAAAAGACTAAATATTGTCGAAGTGGGAACATAAAACACAAATACAAAAAATACGCCGAAAACAAAACGTTCACCATGCCATGATCTTGGTGTAGTGGTTAAGGTGCTGGCTTACAAATGCAAAGGTCGCCAGTTCGAATCTTCGGTGAGGACATTTTTAAAATTTTTTTGTTTATAATACATGCAGCTCATGAGATATGGTAAAAGAGGTCGTATTTAGTCTTTCGTAGCAATTATTATTGGTAAGGTTTAGTACTGATAATACTTTTTGTCTTTGTGTATTGCTTTTATTCTTTTCTTCATTTCAAGAGAGAAAAATATCCGAAAAAATGCCACCAAAATTCCTCATATTTTGAATGTAAACGCCATTTGCAATTAGTAAACAATAAAAATTGAACGTTCCGATGTAGCTGCAAAAAGTAAAAAGAAAAACATGGAAGTAGACTATACTCATGGTTATTAAAAATACAATTTCTACATGCCTTACACCTCCCGACCACGTTTCTACGTTAGCAAGTAAGAGGTTTGTGTTTAGGTTAGGCTGGTCAATACGTTTTGCAAAGGGGCCCGGTTTAGCTCTGACGCACCACAGGTGCGAGAAGGGAGCAAAACACTTTTTCTCTCTCCCTCTGTGTGTCTGTTTATCTATCTATCTGTATATATATAACGCTATTTGTGAATGCCATAACCACCCTAATTTTCAGCGGATTGAGATGAAACTTGGCACAAACATTAATTGTTGAAATATCTTCAGTTCGTTAACCAGAATAATCAGACGAAAGTGTTCAAAATGGAGGTCCTTTAAACTCTTAAAAACTTCCAAGGGAACCAAATTTCGCCCATAAATGGGTATTCAGAAAGTTTGAATAACTTTTCCTCTTTTACTGAAATATTTGTTTGCAGAGACTTATTGAAATATTGGACCCGATTAATCGCATAAAGAATGTTCACGCTCTTTTCGCTACGGTCAGGCTTTTTTTTTTTTTTTTTTTTTTTGCAGGAGGGGGTTATTTTCGTATCGGAACAAGATGATTGTTAGTCATGATATGAAATTACACATTGAAAGTGAAGTAACTTGTGAAACGTGTTATTTGAAAGAATAATATAATAAATTTGCTTTCCTCTAACACAGAGAACTGTAAATCATGTAATTCGAGTTCGGTAGCCTGAATGGCGAGGAGTGTTATTTGATTTGCTTTTTAGTAACACATTGCATTGCAAATAAAGGTAGGCAACATTAGTGGTAAGTAAAGCAATAATAATAATAATAATAATAATAATAATAATAATAATAATAATAATAATAATAATAATAATAATAATAATAATAATAATAATAATAATAATAGTAATAATAATAGGTGTTGTTTGTGGCAAGGCAATATCTTCCTCAATTCTTCTTCAAACGTAATAATTGTAACGCCATATCTCCCTTACAAACAAAATATTAGCAATTTATATCGAGAGAACGGGAAACTGTTGAGTGATGGGAGCAATGTTGGACAGTATGCACTCATAGTACTCAGAAAAATAAGCGATTTCAATGAAAAATGAACGAAGAGTCATTGCCGTGGGTAGTCATGGAGCCAAGCAGAGCCCTCTTTAGGCAAAATGTCGATAACTTATATCGAGAGAACAGGAGGTGATAGTGAGATGGGACCAACGTTGGACACCGTGGACCCATAAGGCGCATCGAAAAAATTAGGGGGGGCACCAGCAAGCCTTACTTATTTCCACATAATAATATAAAATTATATTGTCGAAATACACACACGAGTTAGCTAGTAATATTTCATATTATTATTATTATTATTATTATTATTATTATTATTATTATTATTATTATTATTATTATTATTATTATTATTATTATTATTATTATTGTTATCGACAGCGTCTTTTCATTACGTGTGCATGTTTGACATGAAGCCAAAGAGAAGATCCATCATTCGTAGAAAGAATAAGAATAGCCAGTTACTTTAATTGTGAACGACGGCGAAAAATACGAAATGAGTGACCTTAGCGAAAAGAAACAATACTTTCTCTCAATTGGATAAAAGATCAAGCCGAGATAGATTCGAACTCGCATGGACGGTGCGAACAGCCTGTTCATTGTCCACTTTTTTTTAACTGACTCACCGAACGTGTTTCAGTAACTTACTTATTGCTAATTTTACTTGCTTCACTCGTTTAACTTGCTTTTTCTAATAACTTATAACGACAGGGACACGAACACAGAAAAATCGAGGACAGTTAAAAATCATAGATGCTCTCCCGCCGAGAATCGAACCCGGGACACCATACACCAACGCCGCACGTGCTAGCCACTAGACCAGCGGGCAGAGCACTGCTCACTCTCTGTGTCGTTAGGGATTACGACCACTGTATTGCAAGCTATCACTTCTGTGGGTTGTATACTATGATCACATGTTTCTTCTTTGCTGGAAGAGTTAAACCTACATTCTATGTAATACATGAGGTATTTAGACCTACATCATCTTCATATATTGTAATAAAAGTATCATGCTGGGAATAAGAAATGAACATTCCTTGGACAAAACGGAAACTATTAGCATCAGAAATATTTATCTACCTGGCATGCGCAGTAGTATATTTCAGAATAGTTACTGTTTAGTTCAGTAAACGAAGAAAGGGGTATAAAAAAGCAAATATGTCGAGTCAACGAGATCGACCAGAGTTGACAGAGGTGAAAGCAGATGTGTAGTAATACAACAACTTCGTTAAATTGATAATTGGTTCTTTATTCTGTAGTAGATCGTATCACAACTTTACGGGAGAGCAGAGAAACACTTACTAACGCTGTCATATAGTAAGCTTTAGTATCACGATCATACAGACACAAATGGATGTAACTGTGAGTACTGCAACTTGGATTTAACGAAAGCCGTTTAGATTTTCAGTGGTTTGCATGGTTGTATAAGACACAAAAAGTTAAGACACAATACAATTCTTCATACCTCAGCTTCCAGTAACTAGATACATGCAATTTCTGGATAGATACTGAAACTGCTGTCGGATTTTAATACATGACGTATTGCAGGATACAAAATGCTTTGCATTACTTGTTTGTTTGTAGACAGCTACTAGCTTAGTGTTCTGAAAGGTTGTGTATAAACTAGAGATAGCCAATTCCGGAATTATTACTTTCCGGACTCCCAAAGGTAAACCCGGACAAATTCCGGAATTCGGAAAATTCCGATTTTGGAATAATTCCGGAATTCGGAAAAATCCGGAATTTAGAAATTTCTGATTTCGTTAACATTCCGGAATTCGGAACAATCCGGATTTTTTTCGAAATCCGGAGTTTTTCTCAATTCCGGAATTTTCTAAATTCCGGATTCTTCCCGAGTTCCGGAATTCTTCTGAATTATGGAGTTTAACTGAATTCCATAATTTTCCGAAATCCGGAAAGTGAAAGTTCCGCTTCCAAAACATGAATTTATTTTGGTTAATATGAATCGTGGTGGAAATGTCTTTGACCAGGTAATGGCGACTCCTTTGAAAGAAATAGAGAGTATGAGAATTCAATCAGTCATATTTGTAGTTTCGTGTGGAGAAAATATAAACTTGTGAACCAACGGTTTAAGGAAAACTCAAGTTATTAATGTAAACTTTTCGGACATCATAAAAGAAATACGAAAGACATTTTGACATAGGGTAAATGTGCCAGTCCTCGACCACCTAACTCATTTTCTTATGGTCCTTAATCGTTTTTCACTCAATGGAACAACTTAGGAGGATGCAAGTAGCTCACACGTGTTCCTAAAACTATATTTTATCTATACTTTATCCCAAACTGAGATAGCTTATATCATTTATGTAGTATTAGTCGGAGAAACACCAGTAACTGATTTCTTTTAGTGTCCGACCATTTTTCGTTAATGTTCGACCGCCTACTGTTTAGTCATCGACCACTACTCAGTTAAAGTCCTTTTTAATTACAGTATGAAGGCTAAAGCATAGCTTTACCAAACTAATAGCATCTGTAGATGTTACACCATTAGTTTTTCAGGTATCACTTCGCAATTTCGCACAATAATCGCCGAGATTAAGTAATTTTGTGATATTTTTGTCAAGAAAGGGACCACCAAATTCATTTAAGGTTCAGTGGAATGCAGCACCAAATATGCTTCATCTTTGGGTTGAAGGGGTATAAACCCCATCTTCTAAATTCGTTTATAATTACTAAATGTGTTGCTACCTTGTATATCACTCTTTTAATTAGTGGTGCAGAAATAACAAGTGTAACATTTTACTCAGTTTCCATGTAGAACTCTCGAAAACGATTTGAACACTGATACGTCGCAGGGTTGAAGAATATGTGTGCTATTTGGTGGAAGGCAGTAGAGTACTATAGCATGGCTGGAACAAAATTCGCTTACTTCCATTGCCAAAGTGAGTCTTGTGACCGTCGATTAGCAGAAGGACTGGTTTCTTAACAGAGGGATCATTCACCCATTTTAGGAAGCCGTTTGCTATCCATTCATAGTGTTTCACTTCTCATTCAGCCGCTATCTGACTTGACCTGCCTATGAAAATCTCTCGAGAAACTGCATTGATGATCTCCTTTGGAAGATTTCTTACATACAGATATACGACCATCGGGGATACAATTTCTCCTTCTGCGGAAAAAGTGCAAAGCAGTGTTAATGTTTCTTTCTCGTTGTCCTTCACTTCTTACATATTTTTCCACGCTTTGGACCCCAACGCCTTTCTTGATTTGTGACACACTTGAAAGCTGGATTCATCAGCATTAAATATTCGCTCAGGATCATTTAGAATATCAGATTGTCCCGTTTGTTTCAAGTATTTCTCAAGGTCCTAAAACCACAAGCGAATGTTTTCCTCGGTTACAGCGTATCGCGCCTTGTTCAAAGTTTAGGGACACGATTTGTGGGTGTCTCCTCAAGTAAGTGTAGTACCAGGTTTCACCAGCTCGATTGTCTTTGAACGGCGTTTTGCGTTTTTCTAAATCGACAATTTTTTAACACTGTACAGAAGATCGTATTTCTTCTGTAGAAAGCTCTTTTGCTCACATTAAGGAGCCAGTTTGCTAATTCCTCTTCTTCTTTCTGTGTTAGGTGTGGTTCTGAATCTATTTTTCGCTTTTTGGGACTGTGACCATGAAATTTATCCACCAGCGTTACCCGAGGAATTCCATAGATTACTAATGCCTTTCGTATGGAGCGCTTTTTTTTCCACAAGCCTCCAGAGCTTTTTGTAGACCCTCATTTGAATAAGCTGGCAGTTTGAGCTTAGGTCTATTCACTCATTATCTCTGAAAGAAAAAAAATCTTAAGGACATACAATGAAAACATATGTATTCCAGGCGTAAGCTATTCCGCTAGCAATATTTGAATGCGTTCCACGACGAAACGAGAATAGTGTAGTTCAGTATTAAACGAATTAGACCAAATATAATAAATTTATTATTCAAATTAAATGTCATACCCTAACAGTGCTGTTAATTTTCCATGAAAATGTTGTGAAACTATATGAATATTCTGTTACTTGAATTTGAATTTATTTTATGGCCTTTAGGCATCTACGGTTCCGACCGGGACAGGGTGGGGGAGAGGATGTTGCAAGTTAGACGGCCAGGGCCTATTTTGAAGATACCATCCCAGCATTTGCCTGGTGTGACTGAGGAAAAACCCGAAAGAACTCAGTCAAGATGGTCGACCGCTGAGATCGAACCGAGGACCTTCCGAATGCTAAGCCAACGCTTTACTATTTTTTTTTCAAAGTTCGTCTCAGCTGAGACATTAAGTCTGAATGCTCTTCGAGCCAATTGGAGGTAATCCAATCCTGACAGGGACACGAACACAGAAATATCGAGGACAATTAAAATGCCCTTGCTCTTGAGAGGGATTCGAACCCTCAGTGGGTTGCCTCTTCACTATTACCACTGAGCCACGGCCATTCGGTGAATATTCATGTATTAACGGTAAGACTCAGCAGATGATTATACAAATGTAAATTGATCACTGAATTAGTGTTTGAATCAAGAAATTCTGCGAGAAAATACAAACGCAAAGCATGGTCGGACACAGAGAAAGAAACAGCTAATCTTCGACCAGTACAAATGTACTACGAAAAGTAGTGGTCGAACACTAGTAAATGTTTTCGTATTCCATTATAACTTCAGAATTGGTAACTAGGTACTCATTTCATGCAGATGAATCGAAAGTTAGTCGTTATTGATATTTGTACAATTTTTCAGTGCTCGACCACCCTGTGGTCGAACACTAGTTAACAAAGAATATTTCATAAGCCATTGTCCGACCACTACATTTTATTGATTTATTCTTCATACCTTACAGTTATCACTAAAATTTAATTACTAAAATGTGCTCCACAGTTCCATGTAACAGAATAATATGTGCATTTCTTACCTGGTGAGATAAAACTAGGGAAAAGCACGAAAAACAGGGCGCTGTCGTTCCCATTTGCAACAGATTAAAGTTGTCGGAAACTCAGTGCGTCTTCCATAGGCATACATTTGATTGGCTATTACCGAATGCATGTGCAATATATTTTGACAGTATCTTTGTGATTGGTTCAGAATAAGCTGCAATTCAATTATAACGGAAAAGCATGCTTTTTTATTGGAAAATAAGCCTAATCTATGGTTTTAAAGTGAAAAGTGGTCGGCAACTAGAGGGTGGTCGAAGACTGGCACAACCACCCTACAAGTTTGCAAGCGGAGACAAAGAAACCTAACGTAACCAGACTAAAGACGAATCGTTTACCGCGTAGCGCTCAAGGTCAAGCTGTTTTCCAGGGCGAGTTTCGCGTTGAGTCGAGTTGATAATGGCTCGCTCGCTCGTTCAGCTCGTTTTAACTCTTTTTTAAATAATGGCCTGATTAGACTGGAAAGCGAAAGCCATGAGAAATGTAAGCACTAATGTGGAATACTTTTTAGTGCTGCTCACGACAGGGGTGCGTCTCGTCTCGTAATTTTATTGCATCTCGTGGGGCATTTTTTGTGTATCTCGTCTCGTCTAGATAACGAGAAGACAAGGTTTTTTTTATTATTACGAGACAGCCTCAAATGTAATCACCAATATAAGTATATACTGTTGTTCTTAAAATCAAGGCTGAGACCTGCACTGTCGAATTTTTGAGCCCAAGCAGAAGACCAACTCGGGTAGCTATATCAACCGGCTCGGCTCGTATCAACTGAGCGAACAGCTCGAGTCGGCTCGGTTGGGATGAGCCGATGACCCGAGCCGGCTCAGTTGGAACGAGCCATCGACTTAGCTCAATTGAGCCGATGGCTCGAGCTTTCTCGGTTGGGATGGGTCCCCTACTCGGCTCATGTGAACCGGTTCAAGCCAGCTAAGTTGAAATTAGTTCATCGGCACCTTTCGATGGCTCAAATTGGCTCGGTTGGGTGAGCTGTTGGCTCGGCCCACTTCTTGGTTCGGTTCGATAGTGAATGAGCTGTAAGCCGAGCCGCTCGAGCCGTTGAGAAGCCTAAACCCGGTCCCAGCTGTTTTGAACATGTTTGGCTGCAGCCTATAACTTTTAACAATTTTTGGCTCGAGCCCGAAAACTTGCCCCTTCGGAACTCAAACCCAGAACGTGACCGATGTCCTTCCCTCCTGAAGACTTCTCGACGACCGAGATCGACAGTCAATTAGCTTTTACTATTCAGATACAAACCGTATATCTTTTAAAGATTATACACGGTGTTGATATAATAATAATAATAATAATAATAATAATAATAATAATAATAATAATAATAATAATAATAATAATAATAATAATAATAATAATAATAATAATAAAAGTTTTAAACTTGCCGTTGAAATTTGGCAAAACTTACTTAAAAGTAGAGATTTCGGGGAAAGGGTTCCGTACCTTCAAGACAGTGGCGTAGGGAAGGGGGAGCCGGAGGGGCCGCCCCCCAAAGAGGTCCGATAATGTACTTTGGTACTTTGATGTTTGTAATTTTTTTATATTTTTATGTTTATATATTTTTTGTTTGTAATTTTTCTATATGTGCCTATAACAGCACTTGCCCCCCCCCCCCTAAACACACATCCTGGCTACGCTACTGCTTCAAGACACACCTCTGCAACTACCAACATTTTAAACCAACGTTCCATTGAAGTTTGATGTAGAAAGTATTCTACTGTATGTTTTAAGGAAAATAACTATAATAAATATAACTGAATATCACGCAACAGTAAGGCATATAATAAACTAATTTTTAGGATATGCAGAGGTAAATATAAAAGCTTTGTTACAAAATACCTACACAGAGCATAATTCAATGAGCTCTGAAATATAATGTAAAGAAATAGCCTATGAGATTCAGTCTACAGAGCAATTGTTACTTAAAGAATGGACATACACTATTTCGAGAATAGAGACAAGAAGGGAAATGTTTACGATACTTTTCGTCTCGTCTCGATTCTCATCTCCAAAGAGAGACGAAAATTTTGAGTTAGCCTTGACCCGTCTCGAATGTAAAATTTTAATTCTCATGTTATTCTATTTGTTTTAGAAACGAGATGAGAAAGTCCTCTTCTTGTGAGCAACATTAAACCAAACCGAAATATTCTTTCCAAATGTCACGCTTCTGCTTGTAATGGTATGACCTGAGCGATAATTAGCTCCTAGCTTTTAATCTTCTACGAGATAATAATAATTATTATTAGTTTATTATTATTATTATTATTATTATTATTATTCCTGAAGATTTGATAGTTCAAATATTGAAACATCCGAGTATTCAAATATCTGAATATAATAAAACATATGTTATCGCTGATCAATTGCAATCAAAAAATAAATAAATAAATAAATAAATAAAAAAATAAAAAAAACATTACAATGTGCATTCGCACAAACACCTTGACCACTCAACCGCGATCGCTATGCGGTAAAAGATTCGTTTTTAGTCTGCTTACGTAAGGTTTCTTTGTCTCCGCTTGCAAACTTGTATGTTATATTTCTTCGATTCAAAATGTCTTTCGTATTTCCTTTATGAAGTCGGCATAGTTTACATTAATAACTTGAGTTGTTCTTAAACCGCTGGTTCACAAGTTTGTTTTTTCTCCACACGAAACTACAAATATGACAGATTGAAATCTCATACACCCCATTTCTTTCAAAGAAGTCGCCATTACCTGGTCAAAGCCTTATTTCCGCCACGATTCATATTAACCAAAATAAATTCATTTTTTGGAAGCGGAACTTTCACTTTCCGGATTTCGGAAAATTATGAAATTCAGTTAAACTCCGGAATTCAGAATAATTTCGGAACTCGGAAAGAATCCGGAATTTAGAAAATTCCGGAATTGAGAAAAACTCCGGATTTCGAAAAAAATCGGATTTTTCCTATTTCCGGAATGTTAAACAAATCAGAAATTTCTAAATTCTGGATTTTTTCGGGTTCCGGAATTATTCCAAAATCGGAATTTTCCGAATTCCGGAATTTGTCCGGTTTTACTTTCGGGAGTCCCAAAAGTAATAATTCCGGATAGGGATTGCTTGCAATACAGTGGTCGTAATCCCTAACGACACAGAGGGTGAGCAGTGCCTGTCCGCTGGTCTAGTGGCTAGCACGTGCGCCTTTGGTGTATGATGTCCCGGGTTCGATTCCCGGCGGGAGAGCATCTATGATTTTTAACTGTCCTCGATTTTTCTGTGTTCGTGTCCCTGTCGTTATAAGTTATTAGAAAAAGCAAGTTAAACGAGTGAAGCAAGTAAAATTAGCAATAAGTAAGTTACTGAAACACGTTCGGTGAGTCAGTTAAAAAAAAGTGGACAATGAACTGGCTGTTCGCGCCGTTCATGCGAGTTCGAATCTATCTCAGCTTGATTTTTTATCCATTTGAGAGGAAGTATTATTCTTTTCGCTAAGGTTGTCACACTCTTCGTATTTTTCGCCGTCGTTCACAATTAAAGTAACTGGCTATTCTTATTCTTTCTACGAATGATGGATCTTCTCTTTGGCTTCATGTCAAACATGCACACGTAATGAAAAGACGCTGTCGATAATAATAATAATAATAATAATAATAATAATAATAATAATAATAATAATAATAATATGAAATATTACTAGCTAACTCGTGTGTGTATTTCGACAATATAATTTTATATTATTATGTGGAAATAAGTAAGGCTTGCTGGTGCCCCCCCCCTAATTTTTTCGATGCGCCTTATGGGTCCACGGTGTCCAACGTTGGTCCCATCTCACTATCACCTCCTGTTCTCTCGATATAAGTTATCGACATTTTGCCTAAAGAGGGCTCTGCTTGGCTCCATGACTACCCACGGCAATGACTCTTCGTTCATTTTTCATTGATATCGCTTATTTTTCTGAGTACTATGAGTGCATACTGTCCAACGTTGCTCCCATCACTCAACAGTTTCCCGTTCTCTCGATATAAATTGCTAATATTTTGTTTGTAAGGGAGATATGGCGTTACAATTATTACGTTTGAAGAAGAATTAAGGAAGATATTGCCTTGCCACAAACAACACCTATTATTATTATTATTATTATTATTATTATTATTATTGCTTTACTTACCACTAATGTTGCCTACCTTTATTTGCAATGCAATGTGTTACTAAAAAGCAAATCAAATAACACTCCTCGCCATTCAGGCTACCGAACTCGAATTACATGATTTACAGTTCTCTGTGTTAGAGGAAAGCAAATTTATTATATTATTCTTTCAAATAACACGTTTCACAAGTTACTTCACTTTCAATGTGTAATTTCATATCATGACTAACAATCATCTTGTTCCGATACGAAAATAACCCCCTCCTGCAAAAAAAAAAAAAAAAAAAAAAAGCCTGACCGTAGCGAAAGGAGCATGAACATTCTTTATGCGATTAATCGGGTCCAATATTTCAATAAGTCTCTGCAAACAAATATTTCAGTAAAAGAGGAAAAGTTATTCAAACTTTCTGAATACCCATTTATGGGCGAAATTTGGTTCCCTTGGAAGTTTTTAAGAGTTTAAAGGACCTCCATTTTGAACACTTTCGTCTGATTATTCTGGTTAACGAACTGAAGATATTTCAACAATTAATGTTTGTGCCAAGTTTCATCTCAATTCGCTGAAAATTAGGGTGGTTATGGGATTCACAAATAGCGTTATATATATACAGATAGATAGATAAACAGACACACAGAGGGAGAGAGAAAAAGTGTTTTGCTCCCTTCTCGCACCTGTGGTGCGTCAGAGCTAAACCGGGCCCCTTTGCAAAACGTATTGACCAGCCTAACCTAAACACAAACCTCTTACTTGCTAACGTAGAAACGTGGTCGGGAGGTGTAAGGCATGTAGAAATTGTATTTTTAATAACCATGAGTATGGTCTACTTCCATGTTTTTCTTTTTACTTTTTGCAGCTACATCGGAACGTTCAATTTTTATTGTTTACTAATTGCAAATGGCGTTTACATTCAAAATATGAGGAATTTTGGTGGCATTTTTTCGGATATTTTTCTCTTTTGAAATGAAGAAAAGAATAAAAGCAATACGCAAAGACAAAAAGTATTATCAGTACTAAACCTTACCAATAATAATTGCTACGAAAGACTAAATACGACCTCTTTTACCATATCTCATGAGCTGCATGTATTATAAACAAAAAAATTTTAAAAATGTCCTCACCGAAGATTCGAACTGGCGACCTTTGCATTTGTAAGCCAGCACCTTAACCACTACACCAAGATCATGGCATGGTGAACGTTTTGTTTTCGGCGTATTTTTTGTATTCGTGTTTTATGTTCCCACTTCGACAATATTTAGTCTTTTTTCTCCGTTTAAGAGCTGTTTCTGGCTTTCCCTTTCGGTGTCGTCCTTTATTTACACTATGCACTATTCGTATTCACAGCTTGTGTCCCTCTGCAATGTCTTATTCAGATTAAACTTTTCTTTTTGCTCCTCAGTAAACATTTGATTGATTTAATTCTCATACTCTCCACGGATGGAGAGCAGGAATGCCAGACTCGAAAAACAGGTGTACATTTACTTTCCTGACAGATCATACAAGTCTGCATTTTTATACATGATGTCCTCTACACTAGGTTTATTGAATGCTTTGCTAGGTTTAAACAAATTCTTAATTTCACAATCATTTTGTTGGCGTATATGCAGCCAACCAATTACCAACACATGTTCCACTACCTGCAGCTATCATCATAAATACAGATCCCTCGAACAAACTTGGCACACACTGGATTTCCGTATATATTCTTACTGATGGACGTGCCCACTACTTCGATACATTTGGATTTCCTCCTTATGTAATGCAACATATTCAATTTCCACGTAGAAATTCCACTTCTTATACATTTAATAATAAACAAATTCAAAGTGTGAAATCGTCCCTATGTGGATATTATTCATACATTTTCCTTTGCTTCAAAGCTAAAGGAAAGTCCTTAAATCAATTTCATTACACTTTCTCATCAACTCCAGAAAAAAATGATCGCCGCTTGCTGTATTTACTTTTACAGGTAATCATTTCTCCTGTATACATATCATCATGTCTTCATTCTTCTTCTTCTTCGTTTGTTTTGAATACTTTTTATTATAGATAAAATTCTAAGTATTATTATTGCAGGTAGTCATTTCTCCTTCTTTATTATAATGTGTTTGTATTATCTGTCAGGAAAGTAAATGTACACCTATTTTTCCAGTCTGGCATTCCTGCGCTCCATCCGTGGAGAGTATGAGAAATGTTTAAATCAATCAAATGTTTACTGAGGGACAAAAAGAAAAGTTTAATCTCAATAAGACATTGCACAAGGCACAAACTGTGAATACGAATAGGGCATAGTGTAAATAAAGGACGACACCGAAAGAGAAAGCCAGAAACAGCTGTTAAACTTGAAAAAAAGAGTAAAAATTGTCGAAGTGGGAACATAAAACACAAACATACCAAAGACGCCGACAACTAAACGTTCACCATGCCATGATCTTGGTGTAGTGGTTAAGGTGCTGGCTTACAAATCCAAAGGTCGCCAGTTCGAATCTTCGGCGAGGACATTTTTAAAAATTGTTTGTTACTAATACATGCAGTTCATGAGAGATGCTAAAAGAGGTCGTATTTAGTTTTTCGTAGCACTTATTATTGGTAATGTTTAGTACTGATAATACTTTTTGTCTTTGCGTATTGCTTTTATTCTTTTCTTCATTTCAAAAGAGAAGAATATCCGAACAAATGCCACCAAAATTCCTCATATTTTGAATGTAAACACCATTTGCAATTAGTAAAGAATAAAAATTGAACGTTCCGATGTAGCTGCAAAAAGTAAAAAGAAAAACATGGAAGTGGACCATACTCATGGTTATTAAAAATACAATTTCTACATGCCTTACACCTCCCGACCACGTTTCTACGTTAGCAAGTAAGAGGTTTCTGTTTAGGTTAGGCTGGTCAATAGTTTTGCAAAGGGGCCCGGTTTAGCTCTGACGCACCACGGGTGCGAAAAGGGAGCAAAACACTTTTTCTCTCTCCCTCTGTGTGTCTATTTATCTATCTATCTGTAACGCTACTTGTGAATCCCATAACCACCCTAATTTTCAGCGGATTGAAACGAAACTTGGCACAAACATTAATTGTTCAAATATCTTGATGAGTTCGTTAACCAGAATAATCAGACGAAAATGTTCAAAATGGCGGCCTTTCAAACTCTTAAAAACTTCCAAGGGAACCAAATTTCGCCCATAAATAGGTATTCAGAAAGTTTGAATAACTTTTCCGCTTTTACTGAAATATTTGTGTGCAGAGACTTATTGAAATATTGGACCCGATTAATCGCATAAAGAAGGTTCACGCCCTTTTGCTACGGTCAGGATTTTTATTTTTTGCAGGAGGGGGTTATTTTCGTATCGGAACAAGATGATTGTTAGTGATGATATGAAATTACACATTGAAAGTGAAGTAACTTGTGAAACGTGTTATTTGAAAGAATAATATAATAAATGTGCTTTTCTCTAACACAGAGAACTGTAAATCATGTATTTCGAGTTCTGGGGCGTGAATGGCGAGGAGTGTTATTTTATTTGCTTTTTAGTAACACATTGCATTGCAAATAAAGGTAGGCAATATTAGTGGTAAGTAAAACAACAACAACAACAATAATAATAATAATAAAATAATAATAATAATAATAGCAATAACAATAACAATAATAATAATAATAATAATAATAATAATAATAATAATAATAATAATAATAATAATTATAATAGTTGTTGTTAGTGGCAAGGCAATATCTTCCTCAATTCGTCCTCAAACGTAATGATTGTAACGCCATATCTCCCTTACAAACAAAATATTAGCAATTTATATCGAGAGAAAGGGAAATTGTAGAGTGATGGGAGCAACGTTGGATAGTAAGCACTCATAGTACTCAGAAAAATAAGCGATTTCAATGCAAAATGAACGAAGAGTCATTGTCATGGATAGTCATGTAGCCACGGCAGAGCCGTCTTTACGCAAAATGTCAATAACTTATATCGAGAGAACAGGAGGTGATAGTGAGATGGCATTAACGTTGGACACCGTGGACCCATAAGGCGCATCGAAAAAATTGGGGGGGGGGGCGCCAGCCAGCCTTACTTATTTCCACATAATAATATAAAATTATATTGTCGAAGTACACACACGAGTTAGCTAGCAATATTTCATATTATTATTATTATTATTATTATTATTATTATTATTATTATTATTATTATTATTATTATTATTATTAGTGTCTTTTCATTACGTGTAATAATAATAATAATATTGACAGTGTCTTTTCATTACGTGTGCATGTTTGACATGAAGCCAAAGAGAAGATCCATCATTCGTAGAAAGAATAAGAATAGTCAGTTACTTTAACTGTGAACGATGCCGAAAAATACGAAAAGAGTGACTGCCTGTAGCGAAAATAAACAATACTTTCTCTCAAATGGATAAAAAATCAAGCCAAGATAGATTGGAACTCACATGGTCGGCTCGAACAGCCAGTTCATTGTCCACTTTTTCTTTAACTGACTCACCGAACGTGTTTTAGTAACTTACTTATTGCCAATTTTACTTCCTTCACTCGTTGAACTTGCTTTTTCTAATAACTTATAACGACGGGGACACGAACACAGAAACATCGACAACTCTTAAAAATCATAGATATTCTCCCGCCGGGAATCGAACCCGGGACACCATACACCAAAGGCACACGTGCTAGCCATTACACCAGCAGGGAGGGCACTGATCACTCCCTGTGTCGTTAGGGATTACGACCACTGTATTGCCAGCTATCACTTCTGTGGGTTGTATACTACTATCACATGTTTCTTCTTTGCTGGAAGAGTTAAAACTACATTCTATGTAATACATGAGGTATTTAGACCTACATGCTCTTCATATAATGTAATAAAAGGGTCATACTGGGAATAAGAAAAAGAACATTCCTTGGACAAAACGGAAACTATTGGCATCAGAAATATTTACCTACGAGGCATGCGCAGTAGTATATTTCGGAATAGTTACTGTTTAGTTCAGTAAACGAAGAAAGGGGTATAAACAAGCAAATATTTCGCGTCAACGAGACCGACCAGAATTGAGAGGCGAAAGCAGATGTGTAGTAATGCAACAACGTTGGTTAAATTGATAATTGGTTCTTTATTCTGTAGTAGATCGTATCACAACTTTACGGGAGAGCAAAGAAAGACTTACTGACGCTGTCATATAGTAAGCTTTAGTAACACGATCATATAGACACAAATGGATGTAACTGTGAGTACTACAACTTGGATTTAACGAAAGCCGTTTAGATATTCAGTGGTTTGCAGGGTTGTATAAGACACAAAAAGATAAGACACAATACAATTCTTCATACCTCAGCTTCCAGTAACTGGATACATGCAATTTCTGGTCAGATACTGAAACTGCTGTTGGATTTTAATACATGATGTATTGCAGGATACAAAATGTTTTGCATTACTTGTTTGTTTGTAGACAGCTACTAGCTTAGTGTTGTGAAAGGTTGTGTATAAACTAGAGATAGCCAATTCCGGAATTATTACTTTCCGGACTTCCGAAGGTAAAACCGGACAAGTTCCGGAATTCGGAAAATTCCGATTTTGGAATAATTCCGGAATTCGGAAAATTCCGATTTTGGAATAATTCCGGAATTCGGAAAAATCCGGAATTTAGACATTTCTGATTTCGTTAACATTCCGGAATTCGGAAAAATCCGGAGTTTTTCTCAATTCCGGATTCTTCCCGAGTTCCGGAATTCTTCTCAATTGGGAAGTTTAACTGAATTCCATATTTTTCCGAAATCCGTAAAGTGAAAATTCCGCTTCCAAAAAATGAATTTATTTTGGTTAATATGAAATGTGGCGGAAATAAATCTTTGACCAGGTAATGGCCACTGCTTTGAAAGAAATATAGAGTATGAGAATTCAAACTGTCATATTTGTAGTTTCGTGTAGAGAAAAAACAAACTTGTGAACCAACGGTTTAAGAAAAACTCAAGTTATTAATGAAAGCTTTGCCGACATCATAAAAGAAATACGAAAGACATTTCGAATCGAAGAAATATAACACACAAGTTTGCAAGCGGAGACAAAGAAACCTAACGTAACCAGACTAAAGACGAATCGTTTACCGTGTAGCGATCAAGGTCAAGCTGTTTTCGAGGTCGAGTTTCGAGTTGAGTCGAGTTTGATAATGGCTCGCTCGCTCGCTCAGCTCCTTTTAGCTCGTTTTGAAATCATGGCCTGATTAGACTGGAAAGCGAAAGCCATGAGAAATGTAAGCAGTAATGTGGAATACTTTTAGTGTAGCTCACGACAGGGGTGCGTCTCGTCTCGTAATTTTAGTGCATCTCGTGGTTCAATTTCAGTGTATCTCGTCTCGTAATTTTTGTGCATCTCGTGGGGCAATTTCAGTGTATCTCGTCTCGTCTAGATAAGAAGAAGACAAGAGTTTTTTTTATTATTATTACGAGACAACTTCAAATGTCGTAATCACCAATATAAGTATATACTGTAGTTCTTAAAATCAAGGCTGAGACCTGCACGGTCGAATTCTTGACCCCAAGCAGAAGACCAACTCGGGTAGTGATATCAACCGGCTCGGCTCGTATCAACTGAGCGAACAGCTCGAGTCGGCTCGGTTGGGATGAGCCGATGCCCTGAGCCGGCTCAGTTGGAACGAGCCATCGACTCAGCTAAATTGAGCCGATGGCTCGAGCTTTCTCGGTTGGGATGGGTCCCCTACTCGGCTCATGTGAACCGGTTCAAGCCAGCTAAGTTGAAACTAGTCCATCGGCACGTTTCGATTCAGCTCAACTAAGCCGATGGCTCAAATCGGCTCGGTTGGGTGACCTGTTGGCTCGGCTCACTTCTCGGTTCGGTTCGATAGTGAATGAGCTGTAAGCCGAGCCGCTCGAGCCGTTGAGAAGCCTAAACCCGGTCCTAGATGTTTTGAATATGTTTGGCTGAAGCCTATAACTTTTAACAATTTTTGGCTCGAGCCCAAATACTTGCCCCTTCGGAACTCAAACCCAGAACGTGACCAATGTCCTTCCCTCCTGAAGACTTCTCGACGACCGAGATCGACAGTCAATTAGCTTTTAATATTCAGATACAAACCGCATATCTTTTAAAGATTATACACGGTGTTGATATAATAATAATAATAATAATAATAATAATAATAATAATAATAATAATAATAATAATAATAATAATAATTTAAACTTGCCTGAAATAACTGTAATAAATATAACTGAATATCACGCAACAGTAAGGCATATAATAAACTAATTTTTAGGATATGCAGATGTAAATATAAAAACATTGCTACAAAATACCTACACAGAGCATAATTCAATGAGCTCTGAAATATAATGTAACGAAATAGCCTATGAGATTCAGTCTACAGAGCAATTGTTACTTAAAGAAAGGACATACACTATTTCGAGAATCGAGACAAGACGGGAAATGTTTACGATACTTTTCGTCTCGTCTCGATTCTCATCTCCAAAGAAAGACGAAAATTTTGAGTTAGCCGTGACCCGTCTCGAATGTAAAATGTTAATTCTCATGTTATTTTATTTGTTTTAGAAACGAGATGAGAAACTCCTCTTCTCGTGAGCAACATTAATCCAAACCGAAATATTCTTTCCCAATGTCACGTTTCTGCTTGTAATGGTATGACCTGAGCGATAATTAGCTACTAGCTTTTAAACTTCTACGAGATAATAATAATTATTATTAGTTTATAATTATTACTATTATTATTCCTGAAGATTTGATAGTTCAAGTATTGAAACATCCGAGTATTCAAATATCTGAATATAATAAAACGTATGTTATCGCCGATCAATCGCCATCAAAAATCCTAAAGTAAAAAAAAAATACAATATACATTCGCACAAGCACCTTGACCACTGAACCGCGATCGCTACGCGGTAAAAGATTCGGTTTTAGTCTGGTTACGTTAGGTTTCTTTGTCTCCGCTTGCAAACTTGTATGTTATATTTCTTCGATTCAAAATGTCTTTCATATTTCTTTTATGAAGTAGGAAAAGTTTACATTAATAACTTGAGTTGTTCTTAAACCGCTGGTTCACAAGTTTGTTTTTTCTCCACACGAAACTACAAATATTTCAGATTGAACTCTCATACACCCCATTTCTTTCAAAGCAGTCGCAATTACCTGGTCAAAGACTTATTTCCGCCACGATTCATATTAACCAAAATAAATTCATTTTTTGGAAGCGGATTTTTCACTTTACGGATTTCGGAAAATTATGGAATTCAGTAATTTCTAAATTCCGGATTTTTCCGAATTCCGGAATTATTCCAAAATCGGAATTTTCCGAATTCCGGAATTTGTCCGGTTTTACTTTCGGGAGTCCGAAAAGTAATAATTCCGGAATTGGCTATCTCTAGTTTATACACAACCTTTCACAACACTAAGCTAGTAGCTGTCTACAAACAAACAAGTAATGCAAAGCATTTTGTATCCTGCAATATGCCATGTATTAAAATTCAACAGCAGTTTCAGTATCTATCCAGAAATTGCATGTATCTAGTTACTGGAAGCTGAAGTATGAAGAATTGTATTGTGTCTTATCTTTTTGTGTCTTATACAACCCTGCAAACCACTGAATATCTAAACGGCTTTCGTTAAATCCAAGTTGTAGTACTCACAGTTACATCCATTTGTGTCTATATGATCGTGTTACTAAAGCTTACTACATGACAGCGTTAGTAAGTCTTTCTTTGCTCCTCCGTAAAGTTGTGATACGATCTACTGCAGAATAAAGAACCAATTATCAATTTAACCAACGTTGTTGTATTACTACACATCTGCTTTCGCTTCTGTCAACTCTGGTCGGTCTCGTTGACGCGAAATATTTGCTTTTTTATACCCCTTTCTTCGTTTACTGAACTAAACAGTAACTATTCTGAAATATACTACTGCGCATGCCTCGTACGTAAATATTTCTGATGCCAATAGTTTCCGTTTTGTCCAAGGAATGTTCTTTTTCTTATTCCCAGCATGACCCTTTTATTACATTATATGAAGAGCATGTAGGTCTAAATACCTCATGTATTACATAGAATGTAGGTTTAACTCTTCCAGCAAAGAAGAAACATGTGATCATAGTATATAACCCACAGAAGTGATAGCTGGCAATACAGTGGTCGTAATACCAAACGACACAGAGGGTGAGCCGTGTCCTCCCCGCTGGTCTAGTGGCTAGCACCTGCGCCTTTGGTGTATGGTGTCCCGGGTTCGATTCCCGGCGGGAGAGCATCTATGATTTTTAACTGTACTCGATGTTTCTGTGTTCGTGTCCCTGTCGTTATAAGTTATTAGAAAAAGCAAGTTCAACGAGTGAAGCAAGTAAAATTAGCAATAAGTAAGTTACTAAAACACGTTCGGTGAGTCAGTTAAAATAAAAAGTGGACAATGAACTGGCTGTTCGCGCTGTCCATGCAAGTTCGAATCTATCTCTGCTTCTTTTTTTATTCATTTGAGAGAAAGCATTGTTTATTTTCGCTACAGGTAGACACTATTTTTGTATTTTTCGGCATCGTTCACAGTTAAAGTAACTGATTATTCTTATTCTTTCTACGAATGATGGATCTTCTCTTTGGCTTCATGCCAAACATGCACACGTAATGAAAAGACACTGTCAAATAAATAATAATAATAATAATAATAATAATAATAATAATAATAATAATAATAATAATAATAATAATAATAATAATAATAATATGAAATATTGCTAGCTAACTCGTGTGTGTATTTCGACAATATAATTTTATATTATTATGTTGAAATAAGTAAGGCTGGCTGCCCCCCCCCCCCCTATTTTTTTCGATGCGCCTTATGGGTCCACGGTGTCCAACGTTAATGCCATCTCACTATCACCTCCTGTTCTCTCGATATAAGTTATTGACATTTTGCGTAAAGACGGCTCTGCCGTGGCTACATGACTATCCATGACAATGACTCTTCGTTCATTTTGCATTGAAATCGCTTATTTTTCTGAGTACTATGAGTGCTTACTATCCAACGTTGCTCCCATCACTCTACAATTTCCCGTTCTCTCGATATAAATTGCTAATATTTTGTTTGTAAGGGAGATATGGCGTTACAATCATTACGTTTGAAGAAGAATTGAGGAAGATATTGCCTTGCCACAAACAACAACTATTATTATTATTATTATTATTATTATTATTATTATTATTATTATTATTATTATTGTTGTTGTTTTACTTACCACTAATATTGCCTACCTTTATTTGCAATGCAATGTGTTACTAAAAAGCAAATAAAATAACACTCCTCGCCATTCACGCCCCAGAACTCGATATACATGATTTACAGTTCTCTGTGTTAGAGGAAAGCACATTTATTATATTATTCTTTCAAATAACACGTTTCACAAGTTACTTCACTTTCAATGTGTAATTTCTTATCATCACTAACAATCATCTTGTTCCGATACGAAAATAACCCCCTCCTGCAAAAAAAAAAATCCTGACCGTAGCAAAAGGGCTTGAACCTTCTTTAGGCGATTAATCGGGTCCAATATTTCAATAAGTCTCTGCACACAAGTTTTTAAGAATTTGAAGGGCCGCCATTTTGGACATTTTCGTCTGATTATTCTGGTTAACGAACTCATCAAGATATTTGAACAATTAATGTTTGTGCCAAGTTTCGTCTCAATCCGCTGAAAATTAGGGTGGTTATGGGATTCACAAGTAGCGTTACAGATAGATAGATAAATAGACACACAGAGGGAGAGAGAAAAAGTGTTTTGCTCCCTTTTCGCACCCGTGGTGCGTCAGAGCTAAACCGGGCCCCTTTGCAAAACTATTGACCAGCCTAACCTAAACAGAAACCTCTTACTTGCTAACGTAGAAACGTGGTCGGGAGGTGTAAGCCATGTAGAAATTGTATTTTTAATAACCATGAGTATGGTCCACTTCCATGTTTTTCTTTTTACTTTTTGCAGCTACATCGGAACGTTCAATTTTTATTCTTTACTAATTGCAAATGGTGTTTACATTCAAAATATGAGGAATTTTGGTGGCATTTGTTCGGATATTCTTCTCTTTTGAAATGAAGAAAAGAATAAAAGCAATACGCAAAGACAAAAAGTATTATCAGTACTAAACATTACCAATAATAATTGCTACGAAAAACTAAATACGACCTCTTTTAGCATCTCTCATGAACTGCATGTATTAGTAACAAACAATTTTTAAAAATGTCCTCGCCGAAGATTCGAACTGGCGACCTTTGCATTTGTAAGCCAGCACCTTAACCACTACACCAAGATCATGGCATGGTGAACGTTTAGTTGTCGGCGTCTTTGGTATGTTTGTGTTTTATGTTCCCACTTCGACAATTTTTACTCTTTTTTTCAAGTTTATCAGCTGTTTCTGGCTTTCTCTTTCGGTGTCGTCCTTTATTTACACTATGCACTATTCGTATTCACAGTTTGTGCCTTGTGCAATGTCTTATTGAGATTAAACTTTTCTTTTTGTCCCTCAGTAAACATTTGATTGATTTAAACATTTCTCATACTCTCCACGGATGGAGCGCAGGAATGCCAGACTGGAAAAATAGGTGTACATTTACTTTCCTGACAGATAATACATATTATCATTTGTTGTTTTTTATTTGTTCATGATTATAGATAAAATAAATTTTAAGTTATGTTTTTCATTTTTTCATTTCAGAGAGTAAAAGATCGTCAGCAGGTGTATGGGCAACATCATTGTACATAATAACGTTTATCTACGCTTCATCATCATCAACAGCAGTAGTATCATCTGTGAAGTTATCATTAATTGAATTGTGTAAAAACAACACAACTGTGTACGTGTGTGTGGACAGCGTCAGTGAACAGTATATGGCAACTGTGAAGTTATCATCAACTGGACAATGAAAAAAATCTAACTTACTACCTTTTAAAAATGTGCTATACTTACCGTCATTTTGTGTAAATAACATAATCAACATCAATAAATACTATGTATTCTTCTTTTTTCTCTTTGAAAACACATGTTTTATTTCTTATTTTTTCCATTTCCTAATAAATAAATATGTTTTCTGGTCAATTATGTAATTAAATACACATATTATAAAACATATTTTTAAATCATTGAATTAAGAATTTCATATTGTCTTTTTAAAAGAATCTAAAACTGATTTTTAATTCAATGATGTAACCACATAACTAAATAATAAAATAATAATGAATTCACATACTTAATCAGTTATTCTTTCGTAAATTAAACCAAGTATGTGAATTTAATATTATTATGATAGGACTTTTGTTTTTAAAAATTTAATATTATTTTAGTTCCTTTTTTAAAAAAAATAAAAAACTCCTATCATACTTAACACAGAGTTGTATAATAATAATAATTTCAAATACTAACTTTTATTTTAACATTCATTTCAAGAATTTGAATTCATTATTATTATTATTATTATTATTATTATTATTATTATTATTATTATTATATATCACTTATAGTATACGAGAAAAAATATGTTCGGATTTTTCTTATCATAAAAAAAATAGTACGCTAATTAAAAATCCTATCATATTGAGGTGTATGAAACGAACACAAAACACACGCATATAAAACATTTTAGTTTCGCTATATATTTTTATTACATTTGATATTACGATGTTTAGTATATATGAAAAAACAAATCAATTTTCTTCTTCTTTATGAAGAGACGTTCACTTCGTTGATACCCTCCGAAGGTTGAGTATCGGTTTCCCCCCACCATGGCTGTGTCTGTACACTATCAAATAAATCAGCCATAATTGAATCTATGAGTTTTTGCTTGCAAAATACTTTCATTTCCAATTTTAATCTTTCACCATCAATTTCACATCACTGTTCTCATCAAGAGAGACACTTAGAAAACTGATGTTCATACCATTAATAATACTCTGTTCATCTACACAGGTATGGATTCCGGCAAGTCCTCTGCATGTAAGACACTGCGATTGTACATGATTGCGAATAGTATCTGTACACAAGTCAAAATTTTCACGTAGCACAACACTGCAAACTTTACTGTTTTTCACTGCATGTTCAATACACGGTAATATTTCCAAGAAATAAAGCCAATCTCTTGAAGTTAAGTACACAGTGTTTCGAGGAGCATGAAGTGTTCCTTTCTTCTCTAACATCACTAATTTTTCACCCATTACTTTTCGCCCCACCAGTTCGTTTTTTTCGTCCAAGAGATTTGTAATTTCCACTTGAGAATTTAAATACTCCGTAACATACGGGGTCAAATGTACAAGTTTCTTCCACTCAGCCAAATTTAACTCCACTCCAGACACAAGTCCTTTACCAACACGAATCACTGGCTCAAATGTATCACTATCCAATCCAATACAAATTAATTTTGTTTTCATTGAATGAAGTCCATATTCCACATTTAACAAGTACTCTTTCTTGGTATCCAGAGTGGATGCACAAGCACTCAAAGACATGTTACTCCAGTAGCTGGTCAACACAGAATAACGACAATATGCATACAGATGACTACGCATGCCTGAAGAAGAAGGGAAGCGAAGAGGAAAATTCATGTTTCATCTTGTTTGTACATGTCACCATACACTTACGATGAGTATACCAGTTGAGTAAATTCAAGATCGTGCATGTTACGCCCAGATACATTAATCTTCATTCCTTTATATATTAAACACACATTTCCACTTTGTAAATACGTTAGTAATGCACCATTATCTGCTCCCAATTTTTCAGTACAACGTCCTGGTAAAATCACTTTTTCGCCTCCTTCAAATGTCACACATGCCTTCCTACCATATACCGTTGTAATTATCTCACAGTTTACAATACGAAATGGTACTCCAATCTCCAAATCTCGCATTTTTGTAAAGGGTACCATTGATGGCTTATTAAGCTTATCTAATAAACTCATTGACGATGACATCTTTAAATTTGACGTTTCTTCCTTTGCAACAGCTGCTAACAGAATGATCTACACAAGCACATACGTTCCGCTTACGCTCTTCGCAGGAGGGGTGGGGTTTTGGGGATTCAAATTACTAGCCAATACACGACAAGAACACGAAAAAGGCATGTTCCATCTTGTTTCTACATCTGGTAGGCGTCCAAGAGTATACTTCCTTATTCTAGCATAGCAACATACTGGTTTAGACCGGTTTAGGACCCCCTGATAACGGTTTTTGGGTCAAAATTTTCCCACGCTTCCCAAGTGAATTATTCACTACCACTGTATGTTTACAGAAATAAAAATGCTGACCACGTATGAATCAGAAAATGCTTGAAAGTAGGTGAAAATATTAAATAAAGAACAAGTGCTGAAAATAAGTTTGTAAATCATTGTTTCCATTGACAGAACTTCTCCAATTTTCCTAATCCCAATATCTGTCCCTTTCTGAAGAGGATATCTTTCTTGTCACATTGAGTGTGTATTGAAATTGAAACGCTTGAAAAAGTTCGAACCTGGCCGGGATTTGAACCCATTTCGCCGAATAGAAGATCAATGCGCTAACCACTTACCTACCGTGTCACCTCATCTTCCACTTATTCTATTAGCTAGTTAAAATCGTTGCATGTAAGACTATACACAAGTTTCTAATAATCGTATAAGGTAACGTTCTTATGTGAGTTTCACAATGACTTACTCAAGGCTTCCTTCTGTAACTGAAAAATAAGTTATATAAGACCTTCGTCAATCAGGAAAATAGCACGGAACTTTCCTCAAGTTGAGGCTTTTTCATCGTTTTTAACGATGGTTCAAATTTACAATTAATATTCTTCGTCTTCTTAACTTCTAATTTCCAAAGAAGAAAAGACGGGAGACATTATTCTCACATTCTTTAAATTGTATCAACACATGAAGACATAACGTAACTCTTTATACACAGGTCCTCAGGCATAATTATAGCTAGATTATATTACTAAAATTACTTAAAACAGTGTTGCGTTTAGCTTTCCTGGCTTTTACTGTGACACACACTTATTGAAATAAATACACGCCTTTATGATTACGCGTACATCCCTTTTTATGATGGTTACTGAATTATATCGTTTATTTATTAACGATCGTTTATTTATTTATTATATCGTTTATTTATTTATTATTATTATTATTATTATTATTATTATTATTATTATTATTATTATTATTATTATTATTATTATTATTATTATTATTATTGGAAAATAGAGACTTGGCTACATATTTTATACTTTATGAAGTCTCTGATTATTCAATTTCAAGTCTATTTTGATATGGAACGTATCTGAAGTGGTGAATTGCTTAAAACCTTAATATTTCTAGCGGAAATAGTGGTAGAAGTAGTAGAAACTTCTAAGCAATTGATGAGAAACAATAACTTTGTTTTTGGTCAGACGTATTTTTTAACCATACTAACGATATGCATTAGGTATTCATCAATTGTTCGCTAAAAACATTACGTTCCCAGATAGTACTAGTCAAGATTGATACAGCTGACGTCTCCTTGTAGTCGTGTTTCGTAGGACACTTTTCTATTGCGAGTACAATGAAGAGAGTCTTCTCAACACTAAGACCGAGAGAAATTGAATATTTTCCATGTTATCTTACATTGGAATTATCAACATTACAAACGATAAAAAATTTCCTTTTATTACCCAACGGGAATCGAACCCAGGACCAATAGTATGTGAAACCAACGCTTATCCCTCTACTCTAAGACATCGCTGTTAATTAAAAGGGGAGGAACTTGGTGTGAAGTGTCGTCAGTAAATTGTACACTTTTACCATTTCAATGTTGTAAAAATATTGTTTCTGTCATAATAAAATAGAAAGTGTTATGTAGAACAATAGTCAGAAGAACTCAAATCTAAATTGTCAAAGTAAATTCTTGAAAATGAGTGAAAGTAGTAGTATTAGTGGATGTTGTTGCAGCATTTAGGTAAGATGAAGTTTAACGCCCTGCTTGAGCATCGAGGCTAATGTTATGCGAAACTACAGTTTAAATATATCTAGCGAAATCTCAACAAAAATTAAATGCCACGCAGCGAAGATACGCTGTGACCCCACTTCTGTTTTAAAAATTATACCACCATCGGAAGAGACATGACGAAACACCAATGAACTACAAATTTACTCCCCCAAAATATGTTAAATCGCCCATAAGCGTGGTTTGTTGACGTTAAAGTGAGGAAGGATTTTCATGCAAACGTCCGCCGCTTGAGACTTCTATGTGTAGCCAACAGAAAGTTGTGTTACACGTAGAACAATACTTAAACAACTTTCTCAATTGGCTATTAAGCCACATGGCAAGCAACGAACGCAACGGAAGCTTCTATGAAAATTCGCCTTGAGACTTAAAAAAAAAAAAAAAACTAAAAAAAAGTACACCGGGGTGGGCGATAGTTACCAACCTTATGATCCGTAGGCGCGTGTTCTTCCTACTTAACAATGGAAGCGATGAAGGAGACGTCCCAATTAGGATTAATCGTTGAGGTCTTTTTAATTTGACAAATCAGAGTGCTCCTTATTGTAAACAACCTAAAACTCAAACAATTAGCTTTTAGAACCCAAAGAAAGCTAAAGTAGTTTTCAAATAAATAACATTTGTATTAATGATGTCCACTATGAAAAAATGTTAGAACAAGGATGTTTTGAAATTTTCCACTTTTCTATATACATTGAAACGTAATAAAGTTTTAAATTTATATTAACAACTTTTAAAATTGAGACAACTACAAAACCTCAGTTTTCGATCTTTAACTTTTACTAAAACCTTGACACGTTTTTAAAGAATTGATTTTTAGAAGGACGCTGCTTTCATTCTTTTAATTGTTGCCCGCAACATGATAACCAACTGCTCAAGTGGCCCGATGGGTTTAAAACAACAATAGACAATAGCAAGTCTAACTACACTGTATCCGCTAGAAATGTTCCAAAATATTAGTTAACCACTTAACCGGTTTGAGTAAGTTTAAATTTAAAACCGAATGTGTCGGTTTATTTCAGAAATCAAACCATCATTGGTTCTGTTAGGTTTGAAACAGACACTGGATCGAACTTTTTGAGAATACTCATACATTTTGAAACGAAGCCCGAACTATATGTAATGACTTCTTCTCAGATTAAGTATTTGTGGATCTGCTATTTCACTTTTGAACAAAATTACGATTCCCCATGTCTTTCTCTTAATAACTTACAGAGACAGATATCGAGAGTCGGGGTGTTGAAGTTACCACCGCAAGCAGTGGCGGACTAGGACATAAAGGATCCAAGTAGGGATTAATAATGGGGTCCTCTCCACACACACACACACACACACACATATATATATATATATATATATATATATATATATATATATATATATGGATTTAGGGGGTGTTGTGTAAATATACACTATCTAAAGTTTTCAAACATTTCTGCCGTCATGTGATTCTTTTGCATAATACAAGTTTTCATCATTATCCAAGTGTCCATGATTAGAGAAATTCCTGATCTAAAGAATCAAATTAATTATATCATGCAAATTATACACTACCGATCCTTGGCTCAGTTGGTAAGGATTGACTTCGATTTCGGAAATTCGTGGGTTTAGTTCCCGAGACCGGACACAGAGCTTTGCCAGGGCGTTTCCTTATTTACACAACAGATGCCTAAAGGCAGTAAAAATCAAGTTATTTCAAATATACTGGTGCACCCCCGTCATAAAATTCTGGATCTGGCCCTATATATAGGGGTTCGGATGTTTGCAACTGAGATTCATAGGATTAAAGTACGCAATAAACAATATTATTTTGTAGCAATAAAATTATTTTGTAGCAATAGACTAATTGTGGTGTACACCCTAAATATCATAAATTCCCTAAATATAGTATACACTACACTACCTATGCAATTTCACAATTATTGCAATTACAAGCAAATAATATAACGAGGACCATGCTGTAACCCAGTGGCCCACCGGGAGGTGATTTCTAGGGGGGCCATGCACATGTATGTACTGCCCCTTCCCCAGCATGTACGCACAACTCAAACCAAATGTATAGTATATTGTACTTATTTCCCTCAAGCCAAGACCATGGACCCACGAAGGACTTATTTCACACTGAACCACACGGTCCTTAGGAAAGCCCTACGTAGGTAAATCATCTTAAAGCAAAGTACGAATGAATGAATTTTATTTATTTCCATTAAGCATTTTTGGCGAAACGGAAAGAAACCCAACTTAAATTTGCATATGCACAAGGCCTTGTATGATGCCCTTAACACGCGTTTTAAAATACATCATTTAAAAAGCTACTTACCTGCAACATAGTGATTGCTTCTCTGATTTTCCTCTAAAGATATAAATATTTTCCTCTTTTTTTCGAAAAACAAAATAATTGAGTATTCATTTTTTTTTTTTTTTTTTTTTTTGCTCCAGGACTCCGTGGCCAAGAGGGATCCAGATATTTTTAAAAATACTGAAAATATTTTCACCATAAAAATTTAAAAATATGACATGAATCTCTCCTATATAATTCATGGGCCCTTTTGAACGTGTTGAGAGAGGGAACATCATAAACGTTTTCATGTGCCCCTTGTACTTTTCCGCTTCAGGGTTCCCAATGGTCTTAATGTGGCCCTGTACATTTTCTATATAGAAGAGAACGCTCAAGTTATGGCAACATTTGAGATTTCAGTTTAGCTGAATACTTAAATATTAGCAAATTTATAAAGCAGAGTGGGAAACGAGGAACCTTTCAAGGGTTGAATTACGAAAAACTGTGAAAAGCTGTTTTCGCAACATCATGGGCTAGAATGCTAGTCTGGGATTAGCTGACTATAATCCCGGTACTCTACGTGTTTATCGCCTCCGTTCCGTTACTCACGTATGCGAGGAGTGCGAGACGTGTGTCTTTTTGTAGATATAGGTCTACTGCTACTTGTGATATAAGGCGGGAGACCCACTAAAATTTTCACAATACAGAGCCCACCGGAAAATTTCCCGGTTTCCCGCCCGGCCAGTAGGGCCCTGAAGGAAAGTATTTATAATTAACTCTCATGACTTCGTTGCTAGTACACAAGGATAAAAATCTAAATTCTTTGATTTCTCCTGACTTGTGAGTTTAATATTCGGTTTAACGTATCAGGCTTGATATGAATAACGACACAGAAAAGAATTTTAAAAAAATCAGCTTAAAAAATCAGCTATCTTATAACATCGTTTGATTACAGCATTAGCATTCAAATAGTTTGATTGATATTGAAATAATTGAAAAACCTAACAGAAGTATTCAATTATAATTATTTTTGCTCCTTCCAAGTATGCGATACATGAGAACTGAGAAGTCCAATTCAAGTGCAAAATTATAGGGCTCCAAGTACGGATCTTATAGAGTCCTATCCCATGGGTCCCTAGTATGCAGAATGAGGTTTAAAGGAACTTCTTGCCAAATGTGCGATACTCTAGTAAATAGACAGTTTCTGGTGGATGTGTGGCACCTCTGGGCCCCCTTTCATTGCTTCCCCATCAGTTTCCTGAAATTACGTTCCTGTCAAGAGGGCTTAAAATTTTTGCTGGGGGGCTCAAAATCTGACACCTGCCACTGATCAAAACAGGCAAGTAATACCATTAATCAATTATCATCTCAAGGGACTTCTGACTTAGAAAATTTGGGAAGAGCCCCGGCTACTCTTCAGGGCCTCGTAATCAGGTGTTGAGTACCTTCATATAGCTGTATTCAATATACGTAATAAATATGACGTTTTAGCAGTTGTGTCCTTTGGAATTTATTCTTTTTAAAATAATCCATTAAATTTCGCGTGTAAAATGATGTCCTGTTGTTATTGGTGCACTTCTTTTTAGAAGAGGCCTCTTGAGAGGCCAGGCATTCGATAAAACAAATTCTAAGAGTCTCTGTGGCTGTGGCCGTACCCAAGATGCCCTATCATATATATTTGTTTGCATGGAATTAGTTCTACTTCAGTGGTAGTATGTGAACATTATTATTATTATTATTATTATTATTGGCCCTATGGGACCAGGCGGGAATCCTCGCCTTCCCGCCCGGATCAGTCCACCCCTGGCACCGAAGACAAATTTTGACCTCACTCCTTCGAATCGTCGCAAAGAATCCCCATGGGACCAAGACGAACTATCGCCAGTGATGTGCATGCGGTTATTATTATACAGGGTGTTTCAAAACAACACCGACAACGTTTGGGAGGTGATTACTGACACCAAGTTAAGACGAAAAGTATAGACCAACCTGGGTGCACAAATGCTTCCTTTCGGAGTTATATGCTGCCGAAATCATGAAAAATTGAAGTTTAAAGGTCCATAGCTCCGAAACTATGGGACCTACCGTAGTCGGGTCAAGACTTCACTTAGGAACTAATATGAGTTGCATCTAAATTTCCATGTTTCATGATCCTAAGTCCTCATACAATATTTTTTATAGATGGAGTTTGGCTAGGGGGATATAATTTGAAGTACTCACCAACTCCCTCTATAAAAATTGTTGCGGAAGTACCGCAGGATTCTGAAACTTGGATATTTGGATAAGGCAAATACTAGTTTCTAAGAGAAGTCTTACCTAAGTAAATCAGTAAATATTAAGAAATACATCTATAGAGTGGTTTCATGGGGAACTGAATAATCTTTCTCATGCTATTTATATGGGACAACTTTTACACCCCAAAATTATAGGGCACTTCCTGTAGGGCAACAATGATTAAATTTGACGTGATTGTAGCTTTTCGGGACTAACCGGCAGAAAAATTGCCAAAAGTGAATATTTTTAACTTTAGGGGGTTAAAGGGGAGATGAAGAAATTCCCAATGTTATTCAAATGGTCCTTTTTGGTACTTGGAATTGGATCTCATATTTTAGGTACTTGAAATTGGAATTCAAACGTGAAATTCGATATTCTTGTACGTTTTCGTTACCGTTACCTAAGTAAATCAGTAAGAATAAAAAATTTTAACTTTAGAGTTGTTTTATGGGGAACTGAACAATCTTCCCCATGTTATTTATAGGGGACGTCTTCTACACCACAAAATGTTTAAGCTTTTCCGGCACGATTAGAATAATGAAATTTGACATGATTGTAACTTTCCGGAACTAATCTACAGGAAAATTGTTAAACTTGAATATTTTTAATTTTAAGTGGTCTAAAGGTGGATGAAGAAATTCCCATGTTATTTAAATAGGCGTTTTTTTGGGATAGAAAATTTTGTCTTTTAGATAGAAGAAATACGAAAAGAAACTTGAAATTTGGTAGAATTGTGGATTGAAGACGTGTGAGGTCGCAGGCCAAGCAAACGGGGGGTATGGGGTGGAGCCCGCAGTTAGTCGACGGCTAGTTTTATTATAAAATTACAAGGCGAAAGAAATTTATCTGATCCCAAACGGTTATCGTCGAATATACATGGTTAACTCTTTGAAGCACATGTTTTATTTAGATCGAATTTGTTATCTTTTTCTTCGGAAGAAAGTTAAGACTATAAATTTTATAAAGTGAGTGTAAAAGAAACCATGTATTCATTCTTATATCGTTATCACAAAAAAATCAACAAATGCTTAATTAGACTATTTTCATTGTTAAAATTTCGCATGTTGCAGTTTTCAGTCTTGGCTTTAGGATTGCTTTTGTGACCACCAGCATGGCCACAAGGTTGCACTTTTTGGACAGACTGTGTATTCTCTTAACTTTTAATCATCGTACAAAATTATTATTTTATTCACGGAAAAGGAGAAGTTATTTTTCTTGCTTTACTCTGAACGTTTCCGAGCTGACGAGAAACTCTGTTCTTTCTTTATCTGCAGGTGTTGCTCAGACTTATCGTCGCCGTTGATAATACAAAAAAAATCATTTATTTGGAACCAAACTCTTATCTCATTAGTAGAGTGCTTTGAAACAGTAAACTTTTTTCTTTCCCTACGTGAAGTTACCACCCCTTGATTTTCGCTACTAAGACTGTTTTGTATATACTCTTCATAACAATAATTATTAACGTTCGGAAATCTTCTTAGACACTAAGTTGTTAAAGTGTAAACCAATGCGCGTTGAACGTTGCGTTCCCACGCATTAACGTTTCGTTATCTCAACCATCGTGGGGACAGTGCTCGCAGCCTTTATGAGTGCAGACAGAATGGTTAATCTACACACTTGCCAATGTGCATTTCTTTTTGCTAAACTGTTTTATATCAAACTATGAGATGAGAAATCCATCAGTTATGGACTAAATTCTTAAAGTTAGTCTGCAACACTCGTTTAATTGTAATCTCCAGTTTCTTCTTCCACGAAACTAAAACACGTTTTGCCAGAGCTATTAAATCTACCACCACTATGTTTGTATTATGCAGGGATATACAAACTTTGTAATTTCTCTAATTAAGTTTAAAATAGACTACCAACCAGGGACATAACAACCGGGATTTTTCCAGGTGTTGGCAGCAGCGAAGAGTTGGCGTCTAGCATTGAGTGAAGGAGGAACGAAAGTCTCCTGCAGACAAACTTTCTTATGTGTTAATGTGGGACGGCTATGAAAAGGTATTAATTATTTGGTGGAATTATAATTAGAGTATCAACTGGAAAAGCGAACGAAGTGATGTTCCAGTAATTACCTCCTAAAGTGTTTCATCTTTGGAGTTGCGGAGCCTCGTCAGAAATTAGTGTTTCCTCCAATCCCCCACACTCGTTGCCCCTATTTCGCAGTGAAATCCCAAAGTCAACGTCTTGTCAACGTCAAATCTCTTCTTTTTAATAACTACTCAAGTTTCTTTACCACATGTCCATAATTATCCAGTAATAATTTTTCCCTAGTTTCTCCCTTTCCTACTTTCTCCTACCTTCTTCTTTTCTTTGTCACTCTTTCTTTCCTTTTTCCCATGAAACTGAAGAGGGGTCGTGACTGGGAGTTGTCGCTACTGACACGGTCAAAAAATATTTTTTTTCTTCGAAAGTTCGATATGAATTAGTTAATCCTAAAACATACACAAAGCATTTCCAAAATTCATTAATTTATTTTAATTTCATATTTTGACTAAATTATTAAATTAGAAGATGACAATTCAAGCTAGCGACCACATTTCCCACTCACGACAAAATCCTCTTCAATCTATAGCCCATATCCCATACATATAAGCGAATTTTTTAATATTTTATGTAGCTGAGAGCTTGGGCTATTATCTCGGCCCATTTCATTAATGGAGTCAATCGTTTGATTTGATATCTTCACGAGAACGGTGACTAACGGTGTCTATCCACATCCCATATATGGAAATATTTCATGTCATTCTCTCTACTGTTTTTACCAGAGTTTATTTTGTATATTTTACATTGCTTTTCTCGCAGGTCTTATTGTTATGACTATTATATCACTACTACTACTACTTCTATTGTATATATATTTCACATAAAACTCCATATATATCCTTTTTAGATTCTACAATGGATATCCTTTGGAGTGATTGATTATTCTTTGTTGAGGGTGAAAAGAAACATACATAAATAACTAAATAAAATTTATTTATCATTAATTCGAAAAATGTACAAAAAAGTATGTATTAACTCTTGCTATAGGGAGACTTTCATTAGTTTTCCAATAACCATCGCTGGACTATTTCAGTGAAAATTTTGACAACTAATAGTAATTGAATATATTGATTAAACTATATATTACTTTCGAATTTTACAATAAGAAGGTTAATGTTTTACGTGTCAGATCTATAGCTGGGTTTAAAGTAATATGTGTCACAAGTTCTTCGGAATGCTTTAATCACTCATTATTTACCAGATTATAGTTTTTGATATTTGTGAACTAATAAAAACCTATTAATTTTTTAAGTATTAGTTTTACGTATAAAACTTATTACGAGATATATACTATAAATCTTTATCTTCAATTCAAAATTAAACTGTTAGGTTTACGGATGTCCGATTTTCACGATGAAGGTAAATAATGGGTTTAACTATAATACTATATACAGAACTTTACATTGTATTTGATACAAATACCAAATCTAGAACATCAACTCATTCAAAAATTAGTGTTAATAAATACATAAATCAAAGTTGGAAACATGTCATCTGCAGTGTGTAATCATGTATGTCTTTCAAGTCTGGTATTTTAGAGGCTTTGTTGTTATTGTAAAGGTTGTGCTATTCTATTCGGTTGCATGAATTTCTAATCCCAAAGAGGCACATGCACACCATATTGTGGGCACATGATTCAACCACGCTTTTCATAAATCAACTAGTTATTTCTGTAAACTTGATGATTATTGGATGAGAGACTGCACACTACAGAAGACAGTATACACTTTGCAAGCCAGCTATATGTTTCTGCCGTATAGCTAAGTTATTTTAGCAAACACTGAGCAACTTCCCGAAGAGGTAGTTACGGTATTTATAAAAGACAGTTACAGAACAGTTTATCTGGAAGTTTAGAAGCGAGAGAACCCCACTAACAAGAGTTCTGTCTGCCTGTACCTGGCTGAAAAGTATGAATACAGCAGATATTCCATCTTGACTTATAAAGTCCTTAACAAAGAACAGCTTGCGATATACTTTAATAAAATGGAATTTGCAAATTTAAAAACAACTTTCAGATAACATTACATAGAATGTTTCAAATTGAATTGGCAAAACTGAATTGAAAACTTTCTCTAAGCAAGAACAATTTAGTTACTAGCTACTTTGAAATTTAACAGTTAGAACTTCACCAAAACTATGGATGGCCCAATTACACCGGAAGGTAAAGAAAATTCAGGTACTATTTTCAACTGTGAAATTTTAAAGTACTTGTTTAAAAAGTTAGAATAACAACAAAATCGGATACGGACACATTGCAGATTTCGTTTCAACTACAAATAAAACAATGCTCTGACAGATAAGAACTCAAGCACACCACTTTAGTTTACATTGTGAAAGTTCTAAACCATATCTTTGGTATATAATTAATACAATAACACAGCTGTTCGTATACAGAAAATCTCGTTTCGGCTTTAAATACTACAGAAAAAGAAGTAAATTGAAAAACACTTGAATTTTGATCCGTAATGCACAGACTAGTAATAAAACTTGCGTACCTCATACTTGTTTTCTCGGCGCAAGTTTAAATCCACGAAGTTTTGATACATAACGTTTCCAGTACGAGTAGAAATTAAATATAGACAGACGTTTAATTTTAAATTATCTGAAGCAACACAAGCGCGTAAAAGGCCGTTAAACTTTGATCCCTGCTGTGCCAACATGTAGGATAATCCGATGTTGTTCTTATTTAACTGACTTAGAAACTTTCAAAGTACTGTCATAAATTGGCTTGAAATTTTGAAATCAACAAATTGTTGATATACAATGCTTGCAACAATAGATTTTTTGCAGCAGAGATGAACCATAGTTGAGGTCCCAGTAGAAATACTTCACGGACAGGTGCAAAGGATTATAAAGCAAGTAAACTACATATCTAGCAGTATCATTAAATTATTAATTGTGAAAATATTTAACTGGCTAGTAGCTGCCTCTGAATATGAACAAAATAATATAACATGGGAAGAACAGACAATTGAAAATGAAACATACGAAGTGACACCCTTAAGAACGCAGTATTAGATTCTGGAATCAGAAAAGTTATTTTGCTAATTAATTTTTAATTACGAATGCCAATCTATACAAGAAAAGAACAGTTTATAGGCAGATTTTTATCACAAAATTGGTCTGACGAATGCGACCATAAGTCTTCATGCCCTAAATGAATAGCTACATTGACTCATTGATTTGCAGTTATAAAATAGAATCCAAATATAAGCTCTTGCGCCAAAGGATTATGTGTTAACCATAGAGCGAAAAGGGAGCTCAAATGAAGAGTGATCTACCTTTGTTTCATTCAGCTGTTTCAGTGAGACTTTGCAGTCGACAACCCAGTCCTTGCTTACAAATTAAACAATATTGGTTTTGTATTTTGTTAAATTAGGATGTACAGTAATCGGACATTCATATCGACATTGAAAATGTCCAACAAAAATATATCTATCTTGGTAGTGACTATGAGTTAACTGTCCATATAGAACATTCGGAGCTTGTCAGTAATCTTTCTTACTCCCTTCGAAAAATGTGATATTGTATTCTTGCCTCTGGAATTCTGGAAATATGTTTGAATGTTTCACTCCTGCCGGTCACCGGACATTATTTACCTTTATCAAATGACGCAAAACGTTAGTCATAGAAGAACAAATGGTAAATAGTCATAGAAGAACAAATGGTAAATAATCAGGTGAGTTGGTAATTTATCTACGTAATATTCCTTTCTCTAAAATGATTGCTTTAGATTCTCTTCCACGTAAGAGTAACAGGGTGAGTTAAGTTGCTTTGGAAAAAAGATGAGGAACGATTATGTAAAATGAAGTTTCCAATTTTGTAGTATATTTGTTTGTTCAAGTTTGAATTTAAAATGATTCCTTGTGTAAAATTTTATTTACAGCATTCACTTGATTATTCACCTAGGCCAGAGAAATATGTAACTGTAGTGTGGGAGGAATTCTTTGGTACTGACAGATATCCATAGCTTATGTAGCATACTAGTCAAAGACTGTTCTCATGGATTAAACTGAAATCTTGTATCACTTGATTTGTCACGCGAAGGAAGTACTGTTAGTACCAACGCAAAATCTCTCACAGTCTAGTTGTGGAAAATATTATTAAACATCTTAAACGGGGCTTCAGAAAATTAGTAAATAATAAACATGAACAAGAAAAAAATGAAACTGTAAATGCCACACATAACGACGCAATATCACAGTTCCGATTGTCGTGACACTACACTGGACTCAGTTACTTTAGCGACACTTCGTAATCCACGACCCAGTCCTTATTGTCATCTTCTGGCATCAGGTACATTGCAAGCTAGAATGATAACACAATTACGATAAATCAAAACAATGAACATTAGTTTGCAATATTACTTATTATTATATATATAAGATGCTTTAAAGATCTCTGATTCTTACTTCTTAATTTTATAATACAATAAACGTAATGATAATCAATATTTCTTAGTTATTTGTTTCTTGCTTTTTATGCTTATTTTGTGGGAGAAGAGTATGATGGTACAGATAAGAAAACTATGATCACTTTCGCAGTTTCTTCAACCTTAGGAAAGAAAGTTGAGAGAATATCCACAACCAACAAGGCAGTTGGCGGAAATATGATATAGAGGAAATGCGTACCATAGATTGCCAAGCCATGAGTTGTGCAATGTCTGATGTAAGCATAAAAGCTTTTTTATTGGAGAATTATATATATATATATATATATATATATATATATATTACTGTTTGCAGGTCAACCAGTTTCGGTAAGTGTAAGGTCCAACCTACAAATGCAAGGTTTTCAGATATATAAATATTTCAATTAAGGTAGAGTTTTGCAATTTTGGGACTCGCGGGAACGAGATATACAATAACTGCATCGGGGTGTTCCCGAGATCCAGTACGAAGTACGATTTTGCTTTCATGAAAAAATTCTGGATGGACTATCTGTAATAGGCACTAGTAGGTAAGACTACAAATCTGTGTAACGGTTTCAGAGTTTCAATTGAATTGGTAAATGTATCATGGTTAACATAGACATCAACAGGAAAATAAAATTAGCGCATCAAATTGTAATGGAATGAACTGTTACAATTAAGAAACGGACTAAGTGAGAGAACGGATGTATGCACAATAGGAGGGATCAGAAAATCAAGACCTTGTGTGGAGAAATATTGTAAACTATCAGTGTCGAATTATTCATACATAAACGTGGTGCAGAGCTCCTTCGTGGCTAAGCGGTTAGCGTACGCGCTTTTGGCGTGGAAGACCCGAGTTCGATTCCCGGCGGAAGTTCATGTGGTTCGGATTCCACGTTAATCAGTAGATCCACGTCTCATATAGCCTCGCTGCTGAACGGGACGTTAAACTCAAAATCAACTCAACTCAATAAACGTGGTGCAGGATTGTATTCAGATGACTAATGATGGTACAGCTGATCATTAGCATAAGTGTAGCTACACGGCTGATATGATAAGCTATAACATAAGGTATAATATTCTAATGAAGACTGAAAATTTGGAACTGGGCATAATCCAGTCAGTGATTAAAGTTTGTCGAACACCGACCTCAACAATGACTAGTAAAACTTAGGCATATCAGTAAAAATTAGTCCTTCACTTGATTTTTATTTCATGTATAACTTAGGAACCAAAGGTCTGCGAACCACATTTCACACGGTTTTATAGAACTTCAAGGTCTACCCCCATGCTGAGGTTGCTCTAGATGGGGTGACTTTGGTTGAACTCGAACAATATACATATACTTACTAATGTAATGGAAACACCTTGAGTTGGAAACACATCACATGCCTGGCTTGTCAAACGTCATGCGCTGACTGCAGTGCCAGACTGCTAATCGTGGTGTTAGGGCAAACTCGGTACTATATGCAGAACAGTAGAATGACAATGTGCAGTGAACAGAGCAGACCATGCTAATGTAAAATGGTCGACTTCTCTAAATTCCAAAGTGGGGAAATTGGAGCACGGCTATGTGGCGCGAACATGACAAACGTGGAACGTGTGTTAGGTATGTTGCGAGAAACAGTGGTCGGAAGGAAACCCTATCCGAAAGGTCTCGCTGAGCATTAAAACGGATTGTCACTCAGAACTGTAGTACGACTGTGGTGCAAGTGGCAGAGGAACTCAAATATCACCTTCCACAGACTGTATCGACAATCATCGTTAGCCGCAAGTTATATGAAATGGACATACGGGGTCTGGTTGCATGGCCGAAACCACTGAGTAAGGAATCATAATGCTTTACCACAACGCTAGTGGTATCGCAAACATGCAATATGAACTGCTGATGACATGAAACGTGCGATATGGTCGGATGAGTCACCATTCATTTTATTTCACATCATGGGTCATATTTGATGTGTGACATTGTCATCCAAAATGTATGATCCGCAGTGTCTCCACCCAACTGTGAAACATGGGGCGTCTCTGTGATTTTGTGGATCACAATATCCTGGTCTTCAATACGTCCTGTGCTGACACTTACCGGCTGCGTCATTATGTCGCCATTTTAGAGGACTATGTGTATCCTATGGTCCAGATGTTGTTTTCGGGCAATGATACTTATTCCAGGATGATAATGTGCTCATTCATCCAGCTGGAGCTGTTGCACCGTGGTTTGAGGATGAAGTTGAACACCTTCTCTGGCCCGCCCAATCCCCAGATCTGCCATAATTGAACATCTGTGGTATGTTTTGGATAGACGAATCCGGCGGTTATCCGTCTCTATCCTCTCTCACGGAAATGAGTAATGCACTGCACACGATATTGTGTAATATTCCACTTGATACCTTTCACAACCTCTATAACTTAATTCCAAGTCGTATCAGAGCTGTTCTGAGGGCAAACCGTGGTCTAACACCATATTAATCTAATAAGCTGCACTTTTCACAGGTGTTTCCATTAAATTGATAAGTATCTATACAGCGTTCCTGTCATTGATTTTTCACGGGGAAACCAAAAAGTTGAAAATGTGTTCCTGGTTTCCAGAAGAATTGGGAGCGTAATGCATAAGGGATCAGTCGGATAAAATTGAAACCAGAGTTCGATCTCCGGCCCCATCGTGTACCTTACTTTGTACCTTTACTGCTATATTCCAACTTAAAATCAAACATTTACATACCAGAAAATCACAGTTGAAGTTGGAGATGCAGAACATTTACTACTTTTGAGATAATAATAATAATGGTAAGGTTTCAAGTATATTTAAATAATCCTTAGCAAATTTAATTTTCTTAAAATGTGCTTGAAATGATAGTGAAGATAACTTTATCCTGTTTTGTGGTAATGCTCATATACACTATTGTTTGTGAAAATTGTAATACCAAGAAAGACGAGCAAGTTGATGAAATTTACACCACAAACTGAACATCTGTAAAACCTTGATAATCCAATATGCGTGAAACGTCTACATACTGCAATGGGCACTTCTATGCGTCGTGGTATCAAATCAAACAGAGAATAGGAATATGCTCCTGAGGAATCGCCTGCCACGATGCTTGTTTGTGAGTCCACAAGGTATCGACAACGTCTGCTGGAAAACCGTGCTGAACGAGGTACCAATCAATCATATCCCTCACATGATCGACGGGCGACCTTGCAGAGCAGGGAAGCAGGAGTACCCATCGTACCTCGAAGGCTTGCACATTCTGGAATGTCTGTGGCTGGAGATTGTTCTGCTGAAATATGGCGTCCGGATTTGTCTGAAGCAAGAGTATGAAATCGGCCTCTAGAGTTCCAGATATGCAGGGTGAGGCACGAACAGTTGGCACAATTGAAATTTAGATTACAAATTTATTTTTAAGTATTAAATGTGAGTATCTTTATCTACAGAATACTGTGTCCATGGAAAGTATTTTCATTATATCACATGTAACCCTCGTTTTGCCAAACATCCTCTCCAAGGTGGTAGCATATGTTTTATACCATTCTGCGGAACATGTCTTCGTGAATGTTGTCACACAACTGAACTATCCGACCTCGTATTCCCATTATGTTTGCTGGCTTGAACGGGGTAAAAAACTAACTAACCCCACAGAAAAATGTCGCATGAATTTGTCTGATCTTAAAGGCAGCCACAAAGAAACCTACAGTGTGTTGGACCGGATTAGAAATCACACTATCACAAAAAACTGTGTTCAAAAAATCCAATACATTAGCGATGTAAGAGGTAGCCCCACCTTGAATAAACCACTGAATGTCTATCGGAAGATCAGTTGAGTGTAACTGGGCTACATGTCATGGCGACACGAAGAGCCTCAAGGTTTTCCGGGCTCTAAACTGGAGCAACGTGAGGTCGTCTCTCTTCAATCATGCTGCTTCTTCCTCGAACGTACGGTACAAAGGATAGTGTTTCATTTTTTGCTGAAGCCCATTGAGTTTTGATGAGAGTTCGAAATTTCTGTTGAGTACTTGTAATGCTTCTCGTTTCTGGATATAACACGACAACTTTAGTGTGCTGAACTGCAGAGAAACGACCATTCTAAGCCAAGGCTAATCATTGACTGACTGCAATGGAGGGAAATGGGTACATTTACTTGACTATGCCTAGCGATAGGCCGCCAACCGGTATTTCCAAGAAATATGGAACACAATTGTGCATTGTTAAGCGCCAACTACAACTTACATTTTTTTTTTTTTTCATCTGAATTTTAAATGTGCAAATGTTCGCGCGCCACCCTGTACAAATCACTTCTAAGGTTGCAGCTGAGTTCATGTGTTGTAATCACAACGTTCCATACCATCACACCAGCCGTTCGGCCAATATGACGCTCTATAATACATTCATTGCAGGTTGTACTTACCATGATACCGTTTAATGGGTATGTGGCCAATGCTAGAAGATAGATTGAATTGGCTTTCATCCGAAAACACCATAGTCTATACTCAGCAACGATGTTCACGTGTTCATTGTAGTCTTAGGCTTATAGTTCTGGACCAATGAAAACTAACGCAAAAGCATGAATGCCGCCAGTCCAACGCTCAGCAAACGTCGTCGAACCTTCAACGCAGAGAAGTTCACACAAGTTACCGTGTTCTAGCGTCAATCTAACAGCCTGGCTGATATTGTGTGGTCCGTCATGCTCATGCGGATATTTGACCATCATCCCGCGGTGTACTCAAATTTGATGGTCCACTGCTCCATGGTCGTTGCGTACGACTGTCTTCTGTCCATTGCTTCCACATATGGATCACTGTTGTGGCGACATGGCCCTGTACGTACACTGGTTTCACTGCATATGCAGCCTACCAGTAGGACGACTATGCGGCTCCGTTCAGATGCAGTCTTTGTTTACGATGAGGCATAATCACGATTGTCTTCACATTTCTTGTTCACTTCTCTATGTTCCACTGTATGAATACTGCACAAACCGTTCTTTCGTGGTAATACTACTTTCACTTACCTACGCACGCGGCATCCCGCTGAAATTTTAAGTGTTCATACGTCATATCGTGACATAGAAATCCTAAGAGTTTGGACACATTCCCGTCATTAACTTTTGTTATGATTTTAACAAATAGCAGTGTATGCATTCTAACACTAATTATCTTTGGTATCTATCTACCTATCAATATATATATACAGGATGTACGAAAATCGTCAGAACAGTGGAATATAGAAACACGTGTCCAATATTAAAGAAAGAAAATAAAACATCTATTCACCTAACATGATTTAAAATATCTATTCACCTAGTCTAAGGAAATTGATCTAAAAAAAAAAAAATGATTAACGCCAGCTCTCCGTTGGTACATGGATGTTTTAGTTAAATAATCGGGCACAGTGTCAAAAAAGAATTATTATTCATATTGTTGTTACTTTCGAGTGATGAAGGAGGAAATAAAGTATGATGGTCGTGAAAGAATATAGATTTCTAGAGTTCAACGGATTTACATATTCTATAGCTCATAGATGCAGAAAAATTGATTTTTCGAAATCCGTTCGTGCGTTCGTCTTGATGCTCTTACCGTTCAACGTTATCGCAACCAAACTTTAAACACAAGGTTTTAACGTGATCCTCCAGGGGGTTACAATTTTCTTCCTAGTCCTAACATACTGATCTTACGATTTTGTTTATACTTCATAAGTCAATTTTCCAAAAGCAACCTCATCATGTAGTATAAGTCATTTCAGTCGGAGAATCGAGAAGGGGTATTTTATTCTTGGAGATGAGTTTTCTTTCGGACGATTTTTTCAAAAATAACTCATGTCATTGTGTTCGTATTTCCTACATTAATATTTCATTAATAACCTGACAATACAGTATAACTCATTTGTCCTAAAAAGCTATGAGGGATAGTGTATTCTTGGGGTGTTTTTTTTTTTTTTTTTTTTTTAATACAATTTTGTAAAATACCACTCATGCAATTTTGTTATTACTTTATAAACAAATATTTCATTAATAACCCTAACACAGTTATTTCTTGTGGAAAAATCCGCAAGGGGTAGTTTACTTTTGGTGAAAATATCTTATAATTATGTTCGTATTTAACAAGAAAATGTTTGATTAATAGCTACTGCATTAGATGATATAATATTAAAAAAAAAAAAAAAAAAAATGAGAAACTTCAGTGCGCTGCTCCGTACCTTTTGTTATGGTTATATAGATGTGTATAATGATGATTTGATTTGAAATTACATGAATTTAACTTGATAGATGAAAGTGAAAGTGAACATGTAAGGTTGATCGGTGGATTCTCTTTATTAATCATTAGAAAGGAGAGCAAATATATTCTTGTAAAATTAGTGGAATAAATAGAACTCATACGTATGTGTCACTCCTATGGCGTACTCTGTAAATACTTATGGTTGATTGTAATTACTATCACACAAAACCGCTGAACATTCAAGCTTACTTGTTTCAACTCTTTTGTATTCTTCTTTTCACTACATTCCATTGTAGGCTAGGGCATCCTTAACAACGCATCGCTATTGGATCCTGTCCCTAGCTTTGTCTTTCCATCATTGAACGCCCATTACAGGCAGGTATTCCCCAATGTCTTCTACAAATATACTCTTGGGGCGTCCTCTCGGTCTCTTTCTTCCGATAATATTTTGGCTGGTTTTTAGGGATTTAGATTTCCGAGCTTTCGCCATCTATGACCATATCATCCCGTCACGTATGGAAGGAAGGAAGCGGTCTGAGACCTATTTGTTAGGTGCCACCCCGGCATTTGCCTGGTGTGAATGAGGAAAACCTCATTCAGGATGCCGACCTGAAAAAGCTTTTTACACTTATTTGACCGAGTGCCTCCACCGGGAATCGAACCCGGGACCGCTCGCACCAAAGGCGAGTGTGTTAGCGACTACACTACGTGGGGTCACTATTTTGGCTGGTCATTTGATTTGAGATTCTCGTATCGTTCACTCGTATGACATGCCTTATCCACATGATTCTGTGTGACTTTGGTATGCATACTATGTTTTCATTATTGACTGGCTAGTCTAGCTGGTCTATTTCATGATTGTGTTTCTGTCTATAACTGTCATCATCGTTCTTTAAATTTTCCTTTCAAACATTAACAGCTGCTCTGTAGGTCTGCATATGAATTTTCACGCTTCGCACCCGTAAGTCACCACCGGCCTTATTAGGATCTTATACATTCTCACCTTAGTTTCCCTAGAAAGTATCTTGGTTCTGAATAGTTTTTGTATTTGTAAAAATATTTGTTGCCAGCCTGAATTCTGTGTCTTGTAGTCTTCATTACACCATAGTCACTTGTTATTAAATATTCTAAACGATACGAGGATAGGGTGATCGCCAAAAATCATATACTGAAGTAAGGACAATATTTAACGAAACGTTTCATGATCCACACAATCGCATTTCAAGATATGCTGTGGAGCGCACCGTGAGGTGCTTCTAGGAAATGGGAACTATAAAGGATAGCGACATTCTTATTCAACCAAAATCGGTGACAGCTGAAGACAAACAGCTTGATATTGTACAGTTGTTTGTTGAAAATCCTCACTTTAGCACATGTAAAGCTGCTGAACAACATGACATTAGTCGCATGTCTGTGACAAGAATGTTGAAGAAAACCAAGCTCCATGCATACAAATTTTATCTGATACACCAGCTGGACGAAGATGACTTTGATTCCCGTGTAAAATTTTGTGAAGACATGATGAAATGAATAAATGGTGATCCTACTTTTCTTACCAGCATTGTTTTCTCTAATGAAGCCACGTTTCACCTAACCGATCAAGTTAAGAGACATAATTGTAGATTTTAGTTTGACAGCAATCCTCAATGGTCCTTGAAACATATACTCAACATCCTGAGAAGTTGAATATCTGGGCGGCAATGCTGAATAATACAATAATTTATCCCTTTTTTTTTATCAATGGCAATTCGACTTTTGAATAAGGATATGATTCGAAGTCAAGTAGTTCCAGCAAGATGGTGCAGGACCGCACTACAGCGTAAATGTGAGGAAATTTCTTAACACAGAATTTCCACAAGAAGATTGAGTGACCCGCTCGTTCTTCTGATTTATCGCCATTGTGTTATTTTTTTCTGAGAGTTATCTAAAAACTCATGTATACCAAACAATGCCAACCACTCTGGATATCCTTCGTCAAAGGATTATTAATGAAGTTGCACTTATTAAACCGGAAGTCATCAGGAATGCAGTATTTGTCTTTTACCATCGAATTGGTCACTGTCAGATCGAGAAATTTGCACAGTTTGAGCACATGCTGTGAAACATCAATTCCACTTTGTTCATCTGCAAATCTAATAGAGGACCAGATCATGAGAAGCGAGGGGACTCACGTTAATCAAGTACCTCGAAGAGAACCCGAAGACAGTACATGGCTAACAAAGTTTATGCTTAGTTTCCCATTCTGCCACTAGGACGACAGTAAACCAAGATGACAGGAAACGAAGACAGGGCAGAGTTTTGTGTTCTCGAATTTCAAGTAAAACAGTTTGTAGTTAAGTGTTCAGCGAATTTAGGGTTATGTTAAAATCCAAGTGTATCAGCCACTCATACCGAACAATTTACCTGAACGTTGAGTACGCATTTAAGAAACAGTTAGATCTATTGACTCTGGAATGTTGGAAAGAGTGTGGCAAAAATGACTATCGGATTGATATGTGTCGAATTACAAACGGCACTCATATTGTGCATCTTTGATATCGAACATAACACGCATGTATGTGTTTGGGTGAAATAGTGATTTCATTTACACATATGTCCATGTCACGTGATATTTAACGAGCATATTGGTCTATCTGACCTTTACACTTTTAGGGGACATTTTTTTTTTCTTGTTATAAAACACAATAAGTTAGCTTTTTACACGGTAATGGTTTACCATGGTTGAATTGAAGTGTAAATGAGCATAATTTTATTTTATGTTATAGCAGGGACAACAAGAGATGGTCTCTGAAGTTTCTTACCATATGCGGAGGGAAAATTGAGCCTCTACTTTGGTGCTGTTGTTACCAACCACGGTCAATCTGTCTTACACCATTAATTAAATTGCCATTATAGAGGGACCGAAAAAAGCCTTGGAACGTGAGTAGTGACGACGCTGCTGAGAGTTATCAGAGATCTTCTCTTGCTGGCTCCTCTATAGTTGAATAGACCTAATACACATATTGGACACGTATTTTCGGTCTTTTTAACTGCAAGTGTATTTGTCGAGATATTTTGTTTATCATCAATTTCAGGTGACGTACGATAATATTCCTTTTTTGGGATTACAGTACCACCTAGGAGGATAACGAGAAAGTGTTTCAAGTAAAACCTACGTATTTTCGGTCACAAAATCCGAATCTGCGATAAAAATAGGGGGCCCACTTGATATTTTAAAGTTACCCCTACACATCCCCTTACGGAGCAAGAGCAACTTCTTTTTACGTTAGATGAATAGATCTTTTTAAAATATTGGACACGTATTTCATGATTTTTGAATCAGAAGTGTATTTCTCGAGATATTCCACTGGTCCGACCTTTTTGTTACAACCTGTATATTATATATAAGAGTGGTCTTATTTTTCGACTTCGAAGTTTTTTTTTTTTTTTTTTTTTTTTTTTTTTTTTTTTTTTTTTTTGAGTCTCTCATCCTAAAATAGCTTAATATCAAACCAACATAAACTATGAGAAAAATCAGCTGAATTGAATAATATTAAATGGTGTTCCAAGTAAGAAATATTTAAAAATATATGATTGATTGAGATTGACATTGACTAAGATTGATTGAATGAGGGAGGTAGTATAGAGCTAGTAACTTATTTTCATAGGCATGATATAAAGAAAACTAATTTATTACAATTATGCATTACAAAGTGAATATAAACTTAACCATCACCAAGGTGCCTATAAAATGAATAATAGTATCATGATATCTTGAGAGGTTCACATTCTCATTTACACGTTAGGAGTGTCAAGAACTCTGTTAGTCACTTTAGTGAAAACCACATAGGACTGTCTTATGTGGTTACTAACAGAGTTCTTGAGAGCGTACTTACAATATTATAGCGTCCATTGCAACCAGGTGCTGCACGAAGTCACTGATCCTGTCTCGAGTAAGCACGAGTAGACACTAGGAGGCGTGTGGTTGACAGATCTTTGAACGAATTGACTAAATTGTCTAAGGTTTTTATAGTAATTTCATTACATTTTCATTTCTACCTTTCGCGGAACTGAAAGTAGAAACTAGGATTGTTTGTGAAATGATTTTCGTTTTCACTTTCCTAAAACCATCCGTGTTACAAACAAAACATGTTGTCACTTCTATTTTAAAACGTTTTCACTCTCCTATATTGTTTTTGAAACTTGGAGATGATCCGTTAACTATATACTTTTATTTATTTATTTATATATATATATATATATATTTTAAAATCTCAAAATGATGAATGTCTTACAAGCGACCTCAAATCTCGAATGCATTTACAATGTACAATATGAGGCAAAGGTACCTTATAGGTTTAGAACGCTTAGAGGAAGTGACACCATATCTTGGATAGAGGTAGTGGAGAAAGATTTGCATCTATTACTGTATAGTACCATCATAGCGACCGTCTTGAAGTCCGCTATCTTGAATTTATGTTCAAAATTTTTAATAGGAAGGGGATCATGTGACATACCGTTTTTGCGGTAGGTTTCCAATAAAAATACACACATTATTATTTCCAACTTTTCTCCAATCATTTAATAGTTATTACCTTAATAATATACGTTTATAAACTTACAGCTGTCCTTCCAAACTAACAAGGTACCTTTACCTCATGTTGTATACTGTAAATGCATTCAAAATTTGATGATGTATTTAATGTTATTCAATTGAGCTCATTTTTCTCATGGTTTATGTGGTTTATGTTAGTCTGATATGTAACCATTTTATGAGGTGAGACTCAAAAACTCGAATGTCAAAAAATCAGGAACCACCCTATATATATAATGCTTTTATTTCATTTTCAGTTTAGCGTCGCTTTCAGCAATGAGGCTATATGAGAAGTGGACCTACAGTTTAACGTGGGATCCGATCTACATGAACTCCCACCGGGAAGCGAACCAAGGTCTCCCACACCGAAGGCGCATACGCTAACCGATTAGACACGGGAGAGCTCATATTTATATATATATATATATATATATATATATATATATATATATAGGCGCGGATTCAAGGGTAGGGCTATAGGGGCTATAGCCCCCCTTGACGCTTAGGTATACACTGGATAAAATGAGCTTCAATCCTAGTTTCTTTACACTGGTATACTATGCTTTAGCCCCTCCCTTGATCATATCCTGGATCCGCCGGCTGTATATATATTGTAAGAATTTTTACAACAGGACAAGAGCACATGGCAACACAACACGTGCTATTGATTATAAACATTAAAAAAAAAACAAACGAAAAGCACCGAAAATAGCCAAAAAAGACAAACCTCACGAAAGGACCCAAAGAGAACAGATAAAAGGCGGAACACCAAAAAACCCAGCATCAGTCATCCAACTGAACAAATCACCTACACCGCTCTGAGGTCGCACTGGACTAGGGGGACACCTATTTATTCCGACGTCGCGCTGAACTAGGGGTCCTTTCTACAACCAAGCCTCGCAAAGCTGCCTTGAGTTGAGGAGGCTATCCTTCAAAACTCACCAAAACCGGCAGGTGCCTTGGAAACTGCTTAAAAAAAGGAGCTCCGTACAAACACCTACTTCCTTTCATCTGGATATAACGAGATAAACACTATTTACTTTTTGTAATCAAAACCGTTTTGTATTTTACAAATTTTTATAATAAATTAATAAAGGGGATAACTCTCAATCCATTATTAACGCTACCAAAATCATTAAAATATATAGGGTATTAATGAACTATACCGACAAACTGTAAGAGGTGATTCCTTACATTAAAAGAGAAAAAGTTCATGTGGACCTATAACGAAAAGTGCATAGGGTTTCTGAGCTAAGGCTGTCCAAACTCGCGGAAAAGCCAAATTTCAAGACGCCCTGTTTCGAATTCGATAGACTGTAGATGGTGGTCCTTATCAGCATAAAGGAAGTCACGCATACGCAATTCAAAAATGCATATTTCATTAATGTTCAATTGGTGCACAGAGGATTCCCTGCAGGATGAAATTCTTAGGCATGCCATCAACCGAATATTGAGATATGCTCTGACTTTATGATTGGTCCAAAGTAGGCAAACAATAAATCTTGATAGCAGTGTCGGAAGTGTTAGGGATCGTCTGCAGCATGGTTTCTCGTACTCTGGAAAACGCATGCTGCGATGTTTTCTTTCACACTTATAAGTGAAGAAAACGTGAAATATACCATGAAGAAATACATCGCATCACACGTTATTCGGAATAAAGGAACAATAGAGCTTCAGCTTCCTAATACTTCCGACTTTCCTCCGATGCACTGGATGTCCATTGTTGTCAATTCTTATCTCCAGCCTACTTTAGACTCTCCTTGAAATCATGGTATATCTGAAAATTCTATTGAGAACATTTGAGAATTACACCCTGTACACCTATTGGAAATTGATGAAATATGCAGTTTTAGATTGTGTATGCGTGGCTTCCTTTACGCTGGTAAGGACCACCATCCACAGTTTATGGAATTCGAAATAGGGTCTGTTGAAATTTAGCTTTTTCGCGATTTTGGACAGCCCTAGCTCTGAAACTATGCACTTTTCGCTGTATGTCCATATGAACTGTTTTCTCTTATTTTGACGTGAGGAATCACCTCTTAGTTTGTCGGTATAGTTCATTAACACCCGGTATACATACATATATATATATTATGTAGAAGAATTACTTTTGCTAAACATATACATTGCAGTTATACACACAAGAATTGGAACTTAATAGTAGCAACTATTTGTTTACAACTAACGCAAAATAAGATCTATACGAAAACTGTCCTTCGATATAGTTACCAGTTTTGTGTTCAATTCGCTGCCAAACTACGTGGAAGTCGTAATATACCTGTAGAAGCGCATATTATGTTGACAGTTTGAACGCAGAGTTCTATTACTTCAAAGAATCTCTGGAACAGTTCGGCAACAATCGCCACAAAGTGGTTCCTTTATTTTAGGAATGAAGTCATAGTCACAAGAGCTTAAGTTCGGAAAGATAATGCGTATTAGAGTCCTTTCCAATCTCATCGAGTGAGTAAATTAACTACAGTTTGCGTAACGTCCGCTTAAACATTGACCTGCAAAATGATGAGTGCACTCTGCAAATAATATCACTGCTTCTTTCGTAACACTGTTCCAAAAATTAATAGTAATAACCCACATTGAAGGTCTGTCACTGGGGCACGGAATATATTAGGACAACACAATCGTAGTTTACACGAAAATTAAGGCATATGCATTTCCATTAAAGGAGTGTCACGATGCATTTTTTTTCCATGCCCAAAGTTTCCTTCAGAATATGAAGTAGAGTCGTATGCTTTAGTTCTGTCTCTCGGGCTAACTCACGACTCGTCTTGTATTCCGTCTGCAAAACACATCAAGAACTTGCACTACTTCTTCACAGACATCACAGTGACCTGGTTGCAGCATCTGACACTTTTAACGTCTTTCATTGAAGGTTTTATCGAGTGTGCTATCCAACTTCGCTGCTTCTATTTTGAAAACAATGTGGTTATAGAACCTTTGACTGCCCACTCACACGAGACTATTCTTCTCGTCACAACGCATGTGCGTAGCGTTAGAAAGAAGAGTCTGCTGTTAGTGCTTTAAGTTGTGTCAAACTAAAGTGTGATATGAGTGAGAAGCAATATTTCCGTTTCCGTGGCGTATATACAGTATTACCACTATTAAATTTGCAACCCTTATATATATTGCCACTATTAAATTTGCAACCCTTTTCTGCAAACGTAACAGAAATAAATAAAAAAACAATATTTATATCGTTCAATAAATACCAATTGAGTTGTAATACTTACAACAGACGATTTAGGAGCTACTTCTCCAGTCCATGTTAGGGAGCCTGCATTACTTACACAGCCTACACTTTTTGTGCAATCTAGATGCACCAACACACTTGCATGAGCCTTAAAAAAAAGAATCCTCTTTTATTATGGATACTTTCTTCAATCCATTCCAATACACACACATGAGAAAATATCCATGTACTAAACAAACTGAACATACAGCGAATTATAATCTAAATTAAATCAAAGAAGAAAATCGTGAATAGAAAAGTAGTATTCACAAAAAAGTATCATCTTTTAGCAAAATGATGTAGGATTTCCTGTCATCTTTTTGTACTTCAAGCCAAAAGTAATGCATTAAAACATTTACGCTGAGTTCTCCTGCGAATTAATACAGAAGTTAATTGCCATCACTCGCTATATGCCTTCTCGTGTAAACTTACCCGAAGAAGTAGGCCTATTAGTTCTAAGGTTGTGATTGAACAATCTTTACCAAAGACACAGCTTTTTCACGTTCATTGTTAATATTCCATGACTGAACGAGTTTGAGAAATGTGTAATGTATCTCATACATACAAATTTACATAATGCACAGTAGAATTCCCGGGTCAAGGTCTTCTAAAATTTCACTTCAACAATTAAAAGGATAGAAACAGGATATGAACTGAATCATAAGAGAGCAACTTAAGATAGAGAGAATGCAAATAACATTGAAAAAAAATACGAGGGCTATTCAGAAAGCCCCAGACATTTCGGCCTATGGTGGCAATGGGCGGGGCTAGAATAGCCATCTTGGTATCAGAACGTTGCCACACTCAGTATGTATCCAGATGTGGTAGCGTGAGAACTGTGCTTTCTGTGACGTGTTACAATGTAAGCCGAAATAGAAAATTCTGCCTCTTGTGAGGTGCGTTCTGTGATTGTTGAGAAAAAAAAAGTTAAAGCGCGATTCAAAACAAGCGCCGAGGAATACAGCCTGAAGGTGTTGTTTCTTCACGACAACGCATATCCCCACACGGCCAAGCATACCCGAGAACTCTTGGATGGAAGGTGAACCATCACCCACCATACAGCCTGGGTTTGGCGCCGAGCGACTACCACCTCTTCCCAACGATGAAGACATGGCTCGTTACACAACACTGATACTGGCGCCGAACTGCATGCCGGTGTAAGCGAGTGATTGAAATTGCAGGTGGCATACTTCTATCGCGACGGTATTGAAAAACTTGTGCCATGGTATGATAAGTGCCTTACTTTGTATGGCGATTATGTGGAAAGGCAGCTTAAGAGTGTACATTTCAAATGTATATAATACAATTTGGTTTGTTTATTCTGTTACTTGTTTATTTCAAAACATCTGGGACTTTCTAGACAGCCTTCGTATAAAGAAGAAGAAAGTATAGCTTCAAGTACACATAAATGTTTGTTCTTGAGATATGGTAAAAATTTAAATTCTATTGCTGCATGTAAATGGACGAAAGCTTACCTACTGTACTAATTCTCATACAGCTTTCTGAGGCATTCTTCCCTTAGTTAGTAGAGATAAATTTTAGATTTTTACCGATATTACTTCCCTCAAGAGCAACCACTGGTTTTATATTAATATTCTATGTGATCTAAATGTTAATGACTACTTTGTCTTTCACTTAATGGCTTTGTCTTTTCCTTTTACGTTTCTCGTCGCAATTTAAGTCCTACAATCTAAGGCAATGTGATACGATAATAATTGTCTTTGTCGTTGAAGCTCTTAGAAATATACCTCTCCGATCACGAAAACAGTTATAGTTTTTCGGAATATCAGCAGATTGGATATGAAACCAATAAAACGTGGGACAAACACCAAAACATACTTCAAGTGACTAATATGTTAACTAGCCTGTTTTCTTCCTTTCAGTTATCTCTCATATTGGTTTCTTCTCCCTTAGTGCTACTAGTTCTTCCATTAATTCTCCTCCACATATCCGTATTCCGAAAGCCATAAACTTTTATTTTTCTTTTGATTTTGCGTAATATCGATGTTTCTTCCCCACACAGTACAACGCTTACTCCACAAGAAGCATTTTATACCTGCTTTTTTCCACTCTTTATTCACTGGACATGTACTTTTCCTCCTCCTAAACCTTTGTTCTTCGTTCCTGTCCTTGCTTGTTTTCACATTCGCACTAGTAATACTAGTCACCGAAAACTAATTACCTCTTTTATTAACTTCCCTCCTATTTCTGTATTTGATGTATGCCACTTTGTTCGAATTACCATTGCTTTTGTCTTCTTAACGTTTATTTTCATCTCATGCTCTTGACTGTTAAGTTCCTACTCAGGTTCCGGGGCAACAGTAACTTTCAAAAACTGAATACACAAAATCCGTCTCTATCCTATCGAAATATCCTCTTTCTTTTGCAGACTCATCTTCAGTGATTCTTCTAAATAGAAACTAAATATAACTGGCGGCATTACAATAATTGAAGCTTCGTTGAGCTCTTTTTGAAACGAATTCCCCTATTCTAACTTACGTGTTGTTTTACACATAAGTCTCCTACAGGTCCATTCCAATCAAACCTTCTTCAAGACATCCTTAATTTGACCTGTGAAAACCCTTTACTAGATCAGTAATCACTAAATATACTTCCTTATCCTTCTCTATTAATCTTCCAGCGATTATCGTTATTTCCATTTGTTTTTCCATATAACACGTTCAGTATCCCAAGCATAATTTTATTGCATGCAATATAAAACTATTGATTTCGCAGTCCTCTATGTTTTTGTGTTCGATTTCTTAGTGGTATCACTGACTTTAAGAAGTCTCTTCGTAAATCTCCCGCCTGACATACTTGAATACAGGGTCGGAGAAATTCTTGTAAAATTACTTGGAATATTACATATTCCAATTGCCTTTCAACTCCTCACCTTACATATAATTTTCTCCAACTCATTCCGAAGTTATGTTTTACTCTTCAGCATTTCGGCTATGTGATATTTCTCTTCAGAAAGGCCAATGTGGCTCATAGGTGGTACAGAAGTAAGGCACCCATGACTTAAATATATAGAGATGTACATACCTATTTGATAAGGACTGAGTGAATTCCTAAGCTGAATAAATTTCGCTACCACCAGGGATCAAACCCGTGTCGTATGGTGGGTAGATAGACGCCATACCGACCACGCCACTGCGGCTTTAATCTCTCTCTCTACTCTCATGCAAAACACCCTCATGGCTATACAGCTTATCTGGAGTTGATTCCTGGCGGAACCTCTGGTGCTTCAGATCTCACGTTACGCCGTAGGTCCTTGCCATTTCAATTGCTGTCTGTTTGTAACGTTTTGCACTTACGGACTGCAGCTAAGGAAGACGGCGACGAGACGGACGATAATGATGAAATGAAGAAAGTGAAAGAGAACCCAAAAAAATTCACGCATACTGTGTTTGAAAGGGATGTTAAACTTCAAACCAACTAACTATCTACTTTGATACAAGTACTCTATATATTCTTTCTATCTTTTTAAAAACTTCGTTCGCTGGCCATGTACCAGTTTCTATTTTCTACGAAATTTCCATTGATTTCATCTATATTTTGTCTATTTTTTTCTAGTTCTATGTCCTCAGATTTTCTTGTTAATTTGTTTTATTTCCTCTACCCTTATTTGTTATTGTAAAGCTCAGAGTTCTATAAAAACTTTCAAAATATGCATGTATTTATGACAAAATATAACCTAAAAACAAAGGTGGTGTTGTTTCTTTTATCAATACTATAATAATATAATACTGAAAAACTTGAAAAGTCTTCTCAATTCTGCTTTCCCCCAATCCCACCCCACGAAACGCTGAAGTGACGATATTGTTAAAATCACGCAAATTCACACTACTACTACTGAGTTTAGGCATCTTGAAACTCAGTTATGCCAGTTTATGACAAAAAATTTATCCAACATTTGTCAAGTATCCCTAATACAGCAACACTCCAAAAATATCCGTACGTTTAGTGTAAAGGAAAGCAAAGAAAAAAAAAATAGATGGGTCTTATCGTAGGTATCAGTGATTTCAGGAAATGGTCCGAGGGAAAATTTACCGCAGGTCATATCTTCCATTACGCTCAATGTGAATTGTCAGTATTTTCACTGTATAACTTTCAACTCTAGTGTATTTAATGTCTCCTCTGGATGTAGATGGAAATATTTTCCACCAATGTGCAAAAAAGAAATATATCTTGCTTCTTAGCTATTTTCTGTTTGCGGGACTCTATTACCTTTTCTACAGCCTGATGCAATCAGAATTGAATTTAACATGCTCCTACAGCCTGTTTGTGCATATGGCTATTTTGTCCGAGTTTAAATTTCTTTCGTCAAATTGATTTCTTACTTCCTCACTTTCCAACTTTTCAGTATCCAACTTCTCGTTCCCTACTGACTACATTTTTCAGATGGGTATCAGCATAGTTATGAGTAGAGAAATCTCGCCTGGGGAGAATCTTTGGGTTTGTTTAAACTATTACGAAAATCTCTTCTAAATCGTAATAATCTATTTTGATATATCTGCTCATATATCGAGGATTTCAATGTACACTACCATCTCTTCCCATGGTTGAATAAAGCGTTCCTAATGAGGAGTGAATTCAGTCTGCTAAAATTGATCAATCCCCCTTCTCGCTTACTCCTAAGAACCAAACTATATTTGCTTACGAATCTTCCTGTCCTCCTCCCTCAACACATTAAAATCTTCTACAATTATGAATATATTCCTTTTCTAGATTTCTCCTATCTTCTATTTTTCTCTACTTCTTCAATTACTTGTGTCGCCTTCTCTCTTTCTTAGTATTTTTATCATAGCCTGATTATCAACTATCTATTATCTTCGCTTTCGGTTGTTTACCAAGAATTACTCTCATAACACTGTAACTGCCTTTCTCGTTACGGAGTAAAGCATTCTATATCTTTGCTTCGCAATTCCTTATTCCTTTTCCACGTAACTTCACAAATTCCCATCGAATATGGACTGCTTTATTTCATCTCTTCTTTGAGATTTTCTAATTATCTTCTCTGTTACGTGGTATACGTACATTCAAAGTTCCTACCCTATTTCGGTTGCTTGTGCTTCTTTTTTTTCAACAGTCTTTCCCTTAGCATCCCTTTCCGGATATTACAGTGGGTGATATTTTAACTATGCAAATTTTTGTCCTGCTAAAGATTATTGTCTACAGCCTCCTCTCGTTTCGGAGGACTACGGAAAAAATAATGTAGTCCAGTTGTTTTCCTCATCGTTCTGTTCCAACCGTTAAAGTCACTCCGAACACTCCTGGAATTGATGTTAAGCTACCGTACTAATTACTATAATTTTCGCCAATTTTACTACTGGAAGAATGCTGCCTTCTTCCAGAATACTCTTTGTCCAAGCTACTCCATTTTCACAAATTCACTGTGAATGATCCTTCTGATATTAATCTACAGCTGATATAGTTCTCAACTTTACTGAAACCCGGAACACTTCCCATCTGACACAATAAAAGTGGCCACTTAACTGTAGAAGTCGATCAAGAAAGCGGTAAAGAGTTAAGCTCTCTTAATTGAATTGCACTAAACCAGCGAGCGAACCACCTTAGTACATTCGTAAATTTTCTTTTTAAAAAATCAAAACAAAACAATTTAGTACTTAATTTATAGATGCATTGCAGCAAAAGCAAAACTCACCTTATTTTGTATCACAAAGAGGGACAAAAACATATTGTCATACTTATACAGTATCAGATCCACCAAGTTCTTGATATTCATAGCTTTTCCCCTTTCCATTGCGAGACTCGTCAAAGCACTTTCCAAGAACGGCCCTCCAGCTTTAACTCCACTTAAAATAAAAGTAAAGGGGCACATCTTGCTATGCACAGAGATGCTGTGAAGAGAAGGATAGAATGTTCACCACAACTATCACAAAGACATTAAATACAGTACATTGAATCACATGATTTTTAAATGGTATAAGCACTTAAGAAATAATGGAAGTTAACTGCGTTTTGTTATGTACAGCCCGTGGATTAAAAAATATGTTGGCTCAGTGATTTAGCAGTAGACAACCTCTAGAAAACAGATTAGCATATTCAAAATGTTGGTCCCACAACAGACATTATGATAAAGAAGTACCGTCTACATGGTTTTTTCGGGGGTACTTCAGTTCCCATGCTGAAAGCTAAACGCAAGAATGCCTGTTCATATGTTTTTGTTTTTTTTTAAATCACACTTAACATTAACACAATCCAAAATATTATCATTACTTCGAAGAAGACAGGAATAAACGAGAACTTAAAATTACTAAAAGGACAGACAACCGCACTAAACTTTGTTTTCGTTCTAGGTATCTGAGTGGAACAGAGACAATAAGGAAGTCAATACGTTTCAATGCAAGCTATTCGCATCTGCTAACTTGTGTGAACGATTCCATGCATGTGCGATTGTAGTACGTTGGAGAAAAATCAGGGTTTGCTCAAGTGGGCCCAGCCCTCGGGTTGGACCCCTCTGAAGAAAAAACACCTTAAAACCCACCTGGGTTTTTGAGCTCTTTGGATCAAAAGATCCAATATATTTCAGACAGAAATTTTCTTGTAGGCCTTATATCTGGAGAACTACATATAGTGTAGCCAAACCAAAACTACCACTTAACTCAGTATGATGTGCTTATTCCGCAAAAAATATGAAATCTCGATTTAGGAACCACTCAAAATTTTTGTGGTTCCTGATCCAAAAAATACAATATATTTCATTCAATCAAATATTTTCTTGTACGCCTTATATCTGGAGAACTACATATAGTGCAGCGAAACCAAAACTACCACTTAACTCTGTATGATGTGCTTATTCTGTAAAATATACGGAAACTCGATTTATCTACAGGCCGTTCAAAAATTTTGTGGCTCCTGACCCAACATCCAATTATTGGCTAAGATTGCAATCTTTTGATCTATTTTTTGGATCATTCCTAAAATTCTTGTTGGTAGCATATTATTAGTACAGCGGTGGACACTTCTAAATGGTACACCTTAGCCGTAAATCTCCATATGGCTGTACCATTTAGAAGTGTCCACCGCTGTACAACTAAGGTGATCACATTGAAAGTGATTTTTATCAAATTTTGAACTTTTCTTGGGCGAATTAGATGTTTTCACGTTAATGTATACAACAACATTCAGCATAAGACCTTTATAAAGTTCTGAATGCACTGAATGAACAAAAACACACACCTTAGCTTGAGATAACTATAGAACGAATTAACGTATGGATTATGCTTAATAGCCTATTTGAAGTAAAATATGCAATTTTATATTTTAGGAAATACTTTCCGTGAATAGTGTGATCGCCGACTCGGCGACGCCAAGGGACGTTTTCCTCATTCGTTTGATGGATTTAAGGCCATAGGTGCCGGTAAGTGTTAGTATTATTTCTTACGTTTGTTGGTAACAGAAGTATTCTTCAGTAAAATTTGATTTTCCAACAACAAGAGTTTAGTTCAGTCATTTCTTGCTACTCATCAAATAAGCATTCTGCAGAATTAACACCAGCAATAGCTTAAAAATTCTTGTCAAATTTAAGAAGCTTAATGCTTGGAGTTCTGAAAACTACCTAACGCATACTACTTCATGTGCTGAATTCAAACTTCCGTACTAGTAGAAGTATCGATGTACAGTAAAGAAAGCTACAGTTTCGGGAAAAACCCGTCGTGAGAGAAGTCCTCGGGAAATTCCCGCAACTGAACGCACAAAGCATTAGAAGTGAATACTTCAACAATCTATATTATAAAATTGAAAGTGACTATGTTTGTGACTCTTAATCTCTGGAACCGCTCGACGATCTCGATTAAATTTTCAACGTAGATGCGGTTTTGGCCTGGGAGTATTTTTAACTATTCACTTTGACGGAAGAACTTAGGGGAGGGGGAGTAGGGGGACATACAAAAAATAAATAAATAAAACTTAATAACTCTTGAACCACCGGACCGATCTCGATCAAATTTTCAACCTAGATGAAGTTCGAACATGAGATGATTTTTGTCATATCACTTTGACGATGTAACGTAAAGGAGGGGACAGCTATTTACAAATGATCGAAAATGACCGATATCAGCGTCGAATCTATAGTTTAAGAGGTCGCTGAGATAAACAGTGACACTTCTGATGTTATTCAAATTAGTGCTGTCGAAATCGGTTTTTGAAAAACCGAAAACCGGTTTTTGAAAAAAAGTGAAATTTCATAAAACTGAAATGTCGGTTTTGAAAACCGCTTTTGCGGTTTCGGTTTTCAGAAATCCGGTATTCTCAAAACCGAAAACCGCAAATGCCACAAAAATTCGACAGCACTAATATCAAGTAACGACGAGAAAACAGCAAAGAATCTTTCCCCACTTCGGCTCACAGTTGCCAGGTGGAGGGAAATTTCCCTCAGATAGGGAAAAAATGCTCAAAATTTGCAGAGGGGAAAGAAGGTATATTTTCATAAAATGTCTTAAAAGTGTAGAGAAATTCTTCTTGAGTATACTTTTAGAATTGGCAGAATAATAATAATAATAATAATAATAATAATAATAAAAAGTTGCAATTTCTCACAAAGAGGCACGGCTATCGTTATTGGGAAGTACAAAGGTACAGAATAAAATATGATCGTTGTTTCCTTCACGTATAAACTATTGCAGTGTCTGGGACTTGCGATAAGAAACCAGTCAACACATGCAAAATCCAGTCAACACATTCACATTTATCATAGTGGCAACAAATCGAGAATAAAATTGTTTATTGCGATCTAGATTTTCTTTCTTTCTTTCTTTTCGTTTTCTTTTTAAAGAAATGGAGGTGATGCTTTTATGTTAACTAAAGAAAGAGTGGCAGTACTATTTTTAAAAACAAGGCGAAAGATTAATAATAATATAAAAGATCTCAGTCTCAGTTTCAAATTGAATTTCATGAGTTGCATGTGTAGTGATCTTAAATAGGGATATATACCTTATTTTCTATTTAGCTTATTGTTGCCATATTACCGGATTTTAGCGGGTACCACCCGATTTTCAGGTTCTATATTCGTCCCCCGCTTAAACGTATCTTAATCACGAAAAACCATCCGCTTTTTGGGGTTGGAGAACAATCTAAGACGACTCAGTTGATAAAGTGTTGGTATATTCAACGTAAACCGACAATCTCAATCGCGATTGAGTTAAATTTGGACTCGCGCTCAGGCTCAGGCTGTGGGCTATCTGACCAGTGCGCGTCTGCAGGGCCATTTCCTAATAAGTTATCTGCTCTAATGCACAATGGTTTTCTTTGTGTAGTTCGTGTGTTTTTAATGTAATGTATTGGTGGTTCTATACGATTGAATATTCGTTTGTAGATGTTGTGACAAACATACTTGAATTATTCATGCCTTCATAAGCTACAAGAATGTCGAATGACAATTTCAAGTGTAACTTTAAAGACTCGTATAGAAGCGAATTTACGTTTCTTAGCCAGGGTAGAACTCAGTTTGAAGCAAAATGTACACTTTGGAAAACTCAGTTTCGTTTGAAAAGTAGGCTGCAGGGAAGCAAACTGGACCCCACCTGATTTTTATATATTTTGTAAATTAGACTACGAGGAACATGAATCTGAAGGAATTTTGACATTCCGAATTTCGGAACTCGAGATATTCGAATATAAAGTGACCACGGAAGCAAACTGGACCCCACCTGATTTTTATACATTTTGTAAACTAGACCACGAGGAACACGAATCTGAAGGAATTTTGACATTCTGAATTTCTGAACTCGAGATATTCGAATATAAAGTGACCATGAAAGTAAACTGGACCCCACCTAATTTTTAGTGAGATATGTAAAGGTAACCAAAAATGTTCTGTCGCTTCTTGTGGATGTCTGTGTTCAATTGGCCCTCAAATCGTGAGTTGAATGCGGGTGGAGATAAGGCGAAGGTCAGTTGCTGGTGTGGGTACATCCAACATTGTACCTGGTTGTGGCAGTTCAGTTACAACGTGAACTTGTGTAAGAACAGAGTGAATATGGAACCTCCACAGAGCGTCATAAAGGCGTGTATGTTGTAAGAGTTCAAACTTGGGTCAAACGCCACTGCAGCGGGGCGGAAGATATCTCAGGCCTTTCGTGAGTGTGTCGTGATTACGCAGACAGTGCAAGGGCTGTTTAGCAAGTTTAAGGACGGTGATGAAACACTCACGCAAGACGCACCACGTGCCGGAAGACCAACATATGTACAAAATGAAGATCTTCAGGTAGCAATTGAGGCGAATAGTGGAGAGACATGTGAGGAACTGGGGCTCACATTCAATGTGAGTGGAGAAACCATTCGGCAGCACCTCCATCAACTTGGGAAGCACTACAAATTGGGTCTATGGGTCCCACATGATTTGATTCCGGACCAGAAGGCTACGAGGCCAGACACCCTGTTTCTTTGCTGTCTCGTCTGAGGAAGGAGCCATTTCTGGACAGGATGTTGACATGTGATGAGAAGTGGGTCCTGTACGAAGCTCCACGGCGTCGTCATCATTGGTTAAAATCCCATGAACCGGTTCCAAAACAGCTGAAACCAACAATGCAGTAGAAAGTCCTCCTGTGTGTTTGGTGGACTGCTCGCGACATCGTGCATCGGGAACTGCTACCAGCTGGTCAGAACAGAACATCAATACAACTGTCTACTGTCGGCAGTTGAGCTGTGTTCAAGAAAAACTCAAAACCCTGGAGACAGCACTTCTCAATCGCTAAGGGGTTCTCCCGTTACCGGACAACGCTAAGCCCCACATGGCTAGAATGACCCGGGACATCATTCTACGCCTTAGATGGGAAACACTATTGCATCTGACATACTCCCCGGACATTGCATCGTCCGGTTATCACCTGTTCTATTCCTTAGACACTCACCTTAGAGGACTCCGTTTCAACTCCGTAGTAGAGGTGCAAAATGCACTTGATACCTTCTTCGCTTCACGGCAAACCAAGTTCTACCGCGAAGGAAACCATGCCCATCCAGAAGGTTGGCAGAAGGTCGCTGATACTGATGGGTACTATTTTTGATCTTCCACGTGCGTCTTAGGTGACATATCGATGCTCTAAGGTGATAGGTCAAAAATCGACAGAACTTTCTTCGTTACTTTTATACATACTATATAAAACTACTGCATGAGTTCTAGTATCTCGAGTTCGGGAACTCGTAATGTCAAAATTCCTTCAGATCACTGTCCATTTTGGTCTAGTTTACAAAATATATAAAAATCAAATGGGGTCCTTTCTGCTTCCGTGGGCACTTTATATTCGAATATCTCGAGTTCCGAAATTCGGAATGTCAAAATTCCTTCAGATTCGTGTTCCTCGTGGTCTACTTTACAAAATATATAAAAATCAGGTTGGGTCCAGTTTGCTTCCCTGCAGCCAAAAAGTACATTGGAAATGCCATCAAAGAAATACTTTTAAAAAAGTGCAAAGGATCCGAGGTCAGTATTTGTAACACACAAGTTCACATCAGTACTTACGGTTTAGAACCCCACCCCCAGCCACTTTTCTGATTTTAAAATATGACAATCCTAATTTAGCTGTGACTTGTACAACCATCGAACTATCCCTTTCGCACAGTGCTGCACATATTACAATAATAGTCTTGGAGCAAATAAAAAAAAAAGTTAAAACACACACATAAATCAACATAATTGTCTCGATTGATAGATGCTTTCACAATTGTTAAAAGGTGTAATTAAGAACAGCAAACATTGTTTCTGCTTTGGAAAAGAGAAACATGGTTTCGCTTATAAAACCGCAAACACGGTTTCGGGCAGCTTCCCCTTTCGAAAAGAGCTTTTGCGGTTTCCGTTTGGAAATCCGCTTTTGCGGTTTCGGTTTCCAAAACCACATTTTCGTTTTTGGTTTTGAAAACCACTTTTGCGGTTTCGGTTTTGTTTTCGGTTTTCAGAAAACCAGTTTTCTCAAAAAGCGAAAACCATAAATGTCACAAAAATTCGACAGCACTAATTTAAATCCAACTTCAGCCCCGCAAAAATTGTGGGAGGGGAGGGGGATATATAGATAGAGATATACCTAGGTATAGATATAATCAAAATGACCAATATCAAGGAGCGCTTTAGTAATAGTAAAAAATGACTGACTAACGAAACATATTACTATATTTTCTTAATTTAACCCAGCGAAGCGGGTAATTGATGCTAGTAAAACTATATTTTACGCTGGAATATATTTAATTTCATTTAAGACGTTTTGAAACATTTACTTTATAAAATACTAGCAGCGTTCACCCCGCTTCGCTGCGGTCACCCCGGAACGCAATAAACTTTGTTACTTAGATAATTTTTACTTTTTCGCTTTCAAATTGCAGTAAATGTTAAAATTATAGCGCCTGTCATTTATGTTAACCCGCCGAGTCACATGGTCATGCGGGTTGCATATAAATACGTTTATTTTTACCTATGATGAACTAATAACAAAGGATTTGTACGTATGGACACTTGAATGGTCAATTATCTCAAGACACTGGTAATTAAAAATTAAAGTGATATGATAAAAACCATCTAGGGTCCAAATCCTAACAACCCCCCAAAAATGAAAGAAATTGGTTCAGCCGTATTAGCGTGATGAGTTCACAAAGGATTTGTGCGTTCTCTTTTATATATATAGATGAATTACTGTATCTTTGTTAATGGTTTTAAATTAATTTTCGGGAAAGAACCGTATTACAACAAGTGCTCAGGAAATTCCCGTAATTGAACGCACAAAGTATCGGAAGTGAACTTCAATAATAACATCATTTATTTTACACTGGAAAATATTTATTTCATATGAGACATTTTGGAACATTTATTTTATAGAACATGAATTGTATTTTTGTTTTAAATTAATATATTTGATATTTATATTTGGCGAACATCGCTGAGGCTCCTGGAATGACTCGATCTACATTTGTTCGTTTGTCTGCCTGTACCACACACACTACAGGGTACAACTTTCGTTAAGTTTAAATTTTCTGGATACAAGCACGAGACATCCTAAATTTCTTGTATAGATTTTGGTGGCATACCAACGTAAAATTTCAAAATGGGGGGCTTTTTTTTTTCTTTCTTTTTTTTTCCAAACCAGCGGGTATCCACGCTACAAAGCGCAATTTTCGGTTTTTTTAAGTTGAAATTTTCAGAGTAGAAGCAATAGACTCTCTGAATTAGTAGTATGTATTTTGGCGATGATCCAGCGTAAAATTTCAAAATGGCGGCCATTTTTCAAAATAGCGGGCATCCACGCTACAAAGCGCAATTTTCGTTTTTTTTTTTTTTTTAAGTTGAAATTTTCAGAGTAGAAGCAATAGACTCTCTGAATTAGTAGTATGTATTTTGGCGACGATCCAGCGTGAAATTTCAAAATGGCGGCCATTTTTCAAAACAGCGGGCATCCACGCTACAGGATGCGATTTTCGGACTTGTAAGTTGAAATTTTGAAGGTAGAAGCACGAGACATTCTAAATTTACTGTATAGTTTTTCTCGGCGATCCAATGTAAAATTTCAAAATGGTGGTCATTTTCTTCAAAACAGTAGCGAATAGAAAATAGTTGTTAATTCTGACAATAACAATCTTGAAATATAAATCACATTTTAACACTTTTACTCCAAAGGCATTGAAATATTTCGAAAAAAAAATTAAACCCGAAAATAACCATATGGGTCGTTTTTTTTTTTCTTTCAAAAGAACCCGTGTTTCCTCAAACCCAGAAAAGAATCAATTTTCACCTGCCATGCTTTCTACAGTCAGTGTTGACAAGTGTAGGTGAGAATTTCTAGTCAAACGGGATTTTCTTTTTTTCAATATGAAACTTGAAGTAGTGTATTAACACAGATACTGGCTTAATCTATGGTATTGGAGTGCGTTTACGCCTGAAACTTACGTTATGAATATTTTCAATTAGTTTGTGAGAACGATTTCTGTTCTTTGTTTACTTGAAACCTTGGGTGGTGACTTTCAGATTATTTTTCTTGTTGACATGGAAGTTCGTGGCAAAAAGCGATACAAATCGTGATCAGATTCTTAAAAGCATAAATTTCTCTCATTTTATTCTCAAAGAGAAACTGAAAATTACAAATAATGGCAGAGCAAATCTACTCATAGACTTGATTCAAGTCGGCAAATAATGTGAAGGCAGGGGAGTTATAAGAAAGTTCAATATTCCTGTGCATGATAATTATGATGTGTTTGTGGATGTGAAGCACAGGATCTCTTATTCTGCTTTCCGTGTTTGCTGTTCTTCTGAGAGAGATGGTACTTCCACCAATATCGGCTTTGGTGACTTAAGTTATTTAAAACAAAAAATAGCGAAGCACTAAAATTTAGAACTTTACATGAATGCGGTATTAGAATTAAGTGACTTAGAATAACATGATGTCGACAACTTGACAGTGCTATTAGACATAATATTAAGAACCATATATATATAGTGTGTGTGTGTGTGTATGTGTGTGTGTGTGTGTGAGAGAGAGAGAGAGAGAGAGAGAGAGAGAGAGGGAGAGGGAGAGAGAGAGAGAGAGAGAGAGAGAGAGAGAGAGAGAGAGAGAGAGAGAGAGAGAGAGACAACGCCAGCCTTAATTTCTTGGGTGGGCGGAACTATTGTTTGTATGCCGAAAATCATAGCTTTATATTACTTTATCTACCCTTATTATACATGTTTGGGAGGCGGGCAGTGGGGGGACAGAGGATACACCGGGGGAGCAATAGCTTCCTTGCTACCCCTCTAGCGTCGTCACTGATGCAGAGGGGACGAAACTAGATCTAAATTAATGAATGTTGCACGCCCTCGGGTAAACTACTCCACGGGCTTTTTCATAAGTTATTTATACCATATTGTAAGATTGTTATTAAAACGTTTACGAAATATGAATAAAATTATCTGAGTTGTTCGGAAAATCGTCCGAAGAAACTCACTCGGAAGAAAAAACTATTCCTTGTGAACTTCAATCAACAGAAACTACTTACTCCATGTTATAAGGTAGTTAGTGAAGTATTTATTTAAAAACTATGAATAAAATCACCTGAATATTTTTTTTGTGAAAATTCCCCCCCTCCCCAAACAAAAACACCATTAAGAATAAACTATATTTTGTGAACAATAGTAAAGAAAATAAAATGCTTCATACTTATCCCAATAATCATAAAAAAAAAAAGTAAGAAATGTTTTCGAAGATTACGGTCCTCATCATAAGTTTCAATAAATCTGAAAAAGGTTAAAAATTAAAAGCATGTGAAAAACATGTGGAAAGATGAAGGAATAAAAGAGTGATTTGAAGAAACGGCACAACTTCACGTCACACAAACTATGGAAATGAAACATCATTAATGAACCACAATGAGGGATCATTTCCATAGTGTTCTGTGACGTGAAGTTGTATCGCAGTTTCGATCACCTTTTTTATCCGTTTATCTTTCCACATGTTTTTACCGTCTAATTTTTAAATTTTCACTTTCAAGCAACGGCAGGAGGATAGTGAAAAAAAATCTAATTTGACAGGTGGACGGATTTACACATTTCATGGCCCCTAAGGAATCAACGTTGAAACCGAAACTGACTGAATAAAGGGCTATCTTGGGACGCTGAATCGATTGCAAGAAACAGCTTCTCGATATTTTATCATTTTTGGTCTATGGAGATCAGTGATGAAACCGGAAATGGTTGATTTGTACCACTTCTGGTTTGAATAGAAGGTTAATGGAGGAAATTTAATTATTTTTGGGGCGCTAAGTCGATTTCAATAAAACGCTTTTCCATATCTCCATGGAAATCACTCTTGAAACCAGAAGTATTACTAAATTTCAACTACTTCAGATTTCCGTAGTGAGTTGCAGATGATGATTGTATGTTCCCTTGCAATGATAAATCGACTGCAAAAAACTGCTTCTTGCTATCTCGTGTCGTTTTTGTCTGTTAAGACAGACAATGGACGGACAGAGCCATACTATAAGACTTCCGACATAGCATAGTTTCGAAGTCTAAAACACATACACAAACACAAGATGCAGTTTACTCTTTAGGATGTGTTTTTCCAGAACGATTTTCTCAAAAATGATTCAGTAAATCTTGTTCATATTTCATAAATAAATGTTCCATTAAGAAAAGTACAATATGATAATCACTTTTCATTAAAAGATTCACAGAGGGAAATTCACTTTTAAGGGTGAGATTCTCCCGGATGATTTTCTCTACAACAACTCAGGCAATTTTGTTCATATTTCATAAATAAATAAACAAATCCATTAAGAAGCATACAATATGATATAAATTATACCCCATTCAAAAAATCTCAAAAGGTAGTTTACTCTTGGGGTGAATTTTTCCTAAGATGATTGGGATTTTTTCAAAAACAACTCAGGCAATTTTTCATATGTCATGAATAAACATTTCTCTAACAAGTCTACAATATGGCATGAATAATTCCTCATGAAAAAATCCACAAGAGGTAGTCTGCTCTTGGAGGTGTACTCTTTGAGACAGTTTTCCGAAAGCAACTATTATATTTTTGTTTACATTTCGCAAATCAACGGTTTCGTAATAACTACAGCATATAATTGAATTTAAGAAGTGAGAGCGAGAAAGTTTATTTTAGTGATCTGCACCTTCTATTTCACACTTACTAAAGCTTATGATGTGGACTGTAATTCTCGAAAACGCTTCTTAGTTTTTCACAATTACTGCGTGATTTTGAAAAATTTTCTTTTGTTTATTATTGTGACTATTATCTCTGATCGCAATCTGTACTCTTACACTTCTTGTGAACATCAGGAGGAATGACTTGCGCCATGTTACAAAGGTAATTAATGAAATATTTATTCTGAAACTAACTCTTGTTGACCTTTTCAGGAGAAATGACATGTGCCCTCATTATAAGGTTGTTTACGATAAAGACATGGAACGTACGTACCATGTCACAGGGACAGAAGTTACAAAATTTTAAAGAAATGAAACAAAATAATCTAGATTTGGTAGGAGTTTGTGAAGTTGGATAGGAAGGCAATTGGGTGTTCAATACCGAAGGATATAGGATGTTTTACTCAGGTAATGAAACATGATCATAAAGCTGTAGGAATAATTCTTGGTAAGCGCTTAAAACAGAAGGTAGTGAAAGTAGAATGTGTTGATGATAGAGTCATAATGTTAAAGGGGAAAAAAAATAGAAAAGAGAATCTAGTAGTAATACAGACATATGCACCGACGACTTCGCATAGAACTGAAGAAGTAGAGGAAAATTAGGAGAAATTATAGACAGGGACAAGAGGGTGCATGCATAATTGTAATGGAAGATTTCAATGCAGCTGTGGGAGAGAAACAGGAAGGTACTGTCGAAGACAAATACGGTTTAGGTGAAAGAAATGAAAGGGGAGAGGGACTGGTCAATTTCTGTAGACAGAATTTACTAGTAATTGGGAACACTTGATTCAATCAGCACAAGAGAAGAAGGTATACATGGAAATCACCAATAGACGGTGGAAGATATCAGATACTCTATGTTATGATTCAGGGCAGGTATCGAAATACTTTGAAGAACGGGAAGACCCTTCCCGGGACTTATATACATAGTAAATTCGAAACTCCATACTTACAAAAACGGGTAGGCTTCATCCTGAATTAGACCTTTGTTGAATCCCATGGCATTCAATGCAACCCACAATTCATCAGTATCGCCATTGCTATCCTCTACCTCCATTTGATGTAGGTTCATGAAGCCAGTTTTTGTCAGCTGCCCATCCCGAAGCTCAAAGTTTTCTGCAAATATATATATATAGTATTTTTTCACATATGTAAAACTGATTATTTACATTGAGTTGGAAGTGAATGTGCAACTTCAAATACATTTTGGAATTTTCACTCCAACTGTATTATTTTTACAAACTTTAACTGTGTTTCAACAAGAATACACCAACAAAACATGTACACATTAGAAGAAAACAAGTATTACCTGACCAGAACAGTGGTGCTGATTTTGGCTAGGGACGCTAGTGTTGTGCTTACCTCAGTTACTGGGAGAACGCGGTGAAACAGAGGAGAGAATAGTGTTACTACTGCAGTGTATTCAACGGTTTTTCCAAGTCACAGTTTAGATATTATAAGTAGCCTGTTTGCGCTATGTTATTATCTGCTTGCGCCTAATAAAGAACGCCACAAATTATATAGTTGTTATTGAATGTAGAAGTGGTTCTCCATTCCTAAAGTAATGGAGACGTATTCTAAATAGCAAATATATGCATGGAAATTACCAATGCAAGAACAACAGAGCACAACTGACAACTCAATGAGCTCCTACCGTCTATTAAGCAGATTGTATAAAAATTATTCCATTTCAGGAGCAACCTATAAAACAGGAGCAACCTATAAAAGGCAAGAATGACGAGTCAATGACTAATAGATTAATTTAGGGTTGATAATTTAGAGCAGAACTTTCTAGGTTAGGAATAGCCATTTAAAAAAATTATAAATAAATAAATAAAAATAAACGAATGAATAACTCTTGATAAAACAATAATAAATATCCTAATTAATTTTCATTCAGCGCAATAACAGCGTGATCGACATGGTGATCTACAATTTTGTGATAGTAACCAGGATCCCAGATTGGGCGATTTTTTAAGTGCCCTGGCTACCAAAATTTCAAATTGAGCGACACGCTACATTTGGGCTACTTTTAATTATTTGTAACCTACAACTCTTAAGAATGCTCTACTTTCTTGTTTTCATATATGGAATCACAGATTATTAGTTTTATATAATACAATAAAACTTTTGTTTGTTGAATATTCTTTTACAGTTAACAATAGTTTTACTAAAAATACCATGTTCGATAGTGCGCCAATTCTTGTTTTAGTACTTTTTAATTACAAATCTGACAACACTAGACTTTTGTTAACTTTACACTGTTGCAGTATCACTAACCATTCTGCTGTCTCAGTCAATGACTAGGTCTAATACTTGTAGTAATCATGAACATTGCAAACTTGTCGTGTTACTGTATAATCCATATTAATGTAATAAATAAGTGGTTACAATAAAAAACTTACAAAAGGCTCTCAGATAAGGAATTTAGCAAATTAATTAAAGAAGTGAAGAATAACAGTGAAAGAGTACACTGTAAACGTTGTAAAGTATATTTCGGAGTCACAAAACTGACTTAAGCAATTATGTGTCCTTGGAAATTAGAAAGGTCGGCCATTTTATACTATCACCATTTGTTCAGTTCAATGCACACTGCAGTTCTACTGCTCGTGACGTAGTAAGAAGTTCGCCCTAGCACACTACAGCTAACAGTCCAAAATTACGGTCATCGCCTGACCGTTGTCAACCCAGGAAACTGACCGATTTTCAACTCCAGGTGTTTCCATTAAATCGATAAGAATTAGTAAACCTGTACAGCTGCAAAATAATTCATCTTTATGTTTGGACTGCCAATAGTTCAAATCCGCTACTTTTGGACTACAACCTTGATACTTTTTAATCTTCACATCTGGCAACACTGATAATAACATTCAATGATACCACCAGAAGTCCCTGTTCTTAAGTGGTAAGAACACAAAACTCAGACTGTATAACGAGAAATATTAAAAAAATGGGTTTTACCTGCTGTATCTTGAAGTGTGTCTGTCCTAAACCAGAGTGTTTAATGTAAAAAAAAAAAAAAACAGGAACGCGCACACTAGGAGTGGCCGAGTCCGAACTCTCTCAAAACATCGTTTTTTTTCATTTTTTTAGTAATAATAATAATAATAATAATATAATTGTGTTGTATCTGCGTTCACCCCGTCCGGACATCTTCAATCTATCAACTTTGGGTCCCCCTAATAAAAATTTCTATGGGTGGGCACCTGGTGTCGTGTAAACAGTAAATTTGTGTGTACTAATAGGGTGTCGTCATACGACAAAGGTTGCAAAGCAGTGGTTTAGAGAATTGCAGAATATCTAAGTTGAGGTTAAGACTCAACAAACTTTTACGATGATTGTATATATGCTTTAAATCTATGTTCATCGGTTTACAAAAGTTTTCTTCTCGTTTCAGTTAGGGGAGAATTCAAATAAGTTTTCACTCCAGAAATGTTAAGTTCAGTGGCTGGCAAGTGTGCCTTTGATGCATGTAATCCTGGGTTCGGTTCCCGGTGAGAGAGCAAGAAAAGTTAAATTTTACAATCATACACTTTCGTTTATCATCCGTCTCTTTTTAGCCTAAAGGAAATGTCCGTGGAACTATAAAAAAAAAAATAAATAAATAAAATAAAAAAAAATTTAAGGTATCTGAACCCATTGGGAGGAAAGGGTGGTGAAGAATTTTCCCCTGTACTTTTAAAAGGATTATGAGATTGGAAAGCTTGCCTTTCGGGCAAAATTTGATTAGAGTGCATCTTTTAAGATTATCGAAATCGAGCCCTTTGGAAGAGTTGGAAGAAAAGTATTTCATAAAACACGAGTGTATGGGTGGTGTAAGGTAAGTATCATTGTCTCAGCATATGGACCGCTTGGATGCCATGTGGTACAACTCTAAAATAGAGATATTTTACGAGAGAACTTTGAAGTTCAATATCTCGTGAAAAATTCACATTTCTTTTAGGGTTGCAACCAAAAACATAGATATCAACTTTATTTTCTAGTGCTGATGGTAAATAATATTGTTTTGATGCGATTTACTTAAGCTATTGAAGTTCAAAGTTCTCTCCTGGAATATTTCAATTTTAGAGTTACACCACTCGGGATACAAACGGTCCCTTCATAACTTTCACTTATGAGAACAGAATTTCTCCCTGGACTCCCTCTGAATTTATCTCTGGTTCTATCATTAATTCCACTAACTGTTTTCACACAGTATAATTTTGAAACTTGGGAGTCTAGTGTTATCTTTGAGTCTCCGTTTACAGACATAATAATGGTAACACGTTTCTCTATTGAACATCTTTTTTATCCCGTCTGATTTGAAAGGACTGATTTTAGCCTAAAAGCACAAGGTGCCTATAGTTTACACATATCAAATGTGCTGTCTTGTTTAAGAGAACCTGCCTTCGACCGCCTTTCTGAAAATCCGTGTATTATTATCCACAGACAGAATTCAATCAAAGGGAAATGTTCTTTAACCAGCTATGATATTTATTTCAAGTAAAGTACTAAAATGAGTTACATACGGTAAAAGACTTTCTTTTTTAGTTATCATTATTATTTATTTTAAAATGCTGAACTTACTTTTTAACATTAGCATCCATCTTCTTCGTGAGTTAGTGTAAGAAGCGATTCCCGACCAATTGTTTAATCACTGCTATCTCTGAGCACTGGGATAACACACACCCTACACGTCCTCTAGTCAATAACTTTGGAAAGAGATGAATTGACCACTTTTAATTTAGTTTTCTTTGCCACAGAAAGAATCTAATTCTTTGTAGTCACAAACATAAATAAGAAGAAGTACGAGTCTTTATTTCTTATGGGTCCAATCTCTATACTTACTCATGTTCGTGGCTATACAACACTGAGGTCAATTTATTCGCAAGTTAGTACTAAATAATTACCGGGAATGTATATATTTTTTGCAATGACTTAAAATATTCTGGAAATAACTCCGGAAACTTTCGAAACTGTGACTTAACTTGAACATATGCATGAAGTGGTTTATTACAAACAGGACAATAAGAACTGAGATAAGAGTAATCACAAATTAACCGGTTGGTAACACGTACAATACAAATGTTAGTTACAAAATCGGCTGTCTACACTTGTTCGCTGGTCGGGACATACTATATGAGATATAAACACCTAAAAAAGCATGTAGCTAGTTTGACAAATGTTTTTAAGAAACATGATATCTAACATCAGTTATAGAACTTTTGTATTTCTTGCAGTTTATTTCATCAATATAAAGCTTTCAAACACCGTAACTACTATCATATACTGTGTGCTATTAATATGCTACTCACTGAGTATAAGAAAAGCAGAGGAGTGTCCTTCCTGAACGGAGCATCCTCTCTGCTGAACGAAGTTAAGATAGTTCATTGTTTCGGTAAAGTCGAGAGCAATTCGAACGAAATGCGTATGTACGCATTCCATTTCCAAACAAACCAAGCAGTATCAGCAAATAACTATTAGTATATGAAATGCACCTGTTGAAATAAAGCAGAAGGCATCTTCGACTTACGAAGGTCGAAGGGACCTACAATACTAGTTTTCTTTAACGTTGAAGTGTTGCCTTTTGTTTTGACTACTTTACAAAACCCATTGGGATTGACGCATCTAGCCCTTAGTTCTGCTATTTCTTTTGCCAGCAGAATTGTTAAGCCAAAGTGTTAACCGAAAGACTTCAAAGGAAAAGCGTTCGAAAATTTAACTTTTGAAACGTCTCCTCAACTGAACTACAGCAATGCAAACAAGTCTTGCAAATGAACGAACCCTTCCACCTTTCATGAAAGAGAATTGACGTACTAAGAAAACTTTGTCGTGATGTGACACCTATCCTAAAGGAAAATCGAGAATACATATTATTTTTATCTTTTTCGAAAGATAATTTCTTTAAAATACAAAGACAATGATTAGAAATAGAAAGGAAGAGATTACACTGTGCAACAGTGAATTTTTTACAGAAATGTAAATGGTCATCCTTTATTGAATGGCGCTGAACACGAAACTGGCAATAAAAATGTGCTCCTGGCTAAAATTTCTAAGATTTACTTGTAATTACACAATTTACATGCTATATATAACGCTATAATAATGAAATTGTAAAGGTAAAAGTCGCCAAACTTTGAAATGATTACGTAAATAGCAATATCTGTCCCTTATAATTTTTTGGGCGCTGAACACGAAAAACACAATTAATACGTGTTCCGAATTCATATTTAGTACTAATTACACAATTTACATTTTGCATATAACGCTATGATAATAAAACTGTAAAAGTAAAAGTAACAAACATTAACATAATTACGGAAATAAAAATAGCTGTCTCTTATAAATGTTTGGACACTGAATATGAATATCGAAAATATAACGTCCTCCTGGCACACTATCGGTGTAATAGCACTCTTAACATTTTGCATATAGCGCTACAGGACAAGAACTGTATTGGTAAAAGTTACCTAAAGTATTTGTTTTAAACACGCCTTTTCTTTGCTTGTTTCTTGTGAGGAACATCTGGAGCATCTCTTGGAATCATCCAGCAGAAATCCGTTAACATTGAAACTGACCCCTTTCCTTTGTAATGTTGTTCCATCGCAGAAATGTTCTGATGAAATCGCTCCCCTTGCTCGTCACTGAAAGATCCAAATTCACTGGAAAGACATCAAGATGGGAATGGAGGAAGTGCATTTTGAGTGACATATTGCACCCAAGTTTATCGTAGGCAGATAGCAATTCTTCTACTAATTCTTTGTAATTTTCGGCTGAGTGGTTGCCCAAGAATCTGGTACAAGCACTGCGGAAATAATGCCATGCATGGAGCTCATCAGCACTGAGAATAGATTCAAACACCTCGTCTTGCAATAGCTTGCGTTTTTGCGGACCAATACATGCTCCCTGCTTATTATTTTTTTTCTGTACTTAGACGCGGAAACTTTTGGCACAAGTATGCCAATGCACGTTCATTCCTGTTCACGGCCTTCACAAATGCCTTCATCAGCCCAAGTTTGATGTGCAATGGTGGTAGCACAATGCTTTGTGAGTTCACGACAGGTACATTTGAAATTTTTTTTTTTTTTTTTTTCCGCCTGGCAACAAAGCTGTTCGTTGCGGCCATTCCTTTTGATGTAATGGACATTCTTTGCACGACTATCCCACTCACATATGTAACAACTGTACTTTGTATAGCCACCCTGTAGACCAAGCAAAATTGCGATCACCTTAAAATCACCACAAACTAACCACTTGTGTTCACGATATTTTATAACATCCAGAAGGAGTTCCAACATGGGATAACATTCTTTACCTAGAGGTGCATAAGCAACAGGGATTGATGCTGATATCTCCTTACTGTTGTACAGGAGCACAGCCTTAAGGTTTGTTTTGGAGGCGTCTATAAAGTCTCCAATCTTCTACTTTGTATGGAATCTTTAGTTTCTGCATCAAACCTGGAACATCATTGCAAAATACTAACTCATCGGTGCAGCAGAAATATTTTGCAAGATCTTTTTGACGATCGCGTAGAGTTGATACCCTAACTGTATCCTCCAGAAGGTTTCACTGCTGTAACCTAGATGCTAAGAGTACAGTTTTATTCTTTGGCAGTTCCAAATCTCTAATCAGGTCATGACGCTCCGCTTGTGTGAGTCGATGTGGTTCAGGATAGTTGGTTTTCGGCTCAAATGAAGGATTAGTGTCACTGGTATATGGAGCAGGTTCACCTTCACTTTCATTCTCTGTATCACCGTCGGAAGGTAGCCGGGGGAACGGGAACAGGCAATAATTCACCATGGGCCACTGGACGAATGTCAGATGGTATCACTGGGTATTCGATCTTCCTCTTCTTCTTCGTATTTATACCTTTCTTCAAGCAGGGTAGCATGCAAAAGTAGTAGTCTGTACTATGGTTTGTTGGTTCACGCCAAACAGCGGGCACAGCAAAGCGCATGGAAACGTTCTTCCCATGCATCCAGGCATTGAGAGTAGATGAACAACTCGTACAACAAACGTGGGAAGCCCATGATTTATCCTGGTCTCCAACACGACATCCAAAGTACAGTAAATATGCCCTTCGCACTGCAGTAGTCAATGGCCGCTTCCTGGAACCACAAATCACGTCCGCACATATATAGCATACACTGTCCACCAAATTTTTACAAACGCGGGGCATTGCTGCACTTCCCTTGAATCACTGACTCCTCGCAATGAAAATAATACGTACAACAGCGACAATGTCCTCCCTCACTACTTTCAAACTGCTGGTTCACCAGTAACACAAACAGTCTGCTAAACTACTGCTTGAAGCACGCCACGAATACGATTAGAGATGTTAACTGGAGCTTGCAACTTGCTAGGATGCAACTTGCAATCATTGCCTCACGTGACTCATGAGACGCTCGTACTAGCTGTTGATAACGTACAACGTTGCCAACTCGAATATGCACCAAATACTTGTCAAGAACGATACTTTGTACCGTGTATTCCTCGCCATGTAAACCACGGACAGTGGTGGAACGACATTTTGGGAGGGGTTTCTCCACAAGGGACTTTGTTTATTAGAAATCCTAGAATTTGAGGTGGGGGAGAAACGATGCTTATGAGCATAAGAAAGACTAACATATACTTCGTTTGGTTTTCAAGACATCCCGGAATTTTAAGGGGAGCTTTAGCCCAACATCCGTCCCGTACGTCCGCTACTGCCCACGGGGTGTTAGTAGCACACAAAGCCACGAGACCCATAGGAGAGGTAATTACAGTCTTTCTTATCATTTAGCATCGCTAGTGTCGTTTTATTTCTACGCTGCACTTACTTGGCGTTGTACAGCGCCACAGTTACCTCTGGTAGTGAAAATTGGAACTGATTTTGTTTTCTACACCAATCGTTTCTGCATTTCCCAAATATACTGCTACCAAGCTTGGTTGCGTTCTGTCGAGAGGTTACGTCTCCAGAGTTCTCTAAATAGCAATATTTATTTTATGATTACCTGGTACTTTGTTATTATACTCATTAAACAGTTTTTGTAATATATATATTCATTTATAATTTGCTTGGGTACTAAATTTTTCCACATGTTCTGTTTAAGAGTTCTGTTAAAACGTTCTACGATATGTTTTTTACGAAGACACGTGCTCAAAATGGAGGGCTCAACATTGAAAAATTCGCAAAATATAATCTCTTTATGACTTATGGTTCCTGAGATATGGCTCCTTTAATCTCCAGAAATCCGAACCTTTTTTGGCCAATATCTCGGGAACAATAAGAGTGACATGAAAAATTCCATCACTTCTTTCACACAGCTTTTGATACTCTATCGAATGGAGGGATCAAAATTGAAAATTCGCAAACAAAAGACACATACAAGTATAAGGAATTCAGCAACGAACTCTTTTAAGTTCCTTGAAAATAGGTTGTACACAGACCTTAACAAAAACATCAAAAAGTAATATATACGTAAAATTACATCGCTATTTATACATTGGTTTTACAATAGCATATTTTGAATTAATTTTGTATTTCATTTGCTTACCTTCAACAACTTGCCACTCATCATCCTGTACTTCTTCTCCAGATGTACGCCAGTTAAAAAGATTAAATTCCTGCCTACTTAGAAGCCCATTATCATCCAAGTCTACTTGATGGTAAATTTTTTCAAGCACTTCTCTGAAATGGAAAGATGAAACTTTACACAATAACTGTTATACTTTTATTCACTCTCACTGAATGTTGGTTGATAAGTAAGATTTAAATATTTGTACTACCGAGAAATATTTTGAATATAAATAAATAAATAACATGGATATTTGAGACTACCTAACGATTACAACGACTTGAAAAAAAAATGGTTACTGTAGTATGTTATAATTCACAAAGTTCTAAAGTTGTATGCTTTCTACATGCTATGAAATCACAGTATATACAATAAAATTTGCACAAGAACGATAGACAGTTTTGCTGAAAATTTTATCCAGCCTCTACTTCTAAGCAAACTGGTGAAATCACCAGAGTGATTGAGAGATGTATGTTTGTATTTTAGGCAAATTCGTTTCTCTGGATAAGCTTTGTTATATTCAGAAATACAGCAATAATTACCTAAACGCATGTGACAGCACAAGGCGATTTTGCTCATCTGACTCGACTAGCTGGTACTCGTAAGTTAGGTTTGAAGTCCTTTGTTTAAAGTGACAACCAGAAGTAAACGGTATCAGACGATATCTCCCAGCTGGAACTTCTTGTAGTATGTGGTAAGTGCCCTAAGAGAAGATGCTAAACATAAACACTGAAAATATTTAAAATAACAGCAACAAATATAAGTAATCAAAAATAAATAGAGAAAGAAAAGATATAAAAGCATGTAACCATACACAGCTAAGAATGTTTGACTTGGGACCCGTCACATTTAAAACAATGTATTTTTATTCTTAAGTTGGTTATTTGTAGAAATTTAGAAGCTTTGTACAACTAACAGTAGCTCATCGTTCAAAATTATATTCTTGTTAATAGGTCGTAGGTGAGTTGACAAATTAGAGTAGCATGTTCTTTGTCTTACAGAAAATTACATAGTGCAGCAATTCACACTGCTGGAGTTGTTGATACGCAGTTACATGAACATTGCGATGCACCACAAACTTTCCATAACCCACCAAATTTCGAGATCTCAACTTCATTGGCTGATTCTGAAACTCAGATTCCGAAATAAATATCCTCCTTTATCGTCACTGGCCAATATTCAGTAACATTGAAATGATGAGGTTCAGTTAATCTAATGCGATCTTTTACACAAAATTCTTCTTTAGTCCAAAGGATAAATAACGAACTTTCTATTTCTCGGTCGCCTGAGGCATCACCTGTCTTACTGCTCTTAATTTTCGTAAAAATCGTTCATTTTCACCATATTGGATTTGGTAAATTTCGAGTGCCGCCACATAGGTCGGTCATTTGGGACGACTGAGTTTTATCAACTTATTCTTCAATTGTTCATATGTGAGGTTATCCAAATGATTGTGTGTCTTTGAAGTACTAAGTCTAAAACAACGTCCTGTAAATACATGGCAAGTAACTCTTTCCTTTTCTCTGCAGTCCAAGACTGAAATAATGTCAGAAGATGAAATAACATAAAGAAATGATCAGGATCTTTGGTAATGTGTCCGGAATATTTCGTTAAACGCGGGATGTTAAATAATGGTCTAAAACCTGTTTGGTCATTTTTATTGTATTATCTATATAAGTATTTTTGCCTGATCTAGTGGGTGACATAAAGCTCTAACATTTATATGTTTTAAGAGAAAAGAAACAAAAAGCACAGTCTATTGGACATACCTAATACTTTCTAAGTCCATTTTTTGGTTAATAAAAAGAAAGATCGGTAGGGGAGTGTCTAATTCAATAAGTGCGGATTTATTCTGACGCTTCTATCATGTAAAGTTACCTTGATAAGGTAGTAGGTAGATCAATTGAGCATACGGGATTGGATTGTCTCCCACAACCTCTTTATTATAAAATTCCTGTTATATATAACACAAAGCCACTATAAGTGTGGTCCTAAAACCAATACAAAGTTCTCTATATAGTTTGGGTAAATAGGTGTTCTTAGGCCGAGAAAACCAAAGAGCTCCAGGTAAGCTAGGTGGAGTGGTTTAGAAATTCTCAGTGCTCTAGGCAAGCTAAGCGGGCAGGAAAACCACAGAGCTCCGTGTTTTATCTTTCTTTGATATTTCCCGTACAAGGGAAGAAAGAAAGCGTGAAGAAAATGGTCAGGGTCACAATTGTTAAAATAAGTTTGCCATATCTCGAATCCCCTTAAGGTTAAAGACATAAAATTAGACTTTTCATTTAGAATAATTAAAGATATGTCTCAACGATTTTTTTGTTTCTTTTAGAAGGGAAGAAAACAGGATGGGAGCAGCAAATGTTATAAAAAGATGACCATATATCGAAACCCCGTAAGATTAGAGAAATGCTAGTATATTAGGGATATGAGAAGTGCGAAACTGTAGGCTGAGCAAATGCGAGGGTCTAGGGGTGTAGTCTACAATTAGTGGAAGGCTAGTCTTTCTTAAAAACTTAAAAGCAGAAAAGATGAAAAAAATCTTTAACTGGGCACTATTACATGATAATATAAGTGCACGATCTTCAAAAATGAGTCGCAATTGGAATAGGTTGCAAGTAACTGTAATATTTTTTACATTAAAGAAAATGAAAATGTCTCTCAATTATATTCTCTACTATAAGATGATGATGATGCATGGCATATGCAAGTGAACGATAAGATAATGAAAGTGGATGAAACTCATTTTTGTACGAATGACAATACAGGTGTATGACTATCAATAGTTTTCGCACACGTCAACAAATTCAATACTCTCTAATTTACAAGTAGATGTATGTCAGTGTTTAGGAGAAATAAAACAACAATACATACAAACGGTTCATATTTTTCTGGTACAGTAGATAAAGTAACAATAGAAAATCTTTTCCAGCAGAATATGAACTATCAAATGCATTAGATTGGCAATGAACAATATATTGTAGCGTCATAAACATTCGTTACTGATGATTTTCTAGAAAACTGCGCATGATAATTTACCTTTAAGTATGTCACTTTGTTCACCTCAAAGTGATATATCGTTTGATATGCTGTATAGTTGGACAATATCATAGTGAAAGAAAAATGAATATTTAAGAATAGATCATACTTTTGTGCTATATTACATTAACTATACTGTATATTGTAACGTTTTCTGTCTTTTAGGGTAGAGCTAAAAGACGGTACATGGGAGTCTGAACTTCCTCATCACCTTTTAATATAAAAGCTTTCCTCTTGAATACAAAATACTACAAATAAATACAAGTTCCTCTAATTATCTGCAGGTTTGTTGATGAAGTTCAAAGAAGCCCAATGACCAGGCCTCTTAGGGCATATTGGGCAGATGCCTCTCAATGACCGTACGTCTTAGAAAGGTAGAAAGAGCTCAACGACCAGGCGTCTTAGAGAGTTGGTGGGTTGATTAATCAGGCGAGATTGATGTTTTCTGTGGTGTGCTCTCCTCTTTTATCCTAAAATACCAGCTACCTTCGTTGATCTCCATCATTTGCCGACTGTTGGCGATAGCGGACGATGTCCTCTTCGTGGATGTCGTCTTTGGGGTGTTTTATTTGTAGCACGTGGTATAGAAACACATGGTTACATCCAGCATGGTGTGAAAACACGTAGAACCTTACAATATTGTCAGCTTGCTACTATCATAATGAAATTATTGACTAGTGTACACTCCATCATCGTTTTCAATTTAACATACAGCATACGTACTTAGATTTACGAAAAAGAAACAACTTTTATTGATTTTCTTGAAAACTATGCATGAGGATTTATACTTACTCATATCATTTTGTTGGGCTCAACGAAATTTATTGACTCTCATATGTTTCACATTTATTCTTTTTTTTTTATTTATTTATTTTGATAAATGTTGTAGAATATCCAGGACTTTCTGTGTAATTGTTTTATGAATACGCGATTTTCTTTTGCTTTTAAATGTACCAAATAGTTCGAAGCCTAATATTTATTTATGTTCAACTGAGTTACTCTGCAGATAGTTCTAATAATTTTGAGTACTTTGTAATTATTCAAAATGGTGGATATTATGTAATTCTATCTACATACATTACGGAATTCTTATTACTCTGTAAATTTTTATCCATGGTTTCTAGTTTTGGAAAAGATACGCGAACATTGGTGAAAAAACCGAATGTGGCAAGATGCTACGGTAGGACGTTCGTAACTGTTAGGAGGACGAGAATACATAAAATACACATAGAATACATAAAATATAACTATAAACAATCTGTTCGAGTAAAATTATCAATTATTATTAGCAACGAATAAAATGCTTATTAATGTCATTTCGTTTTTGTCGATTTTCTTGGAGAATACGCATCAGAACTTACCCTTGAACATGACATTCGGTTATTCTGCACACCGAATCTATATCTTATCTTTAGACGATATTTTAGTTAAAAAGAAATTAAATTTTAAATGTTAATTATAATTTCGAGCTATATCTCATTAACTGTACCACGCACTTTCGTGTTGGTAGTACCATAATGATATGAGCCTATGCTTCACTTTAGTCTTACCTTAACAGACGGCGTGATTTTCGTTCAGCATCAATTTTTAGGTTTACAAGATAATTTGTTTTAATCAATTTTTTCGCAAACTACGCATGAGCTTTTACTCTGACGCATATCATATTGTTCTACTTAATGAAATTTATCGATTGCTATGTGTTTGATTTTTAGACTTTTTTTATTTTCGTTAAAGGCTATTAATATTGTAGAAAACTTATTTTAAAGGAATTACTTCGTATAATCGATCTTGAACAGGAAATTCTTCCTATAGTCATCGCAAAAATAAGAATTTAACAAAAAGGTGTCCTTTTCTGAACTGCTTTCCAAGGAATAGACAAAGCTAAACGCAGTTGTACTTGATATTATATTCCAGGAGATCGCCAGTTTTTCTCGATTATATAAAATCTTGCAACCACTCGTTTGATTTGGTTTGAGTTTTAGCGGACCTACAGCTTATCGTGTCTCCCACACCAAAGGCGCGTACGCTAACCAGATAGCCAAGACAGAGCCCAATTACAACTTGTTCTAAAGTTATTGCGCAAACAATATGTTTGGGGTAACTATGCGCTTTTGTATGTAATTGCCATGTGTTCACCAAATCTTTATTAACAGCACAACTCTTCCTCTTCTGAACAGTAGTGGGGTATTGACTCCACGGCGAATATATTTTGAAGTTCCAAGAAACACAGGGAACTATTAATGTCTAACACAGAAAACAAAAATGTCTCAGTAACCGTTGTCTAACATATAATACGTTTAGACAACATTTTTAATTTGGTATGACACGTATAGCAAGTGAATCAACAAAATATTTTCTATCAACCAAATTCTTATTGATCTCTAAAATTTAACAATTTTATAATTATATTTAAAAAAAAAATACTTATTTTATAACACCCTTTCCTCAAAATTAAAAAAAAAAAAAGAAAAGAAAAGAAACTACTGATACTGCTCATAAACTTACCTCTGAACAGCGTAGATCAGAGAAACATACTACTGATCTATGCCCCGCATCATGATCCTTTGTTATGAGGGCAGGAGTATCAATTCGTGGTGGCAAAGGAGTATCATTTCGTACTATGGCATGAGATTCAATGTCTGATGAGGGAAAGTCAGTGTTCAAAGGTCCAATAGTCACATATAACACAGTCGGCTGAGGAATCTCAAGGATAAACTGATGACCAATAATGGCACCACCTTCGAAGAAGAAGCAACCCTAAAAAAAAATTACATATTCAATTGGACCGTGATATTTCATAAAAATAAATTACACTTGTTAACCACTTTTGTCTTGTGAGCTATAAGATATCACGATAAATGTAAATGGACAATGACAGAGTAATGGATGGAACGATAACAGATTGGAAAAAAAAAAAGTGTGTCGGGAAAACCAACAGATGTGGTATGGAGTAAAGAATTTCAGATAGCCTGAGATCGAACGGGAGTACTGTAAAAAAAGAAACGACAATTTACTTTTCCAATACTTATCTCATACCTTGGCTCTTTCCATTGCTTCATGAAACCCACTGTACTGGATGAAATAACGAAATTAATATACAGCGTATCCATAAAAATACTATTATACTTTCAAATGGTATTAGGTCGCCATGGATAATCGTATTTAAGTGAAGTTGGTCACATTTGAAAGAAAAACTCAAAATATTTTTTACTGTGCCTCATAGACATTGAATGAGAACCCCATGAGTGGCGATACAGACATCAAAACGATATCCCCATTCACACACACGCTCCAACATATCTGATGAATGGACTGGATGGCAGCATTAATACAAACTTGCCACGATCCACAAAATCAGAGTACCACTTCAAAATTGATGTGTGTAGGAGACTGATGTTGAAACCTTCGCCTAAAAACACGATGAACCTGCACCAGACTCTGCAACTTGTTCTTGTGGGATCTCCATAACTCCTTAAAACTTGTGCTTTAATAACAACGAAAGAAAATAAATTTACGTTAGCACATTACGGCATAACAGTACAGAAACATAAACGCTTCCCAAGTGACCAACAGCAGAAACAGCAACTGCCTGCTAAATATCCAACAATGAACCAATATCGACTAATCACAAAGTAAATACGAGTGAATTTACTTTTTCTGTGTTTGATAACGTCCATTATTGACATTGTTGTCCATTGTTGGCAAATATTTGAGTTTTCCTTTCAAATGTGACCAATTTCATTTAAATATGATTATCCAAACAGATGTAATACCACTTTAAAATATGATAGTATTTTTATGGACACGATGTATATAGAATCTATTACTTAAATCATTTGTGTTTCGTGAAAAAAAGAAAAAAAACGTACATTATCCAAATTATCTACAATCGTTTCGAAGTATCTCAGGTTTTTTTTGGGGCTGGTGTCAGGAAGAAAGCAGTATAAAGCTACCAGGCAAAAGCACGAAGACAAAGGGAAATCCTACAAATTAAATTCATTCCTTTCTCGTCTTTGTGATGTGCACCTGAATCCTTATTCTTCAGAAACGGCTGCATTATCGTTTATTTACGTATTGCATCTTGCACTTAGGGTGATTATAAATGATTCATCGGGTTTGAAAAGGTTATATTAAGAAATGTGTATCATATATAACGAATCATACAGGAAAATATACAGAGATTGTCCAAGTTTCTTACATACTGTTACAAATGTTCGATATGGCTTCCTTTCGTCACATGATACACATCTATGTGGTAATCTAGTTCGCCCTACACGCATCATACCATATCCCTTTGTAAATGAAGCTATAGTATGATTCTAGGGCTAATACTAAATTGCGGTTGTTTCCACCAGTGAAAGAGAATTCTAATAACTTTATATCTGAACTTGATCGGACACCGTCCTATTGGCACATTGAAGTGCCTTGCTACATAAACAAAGGACTCCCACGCCGATGGATTGGGCGATGAGCTGAAGATGACTTAGCTTCTTTCCTATACCCTCCTAGATCTCCCCACCTAACAATTTGTGATTTTTTTCCTTTGCGGTCATGTGAAAGACACAATGTATGTGTCTCCACTACCAACAACTTTGGGTGATCGCATTACAGCTTTATTTATGACCACTAGTAGAAATACGCTTAAGTCCGTGTGGGCAAACTAGACGTGTGTCGAGTGACGAAAAGAAGGCACATCGTATACGTATATTTGTAACAGTATGTCTGAAACTTGGACAGTCTCTGTATATTTCCGTGTATCATTCGTTATTGTATGTGTTATAGACCCTATGTCATTTTCGTAAATATTAAAAGATTTTACCTCATTTAAATAAACTTCACTCTAAGTGAATACGATGACACGAAGATACTGAGAATTGAACCAACGTTAGAATATTTTGGTACACGTATGTTTAATAAAGGCTTAAAATAGAGCAATCAGATACTCATTTATATTATATGTATGTTTCAACGCACAGCAAACGCTACTTATTTCATTTTTTTTTTTTTTTAATGAAAAATGAAATAATTTGCTAAATACTTAAGAAAATAACACTAACAGGTACAAACTTTTTTTTTTTTTTAAAAAAAAAGACAGTTTTAATAAAATGCAGTAGCAATAAATTTTAGATTACCTTTGATGATAACTTGTACCAATTGGACAAATCGGTAGGACGGAACGATTGACTTTCGGACAGTCTGGTCTTAACCTTTTTTTTGACAACAAAAGTTTTAGTATTTATTTTTAACTTCTCTTCCTCTTTCTCAAGCCGCTGAAGTGACAGTTTTTGAATATCGTCAATGGTCTTCATAATGCTTCTGCAAAGCTAAAGGGAAACAAATATTACAATAAGAAACAAAGAAGATATGTGCTATAAAGTAAGCGTTAGTGGAAAATGCCTTAAAGGAAACGTTAGTGGATAATAATTTATTTATTATTATTTTCAATTTCAATCTGTGCAAACTAGCTTACACACATGAAATTGTACAGTAGCATTCAGATCAAACATAAAATATTGAAGTGCTGATATCAACAATATTAATAAAAATCCACATTTACGACTAACAAAATCCAAACCATTACAAATAATAAAAACGACTATAATTTGGTATAATCAAATAAATAAATAACAGAAAACAAGGTACTACAACTAGATAGCACCTTTAAAGCACGACTTTTGGTGTGATGGATATTGATGGGGAACACTTACCGCACTTGCGGTGGGACTACATTCTCATCCGCTACGGTAAGTTTTAAACTATTTGTTATGTTTATATGAGGTGTGTTATATATGACTACTGATTAATTGCGGAGAATACCTATTGAAACACTATGAATAAAGACATTATTAACACTAGTAATAAAAACAATAATAATAGTGAACTAGCAGAATACCCGTTCTTCGCACGAGGAAAATACGTTTCATATTGGACATAAAGGACTGAATTTGGATTTAAACGACATCGGAAATGTCACTGTTCATCTCAGGGACACCGAAAACTAAGGATTCACACTAATATTGGTCATTTTCGGTCATTTTTAAATATCTTTCCCTCCCCTACGTTGCACGGTCAAAGTGAAGTGATAAAAATACTCCCAGGCCGGAACCTCGTCTACGTTGAAAATTTGATTGAGATCGGTCCGGTGGTCCAAGAGTTATTAAATCACAAAGGTAGTCACTTTCATTTTTATATTTTTTTTCTATATCTCTCTCCTCTTCCTCCCCTAAGTTGCACCGTCAAAGTGAAATGATAAAATTCATCCTAATCCCGAGCCGCATCTATGTGGTATTTTGATCGAGATCGGTCTCACGGTTCAAGAGTTAATAAGATTTTATATATATATATCCCTTAGTTGTACCTCAAAATGAAATGATAGAAACACTGCCAGGCCCGAATCTCATCTATGTTGAAAATTTAATCGAGATTGGTTGGGTGGTTCAAGAGATTAGGAGTCACAAACATAGTCAATTTTATAATATAGATTATGGTCGAGTAATTGCATGAAAAATAATAATCAGCAGAAAAGGGAAAGAAAGAAAAACAGAAGAAAATATGAGGCAAAGATTGCCTTTAACTTAATCGCTGGCAACTCTTCAAATCCCCCCTCTATCATATTCAAAATATTCATCATACTTCTGAAGTGTGATTGTGCGAAGAATCTCTGTCCATAATGTGTGCTTCAAGTTATCGTATGGCGAAGATTCTGCGTCCATCTCCCAAGTAGGTTAAGTAATTTAATAACTGTGTGCCACATGAATAATGATTATAATACAATAAACTATAAATGCAACTGACTAAAATTACTTGATCATATTACAAATTTTGATATCAATGAGTTAATGCCTATTAAGTCGACGTTATATGTAAGAATCAAAAATTTAATGTCATAACAAGAATATTATACCATATAGAAATACCTTACAGACTGCATCACCAAATCATTATTAAACATCACCAAATAAAAGTGTGGTCAATAATACGGACATTATCATTTAATAAACGTTAATTTTATTTATTTATTAACACAGCTCTAGATACAAGTGTGAATCCATTTAACAATGTAACAATAATGAAATGTGGGAAGGACCTACATATATTTAGAAGTAATTTTCGATTGTTATCTCTCACAACAGATCCCAGGCATCTCGCTGCAAGTGGTTGAAGTGTAATAGCCAATGAGAGCGAGCTTGCAGACGACTCAAGAATATAGGATCAACGCCACCAGCTGTTGTTTCTTGATGTCTGTGTTCGAATGTGTAGTCATCGTTGAATCTAGCCATATTATCAGCACCACGCATAAAGGAAGGGGAGGGTAGCAATCCCGACAAATGTCGGGGGCCTGAACCTTCTAGAGAGTGCGTGGTAATAATTATTGTTTTCTTTAAATATTTCCTGACTTCCCTAGAGATTAAATTAAACAAAATTAGATTTAAATATATATATCTTTTAAACACCACTGGTGACAAGAATGAAGTTTAGTCCATTGATAATACAAGAATTTACTGACTTTTGTATTGTTACTTGGCCCACAGAGATTATTAAAGTACACAAGTGGGCCACCCCTTCATAACCCTTCTGAAACAAGATTAAATCTGCACGAATTGGAGTGAATTTAACTTCCCGTTTAGTAGCAAGTCTATATGAGACCTGGACGTACGTACAACTTAACATGAAATCCGAACCACACGAGTTCCCACCAGGAACAGAACCCGGGGTTCTCATGTCAAAGGTGCGTACGCTATACACATAGCCACGAGGGAGCTCTATGCGCGAACTGAGATAATAAAATCTACAGCAGAAAAACTACCAGAAGTAACGGATGTTTTGGGAATGTCCCGCGATGGATAGCAGAAGTAAACGGGCAGACTATATTTCTCCAAGTTTGAATCATTGACTCTCCTAGATATTTGAAGGGAAAATTTAGACCATATAAATTTAAGAAGTTGAATTCTGCAGTCGAAAGATAACTCATTTGATGGGATTGGATTAAGTTTAGCGTACCTTTCAGCAGCAAGGCTACATGGGACGTCGACCTACAGCTTAACACAGGATCCGAACCACTATGACTGATCCAAATAGCCGTATTTTGTCCCCTTTTATTTGTCTATCCGAACAGCAAGAGGACGGAAACTTTCGATAACATGCAGTTGAAGAAACAGTGAGGGTATTGGCGGTGAATGAAAAGAATGACGGCAGGAATTCTATTTTCGGTTGGAAATGCTTCAGAATTATTAGTTGCAGTATAAAACTGATAAATGTCAGTGAGAATAAAGGTGTCAAAGATATACTACGAAGAATAAATCAAAGAACAATTCGTAAGCCACAGGAATGCAATCGTATTACTAAGGCGAAGAGTGCTAAATATATATGAGAAGTGCGCAGTACTGCAAACATTCGGTGTCACAACCACAAAATTTACTTTCATTCAATATATTTACGCCACGTCATGCACGAGCATAATATACATATATACTAAGACAAATAAAAAGGAAAGTTAAGTGCACTTATATAAGGGTTTAAACAAATATAGTTTTTTGTATTCATTTTATTTCTTTTTTTTTTTTAACATATACGTATAAGTAATGTAATAAATTGAGTTGTTACTGTCAATGCATCTTTGTATTCTAGACTGCTAAATGTTACTCGAATAAAATTACAGGTAATAATCAATAATAAGCACACAATTGTATTGGCGACGACCGGTAATCATTAATATAATTAAGTATTATCTGTCTTCTCAAAACGTTGCAATATGGTACTACACTACGGTTTAGAGACACGAAACGTTTCTCTTAAAAACATGGGTGGAGCTCACTAACCAAATACCGAAGTTGCCTATGATTTCCATACCGTGCTGTAAGAGTCATACATCTTCGGAACATTCCTACATCACCCAGCTTCGCACCATCCTTGACCCAATCAAACTACATGAGCCCCCGTCGAAAGATAACTCGTTTGAGACTAAAACACACTCAGAAGAAACCGAAGAAGAACAATTTAAAATGTTGTTTTTATTGATGTAATCGTACACAAGATCGTATCTCAGATGGATTTTCGGTGTGCAGAAATGAGAATATTTGTGCAACTTCTGAAGCCATTCTCAGAATAAACACTTTGGATGACAGTGATGCAATCAGGAAATTAATTACAACTTACCGTATTTGCGCGAATACAGTCCACACCTAAACTTTTGACACGAGATTGTAGAAAAAAGTAAATCTCGAATATAGGACCCGGTACTAAATTTATGAGAAAGTTCAATTAGACAGTACTTTGAAATGTATCTTTCTCCGTCTCCTTCTTATCACCGACCTAAAGCTCATTTTTGGATTTAAAAAGGGCATTGAGAAAAATAAGACTTAATTTCGAACTTTACTAACCAAGCCTCGTATATTTCCGCACATTCTAGAAACTCTTCTCTCATCGCTTTGGTATGTCTTTTCGTTTGTGTTGGTGAGCCTCAGTTCGATTTCATGACTATATATGGACATACGATGTGGGAACAACGACTCCCTTTGTGAACGCTTTCTCGAGTCCGGAAAAACGGGACAGTTGCAATCACACCTACATGTTGTCATCGTCTATTTCTGGTTGGTTAATTCGAAGCATCCGCATCTTTCAGCCAAAGAGCTTGAATTCAGCATTATACTTCATAACCGGGGGACTCCAGCCCCGAAGAACTCATACACAATAGCCAACTGGACAAAGTCTCAGTGCTCCGGCACCCTTGTGAGGGCTACCTCCACGTCCCTCTTTGCTCCTGTGTTCGTTGCGCTTTATCGAAAGCAGCGTCCATGCTGCTTACAATCATAGCGTTACTATATCTTTACGTGCACATATACACTTACTTTTAATACGTTGGATGTGAAAACGGAACTAATGAATTTTTGTACGTGTTGAAAAGGAATAGTCCGTATCTTCTCGTAGTAATCTTAATGATAAATGGACTTATGTTATAAAGCATCATCAACAACCTCATGGATTAAGGATTACAGTTGTGGCGCCAGCTTGGGACACTCATCGAGGAAGCAGCAGTCGGGACCCAAATAATAGTGAAAAAGGAAGGATAACCATTTCTCGAGTCTTAAAATAAATCTTTATTTTTTGGGTGTTTTGCCCAGTGAACACCATATATAACTGATATTATAGTTAATTGTATATGTAATGTATTTGCTTATTACACACTGCATGCAAGAAGAAAGAAAACACTGGTCATACATGAATTAGAAACTCCAACCGGAAGTAGACTCAAATCTTGCAAACGGTGCGAGATATTGAGAAAAAATAATGGAAAAATCTCCCCTTTATGATACTCCTTGCCTTTTTTTTTTTTTTTTTTTTTTTTTAATCAAGACGTCTTTCACTTGTGTCTGTAAAGGGACATGTACATACAGTATGTTGTGAGGAATGACGAGGAGATTTATGCTCATATGCGAATGATGCGCCGTGTAGAGAGCGCAGGTTCAGCTAGTATTCTATATACTGTATAACAAAGATACGTATTCCTGTTAATAAAATACTAAGTGTACAAGTGATTTTTTGTGCCAATGTAACGTGTTACCGGTAGCCAATGAAGGTAGCAATTTTTTTCGAACAACGTATGTTTTTTTGCTATTTTCTTGTTGGTCTTTGATGGTCTACAAACGTAACTGCAGTAACTTGTAATGGTATTAATTTCAATCTATAAGATACGTGTATATGTCATTTTGAAATTGAGATTTATAATCTGAGAAAGAAAATCTTGATTATAGGCCGCACCGTGATTTTGATGATCTGAGTGATAATCTGTACAAAAAGAAACAAATGTATAAGTCAGTGTGTGTGTAGCTTCCTGCCTGAATCTGATCAAGCTAGAAAATAAAGAGACTTCATTTCTTTTTTTCAATGAAATTTATAAATTGATTCCTGTTTCTGTTTCCTGAACTTTGCATTATATTGAGAATTTTCATTACCCTGCTTGTGATCGTTGTTTCAGGTGAGAGACAGTGTAGTAATCGTTAAATGAGAAACCATTTGAGATTAGAGAGGTCAACTTTAAGATCATTTTTCTCGTGATGACTTGGACAACTGTTTAAAATAGTTTTATTGCATTTAAGATCCTCAAATTAGTACGGAGAGTGCAATTAGAAATGCATGCAGGTGTGGACACTTTTAGTATTGGCAAAAGTAGTGCTTCAAAGAACCAAAGCTTAAGGTTATCTCTTCTGTGACCTCATGAATGGATACGTTTAGAAATATTTTTATTCGATTCAGTGTCCTTCAATAAATTTAAAAAGCTCAATTAGACAATTATTCAAGAGTGAGCAGTTTTTACTAGTGGCATTACCCTTAGTTCTTTGGGTCAAGAGAAACAATCATTTAGCACTGTTGTCAATAGAGCATGAACTTGCTTCTAAAATGAACTTCTTTCAGGTGATTAATAACTTCATCAGCTACAAGAATAGAAGATTCAGTGTTTCAACTTCTATTCCCAAAAATGTTCAGCTTACATGACCTATGACTGGCCCTCCATATCATAAGGGTACACTTGTAACAATCTGTAATTGTTCAGCCAATGATTTTTCTCCGTGATAATTGTTCCGCCAAGATTTGTTTAATTCAGCAACCAAGCTGTTTGTAACTCAACTCGCGTAGAGCCTGTTTCCTTCTGCAGTGATCAGATAAACTTTGCAACGTGAAATGTTGTGTCATGCGCGTGATACATTTGTGCTGGATGTTTGCAAATGTGAGTGAGCATGGAATTCACAACTAGTAAGAGGGGAAGACCTATTTTACTACACGAAGGATAACATCATTTATACAGACAGAACGTTAATAGCAGCATCTTATTTGGATTTATATTTATCTTAATGGACGACGTGCAGTTTGTAAAGAACACAGTTGTCAAGGTTCCAATAGGAACCTCCTAGGAGTATGAACCAAATATGATATGATGTTATAATCATTTCTATATTTCATGCTTCTGGGCGCATAAATTGCACTTCTTGTGTGTTACTTCTACAGAAAAGCTATATGTGATCAGCTTTGAACTTCGTAAGTTAACATGTATACTTTTGTTTCAATTTGCATTTTGTAACTTTTCCTATTCTTGCGACTGTCCGAACTATATTATATATACACATTACTTAAGTATATATAAGTCACAGTGGCTCAGTGGTACTGCATTCACCTTTGGTGTGTGTGGGATGTCTCGTTTAATCCTAGCGCGTTCCAAGTGGGGGCTTTATGGTGAACAAACACCGTATGCGTGGGTTTACTAGGGGTTCTCCCCGTTTCCTCCCGCTTTCTTCATTCCACCATCTCATTCATTCCCATCATTACCTTCTCTTTTAGCTTACACAGCATAATCATGAGACATAAACTTGAAATATTTCATTTAATTTTTCTAAGTATATAAAACCTAGTTTCTTAGTTGTATAGTGTAACAGAAAAATAGTATTATATGAAGAATTGTGTTAAAAGAGAAAATGTAATTATACCAATTTATGAAGCTATTGTAATATTAATGTTTTGTTTCGTTTGTTTGGACTTAATGTTCTTTTATCAGCAGCAAAACTAATAAGACCTCTCTCGTTTCAAGGTTGAGTACAGTTAATACTTATTCACAGGGGATCAAAAATATGCCTGGTAACCCTCACCTTTTACGTCAGGTGTGTGTGTGAATCTTCACGGTAATGAGATCTGATGAAACCGCAATGAAAATACTGTGGCAAAATCGTGGCGAACACCATATTGGAGTTGGGGCAAACAACACGCCATCACACTGAGAACATAGTTCTTAAGTTAACACCTTAGAAGCGACAGCCTCAGTCAACCTTAATGTTTTACATTCGTGTGCATCTGCTTTTCAGGGTTATGTGGTTAACAAACTAACACACACTGAGATTATCAAAACCATGACGAAACACTTAACTGTGATGTCATACTCCATCCACACTAAAGGGTGGAATGCAAGGTCATTGGTACTTAGTCACCTGAGACAAAAGAACGAACACAGAAAGCTGTATTGATTCAAGAAGGTATGATTCCTGACTGTGATGCTTTTGTGATATTCTGTAAAATAATACATCAAAACTCGCCTATTTAAAAATGCGGTCATACCTAAAAACATCCTTGAACTTTGTGTTTTGTTAGCCTACAAAATAGTATATGCAAATAATTTTCCAATATCTCAACTTAAGAAATTGATTCACATTGAATAACGTTTCTTTTATTACGAAGATGCTCTTTAATGAAAAATAACTTTCCACGTAACTTTTTTGGAAATCTATAATAAACATCATAAATTTTGATTTCGTTGCCTAATAGTTACTAATTTTTTATTTTATTTTCTCAAGTTCATGTCCCAATTTCCTGTCATTATGTTTACAAACGTTGTAAATTACATGAGCGCGTTATGAGAGTACTGGCACGGATTTGCGTTTTGAAATTGCAGTCGAAATTCAGCCAATGGAACACGTCCCGATCTCGTGTTCCTCGATCCTATTAGATAGATTTCTTTATGCAAAACAAATACCAAGCGCACACAAGTTCTAAAATTCCATCCCAATGTTAGACAAAGATTGTTAACAAATGTATTTTCAACAAGTGAATGGTCGTGAAATTTTACTCTCTTAGGAGTAGGAGTGAAACAAAGGCTTAAACTAGCAGAAGTGGAAGGACACATATCACAGAGAACAATCATTGGTGGCTTGGTGTAATTTTGGATAAGAAAGAAACAACAGAGACAATGGAACTGAAGTTTTTTTTTTTTTTTTTTTCATCCGCTGGTTCTTCTTCATCGCTAAATTTCAAATGACTCTGTATATAAACTGATATATATTTATATATTAAAATGATGCATTTTGATGCTTAATTGTCACGTTTTAAGAAATTAAAATAAATAGAGAATGCATTACCCACATAGGGTGTGAGTTATTGTTTAAGGAATAAAACTGCGTTTATATAAAAGTACATTTATTGAATAATTGCAACCATCACCTTGGATAACTCAAAAAAGGAATAATACAAATGGTATGTACAAAGTTACAATAGAAAACTCGTGCAGTAAAGTGATAAAAGTTTGATTATCAAGGAGACAGTCCTTGATCTCCCTCGCGTGTTCATAAATCATGCGCTCTGTTTACACAGCGTTATGTCATGTAATAATAAGCACAAAGCATACTCACAGTCCATAGTGTCCTCCTATAATTGTTAGCGCTGCACGGGACATCTCGAAGTTCCAGAGATGGCTGTAGTATCCAAACGATGCACTTCGAGTATTTTTTGACTGCTTAGATGACGAACAAATGATCGAATGATAATGGCTGTTTAGAATTGCCAGTTTTTATACTAGTTCGTAAATTATTTTCAAGTACACTAAAAGAAAAATATGTTTTTCTTTTTTATCAAAATAGTCACTTAGAAAGTGTTTATGTAGTGTTTTGATTAATTTGGAAATTCCATTTGCACACTTGTTTCTGACAACAAGGTCATGGGACTTGTTTTTCGTTTTAATATTGTTCTTCGATCAGTTTTAAAGTTACCTTCACGGCAGAAACACAGAATGCACGTGAGTATAGCAATTCTTTAACATTTTTTATCACTTATGCCATTGGAACATTACATATATATATATATATATATATATATACAGGGTGGCCCATTTTAATCTTTCCACGGAAATATCTCAAAAACGATTGAACGTAAATGAACCAAACAAAAACTCGAATAGGAAATAAAATGGGGCAAATCGAATAGTGATGTCGCGGTGTCCCCCAGGGCTCTTCATGTTGCCCTGCGGCCCAACTTTAAAATTTTAAATGGAGATATGGGTCGAGCGATACCTCGTACGATAGACCTTTAAAAACTAAAAAGCGTTAAAGCAAAATATTTTTCATATCGGTCACCGTATTCAAAATGGCCGCCAAGATATGTTACCTGTATCACATAAAAGTCCAGTACCACTGATGTGAAAACGGTTGAACATAAATGAACCAAACAAAAACTCAAACAGGAAATGCCATGGGACAAATCGCATGGTGATGTCGCCGTGCTTCCAGGACCGCCCTTCATGAGGGCTCAGGGCCCAAATTAAAAATTCTAAATGAAAACGTGAAGCGAGCGATACCTTGTTCGATAGATCTTTAAAAACTTAAAAGCGTTGAGGCAAAACATTTTTAATTTCGGTTATCGTATTCAAAATGGCCGCCAAGATATGTTGCCTGTATCAGATAAAACGTCCAGCACCACTAATATGAAAACGGTTGAAGATAAATGAACAGAATAAAACACAGAGGGTATTTATCATTTCACGGCTCGAGATGCAATGGAGGAAAAGATTATTAAAGTAAAAGTGACAGATTGCAAAAGAGGAAATCTAATTATTAGGATATTATCTTTCCGATCTCCCTCCCTAAGTGAGTGAAGCGGGAATGAATGGTAAAATCTCAAATGAGAACCCCACGTTTACTTACAATAGGTATGGTCTGCCTGAAACACTTGGGTGTACAAGTGACTGGTACTGTAATGAATAAAAATAGGGTGAAATTCAAGTTTAATACTCATTTGTATTGCAAAGTGTGATTGGATAGGAAGAAAGAAGCAACTGAAATGCGAAGCAAACATTTTAATAAAACATTTTTGAAACTTGCAAACAATCTGCCCGCCCTTTCGCCATTGATAATTAACGCAATGCGTGCAAGATATCTGGGAGGCATCTGCATCAGTATACACAATTTCGTTACTAAGGATCACAACTGAAATTACCGCTGAAAGTTATTCGGAATGTAACTGTGGACAACATCTCGGTGAAACTCATTTCTATCACATTCAAGGAACCATAGAAGAAGAAGAATCGAACCAGCAGACGACTGTTGAATAAAACCATTTGTGAACATGTGAACGTTTGTACACATTGTTCTAAAATTGCATTGTTCGGCAAATTTGCTTCGCATTGCAGTTGATTCATTATTACATCAAATCATTGCCTGCAATCAAAATGGAAGATACGATTTAACAAGAATTTTACCTACTTTTTTTCCCATTACAGAGATATTTCTCTCTTATAAAACTCACTTCAGTTTTTTTTTTTTTTTTTTTTTTTTTTTTTTTTTTTTTTTTTTGTTACAATTTGCAAGAACTAACGTTCTGATTTGCAATTTCACTGTTCCTTCCCGCTTCACTCACTCACAAAGGGAGGTTAGAGTGATAATTTTCTAGGAATTAGATTTTCTCCTTTGCATTTTGATACTTTCACTCTAATCATCTTTTCCTCTGTTGTAACATTCTCGGACCGTGGAATGATAAATGCCCTCTGTGATTTCCTTTTCGAAGTTTTGTTCTGCTCATTTATCTTAACCGTTTACATATTAATGGTACTGAACGTTTTATCATATACAGTTACCATGTCTTGGTGGTCATTTTGAATACGGTGATCGATATGAAAATTCTTTTGCTTCAACGCTTTTTACTTTTTAAAGATCTTCAAACGAGGTATTACTTGCCCCATGTTTCTATTTCAAATTTTAAAGTTGGGCCCCCATGAAGGGCGGTCCTGGAGGGCACCGCGACACCATTCGATTTGTTCCATGGCATTTTCTGTTTTGAGTTTTTGTTTGCTTCATTTATATTCAACCGTTTTCACATCAGTGGTACTGGACTTTTATATGATACAGGAACATACCTCGGTGGCCATTTTGAATACGGTGACCGATATGAAAAATCTTTTGCTTTAATGCTTTTTAGTTTTTTAAAGATCTATCGAACGAGGTATCACTCGACCCATGTTTCTATTTAAAATTTTAAAGTTGGGCCACGGGCCCCTATGAAGGGTGGCCTTGGGGGCCACCGCAACATTACCATTCGATTTGCCCCATTTTGTTCTCTGTTTGAGTTTTTGTTTGGTTCATTTATGTTCAACCGTTTTTGAGATATTTCCGTGGAAAGATTAAAATGGGCCGCCCTATATATATATATATATATATATATATATATATATGCACTGAGTGTTCACTGAATTGCGACCACCTATCTAATACTTTGTTGGTCCACTTTTTTCTCAGAGGATAGCATGAATTCTGGTAGTTGCTGATATGTTTCCACAGGGATCTGACACCATATATTCCTGATGGAGTCCTACAATGGGCCCACAAATGTTGGTGCAGGAGTCATGGACCCACAAATGTTCTATAGGATTAAGATCCGGTGACTTAGAGGACTAATTTATACGCTACAGCTCCGTGGAATATTCCTTACGCCAAGCAAGTAGAGTTCTGGCTTGGTAACACCGTGTACTGTCGTCCTAGAAAATGTCGTCTTCGTGTGGGTGGAAGTGTTGCATTGTAGGGTGTACGTGATTCTCTAACACCTGCAGGTACACAACGGATGTCTCGCTGTAGTCCGTACACACCAACGGTCGCAGTCCATGCCAACAGAAGCATCCCAAAACCGTACAGCTGCCCTTACCTGCCTGTACAGTACGCGCCATGCACAGGGATCCATAGCTTCGTGCTGTTGGCACCACACATGCCCACGGCCGCCTGAGAGGAGTAGCACAAACAATGATTTATCGGACCAACACCCTTTTCCAACACCCATGGTCCAATTAGCGTGTTCCTGTACCCGAGCGCGACGAATTCGGCGGTGACGAGTCGTAAGGAGTGGGTGACGAGTGTGTCGTCTGTTATGCAACTACATGCGTGCCAGCGTACGCCGTATATCTACGTGGGATATGGGTGTCTGCATCCACCATTGCATTGGTCAGATAATTCCCGGACACTGACGGTTTATTTGTATGTCACGAGCTGTTTGACACGACGCTCGCTCCACGTTTTGAACTTCCGTACGCCCCCACTCCTTGTACACCTTCACTACAGAGAAGCGAGCGCATCCAACAAATATTGTTGTCTGAGTTACTGACGCACCTACTGCTCGGGTACCCACAATCATGTCCTATTAAAATGCGGATAAACCCTGATTATCAAAATAATAGAAACACCTACGTTGGAAATACGTCAGATGTCTGGGTTGGTAATGGTCAGGCGGCATCCTCAGCGCAGGACTGTTGATCGTGGAGTGTTACGGCAAACTCCATACTATGTGAGGAGCAGCAGAATGTGCAGTGAGTGAAAAGCAGACCATGATAGTGTAAAATGGGTAGCGATCTATTTGATTTCCAAAGAAGGCAAATTATTGACGCTCGTTATGAAGTGCGAGTGTGAAGAAAGCGGCAAGTGTGTTCCATGTGCCGTGAAGTACTATGTTCGAGGTGGTGATGGCGTACAAAACTAGATGACAAAGTCATATCGGCGAAGAGGAATAGTGATCGGCAGAAAACCATTAGTGTCTGGTCCCACTGAGCATTAAAGCAGATTGTCACTCAGAACCGTCGTGTGACTGTGGTGCAACTGACAGAGGAACTCAAGCAGCACCTTCCACAGCCTCTAACGACAATTACAGTCGGGTTGCATAGGCAAAACCGCTGCTAAGATCTAGAACGCTTTAGCAGGACGCTCATGGAACTGGGTAATGCATTGCACGCAGAATGATGTCATATTCCACTTGCTACCATTCACGACCTTTATGTCTCCATTCCATGTCACATTAGAGCTGTTCTGAAGGCGAAAGGAGGCCATACTAATCTAGTAAGTTACACTTTTTTCAGGTGTTTGTATTATTTTGATAACCATCTGAAGTCTTACACAACGAAACTTCTAAGACACGATGCTAAAATGTATATTTCCGTGTGAGTTGTTCCAATATGAGTTTTCTGGTTCGTTAGGAGTGTCTTTTATTATCTTTTATAAGAGTTTCTTATATAAGCAGTCACTTGGTAACGTTAGTCAAGACATTTCTTTAGGCTATGAACCATCATATTCTAAACCATTTGATCTGATCAACTTTTTCTGTAAACTTCTGCACTGTCATTCATTGGTTGAACTCTACCAAAAACATATCGGCACTTCTTCTTCATTTAGACCATTACTATTACTGGCCGAAATATTGAAATGACCTACTTACAGATGCTATTAAGAAAATTTTAGAAATCGTGATGAGGTTGTGTTAGTTTCTAAGCAAAGTTGGAATAATGAAATTTCTTCTGCACATGACATTCTATTTTAGACAAAGAAAAAATATAATAATTTAAGAAGATCACACAATATTCTTTAACACGTGACTTACGTCTTTATAATTAATAGTCCCGTCATTCTGTACAGGAACTCCCTCAAGAACCAAATGTATATCCTCTTCTGCCATACATTCCTGTTAACAAAGAGAAAAGTGAATGAATGAAAACTGAAATTCAAAAATTGAGAGCTACTTATATACAGAAATTGAGAGATTGTGTTTAAAAATCACAAGATACCATGGCACAAAATATGATTTTGTGTGTGCCAGGAAATGCGTCATGCCTCACATAAACTACGTAAATTGTAACTACATGAGCGACACAGGTGCTCTCTAAGACAGGCCCGTATCCACAGGGGATATAGGGGGGCTCCCCTAAATTTTACTAGCCCCCTAAGATTTTCAAATAGACTTGCAAATGAACTATAATATGGTTGGGTCGCCCCCTCCTAACTTCTACCGAGCCCCCTACATTTTTGGGCTGGCTACGGGCCTGCCCTAAGAGTATAAAATCATCGACAAGTGAGGCATGCAAGGCTACCTTGGTAGTGATGTTACGTACGGCGTGTTTCATTGGGTAGGTATACTCATGTCCAAAATTATTGTCGCATGTCTATAAATATGTTGTTGTAGGAATATAATTTGATAACGAATTCGTCTGGTATTTCTTATAATGTTAGTATGTGTATAATCGGCAAAGACATGCATATGGCAAATTTCATGTCAAAAAAAGCAGTAAATAAGAACAATAAAACGAAAATTAAACTTTCTTATCCATTTAGCAACATTCTGTTTTACTCATTCTAATTTTTGTATTTGTGATTGTTTTCCTATGAAATTTACCAGAAATATACATTTCCCGTTTATACACATAGTATCAGTATTAAAAGTACCCTGCAAAATCACGATCAAATTATATTCTTACAAGAAGACAGTTATAGATATGCGACAATCATTTTGGACATGAGTGTACATACTAAATGCATACAAAGCACATAGGATGTCACGAAATAAGTATCTGGACGACACCATGCGTGGTTGTATTATTGGAAGACTAGAAATTGGATAAGGTAACGAGCTGTGGATGCGGAATTAAGATGTAGCTCGTAGTTTCGCGGATGTGGACAAGATTAGGGTGCGTGGAAAATTCGAAGGCAACATACGGCAAGTCGCCCACGTACAACAACTCAGTGTTCAGACCGCTATCTGGCATTAAATGCAACACGACGTCCAACCGGCATTGCATATGCATGAGCCCGAGACCTCATAACAGACTATGGGACTAATGTTTCCTGTAAAGCTGTGTATCGACGGCTGCACGAGATTTTCTTTAATGTAAGGTGATCGTTGGAGCAGTTCTACTCACACTACTGCATTGTCAGGACAGCTTAACATGATATTTAGCTCACCGTGAATACACTCAAGAGCAGTAGGGTGAGGTACTCTCCACTGACGTGTGCCGGCTTGGAGAGTGAATCTCGACATTCTGTGCATATTTCGAGGACTAGGGGCATGTTATGACCCTGCCAATTTTACGGAACGAGATTGTTACGGTGGTTCCGACGCTATGGTCTGGGACGACATTATGTTGGGAACATGAGCATCCCTCCACGTTATACTCTGACGGGTGTGATCTGTCGGGACGTTTTAATGTGGCATATGTGCGAATTTCCGTGGTGCATATAAACCTACAGTCGCGGCCACCGATAAACGTCCCTTACCCATACCCTTCGTAAGAAACAGCCCCTTCCGCAAGCATGACCGCAAGTGCCCACAAAAGTGTTTTTTGCACGTGCTGAGGGACAAGGTTGTCACATTTTTTCTTGAAAATGTCTGGACACCATATGTTCTTTCTTCTAGAGAAAGCCATTGAAAAAACCGTAGTAGAAACGTAGACTCGTGAATTGTGTAATAAAAAGTGATCTAAGAAAAATGTTAAATAATCGAGTGCCAACAACATAATTCAAGTACAGCGGAAATACCAAAACTGAACACGAGTTATTTATGGGTTTTTAAAAAGATATACTTATATACACTATTATATTTAAAAAAAACATAAAATAGTGACTATATCTAAAGTGACTTACTCAATACCTTACTCAAACTATTATAGATAGAAACGTGGATTTGTACAGAATATTCCTTTGTCAAAAAGCAAGGGCTAATGAAAGAATTTTAAAAATATATGTCCTATAGGAGAGTAAACGAGTTTTTTTTTTTTTTTTTTTTTTTTTTTTAAATACTAAGAATAAGATATATCATAAATTCTTGAAGTTAAGAAGATGGAATTAAGCGATAAATTTTTCATTAAAATTAAACGAAAACACGTTTCAACTATTGCGAAAACTTCGCTCCTATAGGAGAAAAGAGGGGGTTTGTATTAATATTCAAATTTCTGTTGTTTAGAAAATGCCGAATGTGATGATTCGCTTAAGAAGGCGTAAAATTCAACACATACACTTATTAAAAATTACAGACAGCGACCTTCATTTTTTTCTTTAGTTTCGTTCCTGAGAAGGGGAAATGGGATCAATTTCTATAATATTATAATTTTAGTTTTATTAAAGAAATGTCCTCAGGTAATTAGGAACAAACATTAGTACAAAATGTCAGCAAAATTGCAAATTTGATTAGCACTCGGTTGATAAATCTGTCAGTACCGAAACTTAAAATAAAATTGAAAACAAGCTGTTGAGAATAACATCTGTAAATACTTTATTTTTGTATTGAAATCAATGTAATTCAATTGAGTGCAAATATCTTACATGAAAACGTATCCTAAGGTTAGTGACGTGGGCTGGGTATATGGCTTCATCACTGAAGCCAATAAACTGGTGATATTAAATAAATGTTGTTTAGAATTATTTTATATTATTCCGATATGTGATTTCCTTTGATTAAAGTAAGGTTTTGGGACGCGCAAAAAAGATTTTACTCAGCTTTGACTAGTGTTGTCCACGAGACGAGACGTCTTGTTAAGTTTGAATAATTTCGTCTTGTCTCGATTCTCAAATAATTCTTTATCCTCTTTTTCGAAAATTTTCTTGTTTTTTAAGTAATTTTATATCCTTGACTTTTAGCATTAATTAAAAAAGATACATATCGCCCGGATTTCTTAACCAATGTTCACATCGAAACCAGACCCCAGCTAAAGGTAGCTAGGGGTTGAGCCCCTTTCGACCACCTTCAGCTTCCTGAAACTTACATGTTTTGTTTCCTCTGCCTTGCTTCACTTCCAAGTACACGATTCTTTTATTTGTTACTTGGACTTCTCTGGCCAGAAGGACCAGGTTGCTTATCATCTGGTACCGCCGAAGAAAATTAGATATTTCCAAACAGCGAGAAAATACCTATACACCACCAGCATACTACAATCTCTTCGAACAAAATCTCAAGGGAAAGTAGAGAACCAAAACTTACTAACTGACAATTGTAACAAACATTGATGGTCATAAACAATAAATTGGTGTTCTATAAGGAATGAAATTTTTTGAGAAAGCATTCCAAGCGAAGATTTTCCCTTCCTTATCTTCGTTTCTTTAATTTTCAAAACAATACAAAAAAAGTTTTAACTTGTAACTTCTTTTTGTGTTGTCACTCAATCGTGGATGAAGATGTAAGACATACTGTCTTTCTTTTCTTTCTTTTTTTTATATATAAACTTCAAAAAATTCATGCTTAAATTTACAAATTATTATTCATTTTAATATGGTTTGCAAAAATCGGAAAACTATAAAGGGAAAAAAGGAAAATCACCCTACTACCTGCCAAAAGTTGTAAACTATAGCGCCAAAAGTTAGGCTCTTGCAGAAATTGAGAATGAATATTTATCTTTCAAGTGCATAAATGTTTCCCTTTCCATATTTTTTTCCCCCTTTAAAAAATGTCATCCTGAAGAAAATAGAATCCGTTTTAAAAAATGAGATTCTGCGTTAGCTCATTTTCCCTACAGATCTTTTATGGGCAATAAATAAACATATCACTTTATCGAATACTAACAATACAAGTTGGGTCTAGGTTGAACTAAAAAATAAGTTTTTACTTCTGCTGTTCACATATGACAATCTGGAATGGAAACCTTCAGAGAGAAACAAGTTCATTCAGTTTAGAAATCTGGCAGCATTGGCTCCTTCGCGACCTCCAGTGCAATTTGCGGTTGCTAAGCCACAGGGGGTAGAGGAAAGTCTTCCCTCTTCCAGGAAAAATAGTCGCTTATCCATGGCCCTGAGTTTAGGTTTCGTCTAATGGACGATAATGACCGTCCTCGCAGAGAGCAGGTAGTGGAGAAATACCTGGAACACGAGAAAATCACACGTTTGCAGTGGTCCCTACGTTCTCCGAATCTTAATCCGAATAAACATGTTTGGGACGCCCTTGGACGGTGTCGGACTGTAACGTAAAATTTACCATCATCCCACTCTAGATGACGTCCGACGGGTGGTTGTGAGGAATGAGATGCATTACCACAGAAGCTGCTGGATGGCCTAACCCACAGAATGGAAACACGCTGTATTACCTGTATAATCGTTCGGGGTGATCACACCTCATACTGAACGTTTCTGGTGATGTCAAACGGGACGGACGTGCAATCGACAGGATAAACACACCCGAACTAGATGCATACTCTACATTACAGCCGTTATTGGCTGTATATCTGGCATTTGACCTTCGGTGTGGTTCCTGGTATGTTTACCACACATCCGATTTCGTAGATCGGCATTAGGCCCCTGTGTTCATTCGTGTGTTACTTTCCCATGGTGTTCCTTAACATCTGGGCACAAGCGTACTTTTAAACTATGTAGATCAAAATTATCAGTTAATATCACATAATTAGCTCCTGCATACCAGAGAAGGCTATGGAACACCCAGAGAAATGATGATGAAATAAATTGATGATAAGAGAAAGTTTAAGAAGAGGAAATACAGTAAGAAAATCCGGATGTGGTGTTTGTATACTTCAAAACCTGTATGAAGTGGGATAGATTGTGAGATCCTGCTCACAAGAAATGACAGTCTTAGCACTGAGACGCGGCTGTTCCCTCTGCTTGAAGATATTTATGTTTTATTTTTGAGTTTAACGTCCCTTTTCAGCACCAAGGCTATGTTGTATGGAGCTTGGACCGACAGTTTTATGTGGGTCGGAACCAGACTATTGTATTTTCATCACAGGAGCTTCCGTGTGAAATTTAATGATATACTGAAAACACGTATCGATTGATAAGGTATGCTACCAAATGAAAGCTAAATATAACAATAATTCACATTGAAATTTTCCTATAAGGTGAATTAACTATTTTCTTTCATCGCTACACTTGCTTTGGCTGGCAATGGAAGTTCTGATACGTTCCTAAAAGTAGTTGTTGCTTAATTTCAGGAGATTTGACAAATCCAAAGTTATTTGTAAAACTTTTAGAGTAATTAAGTTATCCAAGGAAGAGCGAAAAGAAACTTCGAAAGTATTTCATTCATTTGGAAGAAGTTCACCATGGACTTCTAGTTGAAGGTGAAATTTTGAAGTTGACTCAACTAATATGAGCAAACAAAACCTATTTGGTATATTACAAAAAAGTTGCTTGAACTCTATTGAAAACAAAGCTTTATACTTTCCATTCTAAATTTCAATACTAATTATACAATGTTATGCACGATTCTTCATCTGGTACACTGGCGGAATTTATGTTTCCCTTTGGCCTTAACATATCTGCTAAGAATAGTAAATCTACTACTACCGCGTTTGTCCATTGATCCTTTATCTCCTCCATCACATATCCAGCACACAAACTATGCACAAGCTTAGGACGCAAACAAAAGGCCAAGAAGTGAAGAATATTTTGAGGTGCAAGATTTTTTTTTTCCTGAGAACATTACAAAAAGTGCTAATAAACCAAAAGTGCGCAGGAAGGACAGAACAGCTTTTTTTTTTTTTTGCTTGTTTTACAAATTATTCGTAACGAAAGCGCTATAAACACTTTCAAACGAGTCTGGTTTAGCAAAACTTCATTATATATTTACCCTGTCCATCCATCCGTCCGGGAGTCAAAAATTCTCAAGAATTACTTGACCAATAATCACAAAATTTAATCAAAATGTAGATGGTCAAAAGCTGGAAGCAAGTTCATTCAATAATCGAACCGATAATCAAACTAGAAGTGGTAGAAATTAATCATTTCTACTTTTAACGTTGATTACTATAGAGCACAAACAGTGATAGATAGAGATACAGTTTTTTCTAATCGGTTAACTATCCCCAAAACACAATACATCTCCATTCTTAACTCTCTATTAAAAGCGGAAGTGGTAGAAATTCACTACACCTACCAATTCCAATACTGATTATAGGAAAAACGATAACAGAGAGCGTTTTTTTTTTTTTTTAATCGATTCAGCGTCCCGAGAATACAATCCATCTCCACTAAAATCTTTCTATTAAAAACGCAAGTGGAAGAAAATCAACGACTTCTGGTTTTTAACGTTGGTCTATAGAGTAGAAACATTATAGACAGAGAGAAGTGGTTTCCTGCAATCAATTATCCGTCTCAACAATAAGTTCTATTTACATTCTTAAGTTTCTACTGAAACTGGAAATGGTAGAAATCTACTATGATTTTTGATACCAATACTGATATATAACGCACTGAGTAAAAACGATAAAACACAGCAAGTTGTTGTTTTATGAAATCGATTTAACCTTTTAAGAATAGGTAACATCTTTGTTCTTAACCTTCTATTCAAAGCGGAAGTGCTATAAAACAACCACTTCTGATTTTACGGTTGATTGTTATAAAAACACTAACAGATAGAGAGAAGCGTTTATTTCTAACAAATTAAACGTCCCAACAATATATTCCATCTCCCCTCTAATCTTTCTACTAAAACCGGAAGTGTATCAATATACTAGTACTTCCGGTTTAGAAACAATTGATAAAATATCATATATATATATATATATATACAGACCAAACTAATTCACGTGTGGAACACGCGACACTCCTACTTGTTATTTCTACATTACGTATATATACCGAGTGATCTAAACATGGCGCCCACGAGCACTATTCTTTACGGCAAAATAAAGCGAAAATCCTACATAATTGTCTTCCCTTCATGGCCTCCTTGAGCTGCTGCAGGGAATCAAACTTTCACTATGTGACAACAACACGGATTAACTTGAAATCATCAACACTGCACTCTGAATCCATCAAGCAGTTACATCGATTGATACGTTAATAAGTGATGGCAGTGTCAATGTCTATCGATTTGCATCTGGAAAGATTCGAGATAACTATTTGATTGATTGGTAGATCTATGCTGTGGTTCTTTTTCTGCGACGTTGCCACATAGTGCAATTCGCGTCTCCATACGAAGACCCAAACTGTATACAATTGTATATATTTTTTTGCTTTGACTCATAGCGGTCTGTAGTTCTTGCCTGGGCGTCATTTTAGAACATTATATATATACATGCACCACACATTGAATGACATTAGAGGAAAGTAATATCTGCCATATTAGCTTGGGAAAGAAGTTTTAGATTAACGAAGGAAACACCAGAGCGAGAGCGCACTTCATAAAGAGTATAGGTTCAATTCAGAGAAAGAAGTGCTAAAGGCAACGAAAAGATGACGACACCAAAAAAGTGCAGTACATTAATCTTGGAATTTTATGCTCAATTGCACCAAGCAAGAATTAATCTATGGATAGGGATATAACTAAAGCTTAAAACAAAAAAAAAAAAAAAAAAAAAAAAAGAAATGAAATCTTTGAGTTACGTCCCACGGTTATGCCTGTTAGGCTAAAGGAGACGGTGATGATGAGTAATGAATGAAATGGTGGAATGAAGTGGGAGGAAACGGGAGAGCCCCGAGAAAACCCACGCACACGGTGTTTGTCCACCACAAAGTTCACTTGGCGGGGGCTGGGATCGAACCCGGGACCCCAAGCACCAGAGGTGAACGCTCTACCACTGAGCCACCGCGGCCCTAAAACTAAAGTTAATAATCGAATAAATGATAATGTGTTGTACCAGCATGATCTGAAGATTATTTCGACAAATCATCAGATTAAGATAAATCGTCGAAAACGGTAGATTAATCCGCGATTAGCGTTTTGTAAGAAATAACAGCTGAGAGTTAGTTGTCACTGTGGTCATTTCAATCGTCCCTAAAGAAAGGAAGAATTATACTTGTACTAATAAACTATCATTAATACAATGAAACGATTAAGCTACCACATTTGCACTACTTTATTATACACCCTCCATTCCAAAAGAAACCGAACGTTTTAAAAAAACAAAAAAGCAATGTATATTTTGGAACAAATCATTTTTATTAATCAATGTATTCCCCTTCTGCATCGATACACATATTTGCACCTCCAACAAGTTGTCAAACGACTTCTCCATGTCCTTTATTGGAATGGTCTTTAGGACGGCGGTCGTCGCCTTCTCAATGGCATCAATCGATGCGTGCCACTTTCCTTTCATCGCCAAATGCAGTTTCGGGAACAGATAGAAATCGCACGGAGCGAGATCTGGTGAATAGGGCGGATGATGCAACCGAATAATGTGATTTTTGACCAAAAATTCAGTTACAAGTCGCGAACGATGTGATGGTGCATTATCGTCCAAAAGAGTTCAACTGCCGATTTCGCGATATTCGGGCCGAATACGACGAATTCTTGCCAGCAAACGCTTCATGACGCCCAAGTAAAACTCTCCAGTGACTGTCTGGCCGGGCTGAACAAATTCTTTGTGGATAATTCCTTTTGAATCGTAAAAACAAATCAGCATCACCTTAACTTTTGACTTCACCAAGCGACTTATTTTGGGTGTTCCTTCATCCGGCGCTCTCCATTCAGCACTTTGCCGCTTTGTTTCGGGCTCATATTAAAAACACCACGTCTCGTCACCAGTTACAATCGATTTCAAGAAGTTTCGATCCTGCCGAGCACTTTTAACGATGTCTTTGCAATGCGCAATTCGATCAACTTTTTGGTCTTCGGTGAGTTTGTGTGATACAAACCGCGAATTAACCTTCTTAAGGCCCAAAACTTCGGTCAAAATGCGGTATGCGGTTGTTTGAGGAATGCCTAATTCCATTTCAATAACTTTCACCGACGATTTTTTGTTATGTTTGATGAATTCACGTACTTTTTCGATGTTTTCTTCCGATAATCCGGTTCTGGGACGGCCTGATCTTTCGTCATCATCCAGCGTCTCTCTACCCGATTTGAATCGCCAGAACCACTCGTAAACTTGCGTACGGGATAGACACTCATCACCATATGCATTTTGTAGCATTTGGTGCGTTTCACTAAAAGTTTTACCCAGTTTAACACAAACCTCAATTGCAGCTCGTTGTTTGAAACTCATTTTCCGACCGATGTACACAACACACTGACAGTTGAAACGCAATAACTTTGTTGCCGTGCATCCAAATATCATGACATTTATACCAGTTGTCAATGAGGGACTACGCCATCTACCGGTAAAATATTACAACAGATGGAACTAGTGGTACTATTTGTTTTCAAAAGTTCGGTTTCTTTTGGAATGGAGGGTGTAATATTTATTTTATTAATTAGTTTATAGGTTTACTGTAGTTTGTGAATTGAAGAAATTAAGTTTAGGTGGCCACCTAGTATAAATGGACATAATAGTTTAATTTGTGTGTTACATTTATCAGATTCTACCCTACTGCATGCCACTCTCTTGGATTCAATTATATTTAATGACATACATGGCTCCATTCGTTCATTTACCAGACTTGTTGGCATTTTAAATCTTTATAATTTGTTTTATTGTAGTTCAATATGCCCTTGTATAGGATTAATCGAGAAAATAAATAAATTAAATAACCCGGAACAGTAAATCAGAACAGTTAACTGTGTATGTCATAAACTAGAATAACTCCCATCCTTGCAGGAAATTTGTTGGCACGTTCTACAAATTTTACCCAGATTCTAGAATAAAAACTATTGCTTGCTTGTGTTCTGTTAATCGAAAACAGAAAAAAAAAGAATGCTATCGTACTTTCAACAATGGATAAGAACTAACTTTTTCTAAACCACCATATGTAATTATCGGTGCACGGTAAAAATGGCAGGGTCATTTTTAGAGCGGGAAAGATGGCAGGAAGGAAAAACAATATATGTATAAACATGTAATATACACAAGAAAGAAAGATTTTCATAATGCATTTAGCCAACTGGCTTAAGTATCTTACTGAAGCACCTGTTTAGTTTATGGATAACAATTTTGCAATAGCACCTCGCTTATTTACTCAGCTGTATGTAATAAGGGTTTCGATAGGAGAAATAGCTATATCGGTTGTTTATGCATGCTTCAAAAGAAGACACATGCGACGTACGAGGAACTATTTGAGGTAACATAACGATCTAGATTTTTAAATTTTGTAATTTGCTTCATGTTTATGTGTACAATCGTTTCCTCCTCAAAATCGGAATGTGCATCAGGCTACTCTTCGAGAGAATCCACGCACAATAATTTATGCGAGGGTTGGAACAATAAGTTTTCCTTATTTACTGGGTACAACCATCCAACAATATGGAAGTTGATTGAGTGCCTACAACAGGGCTGTGCGGCAATGGAAACAGTGATCCTGTAGTGTGAAAGAGGGCAAGTGAAGAAAAAGAAGACAAAGCGAATATATCGTCGGCGGCAATTCAAAACCTGCTATGTGCATTTTGCAGGAGAAGCGAAAAACAGTATCCTGGTTAGCTTTTTGGCTTTATAAAAGTGATGTTATAAGTAATATTTGATGCTGCACGTAACTTGATACCTTTTCAAGTAACTTGAGAAGGTACCAGTTACGTGCAGCATCAAATATTACTTATAACATCACTTTTATAAAGCCAAAAAGCTAACCAGGATACTGTTTTTCGCTTCTCCTGCAAAATGCACATAGCAGGTTTTGAATTGCCGCCGACGATATGCTGATTTGAAGAGCAGGCTGAGGAATGTGTGTTTAAATTACATTGACGAAAAAAAAAAAAAAATCTTGAAGACTTCTTACGTACAGTCGCTCTCAATTTGAGATTTAAAACATGACAAAGTACAGGGTGGTTATTGTTGTTGCATGTACGAGTAATTTGTGAGGCTATAGTACAACGTAGCTAACTGTGAATTTGCATTATACAAAATTAGATAATACAAAATTATATAATAGTGTATTTATTGTTGTTGCATGTTTTGGATATAGTACTGCGAATTTGACTACATGATTTAAATTATAAAAGTAATAACATATTGTGGTTATTGTTGTTTCACGAAAATTATATCCTATAACGTCGATCCAGGAATAATAGAGAATGAAATAAAAGAAGTACCAGAATATTCGTTTGACAAGTTGTGTAGTATAGTCATTTTTTTTCTCGAATGTTCCAGTACTAATCATTTGCCTACAAGACTACAAATTATTCAACTAATACATGCAGAAGGGAAGTCTGAGTAATATATTTGAAAATGTTTTTTTTTTTTTTTTTTTACGTGTGTATGCTGCGTGTTTACATATTGTTTTTTTTTTCTCTGCAATTTTTTCCGCTTGCCATTTTTACAGCGAATCGTAATTATCTGATGTGTATAGTTAAAATTTAAAAAATGTGTGCAGAATTACTGTACGGATCAACATATCTGTAAAATTTACAAATTATTTTAATAGGCAGTTTGTGAATAAACTAAATATATTGTGTTCCTACTTGTGAAATGCATATCTAGCTAGAAATACATTAATGAAATTTTAACCTGTTAACCATGGATTCGCCCATAACGCAGCCATTAATTACAGTATGCAAACTAAAATAAAATACCTGAGGTCAGTATGCTAATTCACGACGCGCAACCATAGAAGTGTCCAGGAGTTAATGAATCCACATACTTGTGAAATTTACGTTAGTAATGTGATATATTACTTTGGAACACAAATGTGCGAGCAATGGAGACATATCGGAATATTGCTCATAACATCTTTAGTAACGCACAAATACATAATTCAACACATAATATATGTGTTTTATATCATATGCAAGGTTTGCGCAATCCTCGTTTATGTGTATATCTACTGTTGCTGACGCACCTGCTCCCTTTGGAGCACCCCTCACTATCACTCGGGCCCTGCTGTGCTCCTGCTCTGACTCGGTTAGATAGTATTCGTGCTATTTGGTGACCACCTAGCACAAGTTAGTTAATATTTTTTGCTTAATAGTTCTTATAATATACATACACTGAAGTCCTCCTAAAAGGAATCTGCACAGAGAAATGAAAGTCCACATCCCAGAAAATGATTGTTTAAGATACAGTGTCTATTTATAGAAAAAGAAATATATTTGCAATGAATTTAGGTATGAATCCGTACAATAGATCTGCACCAAGTAGGTGGCCAAATTCACATTAGCATCGCCAGTTGATAACATTATTTAATCCCGACAACAAATTACTAAAAGAAACTTCGTTTACTTAGTTACAAGGGACATACTTCGTAGATCAGTGCTACTTGCTGGAGTAGAGTAAAACAAACAAATGTAAACTTAAACCAAAATTTGGGTTTTAAAAAAAGATTACAAACTAGGATCGTGGGGGAGATTTCTTGTTGCGTATTACAAACTAGGATCGTGGGGGAGATTTCTTGTTGCGTATTAGAAACTAGGATCGCGGGGGAGATTTCTTGTTGCGTATTAGAAACTAGGATCGCGGGGGAGATTTCTTGTTGCGTATTACGAACTAGGATCGTGGGGGAGGTTTCTTGTTGCGTAACTGTTAAGTAAAGTGTCATGGCGTGACGCGGTCATGCGGTGAGCTAACGTAACCTAAATTAACCTACTCTACCCTACATTTGAAAATAATGGCTAAACATCCAATGTAAAGTGAGTGTGGCCTACTCTACCCTACCATACATTTGAAAATGATGACTAAACTTTGAGTCAACGTAATCTAACCTAATCTATACTACTCTACCCTACTGTACGCAACCCTAATCCTGCTTACTCTTCTCTACCCTACCTTACGCTTCAGTATAAGGGGCAAACGTTGGATTTAAGAGAAGACAGTATTAGTGTGAAATTTAATGTAGTTTGTAGTAAACATGATGTAAGAAAAGGAGGTTGCTCCTCTTAAACCTCCTTTGCTTCAAAATGTCGCTTGAGAGGCCGATAAGGAAATGTGACCCGCTAGAACGGAAAGTTTATTTATTTATTTTTTACTGTTTACCTTCGATATCTGAACCCCAGATGTAACACATTATCCATAAAATTAAACTGAGCGCCCCTAATGTTCTGAAATATCAGAAATGAAGTTTCCTTTTATATGACAATATTTTGTTTCAAGAATTTGTTTGTATTTTTCCAACAGTATTAGGACATATTAGGCTTCCCGATGATTGAAATTCTTCGTTCATTTTCTTTCCATATCTAGTAACAGTCATCATCACATGCTACGAGAATCAATTTTCAGTTCTTACACGTTTTACGACACTACTTGACGTCATATCATAAACGGTCATAGTTTTATGCAACTTCCGAATATTTGTGGATAAGTTAATTCTTTCTTGCAAACTTTTGGTACAACGATGTAAGATTCTTATCCAAAGATGAAAATAATGAACAGATTATCTTATCTGATTTTGATCCTCAATTGGTACAACTGAGAATTAGTAATTTATAACAATGATAATAAACAATTCAGTTTTTCCGTTTAGGCTAAAAAAAAAAAAAAAAAAAAAAAAAAAAACCATCACAAATATAAATTAATGTTATATTAAATCATGTTTAAAATGATAGAAAACTTGGTGATTCATAGACATCTACACACAAGTCACCACAGAATTCACACTTTGTAACCAAATCTCAAATACGTAAATTCACACTCTAGCACTGAGCTATCGTGACACGCTATAAATATATACTTAAGGTGATAATTGAAGAATCAATTATGCCACTTCAGATAGTAACTTATTTTCAGCGCTGAAATTCTGAATAAAAATACTAGATAAGAATAAAAAAAAGTAACACACATACCATTTGGCATGCTTTTATGATATCTTCCTTCTTCAAATTTTCTCTAGGCAGAAGATTACCAGTGAACAGAGCATGTAGCTCATCTTCTCGAATAACAGTCTCACTCTCTTTCTCGGCGATATCACAGAACTTTGAAAAGGGCATTCCATCCGAATCTCTCCAGTACTTTTGTACAGCTTGCATAGACGGATTCAAACCTAGGCAACACAAGGCTACAAAAAGAGAAAATGCGAACAAATTGCTTAATTCATCTCGGTGTCAGAAACTGCAATTACTACAATTGACTATAAACAAAAACTGTAATTTTCTACTTCTTACATTTAATACTTGAAGGTGACCAAGAGGCACAGTTTCGCGTTTCATACGTATATTTATTCTTTCTCTTCATTGCAACACTAAGCATATTCATGTGTGTCAAAGTTCACAATAAATAAATAAATATAAATTTAAAAGATCAAGTTATACAAACATAAAATATATTTATGTAATGCGATGCATGCTGCAATTATATCATGAATATTACCTGATTTGTTATAAATACATAATAATTGGAATAAGGGAATGATTATGTTGTATAGAACTGTCTATATGACATGAATGTTTGAAATAATTTCTAGTTTTACGTCCTAGGATTGTGCCATTTGAATAAAGGAGAGAGATATGATTAATGAAAAAGGAAATGAAATAGTTGGTGGAACGAAAATGTCAGAAAAACGGAAGACCCCGGGGATACAATGTTGCTCTACCACTGAGACCCCCTCCCCCTTCTGATGTTTGAAAGAAGCCACCAATGAGGCCAAAAATGGGATAATAAGTGTTTTACTGATAAGCATTACTCCGGGAATTGGATGATGGTAACATAAGTTTATACAGGGTGTATCAGACCAGCCGTCCCAGGCATTTTTCTCGGCTCGTAGTGCACGTAAACACATCAAACAAAAAATATGGTGAACGGTTTCCCGATCGTGCTCGGCAGTCGATTAAAGTATTTCGGCGCTTGGCACTTCGTGTGCAGAGGACTCGGTATGTTCAACCTCATCACAACAAACGTCAACAGATCAAACGCCGTATTCAGGATAATCGATCTCCCGACATCCTTGCTGCAGTCCATATGGATCCCCAAATATCGACAAGACAATTAGCCACGGATGCTGCTATGAGCCACATGACTGTTTGGAGGATTCTGCATAATAACTCGTTCCATCCTTACCATGTTCATCTGCATCAGGAACTCCGAGAACAAGATTTCCATAACCGTCTGGAGTTTTGTCAGTGGATGAACGCCAGGAACCCCTGTTTTCACCAGATCATTCTGTGGACGGATGAGGCAACCTTCAAGAGTAATGGAGATGTCAACATACACAACGCTCACTACTGGTCCAGCGTGAATCCTCACTGAGTACGTGAAGTTGACAACCAACATATCTGGATACTTAACGTCTGGTGTGGTGTAGTGGGAGGCCAAATAATCGGTCCCTATTTCTTCGAAGGTACTTTGACAGGGGTAGAGTACGCTAATTTTTTTGTCACATGTTCTTTTTGAATTCTTGGAAGATGTCCCACTAGCAACTCGTGAAATGATGTGGCTACAACAAGACAGTTGCCCTGCTCATTTTGCAAGAGTTGCCGGACAAACTGTTGAACGTTTATTTCCAAACAGGTGGATCGGAAGAGGAGGCCCGGTTTCCTGGCCAGCTCGTTCTCCGGACCTGATTCCGCTTGTTTTTTTTTCTTTTGGGGACGTGTCAAGGAGAAGGTTTACCAAAAGTGTCCTACTATAAGAGGGGACATGATGGAGAGGGTCCGTATTGTCTGCCGTGCACTAAGTCCAAATGAAGTGTTAAGACCAGTCAACAATATCTCTGTACGCATTCGCATGTGCATCGCAAGTGCTGGACGATCCTTTGAACATTTACTGTGAGTTTATTTTGTCCAAGTATGATATTTTGGGAAGAATGTACAGAACTTGCAGATCATGTTATTTATTGTATTTATTACCTTCACTTTATTTGTACTATCCTTGAACAATTATTGTGAAAAGTGATTTTTATTGAAACGTTTTCATAAGTTAGGTAACCCGTTAAGAACCCCGGGAGAGTGGCAATAATTTCATAACTTTTAAATTTTAATTCTTCTTTTATGTTTTATTGCTGATACTTTAGATCAAATTTGTTTCATATATAGTTTAACTTAAAACCCATGAGTTTTTTTTTTCTTTTCTATTTTGAATTGCTTCCGCAATTTAAACTATACTGTCCTGCAATATTGTTTCCATTCGTTGATACGTATAACAGATATGTCATAACGTTTGACACTGACTGATATAAAGAGCTTTCAACAACAATGCTATTTGATAGAACATGTGTTATCTGGTGTTCTTTTAAAGTAACTGCCAATTACGAGGGGCATACTGAAAGTCGTGAGCAACATCATTGACTACCCTAATGAACTACTTCCTATATAACTAATGGGAATTAACATTTTCCCACATTGCAACGAAAGTGATTCTGCGACACTATCGGCTAGAGTTGTAACTAAGTGTATCGTCTGCTACTGGCAGTAGCTAAGTGCATCATTGGCTAATTCTATCAGACTCAGGAGCTCTGAATGATTTGATTCGTTCTTGTTTTTAATAGTTCGTAGTACCCAACTTCCTTGAGTGGTGGTGCCACGGTCTCCACAGTTTCAGCGAAAGAGCAGCTGAAACCTCTTATACTATATAATTACTCTATGAGCAACATGTTTTCACAACCGTAATCTTTAGTTGTAAGTAAAACCAAGTATTTCATCTCAATCTACAGACATTTCTTTTTTCTTTCCAGACGTTGACGCTGTTTTTTGCTAGCACGTAACCACAGACAGGATTTCCAACTTGGCCTGCAGCGATGTTTCGTTTCGACACCGTGCTGTATTTGAATTTCTTCTTAAAGAGGACCAATCTGCTTCTGAAATTCACCGGAGACTGCAGCGTGTCTATGGAGATGTGTGCCAGCAGTGTTAGGAGATGGGTGAAACATTTTAAGGATGGAAAAACGATTATCGAACATCAGCCACGCAGCGCGCACTCTCGAAGTGCCTAAACGAAACGCAACAAGGTAAAGGTTGATGAGCTGATTAGGAGAGATAGGGGTAAAACTTATCACTGTGAATGATATCGCTACAAAACTTGGCGTTAAACATAATGCGGTACAAGAAATGATTCACAGGTTAAGTTATCGGAAGGTTTTTGCCCGTTGGGTCCCATGGTTATTAACCGAGGACCACAGACGTCAGGGACTAACTATTGCCCAAACCCTTCTTCAGAGATTTTGGTATGAAGGTGATGACCTTTTGACGGGTATTGTGACTGGAGATAGAAGCTGGTTCCATTATTATGAACCTGAAACAAAACGACAAAGTATGGAATGGCACCACTTGATTTCACCACCGAAGAAAGCCAAGATAGTGCAATCGATAGGAAAAGTTATAGGGAGCGTCTTCTGGGATGCACATGGTTGCAATCTGGTTCACTTTCTTGAGCCTGGACAAACGATAAATTCTGGCCGCTACATCCAGACAGTTTTGAAGCTCCGTCGTGCCTTGCGTGATAAGCGCCCTGGAAAGAAGATCATCCTTAAATAGGATAATGCGCGTTCGCATATTTTACGTGCCACTATGGAGCAGATCAGGAGATTTCGGTGGAAAACACTTCCACATCCTCCCTACAGCCCCGGCATGGCACCCTCCGACCACTATCTTTTCGGTTTTGTGAAGAAACAGATGCGAGGCTAACGATAAAGACATTGGAAGATATTCGTCAAGCAGTGCGTCAGTGTCTATGGGCAGCTGGAACGGAATTCTATCGCAAGGGTACTTTCAAACTTGGAGAACGATGGGAAAAATGTGTGAAAAAGAACGAAATGAAATGAAATCTTTGAGTTTTACGTCCCACGGTTATGCCGGTTAGGCTAAAGGAGACGGTGATGATGAGAGATGAGTGAAATGGTGGAATGAAGAAAGTGGGAGGAAACGGGAGAACCCCGAGAAAACCCACGAGCACGATGTTTGTCAAAAAAAAAAAAGAACGAAGACTATGCAGAAAAGGAAAGGAAAGGTCTATACATTGAGACGATATATTTGGTTTCACTTACAAATAAAGATCACGGTTGTGAAAAAATATTGCTCACGACTTTCAGTGCGCCCCTCGTAAAGCTTTTGTTCTGTAGTTGCAATTAAACAATAAATAAGACATAGGTGCAAAATCCTAGAATTTAACGAAAAGCGTTTCCTGTAAAAGTTTTGTTTTTCAATAATACTACCAAAGAAATTGAAACTGATACCACTTTCCATTTGAAATTTTGAAGTTGACACCCCGTGAAAATATTTCCGCTACGCCACTGGATATGGAAGTATCACCATTTGATTTTTCACATACGATTTGGTCGTTCAATTTTTTGTTTGAAGTATCTACGTGCACTACGAGCCGAGAAAAATGCCTGAGACGGGTGGTCTGATACACCCTATATATTGAAAAGTGCACTCTAATCGTTAGTTTCTATACCTACCAGAAATGTGGTAATTATAATAAACTAGTTACTTCAAATATTAATATTGATGTGTAATATATTCATGCATAATTATAGTATTGACATGATTGTGAACATATGTATATATATATATATATATATATTAAATAATAAAAGTATCAGTTGCTTACATACAAAAAGCAGCTTATTAATTGGTAAGCATCTATACCACTCACTATATGTTAAAGTACTTCGATAACAAATAAACATTATTAAGAAAATACTAAAGTGTTCTAATTTCAAATAGTCAATGTAACTAGTGAACTTTTGTTCTACACTATAAGCAAGAAGGAAAACATTTGCATCGACGATCACCGATACTCCTTCGAAGTTCAGATTCCGCGCCTACCTGTTAAGGAACACTGACATAACATACATTCTACCGTACCTCCCACGTCATCATTCTAAAAATTCTTTCCAGAAACTGATATACATCCTTCAGAAAGAGTTGGAGAGACATTACTCTAGTCTTAATAGACTATAACACTTGTATTTCCCACTTCACCTCGTAATGAAACATGTTTTCTGATTTCTACTTTCCTCTCCTTTTATGATTGTTTTTGTTACTCAGCATATTTTTATCATCATAACAACCTCTATCAGGCTTTCTTGCCTTAATCCCTTACATTTGTTTTCATTTTATGACATATAAATTTTAAGAAATTTTCATCACCTTCCTTTCCGTTACATATACACATTTAAAAAAAAATATATTTTAAATCTGATATTGTAAAAGAATAGTGCACCCAGCAAGCACTCTTTCTCTAATATGAAGCAACTGGCTCGTCCCATCAATTGTCATTAACTTTCACGGAGTTCTCTTCACTTTCTGCATGACCCTGGAACCAATGTGGCGCTGATTCTGGTGAGCCGGAAACTCTTTGTAGTCTTACATTTGTTTTACTCCTATTCCTTTCTATTTCTCAATCTAATAAAGATTCAGTGAAAGTGCTTACCATTTTTTTCTACGTTTCTGTACTAGTTTTCTCATCTAATTAAGTTATAACTGAACTTTCACTAATTAACTGATTCCAGTCAGAAAACTATTGACAGCATGCACACACAACTCGACAGAAGAGATGCTCAGGTTATGCGCTTCAAATTTTGCACGGTGGGTTCTGCAATATAGTACATAACACCACGCCTTACCACCTGACATTCATAACCACATGTCAAGTTCGTACTATAGTTGACGAGAGTTAAGATTGGTTGGAATAAGAAGAGCAGGGCTTTAATGGTGAAGCTACTTTGATCAAAATAAAAGCAATATCAGGGCTGAACTTCGAGCATATCGCCACATCAAATGATAACGAAGAGGAAATCTTTGCAGATCAGCGTTCCTCGTATACATTGGTGAGTCACATCATTAGCCAATCATTTCCAAATGCCTGGTCTCTGCGATCAACTGACCTTTAGAAGTCCCTATGATTTTCACTTTTGAGCGACGAAAGGAAAGAAGAAAGTTTGATGATCGTGAAAAAAAATCGAATTCGAGATTTCAACGGATTTCCACATTCCATGACCCACAGATACCCAAAAAGTGATTTTTCGACATCAGTACGTCCGTTTTTCGGTTCATCCTGATGTACACTCACCGAGACACCATAGTCCAACGTATGTGAACCAAATTTTAAACTTAAGTTTTTTATATGGTTATAACCGCCACCAGGTTATAGAAGGATTTTTTGTGGACACACTGTATATTTCGTAAAGACAGTGACTATTTTTTCGATTTATACTTTATTCTGCAACGCATATAACTTCTTTCTTCGGTGGGAATTGCTCCTTTCCCACACAATTGGACAAAGAAGTCTTTCATTGTTTTTTCATTTATATATTTAAAACATTGCTTTTGCTGAGAACATTTCAGTTAGTGACAAACCATTTCAGTGTTTCTCCCTGACTTATTATATGCTCAGTATATATTCTATAGTTATTGGGAACTGAATTAAGTGTTTTCTTTAATCGCTTATGAAACATTGCCATAGATTAGAGAAGACCAGACCAGAACAGGTATTCAAGTGACCAGAGTGGCACCAGCCTCACAGTTTTTGCAGTTCCTTATCTGTACTTTCTCACGCCCGAGTTATCGCAGTGTCTCGTGCATTATGGGCAGTTAACTAAAATTAACATAAATTGTTTTCTATATTCTGTTTGCATGTGCATACAGGTGAGTTAACTGAGTGATTTTTGGAATGAACTGCCAACCCTCTTTAATTGACCCCTGCAGCCCGTACCTTGAGCTTTGGTGCTCAGGGAGTTCGACTCCAGGTTTAGAAGCAGCCACCACGCACGTTGCGTCGGGAATTAAGTCTGACTTTTTGTTAAGGGGCACAAGCTATTAGCCGGCGAATGACGTTTTCTTACGGCTAGCCCCCAACTAGTGAAGTCCCAGGTCCGCAGACCTTGTGCGTTTAAAAAGTTATACACGCGCCCTTCAACATTAGCATTCTACTTTTTTTTTTAATTTGCTGAAGAATCACCTTTACGCTTCAGGATTGTTCGACGTAACAACTGGATTCATCGTGGGACGATCCAGACAACTTTTCCCCAGTGCTAATCCCCCAAGTGCGTCAATGCTGTGAGAGAAGCATTTACAGTGAAATCCGAATTATAATCTTATATATTTAAAGGGCTATCGTGCACTAAAAAGGTAAAGTGTGATTTCAGTGACGAAAATTATTATACATATTCAGTGTTGTGTTCATTTCTCTTCGCTATTTCTTTTATATAATAGTGTTCTAATAAATAAGTATAGTGTTATTTAATCCATTGTGTTTTCGTTGTTTGTAAGAGTGATGTTTGTGTGCGTTATGGTCTGGATGACCATCTGATCGTCCGTGAGGTTTTCGAGACGAGACACCCGAAACATTATTGAGACCGACGAGCGATTTGGAAAAAGTTTGTAATCTCTTCTTGGAGGGGTCCTTCATCGTCCTGTCCAGGTAAGTTCAAGTATCAGGAAGATACTTATTGGTAGGACCACGAACCACGAACAGTGACCAGATTACACGGAGTGGTTACATGGTCCTGCAGGAGAGTTTTTAGATTTGTCTTTGTATCTCTAAAAATAAGGATAGTTTACTTCAGGACAAAAATAATAATAATAAGAAGAAGAAGAAGAATAATAATAAGCAGAATAATAATAATGAAGATTTTCTCAAAAACGGCTCCAACGATTTCTTCATGCATCAATTTTCCAAAAACAGCCATATCACGTGTTGTAAGTCATTTCTCTGGGAAAAATCGAGAAGGGGTAGTTTATTCTCGGGGGAGTTATTTTCGGATCATTTCCTGAAAACGAATCACGCGTTTCTGTTCACATTTCATTATTAACATGAAAAAATAACACAATTCATTTGTCCTGAAAATATATGCGAGGAATACTTTTATTTTTGGGGCGAGTTCTTTTCGGACGATTTTCCCCTCCCCCTTAAAAAAGACTTATGCGATTTGTTCATGACAATATGAAATAGCTCATTTGTCCTGAAAAAATGTACAAGGGGTATTTTATTCCTGACGGTGAGGTTTCTTTTTTTCGGACTATCTTCTCAAAATCAACAGCCAATTTCGTTCATATTTCATAAATAAATATTTCATCACTGACATCAAAATGTAGGATAATTCATTTGTGCTGAAAATATCTACGACGGGTGGAGTTTTTCGGACGATTTTCTCAAAAACTACTCTGGCGATTTTGTTCATATTTCATAAGTTAATCCGACAATATGTATTACTCACTTGTTCTTAAAAATCTACGAGAGGTAATTTATTCTGGGGAGGGGTGAGTTTTCACAGACGATTTTCTCAATAACGAGTCATGCCATCCGTTTATATTTCATATATAAATATTTAATTAATAACTATAATATTTTGTAAATTATTACTTACGAAAAAAAATCAGAACGGGTAGTTTACTCTCGGGGATGAGTTTCTTTTCAGACTACTTTCTGAGAAAAAAAAAAAAAAAGAAACCGACACGGGCGATTTTGGTCATATTCATAAATAAATATTTCAATATTATTCTTATAATATGGCATAAGTCACTTCTATGAGAATATAAACAAGGGGTAGGCCTAGTTTACTCTTATATTTTTTTTTCTTTTTGACAATTTTGTAAAATATCACTCATGCGATTTTATTATTATTTTATAAACAAATACTTCATTAATAACCCTAACACACGGCAGAAGTTATTTCTTATGGAAAAACCTACAAAGGGTAGTTTACCCTTCCGGATGAGTTTTCTTTCGCTAGTTTTTCGAAAATGTCTTATAATTTTGTTCGTATTTCAGAAGAAATTATTTCATTAATAATTGCAGCACAACATGATTTAGTTTAAGGAATTAGTGCGGTGGCCCGTCTTTTTTTCATTTCTTGTGCGGTTATCAAAAAACAGGTATATCGAAAAGTATTCACCCCCGTAAACATCTGGAGAGGAGAATATTGCGAGTGGTGTCGAATCTATCCATGGAAATATGTTGATACAGCACTGCAACACGCTATTCTGCGCTTTCAAATTGTTCTGGACACATGTCGAATATACCTCACAGTACATTTTGTAACTTGACATATGGTAGGTAAATAAAAACCTACCGTAATATATACATTGCATAGCTATCAATCAACAGAAATTTTATTACTGGAATAGCTTATTCATTCTCCCATGTCCTTAATAAGATTCACTTAAGTTTAACGTCCATTCGATCATTAGTTTTCTCCCTAGAATTGGTTGAGTAGCAAAAATTGGATTTCAAAACCCCTGTATATATGTAGTTTTGAATATACATATATAAAAGGCTGATTGGGTTATATCAGACCGATTTTCAACCTATATTTACCTTATGAGAAGCCGCAACGTCACCACCAGTTGAGTTCTATTGGATCGTCAGCATTATGGACTATTGCCTGAAATAGCAATTTTCAGTACAACAAACTACGTTGGACCATAGGCAAAGGGATTACATCCAATTTCTTCCTGTAAATTTTCCATAGGCCAGTGAAAGAATTCATTTGGCTGGCTGCAAGACTTTTGAAGGGAATGTCATGAAGGGAATTAATATGGGTTCCCATTTTCTGCTCCATGTTATTATAAAACCGGGGAATGATCTGGTGGAATGTCTGAAAGCTTTGTCCATGTGGATCTGTAACCTGGTTCTTGTTGGCTCCGTAGGTAGCATTTACCTTCATGTTTTATTCATCTTACGTACCTCAAACTTTCCCTCATAAGTGTATCCGGTGACAACCATGATTCCCCGCGAGAAGCATTCTCGGCATATTAGTAAAACTCGATATGTCTCTTGCAAGAGGTGCCACAGTACACAATTGTATAAATGCTACCTTTACGCATAAGGTAAATGTAAAAATTATCCAATGTGACAACAGTAATCCATTTTGACCGCGACAATTGTTTCTCGTACATTTTGTCTTACGTTCATCAACGTGGCATGGGAGAAGGTTGTAACTGACGCTTACGTACACTAAGACCAAAACGGCGACGAACGACGTGGTTGAGAATGGACTGCGCCATTTTTAACCCTTGTTAGCGTTGGACTTGTTATGTTAAATGTTAAGGCTGGTCTACACGCTCCGTTTTGGCAATGATTTACCTGAGCAGTTTTAAGACGTTGCAATTTGTGTATGTCTACACAGCACAATCTTTTGCTCCGTCTGTGCCACTCAGTTTTGCGAAAGCCAACATGGAGGAAGTGTTGCTGTGGTCAACCTTTGCGCTCTATCTTGTCAAGAGAAATATAATTAGAAGTCGTAAATACACGCGACCCCCCCCCTTAAATATGTGCCACTGTCTATGGTGTTCAAGGTGGTCCAGACATTGGCAAACAGAGTACCCTTCAATGACGTAATACCAAAATTGTTTCGAAGGAAAACAAAGTTCACTACCAAAACACTGTAATGTAATAGTTACCGTATTTTGTGAATAGCCCCTTACTACAACCAAACGCTTTATTAAATGAAAAACAAACACTAAAAAGAAAGCACTTTGTATGACCAACGGCGTGAAGCCTGACAATATCATTTTGTTTTCAGGTTTATTATTGAATTAGAGATGTTAGAGAAATCTAAATATATAATTTGTGGGCCTCCGAAACACTCCCCCCTTTGGTATTGCTAGGGTTAATAATATAATGCGTGTCGATGATCATATTTAAAATTGAAAACATTATTTCACAAAATAAATAAAAACTGAAGCAACTTCAGAGAAATTTTGCAGTCATCGCAAGTCAAAGGAAACAAATATTTTGATTTGTGTCGATTTCAGATAGTTTCCGAAGCCGATTCAATTTTTTTATTTCAAATTTTCGCACGTTTTTTCACGTCTGTGCACTGAAATTCCCCACGAAAAATGACTTGAAATCATTACTGATAGAGAGAGATTTTCTTACCTCTTCAGAGTCTTTAGGATCATCGTCTATGGTCAGTGGCGTATTTAGGATTTTGTTTCGGGGGAGGGGAGGCTATGCACAACACGTGAATAAGCACTTATATTTTTCCTTTTGGGTGCCGACAAATTGTAATGAAGTTTTGCATATAACAAATTTATTTCGGGGTGGTGGGCTTGAGCCCGATAGCCACCCCCTAAATACGCCACTGTCTATAGTGTTCCTAGATTTCCACTTCACTATTCGGCTGTACAAAAAGTGTGCTGAAAAAATAAAAAGTCATGATGTAATCTTCCCCAAAACGGTTCACTTTCGGCCGGCACCCGCAAACTAAGAAACTACAGTGATAACGACACCGGTTTCATGGTTCCGATGCAACTATATAGGTAACAGCAGCATTGCCAAATCGGTCGGATATAATTCGATCGAACTTCTGTACCCGTATAACGAAGTTTCAGATATAGCAATGAAGTTAGTTTATATTACAGACAATTATCAACGCAAGATAGGAGGAAAGAGCATGGAGCAGATTCTTCTATGGTAGAGAAACCGTTTTAGACATGGAATTGGTGGACGCAGACGGTGGTGTTGGAAAGATCTGGATCCCCTTGAACACAGTAGTGATGTCAGAAATCGGACCCGGACCCCGAAGCCTTAGAAATGAGGTTTGGGCTGGAATTTCTTTTATTTCTCTTTCAAACAGGGACTTGTTGTACGCGGGTGGTGGAGTTGGAAACGTTCGGATCCCCTAAGCACAGCGGTGATGTCAGAAATTATGTCTCGGCCCTGGAGCCCCAAAAATTGGGCTCTAAAGTTTTAGAATGTGTCGGGAACCTTTGCTGTGGTTTAAACTCAATATCTGATTATTGCACGAGATAAAACATCAATTCATCTCCTTTGTATATATATATATATATATACCAGCCATTTGATAGATATAAATATCCATCAAATATCTGTCACTAATGTGCTGAGATTAAGCTCCCTCATTTTGTTGTTCGAGTGGGAATAGTATCCTCTCATATTCCCTCCACCGTTCACTCTGTTGGTGTAAGGAAACGAGCATACATCGTTCCAAACGATTTCTTGTAGACGTTTTTTTCATTGTCCAAACAATTATTTATATCTGATTTAGAGGGTTCCTTGTTTTCGAAGAAACAAATCCTTTTCTGCGTGTCCATTGTGTTACCTCTCCAGAGTTAATACAAAAGGTTCACGCTAAATATGTTGGATGCAGTACGAAGAAGAAAGCAATGTGCGATACGATCCGTTCCAGCCGCACCTTCATACCATCTTCCTCAATTACTGTCGCGATGAAGCTTAACTTGTGATAGCTGGTCACTAAAAATGATGTATGCTATCTAAATTAGTTTGGGTAGGAGCTCAGAGGAGTGGCCCGATCGGTAGCGAGGGTGTGCGTCAGCGAAGATATACATATAAACGAGGGTAATGTAAATACTATATATGGCATCAAATTATCCTACATGTTCAATAATGTAGTTGTACGTTACTAAAGATGTTATACGTAATATCCCGATGTTTTTATTGCTTGTATATTTGTGTTCCAAATTAAGAGTTAAGTGCTGTATCGCCGGACCAGTTTTAGAAAATTTACGGGTGAATAAGTTTATTTTGATATCTGATGAAGATACTTAAAAAAAAAAAAAAAAAAAAAAAGTTATTCATGGGAATAGTTGAAGTTAAGAAAGTGTCTATTGTTGTTCGTTGTTTTTGATGTAAGCGACACTGCATATGGAGACGGAAGGGACTATTTGGCTGAGAGACATACCTGTTATGATTTAGTGGAGGAAAACCACTGTGAAAATGGCGCATATGTGTCAATGTTCTGAAACTCGTGTTTGAGTTTTATCGAATTATAACCTAACCTAATGTAACATAACCAATCTAACCTGCTAGGTGGCCACTACGGCGGTGTGTTTCTGCAAACAGTGCAGAAAGTGTATTTTATGTTAGCAAGTGAATAGTTATTAGTATGAAACCATGGCAAGTGATATCGAAACACGTATCATTACCAAAACCCACCTGTCTCACTACCCTCGCTTACGCGGGTACACGCGGTCGCTGATGTGCCTGTTTCCTTCGGACGCACTTCCGCGCTATCATGCGTGTCCACTACCTTCGCCCTGCCCCGACTCGGTTAGATAGCATTTGTGTTTTTTAGAGTCAACCTAGCACAGATTGGTTTGCTTTTTGCTCTGTAGTTTTTATCCCATATATCCGAACTCTATATTCATACGCATATAGTAATTTTATATTCCACGTTGTAAAAGTTTACACGCCTCTGTTTCCTTGTAACTCAACTCAATCTAAACATAACGTTATCTATTTTATCTAACGAAATGTAGTACATTTTGTTATTTTTTTTTATTTTCGTGTGGTCCGATGATATAGCACAAATGCCCAAAATAACATAATATATTACTAACGTAAATTGCACAATTACGTGGATCTCTTAACTATCAGACCTTTGTATAGTTGCGTGTCATGAGTTAGCCTTTACTTCAGATACTCCTCTTCACTTCACATACTTACTAGCTACCGTGTAGGAGAATCCGTGCATAACAGGTTCGACTTACATTAGTGTATTTTTATGTAGCTATGTATCTGACAGGTAGAAGACAACATATTTCGGTTAGTAACATACTAGTCTATTAAAATATTATTCCAAATTTGTTCTGTAAATTTTACAAATCTATGGATCCGTACAGTAAATGTGCACCGGCGATTTTAATGAAAATTTACTTACTTACTTTAAAAAAAAAAAAAAAAAAAAAAAAAAAAAAAAAAAAAAAGCTATACACATCTAGTTATTACTTACGGTGGTTACTGCATGACTTATTGCTAAAAGCACGATAGCAGCAATCAATAGTTTTTATTGTAAAATTCCTAGAACATGCCACCAAATTTAATGTAAGGATGGGAGCAATTCTTGTTTATGACACACAAAGTTAACTGTTGGGATTTTCTGCTTCAATATATTATTTTACTTTTCACAGTTATTGCGGCAGTATTTAATATTCAAGTTCATATTCAAGCCAAATAAAGCAAAATCGTAAAGAATTAAAATTCAAGTAGGCCTGTTAAATGAACGAATGGAGCAGTGTATGCCATGTAATATAATTGACCCCAAAAGAGTGTCTTGCAGCAAGGTAGAATCTTATAAAAATAGTCACCGTAAATGTGAGATAAATTTAACCTACTATGTCCATCTGTACTAGGTGGCCACAAAAAACTAAATTTCTTAAATTCACAAACTGTAGTAAATAAATAAGTCAATTAATATAATAAATAATATAATGAATTAGTGCAAATGTGCTACTTGTAATGACAGATTTTTATTGACACAAATATCACTCTTTCTTGCTTTAGGAACAACTGAAATAAGCACAATAACACCATTTATATCCACATAGCCACATAAATAACCATATAAACATCCAAATTATTGATATAATCTTCTACAAGCATCCTGGAACAAAACACTGTAAAATATCCAAAACATAATACTTCGACAATCGGAAACGAATAAAGAATTCATCATCGTTGAAGTAATCAAAAGGATTTTGCCTGTCTCTCATTATTCTTCTAGGTCGGATATTCTATTTATTCTTCTATTTGAGCACTTCAAATTCATCTAAAACATCCAAATCTTTTGCAAGCATATTCACTCTACTCACAGCTGATCACGACGTTATTAAGGATTAATCTCCCGTTTTCGATGGCTAATCTTAATCTGACGATTTGGCGATATAATCTTTAGATCAGCGTTGGTGCAACACATTATCCTCATTTCGATTATTAACTTTAGTTTAATCCCTATCTATGGATTAATCCTCGGTTGGTGCAACTGGGCATAAGAGTACTAACCACCCTTTTAGAAACATTTGTTAAACCTATCTTCAACATTTTTCTTTAAGAATTCGATCATATATAATTTATTTTACTCCTACTTTTGATGTAGGAGAACGCCACATGAACATACATACTGGTATACATGCTTATTAGAAATATTTGTGACACAACCCATTTGTGGCACCACAAACCTATTTGACCTTATATTTGCTGAAGGATATAAACATAATAAAGGGTGCGGCAGAAATAGTTAGACGATGTAAAATGAACATAGAAAACGTAACCCGATAGATAACGTGCTCATTGTTGTTTTGTTTTGTAAAGTGGTTCAAAGCATTGTGTGTGCATGTAGGTTTCTTCGACTGTTCGTTGCGCATGCGCAGTTTCGGAAGAATTACGTAAGCCTTCCGTCAGTAGCCATGGAGCGTTGGTCGGACGAACATCGCGCTTTCGCAGTGGAGTGTTTCTTCAAGAACAAAGACTCTGCAACAATTACGCAGCGTAAGTTTCGGAGTCATTTTAACATTGGCAGAAATGGACAGGTACCGACACGACAAACCATTCTTAATTGGGTGAAAAAGTTCCGAGCTTCGGCTTCTGCAAGATCAAAGAAATCACCAGATCGTCGACGTTCAGTGAGAACACCAGGCAACATAGAGAGGGTTCGAGAAGCATTAATTAGAAGTCCAAGGCTTTCGGCTCGTCGGCATGATGTGTCACTTGGCATGTCAGGTAGGAAAAACTGAAATGAAATCTTTAAGTTTAACGTCCCACGCTTATGCCGATTAGGCTAAAGGAGACGGTGATAATGAGAAATGAGTGAAATGGTGGAATGAAGAAAGTGGGAGGAAACGGGAGAACCCCCAGAAAACCCACGAGCACGATGTTTGTCCACCACAATGTTCACACGGCGCGAGCTGGGATCGAACCAGGGACCCCAAGCACCGGAGGTGAACGCTTTACCACTGAGCCACCGCGCCCCCTCATGTCAGATAGGAGTGTGCGGTGAATATTACACCAGGACCTACACTTTCACCCATTCAAAATTCAGATGGTTTACAAGTTGCTCCCTGAGGATTTTAATGTTCGCGTACAATTCTGCAATACGCTGTTGAAAATGATTAATGAGAACCCAAACTTTTTTACAGAGGTTAATCATGTCCGACGAGGCTCATTTTCACATTGATGGGTGTGTAAATAAGCAGAATTTCCGTTACTGGGCACCCAGAAATCCAAGGTTGTTGCATGAAGTGCCCCTTTATAGCCCTAAAGTAACAGTATGGTGTGGTGTTTATTTTGATGGGATTATTGGACCATACTTTTTTAACGACGAGGATGGTAACACTGTAATTGTCACGTGTGCTCGATATGTGGACATGCTCCAAAACTTTTTACTCCCAGAACTGCGACGGCGTCGCCTTAGACAGATGTGGTTCCAACAAGACGGGGCTACGCCACACACAGCAATTGCATCGATCCACATTCTTGGGAGGATGTTTCCAGGACGGGTTATCTCTGGTCGCGGCAATGTTCCTTGGCCTGCACTCTCAACCGACCTATCGACATGACTTCTTCCTATGGGGATACTTGAAACAACAAGTGTATGCAACAAAACCTGCAACATTACAGGATTTGCGTGAATCCATTCAACATGCAATCCACCAAACCCCGCTGTACACGGTCAGGGTCAACGAGCTGTGAGTGCTGTGAGGCGACGTGCAGAGATCTGTTTGAATAACCATGATGCTCACCTTACTGACATAATTTTCAAGACGTAGTTACCATATGTAATGCTTTTGTATGTACATTCTGGACATGTAAAACTTTTGTTCATAAAAGGTCATTAAAATATTTAATTTTCAAAAAAACATCGTCTAACGATTTCTACCGCACCCTATATTATAAACATAACATCATTAGCTTTATTACATTTGCGTACTATCAGTGGTGCCCGAAGAAAATTTTCTAGGGGTGGGGGATATCCATGGTTGCTATAGTACGTCTGGTATTTGCTATATTACGCATACATTTTCATGAGATAGGGGGGTTCACACCTCTGCAGCTTCCCCTTCGGGCACCCATGCGTACTTTGCTTTCCAGGTTATTATCGCTAACAGAAGTTTGATAATATCTTGTAAGAGGAGTCAGCAATTTAGAAGAGGATGGAAATGGTGGGCGGGATATCATCAATATACATATACGAGCTGAAATGCAAATTCTTCTACTGGGGAGAATACGTTTATGAAAATGTTTGAACGCCTTCCCCTTTAAGTTACGCATTTTAATGAAAGTCTAATTATAAAATCCCATAAGGTATTTTATTTTTTGTATAAATTCGAACTCCTCTAACCCGCTAAGGAAACCTAGCTTGAGGTAGTTCCAAAATCTATGTTCCAAAAGCTATTTCAAACAGGTAAGCCGTTTTCTGTAATGCATTCATAAACAACAGTCAATGTCGATTTCAATGTAGTGGCAAAACAAAGAAACTTCCCCTTTCCCTTAAAACTGGAATTTTGGAAAACGCTGGGTCAAGTATCTGCTTATTTGTAATGAGTAGTTTATATACCTAGTCTTCACTTTCTAATTTGATGAGCTCGTGAGATACTCTATTTTCGTATTAATTTTGAATCCTTCTCCGCTTAACATTCACACTTTAATCAAGATAGCTGAAACCTAGCTCAAGTTCACTAAACATTTCCCGTCCAATATCTTACACTAATACTGCAGTTATTACTCGGACAATTATTAGTGAAATACTAACAAAATTTTAAGGCGTTTTAAGAAAACTTCGTCCGAAGAAGCCTTAAACCCTAAAATTAAGCTACCCTTTGTGAATTATTTCATAAGAGATAACTTATGTAATATATTGGGTTCATGAAGGAAGTATAAAGAAAATCGCCGGAGTCATTTTTGAGAAATTCGTCCGAGAAAATACTCACACACAAGGCTAAACTAACCTTCCTGGATTTTCCCAGAGAAATAACTTAGACAATACTACAGAATTGCTAATGAAATATTGATGTATGAAATATAAACAAAATCATTAGATTCGTTCTCGAGAAAATAGCAATTTTCAATTTTCACCCTCCTGTAAACTATCTTTAATTTTGTGGATAGGAAGAAAACTTGAAAGAACAAAAACTATACGGAATCTTATAAAAATTTAATTTTAAAATCTGGTATGGATACATTGATTGGTATATCCAATAAAAAGTACGGGACATCGCACCCAAGTTGTCTCATTCCAATTCCTTTAACTAAATCTGCAGTTGTTATTGAAACATTTTCCTGTACAATGCGATCCAAATTATTGCGTATTTTCGTAAAACATACCTCAAAGAAAATCCCCCCACCGCTTCTAAATTATCCCTTGTAATTTTTTTCTTAACAAATTACATGTCATATATTAGGGTTATTAGTGAAATATTTGTTTCTAAAATAGCAACAAAATAGCGTAAGTCGTATTTTACAAAACTCAAAAGAACACTCTCAGAAGTAAACTAATCCTTATGAATATTTTGATGAAAGTGATTTATACAATATTATACTAACATTAATAAAATATTAACAAAATCACCTGAGTCCCTTTTGAGAAATTAGTCTTAAAAAGCTTACTCCCAAGAATAAACTATCCCTCGTAATTTTTACAAGACAAATGAGTTATGTCATATTATCGGGATATTAATTAAATATTTAATTTTGAAATATAAACAAAATTGTCTGAGTTGCTTTTGAGAAAATTGTCCGAAAAATCTCACCCCAAGAATACCAATTCTCGTACATTCTTTCAGGACAAATGCGTTATGCCGCATCGCAGGATAACAATATATTTATTTCTAACACGTAAACAGAATCGCCTGACTCATTTTTGAGAAAATAATAGTAAAAATAAATAAATAAATAGACAAATAAACCTCACCCTTAAGAGTAAACTATCCCTCGTACATTCTTTTAGGACAAATAGGTTATGCCATACTGTCAGGTAATTAATGAAATATTTACTTATGAAATATGAACAAAATCGCCTGTCGTTTTTGAGAAAATCGTCCGATGGAACTCACTTCTCAAGAGTAAACTACCCCTTCTCGATTTTTTTCAGAGAAATTACTTATATTACGCTAAGAGATTGTTATTAAAAACTAACTTTTGAAATATAAACGAAATCATTAGAGTCGTTTTCGAGAAAATTGCATCTTTCTTTTTTATTTTTTTCTTATTTTCACCCTTCAGTATACTACTCTTATTTTTAGGGGATAGGAAGAAAATTCGAGAAACCGTTCTGGGGAATTACATGAAACCCGTAAGTTGAAAAATCGATCTCGATACGTTCAACGGTATGGCTTCTAGAACGAGCGTACATCAGGACGAACAGACGAACGGATGTCTAAAAATCTCTTTCTAGGTATCTATGGGCCATGAAACGTGTAAATCCGTTGAAATTTCGAAATCGATTTTTCTTCACAATCACCATACTTTCTTCTCTCCTTTCGTCGCTCGAAAGTAAAAATCATTTCTTTGACTTCTAGATCATGAAACGTGAAAATTCGATGAAATCTCGAACCAGAAGATGAACTGGAATTTCTATCTATTATTTTGATTCTCTTCTTTCACGAGAACAATATTCATATCATGCAGTTAGAGTAATAACTATTAAATGAAGCATCGCTTAGCTTTAACTACTATTTTGCGACGTTTAACTGGAGGAACAGAGAGAACTGAATATTGAAAAACACAACAACTGATTGTTATTTTGTAATCAATGTTTACAGTCTAAGACTTCATAGAAACTAAAAATGTTAGTTCCGGGAAGCTACAAATATGGCAAAGTTAATCATTGTAGTTCTACCGAAAGTCTTTTCAAGTTATGGGGTGCAGAAAGTGTGCCTTTAAATTACATACGAAAGATATTTCAATTCCTCAAAAACCTTGGAAATCTTTATTATCCAATTATCTAAAACATGAGATTTCATGTACAAGAAAACGCCTATTTAAACAACATGGGAAAGTTTTTCATCCGGTCCTTTTTAATCTCTTCTAAAGCTGTAAGCACACTAACTTTCCACACTAACCCGAAGTATTCATGATTTTATGCCAGTGAGACAGTTCATGTAACTTTTTATATTAGAGAATAGGCTGCTACTTTCCTTTCTCATGTGCACAAGAATAACTATGATTTTATATGTACAATAATTCCGTGTTTTGTGGTGAAAAAGAACAGGAACATAAGGAATTAAACCTTTCAGGGCACTCTGATAACAAGAAAATGTCATTTCATGTAAAATTTCAGTCTCTAAGCATTAATTCTATTCTAATCATGTTTGTAACTGTATTGGTGACAGATATTTGTACAACATTCTTAACCAGGTAGCCTCAAGACAAACACTGGTTTCATGTTTTACTATTGAACCCTCGTACTTAAACTTCATTTGTAACTGCTTTCTAATTCCTTACACTACTCACACAATATATTATGCAACAGAATATAAATAATACACAATTCAAATGCCTTGAGAAGTGCCTACTATCATCAATCTATTGTACGTATTCCTTATGTCAAATCACTATATTTATACTTCATGACTGTCAATATATCATGTGTATCGTCATAGCCGTGACAACTGTCAAATATCACAGTTACGAGATACACTGGATTAATTGAGCTATCTGGGCTTGTACACTTTTGTTCTACTGTATGCTTACAAATAGAGTACAAGTACAAAAAACTCAAAAGTCAATGGTAATATATTTCTCACAATGCATGACAAAGTTAAAAGATAACGTGTTGAACGATGGGCTACGACTATATATCTGTTCCACCAAACAACTGAACATGATACTAAATATTAACTTCCCGCACACTTGAATAATTTCTGCACTGAAAGTATCTAATCTGTGCACTAGAACTACTTCATCTAACTAGCCAGTCAATTATGAAGCAGGATGAAGAACTACTTATTACCAATCTTAACTGTTGAAACAAACTCATCAGACACAAACCATAACATTTGGTACGATATCTTCCATAAACAAAAGTACAAAGATTTGAAACGAAGAGTCATGTAACGCTATTGTACGGAACAACACGAACAAGCTTTGCGCTACACATACTTTGCACAGATATGTGGTACAGTATAAGTAAATGGGGAAAGTGTTATTATACAGGATGTTTCAGTGGGATGTCCCACTTTTTAAATAATACATTGTTGGCATAAATAATAATACACTAACATAATCAACTGTAAAAGAGAAGTCATTTATGGAGAAATAATTTACAGCTCTAAGATGTACTGATAATGTCTTCTCTTCTCCTGAACACACAATCTTGCCCGTTTCACTATGATGCCACGTACATCAATATTGTTCATTTTAGCTGTGATATTTGTCCGGAGGCCATGGATACTGTGTGGCTTGCTTCTGTAGACTCAATCCTTGAGATATATCCATAGAAAATAATTCTCTGACGTGAGACCTGGTGACCTTAGAGGCTAAAGATCTTTAGAGATAACACAATGCTCAAAGAAACTTGTCATTGTTTGTATCTTTCAACTCGTATCATCTGAGTTTAGCATAATTTCCTGCTCTTTGAATACAATTTTACAGTTGATTTAACTTCATTTCCAAAATTGCCAGATGAATTTTTCTAAAGTCGCGGATTGTATGGTCTTATTTCATGTATCAAAATCAATACATTTATTGAAAGTCATGAGATACCCAGGAATCACCTTTGCAAGTTACCCCCATTAAAGAACGGGCAATTAAACGGTAAGTTATCACGAAATTATTTAATAGTATGTTTTTCGCATACCGGTAATTTGCTTCACGTTATAAGCTACTAATCAGCTCTCTAGACCAAAAATTTGAGATGACAGAAACCGTATAACAATCTGGAGGACTTGTACCTTTTAAAGATAAAAGAGTTACCTAAATCTAAATGGTTTCTGAGATTACCTCCAGCACGGACTTACTTTCTTCATAATATTAGTACGAATATGCTCCACAAGATATTATATTGCAACTTGATTCCATGGGACGTATACTAAATACTTACTAAAGTTGTACTTATCCAAAAACATCCTTGATTTGTTCAGTTGTGTACGTTTCGGTAAATGGTTACTCCTATTCTCAGCAAGTTATTTCAGAAAACTACTATTGCTTGACGAACTACGTCACCGTTGAATACCTTTTCTTGAATCCATAATTTATGTATTTGCAGTAGTCTTTCGACTAAGTTCTTCTTGTACCTTCGTAACTTTCCTATCCCTTTGTACTAACCAGTGTTTTGTAATGCTGGCGGTTTGTAACTAATACAACCTTGCTTTGAAATTCTTACCCTTTTTGATTTCTTTCCTCACCTGTATTGCATTTCACTTCACTTCTAAACATAACAGGTCAACGAAAATTGACAAAATTTAAATTATACCTAGAGAACCTTGGCATCATCTGATTTACAAATTTAGAATCTGTGCACTGTTTCCTGAAAGAACCTGTGTTGAGGATGGCAATAATCATTTGCCGGACATATGCACTTGAATAAATAAAAGGACGTTTATAGGTAAGTACATTTTTAATAAGTATAGTATAGTTATTTCATTGCAAGTTACACACACACACACATATATATATATATAGTCCAAGTACAGCATTGGGCAGCACAAAGTATCAGCATTTTCCTTTTAAAAATACAGAGTCAGTCACATGAACGCCGTAGAAGTAAACTGTTGTCACAACAATATGCCAGCAAGAGTAATGCGTTCGAACTCAATTTATACGGCTTTACCAATAAATTTTATAACTCAATGGACTCAACTAATATTCAGCTACTACACATCAAAGTTATAAAGTTAGAAAATGCAAAATATTTTTAAGTCATGCGTAAGAAGATATGATATATATATATACAAAAGTAAAACATACCCAGTAAATGGTCTATCGTTGTTAATCAAGTTAAATCATAAACATGTGAATTATTTAAGTTCAACTCGTGCGTTCTCTGTAAGTGATACGCAAATTAGTAAGTGGCTCAATGCGCATCAGTTCCAAAAGGAACTTGTATAATTTTTGTTGTGGGCAAGTTCACTTCCTAAATGTAACGTTCAACAAATACAAAAAATCTTAACTATATATCGTACATTTCCGGTGAAATTACGCATTAGCGACTGCACTAGAGCAGCACCATATCTGTATTAAAGTTAATATAACATCGATAAACTTACTCTTACTCACATTAATATAACGATGTAACATTTCGAGATACATAAATAGAAACTGGCCTAGAAGGAACAGAAAAAAAAAAAAACAGACAAAAAAGTATAATTACAAAGCGACTTTACAAATTTGTTACACAAACCTTGATACAATTCTCCTTGGGTCACTAAATCATCCCCTACTGACGACTTCACGCACAAATATGCCGCTTTATTTCGTTTAGTCACAACCTCATCGTGAGCATCCATTTTTTCGCTCTAGAAAATGACCCTGAAATAAATAAATAATACAGTGTATGAACGTATAGTGAACATGTTAATACTCAAAAACAGTAACTTATCACATGCGCAGTACATATTAGTTATTGTTGACGTGGAAATATTTTACTATCGCTATATTTTTGTCCGTCCTACAGACATCGTCAGTAGTATAGTGGCTATGTAGGAAGAAATCATACAAAAAAAAAAACTGAAAAAATAAAAGCAACAAAATGTCGAGAATCATTAATATTTCATTATAGATACATTTTATTATATTGCTCCTTATTGTATCTTATACCGTGGACACTTCTACTGATCAATTATTTTCTTCATTTTATTAAATTTCTAGAGTACATCCGTTAAATCAACTTAAATTCTACGTAAAATTTCAGTGATAAGCTCGTTGTTTAAAAAATGTTATATTAGATATTTAATAAAAATCCATCCCTTTGCTTTAAGCTTGAATAGTATAAGGTTTTCCCTTGCTACCCAGAGTCTGACCAAAGTCTGTGTGCGACATTACGGCATTTATTATTATTATTATAACATATAGTGAACCCCTCTCTGAATGGCCACTTCATACTGCAATCGAAATTTACTGGAACGGAATTACAGTTCCGTAATGGCAATATGCTTGAATTCCTCTTATGCCAATCACCCTTCCTACTGAGACCACTTATCTTTGTCACGAAATACTACTCTTACTCTCTTTGGAAACGATCATCTTACTATACGAGTTTCATCAGTAAACTGTTAACAAATGATAACAAAACAAGGTTAATGATCTGATCAGATAGACGAGGTGGGCGAACTCTAGAAGCCACACAAATATTTGGTGTGCCATCGGATTGGGGAAGAAGCATACACTCATGTAAGCATAAAGCTTCCGATAAGATGGTCCTACGTGGTACGGTATTAAACTTCTTTTGGATGATAAAGTTCCTCTATGGCTAAATGATGTACAACAACGCAAAAAAAAAAAAAAAAAAAAAAAAAAAAAACGCAAACACAATTCGAGAAATTTTCTAAAACTGAGTAACTCGGTCCTATAAAATATAAATGAATGTAATTTTCTCACAAGGAATGATTCTTCTTTCTTATCGAATATATGTTTCAAAAGCTCAAAAACTGTGTAGGTGTGCCTACATTTTTCCTTACAGCGGACCTTTGTATGTATGACAGTTTTATTTGGAATCTGACATTAAAAAAAAAAAAAATCTTAATGATAAATAGAACAGAGAGGTTTTAGTATTGGAAATGTATGTTACAGTCTCCTTTGTCATCCTGACCTAACTTCCACTCATCCAACTCCCTGTCTATTCCAGTCCCTGTTGGGTAAAATGTTTCAGAAAATGCAGAGTAACAGAAAATATGATTTCCCCCTTCTTTGAGATTTAATACCTGTCTTGGATATCTTTGGTAAATCACTTAATCTCCTTTAAGAAGACAACCATTCTAGATTTTAATTTATGGTTCGTCTGTCCATCTAGTGTAGCCTCTTTCATCTTCTCACACTTTTGCCTTCCACCGTACCTTCTAAAAGGTCCCCTGGGATAGAGTTTCTTCTACGATAATCTCCCAAACACTTTTTTATCATCTTGATCACACCTCCCTAGTATTATCAGCACTTTCTCAATGGTATTCCGCTAAACTAGCTAATTTTCTACATTGTTCACCACACCCACATTTTTTAGAAGCCTCTGATCGTTTTTCATCAATTTTGCGTGTTATTCATTTCTCTCTCTCGTACAGTAGAATACGCCACACAAACATTTTATTAGCATTTTCTGAACTATGTATTCACAGATCCATAAAATAAGCTTTTCTTCTCATTACATGCTTTTTTTGCTATTTCTCTCACTGCTTTTATTTCGCGTTCGCACTAATATTAATTAGCTATTGAAAACTAGCCACTTGTTATATTTTCCCGCAATTTATTTATATTTCATACAGAACACTTCATTACAACAATCATTCTTTCGTCTTCCAATATTTGTATTCTTTCATTATGCTATGCCGCTTCCCCTCGCGTTTTCTAACATCTTATTAATTTTATTTTCAAATCTGCAACAAGTAATTTACTATCTTCAAACACACAATTCTTCAACGGTCTTCGATAAGTACAACCTTCTTTATTATCTTTACTAGATAGATATCAAGTAACATCGATTAAAGGCGACATCCCTATAGAAATCCCTTTCAAACTGCACTTTCTTCTGACATATTTTTCCTTGTTCTAACACTTACTTGGTCCTTCACAGAAGAAAACTCATAAAACAGGTTACAAACTGCTGTGGAAAACAGCAAATAGCAATGAGAACTTTCAAATGTTTTCAACAGGTGACAGGATCATCCTACTTCGTATTGAGGCTTTGAACAATATCTCCGAGGTTTGAGGACAAGCAGACAGTGTAAAAAGGGCTACTGTGTTAAAAGAATATGTGAAAGCTGTAATACGTTTTTTGTGGTTGAAAGATCTTCTAGCCAAAAAATCCATACGGAAATACTACCTGTCTATGACAAGAATAATTTGTTGCGGCAGTCTTCGAGTCCTCCGACAACAAAAAACGGGACACTCAGTCCCGCACAGAGTGATACCTCTACGCTGGAAGGTATAGTGGAGGACGATCTTGATAATTTCTTCTTTTCAAAGGTAATAAGAAAAGGGGAAACATAGTTAACCTTCATTTGTTATTAATTCTAACCCATAATGGCTGTTCTACAAGATCACATCAAATTCGGCTAAACGGGACTAAAGTATTTTCTTCTGGGTCTTTCTTAGATCTGCTACACTATCGTGGTACGCCTGTGCTACTGAGGCTTACCTGGGCTTAGAGGCACAACATACACTAAACGCTCTTTTCCAGATGAGGTTTCAGTACCCACAAATCTAGAACGTATTTCCATACTTATGCTATTAGAAAGCTTTTCAGGTAAATAAAAGCTACACAAATTTCATGGAGAAAATGTAAGTAAAATGAAACATCTATTAATAGCAAAGGTAGTGTGTGAGGCTCAATGCGAGTACCTTTGCTTTTAAAATGAGTCTAATTTGAAATTTAGTATTTGGGAAAATTTTGATAAGTGTCGGACTGAAGACAACACTAAGCCTAAAAGCAAACATTCAGGCGGGAGAGCAGAATTGGTAGGCATCTGTAAAAGAAACTGCAATAGACTCAGATGTGTCAATAAATGATCACTGCTTATGGATATAAGTTTCTCCCTTCCAGTTTGTAGTAATTTACACAAACACTCTACTAATAACAAAATTGGAAGAAGTTGTGTGGCGGGCACTTGGTTAGTCCACAAAGTAACACGGAAAGTCCTCTAATTAACTCGGCATCGTAGTCGGCTAACGAGTGCAGCTTCTCTTCTCTTCTGCGAGGGTGACGTGTTTTGGCGAAACTTCCCTCTTTTTGGAAGGCCACGAGGCCATCTTTTCAATATTTTGAAGGAACCAACGATGTCTAAAATACTCCTAGTTAGTCCTTTTACATGTTAGATGTCTTCTTCTGAGTCTTGGTTTCATTTTAGGTGATATACAAAAACAAGCAGAATGAGCGCTAACACGGAGCTGTTGCGGTGATGGGTTTTGGAGGCAAAAAGCTTAATGTTGCACGTTGTCAATCGTATTTGTAACTTTGTACGGCGTTCTTCAAGAGGTGAAGCGTCCATATCTCAGCATAATGACAAATCGATTTCATAGCGATGGGAAAGATCATCTCCGTGCATTTCTCCCTCAGGTTTGCAGTTTCGTTATTTTTTTATATTTTCTGCTTTGCCAGCATGTCTGTTTCCTGGCTAATGTTGAAGGCCGATTGTATTATGTAAGAAATGTAATCTTTTCTAAGCAATGAAATGCAATGACAATTAATTTGGAATAATCGCGTTTTCCCTCGAATATTTCCTTTTAATTTGTTCTTGTTTACTTTTGCTTTCTTTCCGTATTTCTGCAAATTACAAATTAGATGAGTTTTATGGTATTGTACATTGTAATCTGGTATAATTTACGTACATTATAAAAATGAAATCGACGTTGTATGTTACATTACGAGGATGAAAATTGACCTACATTGGACTGGGTTTTTATCATGTCATTTTGACTGAAGTGTGCATCCTAAGGGGGATAGGAAAATCAAAATTTATGACCAAATGTTTAGTATCTCAGAAGCCTCTCAAGTTACGATTATAATCGAGATGTAACCACCTCACTAAAAATAAACGTGAACTTGCCCTAATGTTTTCGAAAATTCCGCCACAGAGGCAGAAGGGGAACCTATATTTTTTTCTACATATCCAGATCAACGTTTCTAACTGTTTACTCTTTGAAATGAATTTTCCAATATATCATAGTGCTGTCCTCTACCCGGGTTTTTATCATGTTGTTAAAATGCGTATGCTAAAGTGGAGGAGGGAGGAGTTGAAAATGTACGCCAAAATGAGAGTATTTCACGATATCTAAACTTAAAGCAGATTAACTTTCATATATAAACTCCTTAATAAAAATAAGTGGACACGTGCACTAGCATTTTCTGAAATTCCGCTTTTAAGGGGAGTTGAGTTGATTTTAGTTTAGCGTCCCTTTCAGCAGCGAGGCTATATGAGACATGGACCTACTGATTAACGTGGAATCCGAACCAAATGAGCTCCCGCCGGGAATCGAACCCGGGTCTAGCTTTTAAGGGGAATATTTCCGTAATTATTTTCTCATTATACAATAAACAAGGCACCGCTCTAAACTTTCTCACTTCAATTTCTTAAACTAGGTAAATCATCACCTGACCAAAACATGAAATACGAACAACATTATGTCTTCCGGAAACCACCCACAGTGAACATTTTTATGAGAAGTGACTTATGCCATATATGAGGGTTATTAATCAAATATCTGTTTATGAGACACCAACAAACTCATGTAAGTCGCATTTCGGAAAATTGTAAAAACTAAGCAAAACACTACCCCTTGTAGGTGTTTTATTAAGAAGTTATTCACGCAGCATTATAGGGTTATTAATGAAATATGAACAAAATCGCTTAAGTCATTTCTGAGAAAATCTACCAAAAACAAACTCATCAATAACAGCAAACTATCCCTTGTGGATTCATTCGTGAGAAAGTACTTAACCTGTATTACAGAGTTATTAATGAAACTTTTTTTTTAATTGTCCGGAAAAAACTCGCCTCAAGAGTTAAACTACTACCCTCGTAAGCTTTTTCAGTGCAAGTAAGTAATGCTATTTCATCAAATATTTATTTACGAAATATGAATAAAATTGTCAGAAAAAAAAAAAAAATTCGGACTAAATTATACCTTCCGGATATATTCAGGACAAATATGTTATGTCGTATCATCAGGTTATTATGAAATATGAACAAAGTCGCCTGAGTGATTTTTGCGAAAATCGATGAAAGAAAAGAAAACGAAAGAAACCACTTACGCACAGTGTAGCGCTATTAACAAAATGCATATCTTTATGAAATATGGATGTCGTTTCATAGAAAACTGTCCAGGTAGAACCAACCCTAAACTACCCGTTCTGATTTTTTTTAGACGAACAACTTATGCCATATAATAATAATAATAAATATTCTGCCAGGTGCACACCCAGAAATCTTTTTTGGATGGTCCGAAATCGAAAGAGTGGTGGGGGTACCGTAAGTATGGCCTCGTGTAAATCAAACACGTATATTATTAAAAACAGGTACGACATTTTTAGTTTGGGAGGTGCACCCCTGGCCATCAATAACGGAAGTCAACTGCTAAAAAATTTGTGTAACATGCTTATCTTTTAGCATTGAATTTCCCTTTCATTTTCATATTTCTATCATACCTTTTATTGCATCCACCATAATACAATTTCTTGAGAGACTTCTCAGCATTCTTCCTTTTCCTTCTTTTCCCTACTTTTGCCAATACTCACACGAGGGCTCAGCTCCGTTTCTCTTTTTCATTTTCAGACTACTTTTCTGGTAACCCTGGCCTGTACACAATACTACGCATCTTGTTTCATGGTTCCAGAACCGAGTACCTTGTTTTTATCTAAATTGTGATAAAGGGTAGAAGTACAAGGGCCCTGGGGGCTTCTAACTCCCTTCGCTAGCTGTCCCTAGCTCAGCTATATTCTGTAAAGTAACACACTGTAAATCTTATATGTGCAAGATTGGGGGAGATACTAAATATCAGCCGAGTTATCTACCGTCAGACATCATGGTGTAATGAGAAAATCAATTCCCATCATTCAAAGATAGTAAATGCATGTGACATTTCGATTGTGAGATTAATAACAACGTATGTTGGTAAAGAAAAAGAGTTAGTACGTTATGTGGAGTGGTATGGATTACTTAATTGATCAGAAAGCAGGAAAGCATTGAAAATATAAAAAATAGAGAAACAGTTAAATTAAATGTTAACATCATGTTGGTTTGAAACGTCATTGGAAAAAGTAGGAAGCAAAAGGTACTGTTTTTGAGGACACTAAGCTGTTGATAGAGAAGGCACCTAACGTAGTGTTTTTAGCGAGTCCTTGTTCACGCGCATAAACATCATCACTGACGCAACTGCTCCTATGGACGCAACCCCTCGGGCCCTGCTGCCTGAATCTGTTAGATAGCATTCGTGCTTTTGGCGGACACCTAGCACAAGTTCATTTGCGTATTTTACACTGTAGTTTTTATGGCATAAGTATACTTCCAAGGGCATTTATTCCGAAGTTGGGCGTCCGCTTTCTCCGCGTTTTTTCGCTGTTATTTCCTTTGCATACTTTCTGCAATTTGGTATTAGGTTCATTAATCCGTGCTCTTCCCAAACTTTTAAAGATTTTGCTCGTTATCAACGTATTGCTTCACAAATGTTAAACTGTTAGTTCATTGCCCTTGTACATTCGCCATGTTGATAACATAAAGGATCGTTTCTTTCCCACAATGCAACTGTTCGGTTACCTTGCGCCAAGTAGTTCCCTCCGCTCGCCGTAAAGTCCCGTTTTTAACCGCTTATATATAACAAATAAATAGATTTTTCGAGATTCTTATATTTTACCAAGCACACAAATGATCAAACTATCCATATCTTTCCTGTAAATTTTAAACATTTTACTGGAAACGGACGCCCAACTTTGGAATTTAACCCTTTCCAAGACGCAGAATTTAAACGCGCAACGGTAAAGTCCTCTTAAAGTGAATGTGCACCGAGGATCTTTTTTAAGAAACACTTTCTAAGACAATGACATTGTATTTCCTCATAAATGACAAATAATTCACGTTTCTCAGCCTGAAAATACTGGACCTGTTCTACGTCACAAAGCTCGAAGTTATTTATGGTAATAGCAAACCTGAAGAAGAATCAATTAAGAAATAATGATAACAATATTTTAAGTATGCAGTGCATAAATTTTCGGGGTAATAGTTAAGAACAGCTACTTCTCATCTCCCGTGCACGAGGATACATCTTACTGTTGCACTACCTAAACACCCTAAGTACAAGGGCAAGAACTCAGTCTATTACCAACTTTTTAACATCCTAGATAGTCAATGAATAATGCCTGAAAGTATGGCGTTTCTCGTCCTTCCCTAAATGGGAAGTACGGCTCCTTAACTATAACCCTGGAAAAACTGCAGAAACTCCAAAGAAGCTAATATATGCTAAAATCTTACCTGATATGTAAGAAACTGAGAAAACATTAATGACAGCACCGGCACCTAGTAAACAATATTGGCGGCCATGATGGTTGGTAGACGACAGCAGTGCTACCAGCAAGATCTATAAAAATTTCGACGTATTCATTTGCAGGATCGCCAGAATGCTACCAAAAAACATGGCGAATGATAATAGCATTATTATCTTGATCTTGTTAAGAAGAAATGCATATTTTAAATAATTTTGTCCTACACTCTTAAAAATATTTAGAAATCAAAACTACTAATTTTAAAAGGGAATGAATTGTAGGGACTCATTCCTTACCAGACTTCCATAATATTGCGGAGCATATGAAAACGGGAAGCAGATTTTGCATATCTTTGACTCAAACCGTTGCGGAAGGAACTTCTAATGCCATGATGGATATTGACTGGAGTGAAGAATTGAAGTTTGCAGTTGCAAATCGGTATTCTAATATTGCGGGAATGTTGCTCCTTAGTAAGTATTTTAAAAATCAATATTTATTTTTGTTGAAATCTACTATATTTGGGTGCCACCAGCATAGTTAACCCTTTCCGTGCGCAAAATTTTCCGAATTTTAAGTTGGCGAGCAAGGAGGCTAGAGGAATGGTTATATCCTGCCAAACAGTGCCAGCGGATGGACGTTAAAAGTGGGGGGCAAGACATGATCTGAATATTTGATATTAATGGTAGTTTTCCTGATTGCTTGTAACACTTTGTTTGACGAAATGTTGTATAACGATTAGCATACTGTCTTTTTCAGTTAAAATACCGTATATCTTGTGTAAATTGACAAGGGCAACTCAAGTAGATACTAGCCCTTTGTACTCTTAAACAACGAAGGTGTAAGAAGAGATTTGATTCCTTGCTCATGAATATCTGTCTGGAAAATTGTGTGATCAGATTAGGGGCCTATTTAATAACAAATTTGCAAAATAAATAAACAGAAAGGATAATATTAATCAAATAATCATAATGAATGAATAATAAAGCTTGTTTAGCAAAAGTTATGTTGAAACTGGGAATTAATTAATAACTAATATTTTTAATTTCACGCATGCTATTATGTGTGTTATTATTCTTAGGATGACAGTGAATACTACAAGCATATGCTACGACATTTAAAGAAATACTTTTGCAGCTTCCCGAAACATGTTCGCTGCCATTAAGTACAATTTTCAATTTCTTGGAATATATCAAAACTCAGCAATACTTAGAGTGACTCCACATTTCAGTTATACAAAATAATCCTAAAACCTAGAATTATGCTAAATTTACTAAATTTAATTGTATATACAAAAATGTATACACCCCTAAACTCGTATATTACACTGCAAAATTAATATTCCATATTGACAAGTAAACCTTACGTTTGGGAGAATCGAGTTCCTGACTCAGACACATATGAGAAAGTAGTACTAAATGTGGTCAGTATTTCAGTGAAGTTGTAGGTGCGAAGCTCCAGGGGTTTAGGAGATACAGCTACCAGAACATCACATGAAAGTACAGAATAGTCTTAATACAGTTGGAGGTAAAAGCTCTGTAAGACCACTTGTAACGACAAAAGGTGAATAACAAATATATGGGTACATATTAGGACTAGGGGGAAGTCATATAGTAAGGGTATACCTGACGGCGGCCATCTTGAAATCCGCCATTTTGAATTAAGGTTAAATTTTTAAAATAGGAATAGGGTCATATGATACATGATTTAAGGCGCAAATTTAATCAGAAGAACAATACTGACGTTAATTTTGATTTACGCGCAATTGGTAAAAAGTTACAGGGAAATTAAATATTGTTGCAGCATATGTATTAGTCCTTTACCCCACCTTGTAAATTTTGTGTTAATAATAATTAAATAAAAAGCAGGTGGATGAATATTAGGTCTATGGTAAGAGTTGTCTTGATACGACCCGCTCGGGAGAGTAATACTCCCGGAAGTACGTTTTTTCGCGCGCTACTCTAGCCAGCTGTTTTACACGCTATCCTAGTCACTTGTTTTAAGTTGGTCACAAAATCTATATCATTTAGTACAAGGGGAACAAAACGAGCCTTATCTCATGGAGTACAAGGGGAACAAAACGAGCCCTGCGGGGCTCCTGACCCATTCCTACTACTACTACTACTTATGTTCACAAAAGTAAGTAAATCACATTTTTGAGTATTATTTTCGTATTATTTTAATTTAAAAACTGTTATAAAAATGTAAAAAAATGCTAAAAAACTTTCCTCGGGCCGGGTTTGAACTCATGCCAAAAGAGATCTTCGGTATTAGCATATAGCGCTAGCCCACTCGGCCACGAGGACCGACAACAATAACCGTCTGAATTCTACTATTTGAATGCAACGTGGCAAGACATAGATAACACCAACCAATCAGAACTGTGCTTTCCGTTCCTACTTCCGGGAGCATTACTCTCCTGAGCTAGTCCTGTCTTGATGCCGGCCATGTTCAAATCCGCCATTTTGAATCAGACAAAAGTTTTAAACAAAATGCATAACAGTGACACCTTATTAATAGCAAATTTTACCATAAAGCCAACGGTATAACCATTTTTGCTTTATCATTAACCAGCACAAAATTAAATAGGAATAGAGTAATGAAATAGATGACTTCGGGCTATAAGTTAATCAGAAATACAATGGTGGTGTTACAATGTTAGTTGTTGTGCAAGTCATTTGTGCAAGTCATGCACTCTTTTCTGAACTACATATTGATTGTAATAATTGAGGACTTTTCTGGAAGAAAGACCCAAGTTCAATTATGACAATTCCACTTTGGTCATTTTTCCTTAAATTAGCAACTTGTTTATGCGATAACAAATGCTGGTTAATGATAAAGCAAAAATTGTTATTCCGTTGTATTTATGGTAAAATTTGCTATTAATAATGTGTAGTAGATAATTTTCGTAAAGTGCGTTTTCCAATCAGAGAGCAATTTGAGCCATCTGGCATTGGGTTAATGCTATTTATTGCTCGATTAGAGCTATGTTTGCTATTTATGAGTTTTTTATGTTATTTATTGCGTTAAAAATATGTGTTCAATGACAATTTATGGGCATGAAAGTTAAAATTCGTAGAAAATACAATTTGACTGAAGGTTATCTTGAAAAATAAAACTTTATTGATGTGTTTTGGTTCGTTCTTTCATCATTTATTATTGACAATATGTGAAACGATGTTGGAAAAATCCTTGACACCTGAATTCTCAGAAATGAAGCCTGGAGCAGTCTATGACTTGATGCAAGGCCAAGTAAAGCTTTATTATTGGGTATATACGAATTCTTTGAAGAATTCTTTGAAGATTTACCCATCTTTGTTGTAGGATATACTTGTGATTCTGTGTTGGTATTTATGAGGAGATACTGTCCTTCACCCGAAAGGACCCGTGAAAAAACTAGGATTCACCGTTAGATACAACCATCAGATTTAATTAGAGAGTGACCTTCACATAGATACCAGAGTCCCCCTCAAAAAAGATTTTTGGAATATTTGGAATACAATTTAGTTACCGTTAAAAAGAAAATGTTAGGGATTATTGTCTATTTTTAGAGCTTTGTGAAGATTGCATTGTAGATGTCCTTCAAGAAATTTTTTACTCCCTTACAGAAAAAAAGAAAATAAAACCCAAAGTTGACATTGAACTTTGAAAAGCTTTATGTATTGTCCCCCTTTTACGTAACAGTTAGGTTGTTACATGAATTTGTTTTCCTCGATTTTTTGTAAAAATTCTATTGAAACCAAACTTAAAAACATTCTTTCTTTTATTGCCTAAAACCGCTGGAAAAAGAAAGAGAGACGCGTCGGATCCCATATTGAACGCAAGGGTGGAAGGGCGGGGGGACTGAGTTGCCCAAACTTGTTTTGGCGGGAAGATGGGTTTATAAAATTGATAGGAAGAGAAACGAACATTTTATTATTGAACAAGTATTCCGTTCAGAGTTGATCTCTGTTTCTTTGAGTGGGTGATTCTTGGCTGATTGATAGTAATTGTGTGATATTACTCGTTGTGATTGTTTTTGTATGAAACCTTGCTGGTATATATTTTTGTTCCTGTCATTAAGGTAAGAATATTTATTATTTTTATGCATTTGAAATGTGGACATAGGGAGGGAATCAGTTCTCTTAGCAGACATATCTTTGAATCAACGAGTATTTGTTTATATGTCTTAGAGGGAACAACACTTGATTGTATGAAGGGAGACACGGGTTTGATGCCAGCGGGAGCTTATATGATATCCTTGATGTTTAATGGAATGAAATTGTTGCGACTTGGAATAGGTTTGAAGTAAATGGTAGTGAATATAATGAATGCAAAAACAAAATGAAGTTGATCAGTTTAATGTCCCACAATTATGTCAGTTAGACTAACATATTAGATTAGATTATAAACTGCAGTTAATGAAAGCGGGAGGAATCCCGAGAAAAAATTTAGACATAACGTTGTCCAACATAACTTTGTATGGACAGAGATTGAACCCGTGACCAGAGTAAACGTTTTATCACTGACCCACCGTACCACCCTTAGCAAAGAAACCAAATAGTTATTATACGTACGATTGAGAAATAGAATAATACTGTAGTAAACGCACTTATCGATTGTAGGTACCGGTGTTTAAACTCTTGTATTGAAAATATAAATAATAGAATCATATCTTAACAGATTTTTAATGTAAATATGGACTTTTATAAGAGTAAAGTACTATTATGAGACGAATATTGTTTGAATTTTTAGGTTATTACAATCCATTGAGATGTGAAAAGTATTTGGAAATGATAAAAGATTAAAAAACGGGAATAAATTATGTTAATTTTATTCATTTTATGCTAAAATATACGTCAATTACAGGCATTTTTTCTGTTCCTATAGATCAGGCTATTCTAACCAGATAGGAGGTATACTTTCTCTTTTTGGGAGACTCAGGTAATCCTCTAAGTTTGTGAATGAAATAGGTATAAGGGTTTGTTTACGTCCATAGAAAAAGAAGAAAAATAGTAGCAAAAATCGTGAATGAACCAGACAAACCTTCCCCCAAGAAACTCCCTTTCCGGGCTACGAAACTATCAATGAATGAGAGAAGTCTAACTGCTTTGGGTAACATACTTGTTATTGTTAACATTTTTTCTTCCTTCCTGGCCGGAATCCCCTTGAATTACAAGTGATGTTTTTATGACGGTCGGTCGTAAAAAGGAAGACTTTTCCTGTTTTGATTGAATAAAATGGAACCAGTATTCATTCATTCATTGGAATCTTTTTTATTTTTTAAAAAAATAGGCTAGAAAGATTAAATATTCATGAAAGATATAGGATAAAACGTTCTATACGCATTTTAGGGGCGTAGTAACACATTTTTACGTTGGGGTGACTGGTATATTTGTATCTTACATGTAAATGATATCTATTAATTTTACGTCCTAAGAATACACATGTTGAGCTATTTTGTCTTAGTTTTCTTTATGATGAGTGAAATGGTGGAATGAGAAAGGGGAGGAGAACGATATCAAGACAAGTTTGTAGCATATTTTGTATGAACTTTTGATATGAATCCGTTATTTGAGGGTATTTGACTATGTTTTTTGGTTTATGACCATATATATGTGTATATATGTATATATGTACGTGACCGCAACTGTTTATATGTATATATGTATGTACGTAGACATCTATTTACAAGTATATCTGTGTGTTACTTGTTTGTGCCTTGATAGACATCCATTCTTTCTTTCTTTCTCTCTCTCTCTCTCTCTCTCTTTCTCTTTTTCTGTGTGCATGTCTGTCTGTCTGTCAGTGTGTGTGTGTGTGTGTGTGTGTCATGCTGCATTATCATGTTTGTACAAATGCATGCCTTTGTAGGCTTTGGTAGGCTTCCGTTTTGTGTTTGCTGCTGTATTATTTTGGTCCTGCCTATGTATGTGATGTGTGTGGTGGAGCATTGCCGTGCATGTACATAGGTTTGCCTCTGTAGGCCTTGGTAGGCTTCCCTTTGTGTTTACTACTGTATTATTGTGGTTCTGCATATATATGTGATGTGTGTGGTGGGGCATTGCCGTGCATGTACATAGGTTTGCCTCTGTAGACCTTGGTAGGCTTCCGTTTTGTGCTCGCTGTTGTATTATTGAGACATTTCGTATGTATGAGGTGTGTGTGGTGGAGCATTGCCGTGCATGTACATAAGTTTGCCTCTGTAGGCCTTGGTAGGCTTCCCTTTGTGTTTACTACTGTATTATTGCGACATTCCGTATGTAGGTGATGTGTGTGGTGCGGCATTGCCGTGCATGTGCATAGGTTTGCCTCTGTAGGCCTTGGTAGGCTTCCGTTTTGTGTTTCCTGCCGTATTATTGTGGTTATGCGTATGTATGTGGTGTGTGTGGTGGAGCGTTGCCGTGCATGTACATAGGTCTGACTCTGTAGGGCTTGGTAGGCTTCCCTTTGTGTTTACTGCTGTATTATTGCGACATTCCGTATGTAGGTGATGTGTGTGGTGGAGCATTGCCGTGCATGTACATAGGTTTGCCTCTGTAGGCCTTGGTAGCCTTCCGTTTTGTGTTTCCTGGTGTATTACTGCAACTTTGCCTATGTATGTGGTGTGTGTGGTTGAGCATTGCCGTGCATGTACATAGGTCTGCCTCTGTAGGCCTTGGTAGCCTTCCGTTTTGTGTTTACTGGTGTATTACTGCAACTTTGCCTATGTATGTGATGTGTGTGGTGAGGCATTATTGTGCATGTACATAGGTTTACATCTGTAGGCAATGGTAGTTATAACTTCTCGTTTGCTGGTGTATTATTGTGGTTTTACCTATGTATGTGATGTGTGTGGTGGCATATTAACATGCATGTGTGTACATATGTGTGTCTGTATGTGTGTGTGCATTGTAGCTTTCCAATGGTAGATAACCTTCTGCCTGTATGTACATATGTTTCTATTTGTGGGAGCTTATTATTCTAGACCTGCGGTATATATGTGTTTGTATGTGGTGAAGCATTAGGGTGTGTGTACATGTGCATGTTTGTATGTGTGTATTGTAGCTTTCCGTATGTAGGACTTTGTATGTTGTGCTGCGTTGTATGCATCTGTACGATTGTACTGTTACACTGTTTTGTGTCCTGCATTGGTACACATGATTTTATATGTGGTATTGTCTTGTATGTATTATACCTATACACAATTTCAATTTTAATATCATTTGAATATACAAAGAGTTCGTCACTTACCTAATGGCTTCTGCATACAGCTATTTGCTTGTACAAGTAGGAAACTGTCTTAGATGTGAATACGTAATCATTAATAACCGGTTGCGGCAACGCGGGTGCCCGATAGCGGAAAACGCGGCGCGGCGCGGGCTGCGCGAATGGAAAACGCGTTCGGACGCCGACGCGAATGCGAAGACAAAAATTATAATGTAACGCTCGCGGACAGGTACGTGTTACGCGAAGATCAGTAATGCTTAGACAGCATATGGTATCTATACACACCGCTCCTGTACGCAAGAGATCTATAGTGGTTTTCATATAGGTACGATATGTAGTATTTGTTGTTTTTGTACGCAACACATTCAGTAAATGATAATACAGGCTAGATTTGTATACAGCTTGACAGTCACTATTCAGGTGCACGTGTACATTTTCCCGCCAAGCACAAATTTGTTCATTTTTCTGCGCGACGGCTACCAGTGCGTGATATGGTTGCGCAGTAGGTATATTATGTTAGTGAACAACCAATATTAAGATGAACGTATACATTTTCCCGCCACGGACAAATTATAACATTCTTTATGCGCAAAAGCTAAATATGAATAAATTGGAGGTGCAGAAGATATAGTTACGTATTATGCAATACTAAGAAAAGACTACTAACAGAGTTGAGTGCAAACTACAAACTTTTACGGGAACTTATAATAAAATGTTGACGGAATTATCTTTCATGATAGCCGAAATGTTAAATTTCCCCGCTACTATTACATTTTTTGCCTTTATTAAGATTAGTACATTGTTTTTCCACTATTCCAAGTCCCTATACCCAATTTAAGTATACTATTTAAATATTTTATTCTTGATGTCCAGACGGGCATGTTCACTTTTCTCTTTTTTCATTTTATGTTCTTCCAATCTCCTGACCTCCCCATGCTGATTTTCACTATACTGTTCAAATATTTTTATTCTTGATGTCCAGGCGCACATGTTCACTTTTCTCTTTTCTTCATTTTTTTGTTTTCCAATGTCCTGACGTCCCTATGGTGATTTTCACTATTCTGTTTAAATATTTTTATTCTTGATGTTCAGGTGGACATGTTCACTTTTCCCTTTTCTTCATTTTATGTTTTTTCAATGTCCTGGCGTCCCTATGGTGATTTTCACTATACTGTTTAAATATTCTTATTTCTAATGTCCAGACGGACATGTTCACTTTTCTGTTTTCTTCATTTTATGTTTTTCCAATCTCCTGACCTCCCTATGATGATTTTCACTATACTATTTAAATATTCGTATTCTTGATGTCCAGGCGGACATTTTCACTTTTCTGTTTTCTTCATTTTATGTTTTTCCAATCTCGTGGCCTCCCTATGATGATTTTTACTATACTATTTAAATATTCTTATTCTTGATGTACAGACGGACATGTTCACTTTTCCCTTTTCTTCATTTTATGTTTTTCCAATGTCCTGGCGTCCCTATGGTGATTTTCACTATACTGTTTAACTATTCTTATTTCTAATGTCCAGACGGACATGCTCACTTTTCTGTTTTCTTCATTTTATGTTTTTCCAATCTCCTGACCTTCCTATGATGATTTTCACTATACTGTTTAAATATTTTTATTCTTGATGTACAAAGAGACATGTTCACTTTTATCTCTTATCATTTTTGTTTTTTCCTAACTTTGGAGTTTCTATAATAACTTTAACATATTAATTTAATATTTTCACTAACATTCAAGAAAGATCTCTATGTAAGTCCTTTCCTACTCTTATAATTACACTATAGACGGCATTCCTTTGATCTCCCTTTCCACTCAGCTTATTTATTTTCTCGTTTCATTTGGAAACTTGTTCTTATTTAAATTCTCCTAATAAATTAGTCGGAACACTTTGTGTGAACTGAAATAATTTGATTCCTTTTCCCACTTAGTCGGCATTCCTTTGTTTTCCTCTCCCACTCAGTTGGCATTCCTTTGAATTCCTCTCCCACTCAGTCGGCATTCCTTTGAATTCCTCTCCCACTCAGTTGGTTTTCTTTGATCTCCCCTCTAACTCAGGTGGCTTAACTTTGCTTTTATTTTACACTCAGTCGGCATTCCTTTGAATTCCCCTCCCACTCAGTCGGCATTCCTTTGATTTCCTCTCCCACTGTAGGCGGCATGGCTTTGATTTCCTCCCCTTTCATATCTTTTACCTAACGTTTGCAGTGCAAACTCCGAGGAAAATTTGAAAACATGTTGAAACTTGTTTTCTTAACACTTTATATTTGCGTGACGTCATACTTTGTAATGTATATATACCGCATTGTTGCACAATAATAATCATTTGAATGCTGACGACGATACCTGCATGACGTAATTTATTAGATCCTCAAATTTAAATTTATTGTATATTATTAGTCAAGATAAAAATTGGACATAAGAAGAAATTATTGCGTTAAGGAAAACAAAATAATAAAAAACAGATATATTGAAGTTGAAGTGACTGTATTAACAGATATACAGAAACACCAAATTGTTATTATTATATTTATATTAAGAAGAAACTCAATTTCTGATTACAGATGGAGTTCTTCAACTTGGAGTTCAATGTCGTGGATGAAACCCTCTTCCAGGAAGAGTTGAAGGGGTTACATAATGCTGAAAGAGTCCTGGCGGATTGGCAGAAAATTGTTAATTTACAGAAGGATGGCCATAGAGGGAGTGAAAGGTGTGAGTATTTGCTTTCATTATTACACCAGTATTTTGCTTCTGATGAACACACAGTTTTGAATACATGTCTTTCCTCTGCAGATGTGTTAGATCTTTTTTCTGCAGGATTTTTCAGGGGAGAGAACATGTATCATTTAGCGCACGAGAGGTTTATTCATTATTTTATTAGGGGAGAAGGCAACTTGATAGAGTAAATGATAGAAAGGTATCTGAATTTTATCGGTATGGCTCGAGTTTTGTTTTGGCCTAACGTAATGTTTTAGCATCGTCATGTAATAATTCCATAGTCAATACCCCCCAAGGAAATTCAAACTTGGGTAATATGATGGATAATAGAATGATTGTTGATGATGCTGAACAACTAGAATATAATCAAAATTCCGTTGATAATAATGATGATTATATGGAGATACTGGGAAAGTTTTTAGAAGAAGAGTTGGGTATCGATGCAGTTTCATCTGCTCAAATAACCCAAGGGACAAATCCTGTAAACAATGTTCATCCAGATGTGCAATGTTCACGGGATACTATTGGCTATGGGTCAGTATCTCCTCAGGCAAAACCATCACATGGAAATGTGTCGCATAGGAGCGACCAAGTTGGTCACAAACAATTTAAAAAATCAAATGATGGTAACTTCAAAATCGTAAGAGACAGCACAAAAGATTTCACGAATTTTAATCTTTGTGGAAGAGAAATCGCTGATCGTCCTTCTGGTGAACACAATATTGAAAATCCAGAAGGATATATTAAGAAATTAGTTATGGAGAAGAGGATTACGTTGGTCTCTGTATTGATAGCTCGAACAGTAGAAACAAAAAACCAGAGTATATTCCTTGGAGAAGAAAGAGCGATTTAAGTGCTGACGTCATTTTAACTTCATTGGAAAATATACTTAATTCCAATGAAGAATTCTTGCTCGGAAATTAACTCGAATTTCGATTCCATATAGTTAAAAACGTAAGCGGGCAAGGTATTAGGAAAGATTGTAATGCCGCCCGTTATGAAGATATGGAAAAAGTTCTCAACCGCCATATTGTATATATTAACGGATCTGACATGCTCTGTCTGCCAAAGGGTATTGTTTGGTATTTGGAAAATTATGAAGGAACTAGAAACACTTTATATAATCTAAAAAGAGACAATGATAAAATTTGGAAAAGTAAGGGAGAGCAACTTTGTAGGGATGCAAATGTTAATGTTAAAACAAAGAATGGTTGCGATCTAAGCGATGTTGATAGTTTTCAGAAATATTCTTCACGGAAGTATCAAATTGTTGTTTATATAAGAGATGAATCTGTTAATGAACGCAAATATAAGGTACTTGTCCCTGAAACTCCTGCACCAAAACAAATGTATATTTATTATGAAAGAGGTATTACAGTTGGCCATTTCGCACCAATTAAGTGTATTACATCGTTTTTACAAAACAGAAAGTACTGCACTAAATGTTTGGAAGCATACAATGAACAAATACGTAAACACAAGTGTGAATTGCGGTGTTCGGATTGCAAAAAGCAGCATTATCAAAATCCAACTTTAAGAAAAATCAAGTGTGATGCATGTAATGGAAAGTTTACTGAGGGTGAACGTTTTAATAATCATTTGGCACGTAATAAAGCTGGCTTTAGTGAGTGTCATTATGCAAAGGTTTGTCCCGATTTTAATCGTATGACTGACAGTAGACTTCGAAAAGTTGCACATAAGTGTGGTGAACATTTTTGTGCCTTGTGTAAGGTTCACGTAGAACCTAACCATCAATGCTTTGTGCAAAAATTGAAGCCTACACATATCAAAAGGTTTATGTACATTGCATATCATATAGAAACGATGTTAATGCCGGAAAATGAAAATGGTGAAAGGAAACATGAAGTCGCCCTGATTTGTAGCAGACATACATGTTCACACTGTATGAGTAAATCTTTGGATGATCCCTGCAACTTTTGCGGCGATAAAAATGGAAATCGATCGTTTTCTTTTAAAACAATGGATGACTTCATTAAACATGTGTTAATGGCTCGTCCAGTGTTTCAACGCATAGTAATTTTGGCTCATAATTCTGGGCGTTTTGATGGTATCTTCTGCTTAAGAAATCTAATTGAGAAGCAACATATTATTCCTGATGTTCTGATACAGGCTCAAAAATATTTTGTATGAATATTGCAAATAGATTTTTCTTCCGTGACACTTATTTGTTCATTGGTTGCAAACTAAGTAAACTCCCGAAAACGTTAGGCCTATCTGGAAATTTGAAAAAGGGAGATTTCCCATATTTATTTAACACTTTGGAAAATCAAAATTATGTAGGTCCGGTTCCCGCTCTTGAATATTTTGATCCTGATTCGCGAAGCACGGAAGAGAGACAACAACTAATCGCCTGGCACCAAGAACGTGCTGCAAGTGGCGAGGAGTATGATCTCCAAAAGGAAATGTTGGCTTACTGTGAAAATGATGTTAGAATTCTTACAGAAGCTATCATCAAATTTAATAACATCATAGAAGAGAAGACGAATGGTCTCCAATGTTTTATTGCTTGTTCCACAGTTGCAGGGTTAAGTATGAAAACGTACCGTACTCTGTACTTACCGGAGAATACCATTGCTGTAATTCCACCAAAGGGATTTCAACATAATGAGCGACAAAGTGCAAAAGCACTTTTGTGGTTAAAATATGTTGAGCATCAACTTGGTAGGAATATCCAGTACTGTGGTTCTGGTCCAGAGGTACGCTTTGGTAAATACAGGGTTGACGGATATGATCCAAGCACAAATACAGTGTATGAATTTTATGGTTGCAATTTCCACGGGCGTGTTTCATGTATTTCTAATAACCGTGATGAAATCATTCACGGTTCTCAGGATCCTTGCGATACGTATGTAAGACGATACGAACAAACCATGAGACGTCGAGAATACATTCAAAATCTTGGTGTAAAGTTACACGAGATCTGGGAATGTACTTGGGACAATAAGGTGAAGACAGATAAAGATTTACAAAAGTTCATTAAAGAACATTGTACTCATCTAGCGGATCCTATTGTTCCAAGAATGGCATATCAAGGTGGACGTACTGAAGTCTTCAGATCATACGTTAATTGCAAGGATAATGAGACAATTCGTTATCTCGATATTACATCTCTATATCCTTTTGTAATGGCACGTAGACCAATGCCGATTGGAATGCCTAAGATTCACAGGGGGCCAGATTTTCCAGAAATGGAAAATACTCATGGGTTAGTGAAATGTACTGTTTTACCAACAAAGGACTTATATTTTCCTATTCTCCCATATGTGGCAGGTGGACGCTTATTTTTGGACTGTGCCGGACATGTATGAAAGAAGAAGGAAATGCAGTTGTAGGGGAATGTACACATGAGGGAATGGAGCGCGCAATAACATGTACATTTTGTACTCCAGAGCTTCACCTTGCTCTTAAAAAGGTTATAAAATCTCCGATATTCACGAAATTTGGGAGTTCGAACTCATGGACCCAGAAGAAGGGAATTCAGGTGGTCTGTTCGGGAATTACGTGAACTTTTTTCTTCAAAAGAAACAGGAGGCCTCAGGTTTTCCTGCTTCTTGCAAAAGCGAAGAAGACAAAAAGAAATACATCGATGAATATTATGCCCATGAAGGCATTAAATTAAATTATGATAATATAACGAAGAACCCGGGATTGCGCGCTACAGCGAAATTATACCTTAATTCACTGTATGGGAAATGAGGTCAACGCCCGGACACGATGAAGTGTACAATCCTCAACAACTCAGAAGAGTTTCTTAGGTACCTTTCATCGGCAAGATATGAAGTTCATTCAGTGATTCCAGTCGGTGATAGGCATTTACTAATGAACTACAAGGACTTGGAAAATGATAACACCCCGTTACGATTTTCCAATGTCGTGTTGACAGCATTTATTACTTCGTGGGCCAGACTTAAACTTTATGACCTTTTGACTGCTGTAGGACTTGAACGTGCACTTTACTGTGATACGGACAGTATTATGTTTTTGCAAAGTAAACATATCGTTGATGTATTTGATGAATTAACACGATCGCCTCATACTTATTTATTATTTGATTTAACACAGAAAACAAATGATGCATTACGAATTCGTACAAACATATTTCCCTATGAAACAATGTATGTGTACACAAGTGTAAAAGACGATGAAATCGTAATTTATGTTTAGTTGTTATCAAGATGTTGAAGGTGAAACAACACTTTAGCACACTCCGTGCTTTGTGTAAATGTAAAGCAGCAAAACGTAAACATATTTTGAAAAATGCTTCAGGTGATTTAATACGAACCACTTCACATGTTGCTAAAAATACAACAAAAGGGAACATTCCTTTAAATTCTCGTCAGAAGCAACGATTACGTAGACATAAAAAGATCTTGCGAGTTCTTTCTCAACAACGTACAGCATTAAACAAGAAAAGGAAGTTATTACTTCAGAAAGGTGGTGCATTCTTACCAATGTTACTAGGTCCAATTCTAGGAGCTGTAGCAAGTAGTATTTTTGGAAGATAAAAAAATCGTGTCAGGCTTACGTAAAATTATTTTAGTTCCTGAGAATGCCATGCATCAATTTCAATCAAATGCTAAGTCTATAGATACACATCAATCGCGATTAGATGAAGAAATGAGTACTATTTTACAATGTCGTGATCTTAGTGTTGAAGAAAAATGGAAAATGTACCAGCAACCATTACATCAATATTTACAATATTCATCTACACAAAAACCTGTTACATTACCTATTGTTGAAAAAGAAATTCAAGGATCAACATCATCTGAAGAAAAGAATCATTCTATTTTACCTGTTGTATCGGACATTTTATAATCAGTACCGAAATCACATCGAAGGAAAACAGATCTATTAATGAAACAATTAATAAATTCGAATAAAATAGATTGGGATCAATCAGGAACAGTAAAGATACATGGAAAACAAATTCCAGGTTCAAATATTATAGATTTAGTGAATGATGTTGTTCGTATGCGAAAATATTCAAGACAACCAGTAGGAATTCAAGAGTTTAAAATTTTGTTAGAAGAACTTAATGTTCCTAAAGAATTTATTTCTACTCCTGTGAGTACACCGAAAGTTATTAGTAGTAAAATTCGTAAAACAGATTTTTTAAAAGGTTGGAAAGAATACAAAATGTAATAAAAATGACAAAGTTATCAAAAATATATTATGATTATTCAAATCCCGCTTCTTTATCTAGTATTAAAACATTGCAACGTAAAACTAAATTATCACAAAAGAAAATAAAAGAATGGTTAGCATCACAAGATGCGTATACATTGCATGCACCAGCACGAAAAGTTTTCGAGCGAAAGAAATATTATATTAGTGCACCGAATGAAACATTACAAATGGATTTAGCAGATATGCAAAATATTACAAAGTATAATAATAATTATAAATATATTTTATGTTGTATTGACATTTTCTCACGGTATGCGTATTGCGTTCCATTACAAACAAAAAAGGGTCCTGAAATGGTTAAAGCAATCAGAAAAATTTTTAAACAGTTAAAATTACCGGTGTTTCATGTACAAACAGATCTAGGCGGTGAATTTTATAATCAACATGTAAAACGTTTATTTCAAGAAAATGCAATTAATCATTATAGTGTGCATTCGGAAATTAAATGTGCATTAGCAGAACGTTTTATACGAACATTAAAAGAAAGATTGTATGGATATTTTACAGCAAAAAATACTTATCGTTATATTGATGTTCCCGATAAAATTGTACATAACTATAATCATTCGTATCACAGAAGTATTAAAATGGCACCTGCAGAAGTAAATGATTCAAACATTAATCAAGTATAGAATACATTATATGGAACATCAACCGCGGAAAAGAAATTAACATGTAAATTTCATCCAGGTGATTATGTACGTGTCAGTAAATATAAACACAAGTTAGAGAAAGGATATTTACCAAAATGGTCCCAAGAAATATTTGTTGTAGATCGATGTATTAAATGAAATCCGGTAACTTATAAATTAAAAGATTGGAATGGTGATGAAATTAAAGGAATATTTTATGCACAAGAATTACAAAAAGTAATAATTAATTCAAATAAAAACTATTTAATTGAAAAAGTACTTAAACGAAAAAAAGGTTGGATTTATGTAAAGTGGTTAGGATATCCGTCAAGTATGAATTCATGGATTAAAGCGAAATCTGTTCAGTCTTCAACACGAATTCAACATTTAAACACGACTTTTACGTTACTCTTCCTTCAAATGCAAGTAGTAAACTTTTTGATAATACAACAGCATCGTATAGAGTAAAACTTTCACAACCTATTGATTTAAGGGATGGTGAATGGGGTGTTGCATTAACACAAATTAATATTCCTTGGAGTTTTTAAATGTAGGTGAAAACGAAAAAATTACCATAAATACTGTAATTGATGGTAAACATGAACGTCAAAAAATTAATATCGTGCCAGGATATTATTCTTCTATAAAAAGTATTTTAGATATGATACCTGAAAATGTACGTATGAAAAGATATCATAAAAATAAAAATCAAGTATTTATATGACATATTTTAAAATCATCCGATCAATGTATGATTGGTATTACAAAAGAATTACAACACATTTTAGGTTTTATTAATGAACATTCAACAGATTTTTCTCCTGTTGTATACTTAAAACCACCAAACACACAAGAAAGAATACTACCACGTGGAAAATTCCCGTGCAATTTAGATTATAATATTTCAACTGAAGTAAATGTTTGTGTTGATGTAGTAAAGCAACAACAAGACGTCGGACCTTTACTTCGAAAACTTAATGTTTATGATGAAGAGCATGCACGCATCAAATGTTTTCTATTTCACACACCACTCTATGTTAAAGTAGAGAAAAAGTATTTTGACACGATAGAAGTAAACTTAAAAGATGAACACGGTCAAAAACTACCATTTCAATTTGGAACTTCAAACTTAACACTACACTTTGAGCAAAAATGATTTCTGATAGTATTGATGATAGTTTTTACATTACACTCGTTTCAAATGCTAGTACTGATGTATATCCTAAAAATAGTCCGTCACATTTTATTAATCAATTAAATAATACTATTCGCTTATCTGAATCCGATTGGTCTGTTGGTTTCAGTGAAATACACATTCTGCTAACATGTCATAATGTTATCGATGGTGAAAATGTTGTTTGGTTTACATTAAAAGATGGGGAACCTCAGAAAAGTAAAATTACACCGGGATATTATTCAACCGTGTACCATTTAATTGAAGAATTAAACAAAGTTTCCATATTCATAAGATTTAATGTGTCAAATACAGTATTCGTAGAATGTGATCAACGTGTTAAATCACTTACATTGTCACCAACATTGTCTTTACAATTAGGATTTCCTGAAAATAAAGATCTTGTTTTACATAAACGTGGATTTAAACAACCTTACGTTGATATTGGTTATCCACATCAAATTTTTGTGTATAGTGATATTGTACAATATCAATATTTAGGTGATACCAAAGCACCATTATTACGTATTGCAACAATTTGCAATGTGAAATACGGAAAAGTGCAAACAATTACATTTCAAGATATTCATTATTTATCAGTTTCAAAATTTTGTTTTAACAATATCGAAGTACTACTAAAGGACCATGCAGGGCGAAATTTGCCATTTCGTTCCGGGACATTGACGGTAACACTTCATTTTAAACGCGCTGCTCCTAAATAAAAGAAATGAAATCTGGACGTATATGTTATCAACGTGGTCGTGGAATACCTTATTTTTCAGGACCAGTTTATCAACGTGGACACGGTATCGGTAGTTTATTTAAAGGTTTAGCACGTATTCCGTTACCATTCCTTAAACAAGGTGCCAAAGCATTAGGTCGCCAAGCATTACAAACAGGTATACAAGTTGCAGGCGATGTATTAGAAAATCGTCCAATAAAAGAATCCGTTCGCGCACGTGTAAAAGAAGCTGGTGAAACGTTAAACACAAAAGCTGTTAATAAAGTTGGTCAGTTACTACCTGGTAGCGGTAAGAGACGGCCACGAAAACGTAAAGCTCCTGTAATACGTATTGGACTACCAATCAAACGTAAACGTTCTCGTACTGTTAAACGTAAAACAAAAGGAAGGAAGACTAAAGATATATTTTCATAATGGCTTTACTTAATTCAAATAGCCATGAGTGTTGTACTTCAGAATTTGACTTATTTTCTGTTCCAATGACACAAACTGCGATAGAAGCAACCTCTCATGTGGAATATCGTCCTATTTCTACACTAACTTCAGAAGGACCTATTGAATTTGTTATTCCTGGTGAAACAGGTGAATTTATTCATCCCGCTTATTTTTATCTTTATGTACGTTGTAAAATTACAAAATCAAACGGTAATAATTTAGATGCAAACGATGTAGTTGCACCAGTAAATAACTTTTTACATTCATTATTTAGAAAAGTTGATATTTCATTAAATGATAAATTAATTAGTTCATCATCTGGATCTTATCCTTATCGCGCATATATTGAAACCTTGTTAAATTATTCAAACGATGCTTCGCAAACACATCTTTCATCTTCTTTATGGTACAAAGATACCGCAAAACAATTTAATTCATTAGATGAAACAAATACAGGGTTTAATAAACGTGCTGCTTTTGTTAAGAATAGTACACCATTTGAAATGTACGGACGTATTCATGTTGATATTGCAAGTTTAGGTCGTGTGCTTCCAAACAAAGTTGGTCTTCGTATTAAATTACACCAAACAAGAAATATGTTTTGTTTAATGCACGCTAAATACATCTTATAAAGTAGTGCTTCAAGAAGTTACGATGTATGCACGACGTGTTGACACATCTGCACATGTTGGTGTGGATCTAAATTCAGGCATGGTGCATGAAACGGCCAAATTACCTCTTACAAGAGTTGAAACTCGATCATATACAATACCTTAGCAAGTAAATTCATACAATCTTGATAATCTGTTCCTTGGAAATGTACCTAAAGCAATCGTTATCGGATTTGTCTCTAACGCAGCCTTTAATGGGAAATCAGAAATTAATCCTTTTGAATTCCGAAACTTTAACGTTAACAAGTTGCAACTACAAGTTGGTTCAAAATCATTTCCTCCCAATCCCCTCACCCCTGATTTTTCAAATAATTTATACGTTCTAAGTTACCAGACTCTGTTTTCCGGTACAGGAATATTTTATAAAGATGATGGCCATACTGTTACCTATGATGAATATCCACATGGATACACTCTTTATGCATTTATTCTATCCCCTACTGCTACATTGGATGACACTACATGGGATGTTGTGCGCGATGCTCCCGTTAATTTAAAAATATCATTCAAAGAGTCATTAACACAACCAATCACTTGTATTGTGTATGCTCAATTTGACTCACTCATACAAATAGATAAAGATAGAAATGTATATAGTGATAATTCATTTTAAATTTAAATCATTTGAGTAGTATAAGGGTTGTTGTTCACTTCTCCGCTTACCGTGGAGAGGACGATGATGAACTTATTGTTAAAGAGTTAGCAATAGCTAATCCAGATATTCCATTCATACAAAACTGGATATTTAAACCTCCGTGCGCTACTACTGAACTGTGTGCAACAATAATAGAAGCAAACAAATACTTGTGTGATAATTTTTATGGAATCCAATGGCATGAAGGAGATGTCGAATACTCATACCTTAAAGAAATTCTTCGCCAATATTGTACAAATATTTCATCTGTTTACACTTTCGGCAAAGCTCGTCAGGACTTTCTGCAGGAAATTCTTCAACGTGATATTATCAATCTCGAGGATTTGGACTGTCCACGGTACACATCTCTAGGATTTCATGTGTCAAAGTGTGCACATTATAATCATCGCTTTGAACATTACAAGCGCAGTGTGCATGAAGTTTTATTATACAGTGAATATGTAAAAGTGTATGACTATGTTTTGTTTGTAAACAATACCAGTGATAAATATGTTCCTACTCCGTTAAAGAAATAAACAAAAGTCATGTATACAGATGAAATTTTAAAAGTGCTTCTCAGTGATAAACAAACTGGATCATATGTGAATAGAATTTATTCCATTGATACAATTCCACAAACAGTGCAAACTCCTGTCTGACTAATCATTAATCTTGATACATCAGATTCCACAGGAAGTCATTGGGTTGGACTATACATAAACAAAAATCATGAAGGATTTTATTTCGATAGTTTACGAATGCCTGTGCCAAAACAAATTCATTCATTCTTATGTAAAAATACTAAAGTTTATTATGTAAATAGTCAACCATACCAACACGAAGAATCTGTGCTGTGTGGATATTTCGTGTTATTTTTCATGTATCATATAGTACGATATAATTCATTTGAAAAAAACTTTAAGTTTATTTCATAAGACAAAATTAAAAAGAATGATAAAATTGTATATAACCATGTAAATAAATTTTTAAGAAGAAAACAAAATATTTACTGAAGTAATAAGTTTATTGTTTGTATATATTATGTACATAAATATATAAATAAAAAGATTTTTTTTAAAAAAAATAAAAGTTTCAAATTTTACTATTTTACTTCATGTGTTTCATTTCACAAACATGAAAATAAAAAGGTAAAGTTACATCATTGAAAACATGTTAGTTAATGCTGTTGATCGTTGAAACTTCCACCAAAAATTAAGTTGTTGGGCATTTCGATATTTACAAGCTGATTTTTTCTCAAGTTGTGTATTTTGTTCATGAAAAGAACAATATTCATTCATAACATTTGCACATAATTCATTTAATGGTGGGCATTGTTTTGATTCAAGATCAATAACATTATCTAACAAAAATAGTTTCTTAATCCAATTGGATTTTTCTGCACCTTTACAATAAAAGGTAGCATCTTGCAAACATAATTGATATACAAGGTTACGTATATGTAATCCAGTATATCCGTTTCTATTATTCCAAGTTAGTCCATGTAAGGTTGATGTTAACCAATCAACATGTTTCTGACATCCTAAAGATAATTGATTGTATTCAATCGGAGATTTTACTAAACAATGGAAATTTACTGTATCATGACATGCAATTAAAAAAATTCACGAATAATAAATTCATTATTTGAAATCTTAAAACCTTGTATGTCAATAATGTATTCATTAACACATGGTGAAATTTCATGTTTACGATTCAGCAAAAACGGAATTATTTGTCCTACAAATTCCATGTTGTTTAAACATTCTCGCGTTTTTCGTATAAAGTTTATACTTGAGATTTCACTATGATGTTCTTCAAACACTTTAAACAAATCAATAAGAGTTATTTCATTGGATAAATGCTGTACAACAAAAGTTCCAGTATCATGAAGAAGAAAACACCGGTGTCGAAGATTCAACGTGCATTGTTCACAGGAAATAAAATTTAAACGTAATTAAACATTTATAGTTTTTAAAATACACAGTTCACTAATATTATTGTTACTACAAGAGACACAAATATAATCACCACCACCACTGATATGAGAATACATGTTTTTCAAACACTGTCACTTCAGTTTGCATACACACACACACACACACACACAATCACTTTGCAAAGGCTTTCTTTTTGTCTTTGCTTTCAAAAATTTTAACTAATTCACTCAAAAAATTAGGGTCCTTTTCTTCAATTAAGTCAAAAAAGGCTTCATAAAAGATTTCTTGTGTAAATATGCCAATAATATGCGTTCTCGCATATATATAAAATAAGTCCTCCACTTCGACGTCCAGCAGAGATTTCAAGGCGCGATCTTCTATTTCCTCTGGACTCAAAAACAAACAGTCATGCCCCATTTGATTAGCCAGTGCTTCTGCGCATGCACCACAAATTAATATTCTATCAGTGTCCGAATTAAGAATTGCATCAATTACACAATCACGATCTACTTTTTGACTGGAACATGAACAGTTTAAACTCCAAAATCTGGAACTGGATCGGCTTAACAGCGATGGTGATGCAGGTGGCGTTGGCGACACCGTTGGAGATAGTGTCTCTGGTTCCTCCAATTCGCGTTCTTCATCCGAAGATGATGAATAAATTTCATCATCCGAAGATGATATGTAGACTACTTCAATAGAGTCCGGGGAATCCGTCCTGTTGTCGGTCTTTAACTTTTTAGTTCCCGCAGGAGGCGATGATAATGTCTCCTCGTCGTCGAGTTCGCTAAAAACTAACCTGCGTACGGGAGCCATAGCGTAATACATAAAACACTCTCCTGAAACTCTGTATTTAAGCGTTTACGTCACAACAAAATGGCGTCCTAACAACAACAAGTTCATACAAGCCTACCTATCACGTGATCATTAAAAAGAAACAAATCTTGGAATTTTTCCCATGCGTACGTGACTGTTCAAGGGCAAGCGACATTCCTGAATACAATAAAAAACTTTTAACGCACACCTGTGTTCTTCCTCTCCCCCAAACAAACATAAGCTTTTCTTAGAAATTCCAAAACAAACTTGTGCCTACGTGCCTAATCAAGGTCAAACGCAATTCCTAAATACAATAGAAAAATTTTAACGCACACCTGTGTTGTATCTCTCCCCCGAACGATATAAGCTTTTCTTAGAAATTCCAAAAACATCTATTGTCCAAGTATATGGTCAATGTTAATGCAATTTCTGAATACAATAGAAAAATTTTAACGCACACCTGTGTTGTACCTCTCCCCCAAACAATATAAGCTTTTCTTAGAAATTCCAAAAACATCTATTGTCCAAGTATATGGTCAAGGTTAACGCAATTTCTGAATACAATACAAAATAATATAAACAATCAAACAAAAATATAAAAAAACAATAAAACATCCGTTCTAACCATTGTTCGTACACATATACATGTGTAAACATAATTATCAATAACCTTGCCTTGGCGCCAGATGTCTCAAATTGAAGGACGCAGTTTACGAAAATTATCTACTAGGTGTCACTTTATGCGTTTTGTTTAAAACTTTTATCTGATTCAAAATGGCAAATTTGAACATGTCCGCCATCAAGACAACTCTTACCATAGACCTAATATTTATCCACTTGCTTTTTATTTAATCATTATCATTAACACAAAATTTACAAGGTGGGGTAAATGACTAATACATATGCTTCAACAATATTTAATTTCCCTGTAACTTTTTACCAATTGCGCGTAAATCAAAATTAACGTCACCATTGTTCTTCTGATTGGATTTGCGCCTTAAATCATGTATCACATGACCCTATTCCTATTTTTAAAATTTAACCTTAATTCAAAATGGCGGATTTCAAGATGGCCGCCGTCAGGTATACCCTTACTATATGACTTCCCCCTAATCCTAATGTGTATCCATATATTTGTTATTCACCTTTTGTCGTTACAAGAGGTCTTACAGGGCTTTTACCTCCAACTGTATTAAGACTATTCTGTACTTCCATGTGATGTTCTGGTAGCTGTATCTCCTAAACCCCTGGAGCTTCGCACCTACAACTTCACTGAAATACTGACCACATTTAGTACTACTTTCTCATATGTGTCTCAGTCAGCAACTCGATTCACCCAAACGTAAGGTTTACTTGTGAGCTCCTTCGCTGCTAAGCGGTTAGCGTACGCACCTTTGACGTAGGAGACCCGGGCTCAATTCCCGGGGGGAGCTCGCGTGATTCGGACCCCACGTTGATCATTTAGTACAGGTCTCATATAACTTTGCTGCTAAACAGGATGCTAAACTGGAAAAAATCAAACCAAAATATTCCTTATTATTAGAAAGAAAATGCATTTTAGAAACTGTTGATTTTTGTGCAATTAAAGAATAACTTATGAAGGACATCTCTTCTTGCTAAATGTTATCTGAATTAGTTCTAGAGCGGCTAACATATCGAGCCCTTACAAGAAGAAATTAAAAGTACGCTTGAATTGTGGTGCACCAATAGGTTAATTCTGGTGCCATTTTCAGTGGCAGTTCAAACGCAATACCTGTAGCTTTCTTAATTTTCCACGGGAAGACAACGAATACGTACTCATGAAACGACGAATATTATACGGCACCATTTTTATTCTATGAACCAATAATACATACAAAACTTTATATTTTCAAATGAAACTATATACATTAATGGATAATTTCAAAAAAGTAATGGGTAACTGCCCTCTTTGCCGCCCCTAATCGCCGCAAATGCTACCAAATAATTGTCTTATACCACTTTCGATCCTGGGTTAATATGATCTTGTTTATTCCAGTATCCTGGGGTTTTTAGGCCTTTCTTTAAAAATATAGCACATTGCTAAATAATAATTGACGCACTAGAAAAATTGCAAACAAATTTTTGGACTTGAGATTTTATTATGAATATATAATTTGGTGATGTAAGAAGAGATAGTTCGCTACACTTTTGTTTGAAATTTGTACTTTTTTAACAGACGAAAAAATTTTTAGAATATAAAAATAATACTCCCACTCCGAACAGCGACAATGGTGTGTAATAAGGAGCGGGAAATCTGTGGGAACTGAACGCTGAGTTCCGTTATTCTGAGGATTCGGGAGGAAAAAGGAAAGATATATATGTAAGATGGAAGGAAAAAGTAATAAAAAGTGCTCAAACTCAAGGAAAAGCAGAGTTTATTTATGAAAATTTTCTCCCCCCTCACCCACCAAGTTTGCTGGCGCTTTGCGGCTGGTCTGTCGACCTTACTCATATGTACGGGGAGGGGGGACCGTCGTATACTCCCGCCCCGGGCGCTGATTTTCACAACACGTAACTGCTCATGTCCTCACCTGCTTTTTAACCCTGCATGTACACACTTATTTTCTTACTCACAAAATACATACTGAGGTTCGTAGGACCCCAATCATATTTCTCTAAATTATGGAGTTTCTTTTTATTTAATAATCTCATACATATTTACACAATATCTATCAACAATGCTCCAACATTTGACTGAAAATAGTATTTCTAATGCCATTCTTGTAATTACTGTATTATTTTGAAAAACACGAGGGAAATTTATAAAATAATTCTTTCTTTAAAATACATACTGGAGTCTGTGGGACCCCAACAGCAGTAAATGTTATGACCTTTCTGATAATTATGAAACTAAACATTGTGATACTTGGTTGTAAGTAGTATATGTAAACAGAACATTTTAGACACAACTAGAGTTTCGAAACTGTTTCCAAATTCATTTTAACAAAATATTTTTTTTTAAAAAATTCACCCACTTAAAGTACACACTGGGGTATGCTGGACCCCAATCAACGCAAGAGCGAAAATAACGTCTATTTCCAACAATGTGTCTCACTAAACTGGTTAGACTTCTATTATTCCACATAGACAGTATTGCAAACTTAATTTACATTGATGGACCAAACTGCAAAAATAAATAGAATTGTTACAGTATTAGAATGAGTATGCCTTGGGGTCCCACAGACCGCAGTGTGTACGTGCACGGTTAAATTTCGAAGACAGGATCTAAATCTGAATAATCAATTCCACCTTCCGAACGGGATCTAAACTGTACTCTTCTAAAATCTTTGATATTTCTTCTATATTCATTTTACCTGCTTCAAACAAGACAACTTCAGTAAAATTGAATAGTTTTCTAAACAAAATAATCCAATCTTTTATCGAGCGTGTTGCTAATCAAAACAATCAAGCTGCAAAAGTTCGTTTACTCTTCGCTGCATGTCAAGTTAATAGTATTTCTTCAAGATCTGAGTTTCAGTAAGTATTTAATACTGCCGACAATCGACCGGAACCCATCATAAGTTGCATAGGGGCTATTACGTAAAAAACGAGTTAAACTCGGGCTTCGGCTTTTTGGAATAAACAGCCAACCCGAGTCTGACTAAGGCTTAAGATCAAAAGTCATATACTTGAAATAAAAAGAATTGAAATAGAGAGTACGTATTTTTATTCTGCCAAAGCATTTTACAAGACGTAGAGTAAAAATATTTCAAATTTTCGTTGAAAATGAACAATTTCACTACATTTTCTAAATTAGAATTTCAACAAAAACCAAAAACCAGTTATACTGCAAATAATCAGTTTATTTTAGAGTTGCATAGAACGCATATATATCCTCAATGTGTTGCCAACCAATAAAAATTAAATTATCTGTTTTTATACTATTTTATTAAATTTTACAAATTTTATCCTATTTTATGGTACAATTTATGGTGATTTTATGATAATTTTATACTGCTTTTGGTGATTTTTCTCAGATTTTTGCAATTTTTATAGTGATTTTCAGTGTTGCCATCCAACAAAAATTATTGTAAAATATTTTTATATACTTTGATATCTAAGCTGGTAACACTTGATGGAAAGGCACAAATGGTTGAGAATACAAAGTTAACTTATCATCCTTCCTAAGCATCTAAAGAAACTTGTTCCATCCTTTTTTGTCCTTCCCTCAACCGGTGAAGAGCAGGTGAATGAACTTGAAGAAACTACCTGGAAAGGGTGGGAGGAAGGAGACACAGGTGCATGAAAGAATGCTAGGAATTCCTTTGTTCAAGGAGTAGAGGTAGGACATCCTTCGCGTATGCTAGTGAATATCTGCGTTGGAAATACTAACAATAGGTCTATTGTTAAAAGAAATGTTGTTTGTCCTTGAGTACACATGTACACGTACACGAAAAATGGTTGGTGCAGATGTTTGTATATGTAATAAATTAGGGTCATTGACATGTCGGTCTCCTTTATCCTTTGTTGACAGAGAAGTAGTTGGAGTGACTACGTGACTGGATGCATGTACAAAGGAGAAGCTCGTTTAGGGAGCGCAGCTGAATGCTAATTTTTTGTATTCATGACAGGGAAGCGGTTGGAATGATTACGTGACTGGATGCATGTACGCATGGGTTGAATGTTTTGAATATATTCAAGAAAGTAGGTTGAATTTATGATAATAGGGTGAAAAGGTAAAATATTTAAATAAATGTAGGCAATACAATTATGGGGAGTAAGTGAGGGATTGCCTCTTAAGAGCTAGTTGGAAGAACAAAGCGTCCTTTTTGTGTTGTAGTATTGGTTATTCATATTTTTATTGATAGGTAGATAAAATATTCATATTATGTCTAGAGAACATATTCATAGAACAGAGGAAGAAAATCTAATCAATTATGTTAACATGTATTAATTTAAGTTTAAATTTGCATGAATTATAAGCAGGTTTTGGTTCTTAGGAGATAGGAACATATACCATGGTAAGAGATAGTTATTTCTGTTCTAACTTGTTTGAGCTTCGAGGCAACATGTGCAGCTTGATAACTTGTATAGAAAGACTCTAGCAAATGAAAAACATGAGACGAAGAATGGTTTTACAACTTTTTATTCTGCCCAGAAACTTGTAGAAACCAATAAGAGAAGGATAGAGGAGGGATTAGGCACGAACGAGGAACGAATGATAATTTGTTTTCCATTGCTTGAAGGAGGTAATTTACGGCTTAAAGAACCCTTATCAATTGGCCTGTCCCCTGTCAACCAGCTTGTTTTATGAACCTGCCACTCGAGGTTAGGGAAGATTTACCCTTCTCTACCTGAGTTTATTTCTATTGCAGGAAGCTAATAAACTCGTCACCTGCCATTAGGTTTATGAGGGGTGCAATAAAGTCTTTACCTGAGCAGAGTCTTTCTTCTTTTGCAAGTAGGCTTCAAACAAGATTTATTTAATATATTTTTGCATAAATTAGATTAATGAATTAATTATTCATGAATATTAAAAAAACGGGTAATGAAATGGTTAGAAAGAGTGACTTTTCGTATTTATCGTTTATTTAGTGGTATATTATCATATGTGCAGTATAGACTAGTATATATTGTACATCCATATAGCCGATATTGTGGGGGAAAGGGACACAACTCTAAGAAAAGTATCTTATGCATTTATATAATCTTTTCACTGAATGATACGGGATTATAACGTAGAATACCATCCTTTCATTGATGTTTGGGTATAATCGTGTACGAAACAGTTGAATCACAAATTACGTATGTATATAAGTATATTTTCTCAATGGACGTATGTATACGTAATCGTGTTGATATGTGGACAGGAATATATGTGGATGCATATTATGTTTTGTATGCATGTGTTTTATCATAACCTTAAATGCAATGTGGAGTTGCATAACCTCTTGTTATAGTAATAATATCGGGTTGCATAACTTCTTCCTTTGGTTTGTATTGTACACTTATACATTATGACTCTTTACGTACGTAACTGTTTTAACCTCATCTTCAACGTAATGTAGGGTTGCATAACTTGTTTCACGGTTTCTTGGGTTGCATAATTTACACCTTTTGAATTGTATTGTAGACTTATATATTGTGACTCTTTATACATGTAAGTGTTTTAACCTTATCTTTAACGTAATGTTGGGTTCCCTAACGTCTCCTTTTGGTATAATGTTGGTTGCATAGATTTTACCTTATGTGTTCTATTGTTAACATATATTGTAATTATTTATACATGTAAGAGTTGTAACAATTCCTTAACTAGATTGTTAGGGCTGCATAACATCTTGTTATGATTGTAATGGGGGTTGCATAACTTTTTGTAATGTATGGTTATATATTATGATTCTTTACCTACGTAACTGATTTAACTATATTTTGTTTGTATTGTTGAGATATATATTGTGACTTTTACGTATATAAGTGTTTGTTTGTTATGTTCTAGTTGTATTTAAAGCAGATATGATATAAATTTTTAATTAAAGTTTTAACTGAAGTCTAATTGCAAATAATTCATTTGTGCGTCCCTGTAGAAGACATTATGACGTCATTGATTTCAACGGGGTTTGCAGCACATGCTGATTAATCGTAAGGTGTCATAGAAATAACTTTATATAAACCATATGTATTCTTTATTTTATACAGAATAGCATATTTATTTATAAGATATCAATATTTTGTATAAAGGTTTGAGCGTCACATAAAGTATTATTAAAACATGTAAAAATGTGTGTATGTATGATCGGTAAATACTTGATATGACGCAGTATATGTATGCTTCCTCTATCTTATACAGAATACACATACTTCTTAATATGATACCAATAATTATTTACATAGGGGATCTTCATTTAAAATAAAACATGTAAATGAAATTTTTGTTATTTGTTTATTAGTATTAATTCCTGTTCTTCAGTGATATACATGGCACGGTATATTATTGATTAGAAATATTATTCATATATATTTAGGTGATTGATATATTTATAAGTATTCCATATAATAAATAATTATGTATTTACAGTATTTTTTAAATAAGGCATTCACAATATTTACATACCTACATTATTTACAATAACAATATTTACAATATACTATTTACATATTTATAATATTTACAATATATACAATATACTATTTACGTATTTATAATATTTACAATAACAATATACTATTTACATATTCAGATATATATACACGTAGGGAAGTGCCAATGGACGAGTGGCGTGAAAATATTTATAAAATTTGTCTCTGTCCGAGAATACCATGACTATGTCATTATGTTAGGACATTTAACATAATATACATATAAATTAAACAGAACTTTCTTACAAGGCTGTATATATTCTTTATTATAAATTAACGAGAAATATAGACAGCCTTGTAAGCAAGTTATGTTTAATTTATGTTTAAGATGGACACAAGGCCTTTTTATAAAAAAGACACATATAAATATTTACCGCACACTTATACAAGTATTGCCAATTATTCGACACGCCTAATACTTTGATACTGGTACTGTAATGTCTTAAAGTCAGTCAAACTGTGAGGATCAAGTCGTCGTCTTTTATTTTCAGCCTTTTGATGTGTCTTAGTTTCAGGCCAGGAAACAATGACAAACCCAAATGTGTTGCCAGCACTTGTGAGATTTTGGGAAAGCTATGCATTCTAAGCTACTACGACTTTCGTTTTAGGTATAATCTACGTTTGCATTTTTATTATTTTTGACTTTCTACATTTCCCTTGCAACACTAGGTTTAGAATTTTACTTTAGCACTTTTATTTTTTAGTTTGCATATTTTGTTTCTTAACTTGTAGTTTCGACTTTTTGCATTTTCATTTTCAGTTTTGCATTATTGTTTCCTAATTTGTACTTTTTAAATTTTATTTTTTGCATTTGAATTGCAACATTCTGTTTTTAAAATTTTAGTTTTTTTTAATTTTTAGTCTGCATGATTGTTTTTTTAACTTGTAATTTTTTTTTATTTTCTTTTGTATTTTAGTTTGCCACATTGTGTTTTTAAAATTTTACTTATGCATTTTTTAAATCTTTAGTTTACATCTTTGTTTGATAACTTCTACTTTCAAATTTACATTTGTATTTTAGTTTGTAACATTGTTTTTAAAATTTTTCTTTCTGCAATTTCATTTTCCGTTTTACTTGATTGTTTCTTAACTTGTACTTTTACATTTTACTTTTTCTATTTTTTTTAATTTTATATACTTACATCCGAAATATTGAGTTTCATGTAATAAAATAATGTAACAGATCAGAAGTATTTTTCAACAGAAAACCTTTTTAGTACGATCACACATATTAATATTTTCGAAACACTTTAACAATCAGAATGCTCTGGCATACGAATGAACCGAGAATGAGATTTCATTGAAAGCGACCCGTAAAAAATTACGAAGGAATAAAAGAAACGATCCAATAAATAAACAGTACTTCTACAAGAATCAAATTATTTACAAGTTCACAACGTAGCTGATCTAGGGAATATACTATACAAGCTTTCCGTCAAAATACAAGTTATGATTCTTGTGGTATTGTCCGATATTGTATAAGTTACGTAATAATCATGAAATTAGTTTATGTTTGTTATAATGTAATATATTTAACACTGTCTGTAATATTACTAGTACTAATTTAGAAAAAAAATCACATACATTTCAAAGTATCTGGGTACAAGATTACAAACTGAATGCGTCTGGGTACGAGATTACATTTTGCATCTATATAAGACGTGCGAAATCGGTGCGTTCTCACTTTAGAAGAAGTACTACAGCAGTGAAGACGTTCCAGATTGAACACTACGTAATTGTAAACATACAAGAGTTAGATAAAAATACGTAACATTGACATTTACAGTCATCGGAAAGTACTGCAGGATTTGCCAATAATTTTTAACTACATCTCTGTACTGAAAAAGTTACAAGCCTTTGCCATTTTCAGGAACTTCGACAAAGTTCGGCAAACTTTGGTAATCCTCGTGTGGAATTCTTGGAATTGCACAGAATTCTTGGAATTTGTAGTTCTCTGCATGTATGTAAGAGGGGCAAAGTTGCGTGGCGAGTAAGTGTTGAAGAATCAGTGGAAAAGTGAAGACGTTTCCTGGTTGTACGTTGCGTGCTGTAATTAATGTGAAACATTAGTTTCTTTGTGAGACTTTGTAATATCAAAAAAGTTTGAGTGGATTTGTTGATAAGCTTTCAAGTGGATTATCGGTAAACTGAAAAAGTTACGGGGAACTTCATGATTATAGTTATCGGAAAGTACTATTGGAGTTGCCGATAAACTTTCAACTGGATTGTCGGTAGACTGTAAAAGTTACAGACATTATCATTTTCAAAAGTAACTGTTTCAGTTAACCTTTGGTGACATTGTAATTTCACAAACTTTTGAGTGTATCTTTGATAAATAAGAAGTAATTATCGTGTTCTAAAAAACAGTAATTGAAAACTAAACGTGGGTATTTTTTACTTAAACAGTGATAAATTGGAGGGCCGTAAAGTGATTTGTACCATACTGGCAGCACAAGAAGCGCGCGGATACGGAAAACTAAACAATGTTTTATTTACGTGGGAAGTGTTGACGCAATGCAATGCTACGGGTGTGAGGGTAAGCAATGAAGCTTATTCCAAGCTATTGCAAGCGTTATTCATGTATTTTGGCTGTAATCCTCATGTTGTTTTAATTATTGTAAGTCTGCCAAAGATATTATTGGTTTATATCATGTATGCGTCTTTCGCCAAGATAATATGAGGAATTTAGCTCGTGAAAAGTTTATGGAACTTGTGTCTTCAAGGAAAACATCCGGTTTAACTGCAGATGAGTCCAATGAATTTGTTGGTATGCTTCCGTAGCAATAATTCGGCACCAGAACCTGTAATCTATGATGCTGGAACGGATGAATATTTTCGCATTGTCAATAGTACAACCAAATATTATACTTATTTTGGACTAATAGGAAAGGAAGTTACCGTTGAACGTATGCTCACCAATAGAATTCATGACCCGGAAAAATATATTCATTCATTATTTGAATTTGTAAAAGAGCATATTTTAAACGACGTCGACGATCACATGTATGTTGGCATGGCAATGGAAAGTTCTGCCTCCATGATCAAGAAGCCAATATACATATCGTGGCGTCAAAAGTCGCAATTGAGCCCTGAGGTTCTGTTTCAGAGTATTGAACATGTTTTAAATAGTAACGAAAATTATTTATTTGGGGACGAAGTAACTTTCAAAATTCATGTTGTTGATTCACGTAAAGGTAGGGGACGAACTATGGGTTGAGGAAAATATAGCAGTCTTGTAACACACGGGGAACGTGTACTATCTCAATGGAAAAGAATTGTATTGTCTTCCCAAGAGGATTGTCCTTGGGATAGCTAGGACTGATCATCGACATAATCATGTTTACAAGTTAAAAAATGATCCTAAACCATTGTTAAATCAAGCAAAGGATTTGTGTGTCAATGCTAAAGTTGACATTGAAATCCGTGATGGCTGTACTATTGATGATGCGAAAAAGTTCCAAAATAAGCTAACGCTTCATTAATAAATTTTAATTTACGAGAAGAATCGTTCGACTCGGGACTACACTGTAATTTATCCGGGAATACATGCATCAAAGAAAATCTTGATTTCGTATACTGAAGGACACTATGAATTAATTACTAACATTGGAACTCTATTGAACAAACATGGTTATTGTCAGTATTTTTTGGAAGGATATTATCATACAGAAGACCATAAATGTAACTTCAAATGTAGGATGTGCGAGAAGTATCACGATGTTTCTGATGATGATGATGATATTAAATGCGAATGTGATGATTGTCGCAGACTGTTTTCTTCAGAAGAATGTTCTGCCAATCATAAAATGGTGATTGCTCGCTGGAAGACTTTATACGAAACGAAGATAATCTGTGTCCATTGTGGTGATATGATTGACATGCGAGGTCGTAAGTCTGAACACGAATGTGGCGAACGTTATTGTAAAACGTTTTATACGTATGTGAACGATGACCACATTTGTTTTGTTCTGGTTGCTACTTTGCACCATGTAGATACTTTTTTGTACATCATTTTTGATGTAGAAACTATGTTACTTCCTAAAAATGAACAGGGAGAACAAGAACATCACGTGAATTTCGTAAATTGTATTCATGCCTGCTACTGGTGTAAGGACACAAAGCTAAATGATCAATGCTTTGTATGCGGAGATAAAAATGGGTTCCGTTCGTTTGATTTCCACGGCATTGATGGATTTGTTAATTATGTATTAATAAGTCGACCAATGTTTAAAAAATCATTGTACTTTCCCACAATGGGAGTAATTATAATATGCAGTTCTGTGCTAAAACTTCGATAATGACCCATCATCATACACCTGAAGTAACAATATCAGGGCAAAAAATCGTTGAAATGCATTTGGGACAAAAGATTTACTTCCATGACACATATTTGTATATGGGAGTCAAATTATCAAAACTCCCAAAAACTTTAGGTCTATCTGGAAATTTAAAGAAAGGAGATTCCCCATATTTATTTAAGTTTGCAAAATCAAAATTATGCAGATCCGGTTCCCTCTCTTGAATATTTTGATCCTGACTCGCGAAGCACGGAAGAAAGACAACAACTAATTGCCTGGCGCCATGAACGTTTTGCAAGTGGCGAGGAGTATGATCTCCAAAAGGAGATGATGGCGTATTATCGAAATGATGTCAATATTTTAGCAGAGGCTGTAATTAAATTTTCAAACTTAATTGAGGAAAAAACGAATGACATTCAATGTTTTATCGTCCCGTTTACTATTGCTAGTTTGGCCATACTGACCTACCGTACCTTTTATTTGCCTAAAGAAATTATTCCATTTATTCCACCCTATGGGTTCGAGCATCGTGACCGACAAAGCCTGAAGGCAATGAACTGCTTCCGATACTTAGAATGTACCAGGGGTAATGGAATCCAGCATTCTGCGAATGACTTGGAAAAATGATTTGGGAGGTATAAGGTCGATGGGTTCGCACCTCGAACAAATACAGTTTTCGAATTTCCGAGCGTGCATAGCACTTACTGTACCCCTGAACTCCATGTAGCTTTACAGCTCAGATACTAAATTCTGCAGGTAATTGAAATGTGGGAATTCGAACTCATTGACCCTGAGGAAGGGGATACAGATGGTCTGTTTAAAGACTATATGTATAAGTGTGCGTTAAATATTTGTATATATCTTATGTTAAATGTGTCCTAACATAGTGACATAGTCACTATATTCTCGGACAGAGACAAACTTTATAAATATTTCACACCACTCGTCAATTGGCACTTCCCTACGTGCATATATGTGAATATGTAAATAGTATATTATTATTGTAAATATTATAAATATGTAAATATTATAAATATTATAAATATGTAAATAGAATATTGTAAATAATGTAAATATTGTAAATACTATAAATATGTAAATAGTGTATTGTAAAGATAGTTATTGTAAATAATGTAGGTATGTAAATATTGTGAATGCCTTATTTAAAAAATACTGTAAATACATAATTATTTATTATATGGAATACTTATAAATATATCATTCGCCTAAATATATGTAAATAATATTTCTAATCAATAATATACCGTGCCATGTATATCACTGAAGAACAAGAATTAATACTAATAAACAAATAACACAAATTTCAATTACATGTTTTATTTCGAATGAAGATCCCCTATGTAAACAATTATTGGTATCATATTAAGAAGTATGTGTATTCTGTATAAGATAAAGGAAGCATACATATACTGCGTCACATCAAGTATTTACCAATCATACATACATGCACTCTTACATATTTTAATAATACTTTATGTGACGCTCAAATCTTTATACAAAATATTGGTATCTTATAAATAAATATGCTATTCTATATAAAATAAAGAATACATATGGTTTGTATAAGATTATTTATATGACACGTTACGATAAATCAGCATGTGCTGCAAACCCTGTTGAAATCAATGACGTCATAATGTTTTCTACAGGGACGCACAAATAAATTATTTGAAAATTAGACTTCAGTTAAAACTTCAATTAAAAATGGATATCATATATGTTAAAATACAACTAGAACATAACAAACAAACACTTATATACGTAAAAGTCACAATATATATCTCAACAATACAAACAAAATATAGTTAAATCAGTTACATATGTAAAGAATCATAATATATAACCATACATTACAAAAAAGTTATGCAACCCCCATTACAATCATAACAAGATGTTATGCAGCCCTAACAATCTAGTTAAGGAATTGTTACAACTCTTACATGTATAAATAATTACAATATATGTTAACAATAGAACACATAAGGTAAAATCTATGCAACCAACATTATACCTAAAGGAGACGTTAGGGAACCCAACATTACGTTAAAGATAAGGTTAAAACACTTACATGTATAAAGAGTCACAATATATAAGTCTACAATACAAATCAAAAGGTGTAAGTTACCCAAACCAAGATACCATCAAAGAAGAAGTTATGCAACCCTACATTACGTTGAAGATGAGGTTAAAATACTTACATACGTAAAGAGTCATAATATATAAGTGTACTACTATGAGCAAAATAAATGACGCGTCTCTTTATTTTGAAGTTTTTTGAAAATATCTCCGTTTTCTTTATATGTTAGAAATTTCGGAAGGTTTCTTCAGCAGGACAGGTTAATAACAAACCCGTTTTTAACATTTGTGTCAGATATTAGCTTAAAATAAAGAAATTAGAAGCAAAAAACATTAAATCGACAGAAATCTCGAGAATTACCAACTCTGCTAAAGTGGGAAATTTTCAAGAACGCGAGGGAATCCTGCAGTTCAACACGAAGCAGCGACATCTATGTCAGAAATGTGGATTAGATCTACAAACTAAACTTTTAACGAAATATTTCTAATATGTCGCATTACGTGCATTATCTGCAAACTCCCAATATATGAATATATGCCAAGTATTAAAGTAGTGGATAAATGTATGTTCTAGCGCACTTGCACCCCCACCCCTCAATAACATAGCGCACCCCTGCTTCCAAATATCTTATAATCTACCCCCTAATAATTTTTAACACTTCCTATCCCCCCGAAATAACTTCTATCACATCTCAAATAACTTCTATCTTACTCATAATAACTTCTAATGCATTGTATCACTAAATCTAGTTACAAAAAATCATTAAATCTGGTTATAACCGGTTTGGACTTCAAAAATCATTAAATCTGGTTACAAAAAATCACTAAATCTAGTTACAAAAACAAAAAATCATTAAATCTGGTTACAAAAAAGTCAATAAATGTAGTTAAAAATAAAAAATCACTAAATCTAGTTATAAAAATCACTAAATCTAGTAAAATAAAGTTACAAAAACACTTTTATGACTTAAAAATATAAATTTTATTTAAAACCTAACTACATATAATTACTCACTAACACCTATCAACTACACCGCACATAAAAGTTAATTAAATTTTACCTAAAGCTAAACTACCATAATTACTCACTAACACCTATCAACTACACCACACATAAAAGTTAATTAAATTTTACTTAAAACTAAACTATACATAATTACTCACTACACCACACATAAAAGTTAATTAAATTTTACTTAAAACTAAACTATACATAATTACTCACTAACACCTATCAACTACAGTACACATAAAAGTTAATTAAATATGACCTAAAACTAAACTACACATAAATACATTTTAACTATATCTTATAATGACCCCAAGCTAATGTATTTACTCCATCCTGCAATATATATCTTTTATCATCTGAAGAATCTAATGCTAGCTTATTAACTGCTATGGTATATAGCTCATGCTTATAGCTTCTAATTAGGTTTAATTTTTTATACGTTTTAACATTTTTAAACAAGCTTTCTTTGTAATCATTAAAATGCAACTCCTTAGCTACCACGCATTTAGTTACTCCTTTAGCCTTTTTCTTTTCTTTATTTTCTACTTTAAAGGCATACACCTTTGATCTTAATCCAATGAACTCTGTCATTATTTTACCTTTATTCTCATCTTTCATCTTACCTAGCACCTTCTTATTAATGAGTGGTATACCAAATACGTTATTTTCATCATATTCACTTGTATCAAAACGATCAATCATTTCTCGCATATCCTTATAGAAATCATCTGTCTCAATCTCATATATAAAGCTATCAGTATCTATATAACATAAATCTATACTATCTCCATATTTCGGTTTCATAATATTATAGTGAAAATCATACATTAATAGTTTTGATAGTTCTAATACACTCATACCAACATATATTGGCTTATTAAATGTCAATTGCTCTTTTTTCATATGTATAGCACAGAGGTTCTCACTAAATATTGTTCTATAATCAAAGTTTGGTTTTGCAATTAATTTTTCTACCCTTTTAGGATCGCATTCTAACTGTATAGGCTGCCTCTTTCGAATATTTTCCATTGTTTTTCCAAATACTGAGTTACTCATAAGCTTATAAAAATCTTTTTCAAATTCATTCTTAGCTCTTGTTCTCATATCTGTATTTAAATCGATGTATTTCTTTAACCAGTCTGATTGTTTGAATTCTAATACCCTATGCACCTTCTTTAATTTCATTCCAAGCGACATATATAGTTTTAAGCTCCTATAGTGAACTACAGATCTCTCCTTATTGTAAAGTGTTGTTAATAATTTTGATTGTTTAGATTCTGGCGGACACATGTTTTCTGGAGCTAATGCTAAATCAGAATGTTTATTATGTAATTTCTTTGGATATTCTAAATCGACTTCCAGTATATCGCCAGTTTCAGAATCATCTGGAATATTCATTATATCTATATAAGGTTTAGTCCACTTAAAATTTTTTAAAGGCATTCTTTGACTCATAGCCCAACCATACAAGTTATTTGCATCTAGATATGCTAAATATGTTGAACACTCATCTTTATTATAATTTGGTATGTATTTGTTATTTGCTTTTACATATCGTTTACTACATTGACTAATTCCAACTCTTATACCCTTTTCTATCATTAATATTTTATCATAATCAGTTAACATTTCCAACTTAATTTTAGTCATCTTTAACATTGCATCCCACGATAAGCCAGGTGCTGTATAATACCATGCAGGATCTAATCCATACGCCTTTAAACACACATCTCTAAAGTTTTCAAATATATCCGTTAATTGAAGAACATCTTTTTTGGTATAATTTTCAGTTAAATCCCATATTAACTTCAGATTGAATTCTTTACACACTCGTACATGAAGCTTATAACGTTCAAATCTTAACATCAATAAATAATTCAAATTAATTCGAGATCACTATACCAATAATTATCTTTACCCTGCTCATAGCATATACACACCAACCTTTTATGGAATAATAACCATAAAAGACATTATCAATATTTACACTACAACATTACTTTTATCTATCCAACTATTATGTGAATCATCAAACCCTAACCATTTAACAAACACTTTATTACCTTTCTTTTTTAATATTTTTTCAACCAAATACTCATCCTTATATTTAGTTTTCAATAATTCTGGTTCATAAAATCTTCCTCTAACTTTTTCATTGTTTAAATCTTTAATTTTATATGTTGGTGGATTAGATGGTATAAGCTCATTAATAACAAACACTTCTGCTGACCAATTTGGTGTATAACCTTTTTCAAACAAACCTTTAATTTTACTTATACGAACATAATCACCAATCTTGTACTTTAACTTAACAGGCTCATATTCTTTCTTATACACTTTTTTCAATATCACATGTTCATTATTATTATTCACTTCTACAGGTTTCACACCAATTATTCTATGTACTTTGTTATTATATTCATCAACCAAACCTTGCAATATTTTTAACCACTTATAATTACCATGAACAGTAAATTTCTTCCACATATTTTGTTTAAGTGTTCTATTAAATCTTTCAACAACAGATGCTTTTTTACCACTATAGGTTGAATAATGATTAATCCTATTTTCCTCCATCAACTTCTTAAATTCTTTATTGTAAAACTCTTTACCTTGATCAGTTTGTAAGTTACTAGGTTTCCTTGCTTTTAACACTGATTCAAATGCTTCTGTAACATTCTTTCCACTCTTATCTTTAACAGGAACAGCAAATGCATATTTTGAGAACACATCTATAATGGTTAGCAAATACTTATAACCTTTATTTAATTTTGAAACACCTTTTAACACACCACTATCCATTTCAACAAGATCTGCTTGCCATAAATCATCTATACCTTTAACAATAACACTTAACCTAGGATAATTCTTTCTAGATGGTTTATGAATTTCTTCTATAATGTCTTCTCTAATACCTTCGCCTTCATATAGTCAATCGGACTTTTTAATGAATTGGGATTTATTAGTACCACATACAACACATATACCTTTCTTAATATATTTTCCATTCTTTGTTTGTTCTATTCTAATGTTATCTATTTTTGTATCTGTTGATTTCTTACACTTAACACAATACATCATACTATTTATTATATGGAAAATGATTAACCTCAATCTATCATTTAAACACTATATCAACTAACAACATCGTTCTAAAGATCGGCCTAATTCAAACACTATATCAACTAACAACATTATTCTAAAGATCGGCCTAATTCAAACTATAATTCAACTAACAACATCATTCTAAAGATCGGCCTAATTCAAACTATAATTCAAGCATATGTTTGTTTGATGCTGTTGCCGATATTTGATGATTAATACTATAATTAACGGGTGTCGGTATTTGATGATTAATACTATAATTAATGCTGTTGTTGATTAATACTATAATTAATGCTGTTGTTGGTATTTGTTGATTAATACTATAATTGATCATGAACTTCAATCTATAATTCAATCTATAATCAATCTATATAATAACTTCTACAATTCAAACACTGTTCATCTATATAATTTAATCAATACAACATTCTATAACTTAGTCTATAATTCGAACAATAATTCAATCTATATAACAATTTATAATTCATCTCTATAATTCAATTTAGAATGTTGTTATATAGATTGAATTAAAATGTTGTTATATAGATTGAGTTAGAATGTTATACAGATTGAATATAGCAAATGGTTTTATGAAAGCTCTCTTTCTATGTACATTACAACAAACAATAATTGTCCTTCTTCCATAGGTGAATTTTTATTTGGTTTAATTGTAATTATATCATTCTTGTTAAAGTTAAAAGGTAAATTTTCAATCAAAGTATCACCCAAATATATCTCTAGAAAGTATTTATCCAAACTTAATTCCATGTACATTATTTTCCCATTATAGAGAAATTTGTAACCATTAGAGAGATTAAATATTCTAAAGATTGGTTCCTTAACATTTTTAGCTCTTAATCGATATAGTAGAGGCATGGTTTCCTTCTGCATAATCAATTTAGTAGTATCCATCCTAACCTTTTGAAAATCTTCTTTCTTTATATATGTGTCTTGTAATGTTTTTAATACATCTTCAAATTTTTTTCTGTCACCTTCCAATTGAATATTAACATTACTATTTATTAAATCTAGCTGTTGTAAAGTTACTACATCATGTTGGTCAATTGCATCACCTACATTAACAAGTCTTTTGTTTTTGAAATCAACCCATGTTATATTATTTGATGTAAAAACTTCACTTACATGATTGAGGTTTGTAGTTCCCCTTTTAGTATTACCAAAGATATCCATATTTATTATATAACAATTCAAATTATTTAATAGCAAGTAAAACAGTTATACGAGCTCCACCAAAATCAATCAAATCACCATTCTCATCTTTAATTAAAACTTTGAAATTATTAAATTTATTGTGATGTATTGGGAAAAATATCTTTTCATTAGGTTCATATATAATTGGTTCTCTAAACTCTGCATTTCTTCTAAATGTTGCAATTAAGTCTGTTTCGTTGTGTGTTGTGTCATTGTGTTTTAAAATCATACCTTCTGCTAAATCACAGTGAATATTTATAGTATCAAACGGATGAAACTTTGGTGGCTTATCTCCAACATGTTCTATATTATTAGTTAACTTTTTCTCACTAAAACCTAATACAGTATTAATGGTATCTAAGGTTATATCACAAACCTCACTAAATATTTTAACTCTATTTCTCTTCCTGTCTTCCTTAATTTCAAAAGTATCTTTGAATTCATCAGTGTAGAATGGAAGGTTTGATTTAATATATTCTTCTAATTCTTTTAAACTATATTGACCAGGTTGAACTATGGCTTGTCTTGTAACTTCAGGTTCTTCACTGCAAAATGTTAATTTGTTGTTCTTTTCTGTAATATTTGGAGTTAAGTATGTTGTGCAAAATCCTGCAACAGCTACTTCTAAATCGTTTTCAAATGGGTAGTGCAAAGACATGTTTAATACAGATGAATAACCATTTAAATTAAATACTTTCATTTATTATATAATAAATAATTAAAACGGATAATTGGGATATTAAAGTAAGGTTAACAGAAGAAACGGCGAAGAGAAAGAGGAATGGTGAGTGGTTACCTGATGATATAAGATGTTTAATAGTTGGGTCTAGTGGATGTGGTAAAACAACGTTAATGATTGATAATTTTTTGTTGGCACCTAAATGGTTAAAATATTCAAATGTTTATATCTATTCTAAAAGTCTAAATCAACCTAAATACCAACACTTAATACAACTTTTTCGAGATATAGAACGTAATATTAAAGACACAATAGCAATAATAAAAGGAAACAATGAAGAGATTATTCCATTAGATGAACGTGAGGACTATTCTGTGGTAGTATTTAATGATTTCATATTAGAAGAACAAAATCACGTTAGAGAATATTTTACTCGAGGTCGTCATAAGGGTTTGAACTGTTTCTATCTTGGACAAACATATTCTAAAGTGCCAAAACAATTAATTAGGGACAACTTAAACTTTCTTTGTATATTTAGACAGGACAATGTAAATTTAAAACATATATATGATGAATTTGTTGCACCTGATATGTCGTTTGAAAAATTACAATTATTATGTAATAAGTGTTCGAGTGAAGAACATGGTTTCTTAACAATAGATATGACTAGGAAGGTGAATAATGGTAAACATAGAAATAAAATTAAAGAATTTCTAAAAGTGTAAACTAAACGTATATGAATGCAGGTGAACGTATATGTTATGTTATGTTATGTTATGTTATGTTTTTATTTTTTCTTTATATAATAAATGGATGTTAATAAAGCTAAGAAGTATATTAAGTTAAAAGAAGAACTTATTAAAAGATTTAAGGAAATTAAACAAAGTAATCGAAGTAAGTATGAAAAATTTAAAGAACAAGATCAGCCTGTTATTGATGCAATTAAAGATTTAGGGCAAGATATATCAAAAGTAGCAGAAGAAAATAAAAATCTAATTCAAGAGTTAGTTCCAGTTGTACATAAAAGTGCGAGAGTGGATTCAAGCTTATTAGAAACACCGCCTATGTATGATAGTCCTATAAGTGAAAGTGATACGCCTATAACAGAAGAAATAAAACACATGAAAAAACAAATTAAATATAAAGTAGAAGGAATAGAATCTTTAGCAACAACTCATTAATTTGGTAAGATTGCCTCAAGATATTATGCAACTAGAGATGATAAAAGTTTTGGAATACAACCATATGATGAAGATGGGAAAATTATACATATGATAGGAAATGCAGAAGTTAAAATTCATGGTGATGATTTAGTTATTAATAATCGACATTATACAGGAACAGAAGGTTTATGGGAGTTATTGACAAAACATAATCCAACAAATTATAATGATGATAATCTAGAAAATTATAAACAAATAGTAATTGATTCTAGTGTTGCATTTCATAATAATGATCCAAGTGCAAGAAAACAAAAATCTATTAAAGGTAAAAAATATAAAGAAATTATCAAACCTATTTCGGATGAATATATAAAACCAACATTACCTTCAAAAAAGACACCAAAATCTGGAGAAGGAATAAAGGTATATAACGAATTATCAAAAGAATACATATGGATGGATGATGTGAGAAAACTGATTGATCGCTTGATTGTTATTGATGGGGAAGAAAAATCTGGAAAGGATAACTTTTATAATGAGAAAGTAGGTATTATGGATATGATTAATTCTAAACTCATACAATTTATACCTAGTGATCCAAAAGGTATAGGTTACTTGATAAAGATATTGAATACGTTACCACCAAAATTTTGGAATAATGAAAAGTATGGAAAAGGATTAGTAAATGATTTGATTAATAAACTTCCATTTGAGTTGCATATTCCACGATTTCAATATTGTGACCCGGGTACAAAACTTCAAGAAAGATTAGAAAGAGGTGATAAAGGTATTAATCCATTAGATGAGGCTTGTAAAGAACATGATATATACTATAGGGATAATAAAGATACAGAATCAAGACATATTGCAGATAAGGAATTAGAAAATAAAGCTTGGGAAAGAGTTTTTGCTAAAGATGCTAATTTAATAACTGAAAAACTACCTGCTCTTGGAACTGCTTTAGAGATGAATACAAAAGTAAGATTTGGTTTAGGTTTATAAGTAACAAAAGTAAGATTTGGTTTAGGTTTATAAGTACTTTTTAGATTTAGGTTTATATGTACTTTTTATGGAAATTTTTTCATAAAAAGCTTTTAATTATATAATAAATATGCAGTTAAAAGGTTTTATATTTACGATTCCTAATGAGGAACTTAAACAATCAAATATAGATCACATTTTAACTAACAAACAACTCAAACAAATGGAAACAAAACTAAGTAAAGGGCAATGTATGTCTCTATCTCTTTCTATACCACAACTTAAGAAAATAAACAAAGAAATGAAGGCAAATGATAATAAAGTTCATTATGGTGGTTTTATATTTACTATTCCAACGATTTTAGCTTTAATAGGTGCTCTGGGTTCTGTTGCTGGAGGTGCGGCTACTATTGCTAAGACTGTAGATGATGCAAAAAAGAATAAAATGGAATTAGAGGAACAAAAGCGACATAACTTAGCAATGGAAGAAATCAAGGTGGTAAGCTTTCAAAAAACGTAAACTCCAAAACAGTAAAGAAAAAGAAGAAATTAAACCTTTAAGTAATTTAGACCCAATACAACTTGTTAAAAAACTTAAGATAAGAAACTTTAGAGGTGTATTTATGAGTGATGAATTGCCTAAACAACTAAGCAAGAATGAGTGTGGTATTGTTAATTTTGATACGTCTAAAAATATAGGAACGCATTGGATTTGTTATTGGAGAAAAGGAAATAGAAAGTATGTGTTTGATTCATTTGGAGGTAATCCGCCAAAAACACTCGTAAAATATCTTGGTCATAATATAGAGTACAATAGCAGCCGTATACAACACTTTAACGAGGTAATTTGTGGACATTTATGCATTACAGTGTTAAAAATGTTTACAGATGAGTATAGTTTTTTCAGAAATTATTAGTCAGGTTAATAGGAATAAGGATATTTGGATAAGTTATATTTAAGTTTTTATGGGTTTATTTTATGGACTTAATTCATAAAACGATTACAAATATTTTTATAATAAATATGGATAAGATAGAATCATATGAATTACAATCCTTTAAGCCTAATCAAAAGAAAATCAAAAATTTAAATAAGCCAAGCAGGTCTATTGAATTTGATATTGACGTGGGTGATGGCTTCATACATCCTTATTATGCTGATATTTATGTAACTTTTGAAATTAGAGGTAGAGACGCTGATGGAGAATATACTACTTGTCAAAATATTAGACTTATTAATAATTTCTTCCCACATCTGTTTTCTCAAATTCAAGTTAGTAAGCATGGACAGATATTAGATATTATAGATCATCCTTGTTTAACTTCAACAGCTGTAAACACATGTACGATTTCAAAACCAGAGGCAAATCACTATGATGAATATGGATGGGAAGGAATTACGTGGGCAAGAACAGATAAAGAAATAGTGTTTTTGCTCAGACTTTTGCCAGGATTTTGTTCAGATTTTAAAGATATTATGTGGAAAGGAGGTTTGAAATATACATTTAAAAGAAGTGGTTCTGATGATAACGCATTTGCTATTTGGAAAACAAAAAAGCAGGATGGAACATATGAAGACAATCAACCGCATCCAGGTAAAATTAAGATTACAAATATGGAGTTAAGAATGCCTATTGTTAATTATGAACCTAACTATGCCACCTTGTTAAGATCTAATATGTTAAAAGAAGGTAAGATTCCTATTTCATTTAACACATATCAATGTTTACAGAAATCAGTTAGTGGAAAGTATTTAGAATTCGATTTAACCACACAATTTAACTCAAGTGAATTTGATATGCCTAATTTCGTGATTGCCTTTTTCCAGACAAATAGGAATGATAATCAAGAAAGAGATTCAAGCTATTTCGATCATTGTAAAGTTCAGAATATCCATTTTCGTAATTCTAGAAATGAATCTTTCCCATTAGAATCTTTAAACTTAGATTTTGCAAAACATAAGTATTTGAAAGTTTATGAAATGTATACGGTATATAAGCGAGCTACAATTGGAAATACTGAGATGTTTTATTATCCTAAAGAGTTTTTAGAAAATAGGCCGATGTTCGTAATTAACACAAGCAAGCAAAAATCAGTAACTGTAAGTGATAGAACTAATTTGAAACTGACTGTTAATTTTGAAAGCGATGTACCAGATAAAACAATTTGCTATGTTGTTATGATTGGTAAGAAAAATTTAGAGTATGATGTTGAGAAAGAAAAAATAATTGAGAAGATATAAATCAATTATATGTTTATTAAATTTGTTTAGTTTGTAAGTGTTTTTATGACAATATCATAAAAACTTATTTAATAAAATGACTATTCCAGATAACATTCCACGTGAGAATTTAATTGTGTTAATTGAAGATACTATATTAAATCTTGAGAAGTTATTAATGAAAAACAAAAGGAAGTTCAAGAGAATAAAATGTGTTTATACTACTCTTATTACGTTATCAATTCTATTATCAGCTTCTACAGGGTTCATCAATGTATTTATTCCTGTTACAGTGTATTCAATTATTACAACTGCATTTGCTTCGGCTTCTGCTGTTATCACTGGTCTATCAACACGGTTTAATATAGCTTCAAAGAAAGAATATTATAAAAATATGGTGAATCGAATTGGGCTGTTTAAAGATGAGCTTAGTGTAATTAAGCTCATGAATGGTGAATTAACAGATGAAAATGTAAGAGATATTGTTAACAGAATCAATGATATACTTAACGAAATTCGAGACTATTAGAAAAAATTCTATATAATAAATATGGCAAAACACGTTGATTTTTTAAACAAGCTTGGAAGTCTTGAACAAAAACAGGTTATTGGATTAAGAGAATTAGAATTAAATACAGAATATAAGATTGTGAAAATGGAAAAGATTAAAACTAAGTTTGGAAAGAGTATTTTAGTTGAGTGTGAAGAGTTTAAGGTATTTCTTCCACCTAGATTTACAAAACACTTAACAGATAAAATGGTTGATGAGATCGTTAAAGATGGAATAAAAATCAAATACACTGGTTTAAAAGATAATTATCCAACTGTTGAGTTCTGTATGTAAATCCAAAGAATAATAAAAATGAACAAAAATATGTCGTCAGAAGTAAAAAATGGAGTGAATAGAATGAATCCTCAAAAGAAATTTATACTTACAAATAATTTCAATGTAATTGTAAAAAATGTGCAAACCGAAGTTCAAGTAGTTTTTGATATTAATGGCTGTCTATTCAGTTTGAACTATGATCAATGGACTGAGTTTAAGAAATCAATATTTTCAATAGAGAATGAAGTTAGCAGATTTCACTATCAATATCATAATTTGTAACTATCAATATACTAATTTGTAACTATTATGTAATTATGTAGAATTTAGTTAACTTTTATGGTAATATCATAAAAGTGTTTTTTAATTTTATTTTACTAGATTTAGTGATTTTTATAACTAGATTTAGTGATTTTTTTGTTTTTGTAACTAGATTTAATGATTTTTTGTAACCAAATTTAATGATTTTTGAAGTCAAAACCGGTTATAACCAGATTTTTGTAACTAGATTTAGTGATTATTTGTTTTTGTAACTAGATTTATTGATGTTTTGTAACAGATTTAGTGATTTTTGTAACTAGATTTAGTGGTAGAATGCATTAGAAGTTATTATGAGTAAGATAGAAGTTATTTGAGATGTGATAGAAGTTATTTGGGGGGGATAGGAAGTGTTAAAAATTATTAGGGGGTAGATTATAAGATATTTGGAAGCAGGGGTGCGCTATGTTATTGAGGGGTGGGGGTGCAAGTGCGCTAGAACATACATTTATCCCCTACTTATTAACGTAAATATAGAGCAAATAGTGGAAATTATCTATGGAAAAGGACGAATTGGTAGCGCGATCGTAATGAAAAATCGTCTTTACCGGAACAGGCTCAGTTCACGTAAGAAAACAAATAACTCAGTTAGTTAAAGCAACTAGTCTGTATGCCGAACGGTCCCCATGGAAGTGCGGTTGTCATTTTTATAACTATGGTTATTTTATTTACTTTTTTATGTGGGAAAGTATCAAATTGTAACATATGTGTAAATCTTATGACGATACCATAAAAAGAAAAAAAATGTCGTTGTCGTACTTGCATTAACTAACTAACTCTATGGCCTATGGAACCCAGAGGTTCAATGCCGCGTTCACAAAAGCTCTCTACTGACTTCTATGCTTAGCTAACTGCATCCAGTTTCTACTTTGTATTCCAATCTCTGCGAGATCCATTTAAATATTGTCCTCCCATCTGCGCCTAGGTCTTCCTAATGGTCGTTTTCCGATTGGTCTTCCAGTCAAGACTTTGAGAGCGTTTCTACTTTCTTCCATTCTAGCTGCATGACCCGCCCACCTAAGCCTCCTAGACTTGACGACCCTAACAATGTTGGGTAAACCATATAAATTATGCATTTCCTCGTTATGAAGTTTCCGCCATTCCCCATTCCCGTTCTTCTTGGATCCGTCTCAAATACTGTCAGTCTATGTTCTTCCCTCAGAGTAAGTGACCATGTTTCGCAACCATACAGAACAACAGGCATGATTATCGTTTTGTATATTTTAAGCTTCAAATTCCTCGACAGAATTCGAGGCGATAAGAGATTTTGAACCGAATAGTAACACGAATTCCCTGCTTTTAGTCGACATTTAATTTCTTCGTGAATATGATTAATTTCTCGCACTTGCATTAGCGTCCCTAATTTTGTTTGCAAACAGTTTCGTAATTATTTCCCCTGTGCTCACTGCTCACTATATGCTCGCTGGAACATAACGAATGTTTCCCAGTAAATGTTAATTCTAATTTGGAGGATTTTATAAAGTTTCACAATATTTCTCACTAGATAGTCTTCTATCTACGTGTTTGGATATTTTGATAACAGATTTCCCTATTAAATGTTTAATTTTCCCTAGATGTTTAATTGCGGAAAAGTTTTACAATGTATTTGTATTGAATTGAAATTGTTTTGAATTTACTACATAAAGTAAGTAGCCCGAAGGAGTAAAACTCAAGTAATTGATATTCTACGTAAAAGCAACCTATTGTAGAATGATGATGCTTCTTACCTTCAGCACATAATCTTTACGTTAGAGAGTCAGACAGAGAAAAATCCTGATTTTTCCTACCCTATGACCACGCATCTTAAACCTTTACATACCATTGTTCGTCTCACAAAATTTCGGTGCTCCAAAATCATTAAATATAATAATAATAATAATAATAATAATAATAATAATAATAATAATAATAATAATAATAATAATAATAATAATAATAATAATAATAAAATAATAATAATAATAATAATAATAATAATAATAATAATAATAATAATATTTGTGTCTAGGAATTAATTCGTGCGGTTGGTACGCACACATTGAAGCTGTAGTACAAACACAAAATACATAAATACCTTAAGAAAAATATTGTCCATCGCTAGCCACCACTTTCGCCCATCTGTCAGGCAATGTACGGATTCCGTGGCGAAAGAAGTCCTCATCCTTGGAAGCGAGCCAGTCAGAGACCCATGTTTCGATATCTTCTGAAGAAGTAAACCGCTGTCCAATCAAATCGTTGTTCATGCAATCGAACAAGTAGTAGTCCCAAGGAGCAACGTCTGGTGAATACGGCGGGTGGGGTAAAACTTCCCCTCCGACATTTTCTAAATAGGTTTTGACCGGTTTTGCGACATGTGGGCGAGCGTTATCATGTTGAACAATAAGTTTATCATGTCTGTTCTCCCATTCTGGTCGTGTTCTGGCCAGAGCTTGCTTCAAACGCATTAATTGTCGTCGATAACGTTCTCCATTCATAGTTTCACCCGGTTGCAGCAGCTCATAGTACACCACACCTTTCATATCCCACCATATGCACAGCATAACCTTTGCACAGTGAATATCTCGTTTTGGTTGTGATGGACCTGGTTCACCTGGTTTCACCCAGGCCTTTTTTCGTTTAGGGTTCTCGTAATGGATCCACTTCTCATCACCCGTAATAATTAGATGCAGAAACCCCTTTCTGCTCTGTCGTTCAAGCAGCAATTCGCAAATGGTTTTTCGTCTTTCAACGTCTCTGTCTTTCAATTCATGTGGAACCCAATGTGACATCTTTTGAATCATTCCCATGGCTTTCAAGCGTTTGGAGACTGTTGTTTGATCAACGCCTAATGCTGCTGCAAGTTGTTCCTGCGTTTGACACGAATCCTGCTCAAGCAATGCTGTCAATTCTTCGTCTTGAAATTTTTTTGGCTGTCCAGCTCGCTCTTGGTCTGCCAAGCCGAAATCACCACTTCTAAACCGTACAAACCACTTCTGACACGTTCGCTCAGCTAGAGCATGGTCACCATACACTTCCACCAAAATACGATGACTTTCAGTCGCACTTTTCTGCATGTTAAAGTAATGCAGCAGGACACCCCGCAAAAACACTTTATCAGGCACAAATTGCGCCATGTTCACTTAACTACAAACTGGTGTTGTTGACGCTTTAATCCACTGCCCTATACTACGAACGATACGCGATGACAGGGGTTTGCAACACATGTGTGGATACACGGAACTGTGGTACGCTCCGTTCGTTGCGCCATCTCTTGTCCACCCGCACGAATTAATTCCTAGACCAAAATAATAACAACAATAATAATAATCCTAAATATGCCATCCTTACATAATGTAAGGATATCTTAGTTTCTTAGTTTAAATCTTAAATATCTTAGTTTAAAATGCTTTCTTTACTAATTGTTTGAGCAACCATGTAGGAGGGGGTACGACGTTTTATTTTGCCCCTCTCATTTCAGTACCCTTCCAACAGAAAGTAATTTCTGATAAGCAGGGCGGACAAAATGAATAAGATATATTTACAGTATCCTCTCCCCTTTCATGATTGGAATATCAGGTAACATTTTTTATTCTACCAAAGATGGCCCTGTGCGGTTAGGGGTAGGTAACTAAACAAATACCTAATATATAGCGCCCCTTGATTGTAATATTACCACTTCTTTATTTGTACGAGGGAGCCCCTACACAATCAAGGGTGACAAAAAGAATAGGAAAAGTGTCTATTGATTCCAGTGGTGGATCCAGGACGAACTTCTGGAGGGGGCGGGGAAGTGAAAGATTCTTTTGATGATGTGAAGCGGTCACAAATTACCACTTAACTAAACTAAACAACAGTGGGGTGAACCGGAACCCAGTCAGTTTAAATTGATGTAAAAATTTAATTTTTGGCTTCATATTAAAGTTTTGGTTTCAAATGAGAATTTCAGTCCAAATGGTCAATGATTAAATTTCGTAAAGCTCTTCAGTGTAGGCTAATACGGCCCCCTTATGAGAAAAGGCAAAACTTTAACATGTTTATAACTTTTGAATTTTTCGTCTATTTTAAAGAAATATTTTGCTTCGTATTAAAGTGTTGGTATCTCGCAGAGATTGGAATACAAAGTAGAAACTGGATGCAGTTAGCTAAGAATAGAAGTCAGTGGAGAGCTTTTGTGAACGCGGCATTGAACCTCCGGGTTCCATAGGCCATAGTTAGTTTTATTAAAGTGTTGGTTCCAAATGACAATTTCAGTCCGAGCGGACACTGATCAAATTACTGGGGATGGGGGGGGCTCTTCAGTATAGGGGGCTACGGCTCCCTTATGGGAAAAGGCAAAAATATGAAAATGCTTATAACTTTCGAATTTTTCGTTTATTTTAAAGAAATTATTGACTTCATATTGGCTTCAAACGACAATTTCACTCCGTGTGGAAAATGATCAAATCTCGGAGGGCTCTTCGGTGTAGGGGTTTCACCCTTTCTATGGGACAAGATTCACGTAGTTGATATTGCAAAATTGTTTTGTATAAATGAGTGGAAACTTGCACCATTTGGTTACTTTAACCTCTTATAATGTACAGATTCAAATTGGAAGCAATAGTTACTTCGCAAAGCTAAAATATGGCACTTACTAGTTTCATTAAAATGAAAAGTCTTTTATGAGAAGTTGTCATGGAGCAGACGAACGAACAAGCACCCAAACGTTGGTTGAGTCGGACGGTTGAAACTCGTTAAGCTCGGAGCTCATCCTTGGCAAAGCGGTTAGCGTACGCGACTTTGGCGTGGGAAATCCGGATTGGATTCCCGGCTGGAACTCATGTGGTTCGGATTCCACGTTAATCAGTAGGTTCACGTCTCATATAGCCTCGCTGTTGAACAGGACGTTAAACTCAAAATCAACTCAACTCATTAAGCTCGCTCCAATTATTATTATTATTATTATTATTATTATTAATAATAATAATAATAATAATAATAAAGTATTCACCTTTGTTGCATGGGGTCCGTGGCTCGATTCCACTTCGCGCCAAGTGAAATTTGAGGTGGACAAATACCGTGTGCATGGGTATGGGTTTTCTGGGGATTTTCCATTTTGCTCCCACTTTCTTCATTCCACCATTTTATTCATCATCATTCTCCCTTAGCGTAGGTGCATAATCGTGCAACGTTAAACTAGATATTGCATTTAATTTTAATTCCAATAATAATAAAAATTAATTCAACTGAATGGACTGTAATTTATGTTGACAGCAATTATCATAAATATGCAATCATTATAAAAACAATGCTTTGAGTAGAAAGATAATTCTTTCCAAGTGTTAACGAATGCGCAAGAGATAAAACATGTCTCGAGAAAGACGAGACGCGCTTTCCGACATCCAAGATAAGACGAGACAAATGTTTTGGACACGAGATAGCTTTAAAATGTCTCGTCTTGTCTGGAATGTCTCGAAAGCAAAAGTCTAAGTTTTAAAATTATTTTTCAAGATCTATTCTCCCGAATAGCTCTCTGCCTTAAAATTAATAACGGCATTTGTGATTTAAAAAAGATAAACAATGCCAAAAGTTAATAGTTAACTTTTCGAAAAGAAGCTTCATTAAGGGTGAACCTCAAAGATATCCACAAACTTTGGGAGATGATTCGTGACATCAAAAGGATACAAATGGTCCTCTTGTAGTTTACGAATGTAACTTCGTTGTCGAGATACAGGGTTGCCAACTGGTCGAGTTTGAGAAACTCACTGGGAATAAATTCAACTCCAAGAATAAACTACTACTCATTTATTTTTCAGGTCAATTGACTTATACCATGTTGTAAGGTTAAATATTTATTTATGAAGTGTGTACAAAATTTGCCAGAGTCTTTTCTGAGAAAATCGTCGAGAAAAAGTCATTTCCAAGAATAAATTACCCCTCGTAAATTTTTCTAAGAGAAATATCTGATACTGCAATATAGGGATGTTAATTAAATATTGATTAATGAAAAATAAACAAAATTGTTAGAACCATTTTTGAGAAAATAGCTTTTTTTCGATTTTCGGCTGTTGGTAAACCACACTTATTTTAGGTGGTAGGAAAAAATGGAAAATCTCCTGTAGGATTAGTATGTAAACCCTAAGTTTAATATTTGGTGTAGATACGTTGAACGGTATGGCCTTTAGGCGAGTGCATAGAAAAGTGTACCGTACGGACGGACCGGAAGGACGGGTGTCGAAAACTCGCATTTTCGGTATGTAGACGCCATGAAACATCTAAATCCGTTGAAATCTGAATTTGATATATTATTTTCACAATCACTATATTTTCTTCTCTCTTTTGTCGCTCGAAAAAGAAAAGCCTGAGTTTACCACAAAAACCTAGGGAGTTTGCCAAAAAATATTCAGTTACAGGGCCACCGCACTCAACATTTTAAATTCAATTTCTTAACTGTGTTAGGCCGCAGTTGTTACTGAGGTGTGTATTTGGATAATACGAATAAAATTATCGTATTATTCAAATACATCGAATGTCAGATTATCGAATAAAAAACTTCGATTGAAGAAAATCCACACTACAAAACTAACTCACACTTTGAGCACATTTTCATTAGACATATAATATACGAATTAACGCAATCATTGTTCATGAAATATGAAAAAAAATCTAATGAATCATTTTTGAGACAGTTGTTCAAAAAGAACACGTCAGAAGTAACCTACCTCTTGTGAATTGTTTCGAACAATGAGTTAAGATATACTTTTGGTTCTTAATGAAATATTTATTTGCGAAATTTGAACAAAATCGCCAGTCGTTCGAGAAAATAGTCGGAAAAAAACCTTGACCACCAAAATAAATTATCCGTTGTACTTGTTTTTCATAGAAATAACTTATACTAAAATATAGAGTTATTAATGAAATACTTATTTATGAATTATCAATAAAATTGCCCGAGTAAGTTTTGAGAAAATCGTGAGGGAAAAATAACTCCCCGAATAAACTATCTCTTGAGGATTCTTTCAGGGTAAGCGAGTTATTCCATATTATTAGGTTTTTAATGAAATATTTATTTCTGAGTACGAACAAAATTGCTTAATTCATTTTTGAGAAAACCGTGGAGGAAAAAAACCCTAAAAGTAAACTACACCTCGCATATTTTTTTCAGGACAAACGAGTTTTGCCATATTGTTCTATTAACGAAATATTTATTTTTGCAATATGAATAAACTCTTTTGAGTCGTTTTTGAGAAAATCGCCCAGACAACACACTTCACCAAAAATAAACTATCCCTCGCATTTTTTAGGACAAACGAGTTATGCCATATTGTTAAGTGATTAATGAAATATTTATTTACAAAATATGAACGAAAACACTTGAGTCCATTTTGAGAAAATCACTGAGAAAAAACTCACCCCTTGGTATAAACTACCCCTTGTAGATTTTTCTCACATAAATGCCTTATACCACAAAATAGGGGTGCTAATTAAATATTGATTTATATAAAAGAGAAAGAAAACAAGACCGTTAGAGCCAGTTATGAGAAAATATCTTTTTTTCTATTTTAATCGTACAGGAAACTACCCTTGTTTTGGGAGTAGGAGGGAAATAAAAAAAACTATAGGAAATACTATGAAGATTTTAAACTAAAATTTGGTGCAAATAAGTTGAACGGTATGGCCTCTAGGCGAGTGCATAGAAAAGTGTAGCGAACGGATGGACGAACAGATGGACATGTATCGAAAAATAACTTTTTCGGTGTTAGGAGCTATAAGTTAATACGTGTAAATTAGTTGAAATCTCAAATTTGATTTTTTTACCATGACTTACGGCATACCAATGACGAGACGGAAGTTTTCAGGAAGTAAATACATTCAGAAGTCTAGACTGCATTACACCTATCAGCCTGTTTTTACTTCTGCAATTGTTGACAGCTGTAATTTCGTCCAAATGCTACATGAAATAATTCTTGGTTTACGTCATTGTGTTACTATTTTAGTATTGTTCTCTTCACACTTGGTTGAAGCTTTGTGTTAACGGTTATACATTTTTTTTCTTATTCCATCGTTACACATAAGAATAAAATGTTGTGATGAGTGGATAGATTCGAATCTACGAACATTGAGTTTTCATTCTTCCAACACTTTACCAATGGACCAAGTTTTGTCTTCACGTTAATGCATGGCAACAGGGTTTATTACGATTTAAATAAAATGGCTGGCTGTTAGAGTTTCCTGCTCACATATTTCGATAAAAAATTTTCATTGCTTCATAGTTACGTAGAGCAATGTTTAGATACACATTTTAGGAGAGTGAATTTTGGTGTATATAATAATTTCACGCCAGATAAAAGCTGGACAAGTTTTGATAACATGTTTCATATGTAGTTCTCAATAATAGGCCTGTTGTTCGGGGTGACGTTCCAAGGTTCAGCATTGATTAGCAGTTTTTGCTATTAATATCCCTTCTAACAATATTGGCAGTGGACAAAAGTTAGCCCGTGTTGAAGCTTTTTGCTCCTAATTTAGTTATTTTACTTTTTTATTTGACGAATATATTGAAAATTGTCAGCAGACACGTATGCAGTAATTTATTTCGGGAGGGGTCCGACTTCAATATTAGGATAAATTATAATAAAATTAAGATAGCCCCCAAAATTAGGCTAAATTTACAGAAAAGTTGGGATTTCAGAGGGGGTCCGGACCCCCTGGAGCCACCCCTAAATGCGTCCTTGTTTGTCAGTAACGTTTCCTCATTTTGAAACCCTCAAAAACTTCGGATATATAAAGGAAACGAGTTGTTTTCGATGAAATATCACTTCAAGGAGACGCGACAGTTTTATTGCACATGGTGGTATCCCACGTTCACAAGGGCAAGAATTCCTTCCCTTTCTCTGCCATTGTGCTCTATCGAAAGGTTAGGTTTGTAAAATATTACTCCTACGAACAAGCATGATTGGCAGATAGGAATACTGAACAGAACTCCACAGAAATGCATGCTGAACTTATGTTTATAACTACCTTTTGGTGATTTGCCCTCAAGGTCAATCGAGTGGTAATTCAGTTACGTCTCTATTCTTAAGCAATGTTCGTATTACTTCGAACAGTTTTGATAATGAAAAGCATGCCTCGTAATATAATAGACTTCTTTCGCGTAAGAAATCGAAACTCAGTTGGTCAGAGCAACTAGTCTGTACGAATTAGGTTTTTAGTTCGAGCCCAGTATGAGTAAGGGTTTTTATTACTATTGTTTTTATCTTTTTTATGTGAGGAAAAATCAAATTGTGGCATCGCGATATCAAATGTATTTGGTTAGGTAACTTTGTCTTAGCTAAACTTTAAACATCAGTAACCGTCGAAATTATTTAACTAACCGATCACTTACTGAACACTTCAAACACGTCAAACCAGTGGCATAACATGAAGCTTAACCTCTCCTCCGCAGTCCTTAGTTATGCGTCCGTACTTTCAGAGATTGACCAAGAGCCGAGCGACTGCTCGGGGCACCAGAGAAAGAGGGGCGCCAAAACGAGCCTCAAAAAGTAAATTTTATAATGTGTTTTCTACTGATGTTTTTGGTTATATTCTTGTAAAGTAGTGACAATTACATGATCTTTTTCCATTTCACCAAGAGAGTTTCATAGTATTAAGGGGGATGAATCGAAAAATGGAGAGAGGGTATGTAGTATAAAGAGTGGCGGGGAAGTAAGTATTGTTTGTTTGTTTGCTTGAGTTTAGCGTTCCACGGTTATGCCTTAATGGCCAGGGGAGATGTGGATACTAATTATAGTGGAATCCGAACCACTTTTATCGTTTAACAGTAATCAACCGGGAATTGGACCCGGCACCACAGGAGGCAGGTGTGCTAAACAACTACACCAAGCGGGAAGGGGGGCGAGGTTCGTATTGTTTATAGCGGGCCATATTCTTTGTGAAATTTTCCAAGGTAATGAATTTCTTTTTGAAAAATGGTTTTAAAATATTAAAAACAATATGATAAAATGTAAAATATAGGCTAGTACTAGAGGGAGGGCGCCAAAAAGTCACTTTGCAAATGTGAAAATTTGGCCTGGTCCTCCCCTGCGTACTTTCTGTACATATTTTGGCCTTGCGGCTTGTGCTTTCCCCACGCCACAGGGTTGCGGGGGCGCTATTTACGCCTATGCTTCGAACGTAATTCAACAACTGCTTAAGAAATTCTACCATCAGCGTGGAAACGGGAATATATATTTTTCTAATAGTCCCATAGAACTTTCACTAAGATCGCCAGATGCAATTTTTCAGAGTGTGCTCTGGCTAAGTAGAAGGAAGATCTGATGTTTCCTAAGTAAGTTCCTTTCAGAAAGTTTGCTATTTCTTTAACGGTGATGTAAATAAACATACTCATCGTTATTAGCCCCATACCGAACCATCCTGGACAAATCCCTCTAGAACAATGATCGGCAAAAGTTTATTCTGCCTAATTTTATAAGCGACTCAAGGGTGAAACACTTGTTAACGAAAGCAATGCTGTGTATATACTGCCTTGTTTCTGACAAAATATAAAGTGCTTTGTAATCTTTCGACACTTTTCCTATTCTTTTTGTCACCCTTGGTTGTGTAGGGCAGCCTCGAACAAATAAAGAGGTAATATTACAGTCAAGGGGCGATATAAATATATTAGGTATTTCTTTTGTTACCTCACCATAACGGCCTAGGGTTGTCTTCGGTAGAATAAAAAATGCTACGTGATGTTCCATTCACGAAGGAGGAAAGGATGCTGTAAATATATTTCTTATTTATTTTGTCTGTCCTGCTTCTCAGATATTATATACTTTCTATTACAGGGTGCTGAAAACAGAGGGGGGAAAATAAAACGTCGTGCCCCCTCATACATTTTAAATTTTGTGACGTGGTGCTCGAATTATTACTAAAGAAAGCACTATATCCTAACATATCTAAAGTTACTACATTATGTAAGGATGGCATATTCAGGAATAATAATAATAATAATAATAATAATAATAATAATAATAATAATAATAAATATGAATGTTTTTGGAGAGCCGAAATTATGTGACATGAATTATTACATGTACAGCTTTAAGATAAGTGGTCATAGGGGAGGAAAAAACAGGGTTTTTCTCTGTCTGACTCTCTAACGTTAAGATTATGTGCTCAAGGTAAGAAGCATCATCATTCTACAATAGGTTGCTTTTACGTAGAATATCAATTACTGAGTTCTTCGCCTTGGGACAACTTTCCTTATGTAGTAAATTCAAAACAATTTCAATTTAAGACAAATATTTATAAGGAAAATTAAACATTTAATAAGGAAATCTGTTATCAAAATATCCAAACACGTAGATAGAAGACTATCTAGTGAGAAACATTGTGAAACTGTATAGAATTCTCCAAATTAGAATTAACATTTACTGAAAAACATTCGTTATGCATCAGTGAGCATGTAGTGAGCAGTGAGCACAGGGGAAATAATTACGAAACTCTTTCCAAACAAAAATTAGAAACACTAATGCAAATGCGACAACGATATTTTCTCTTCTTTTGGTATCGTCATGAGTTTTACACATATGTTAGAATTTGATTCTTTCCCAAATAAAAAATAAATAAAATAACATAGTGATAAAAATGACAACAGCACTTCCATGGGATTCGAACCCCCTACCTTTGGCATACAGACTCGTTGCTTTATCTAACTGAGCTATTTGTTTTCTCGCGTGAACTGAACCTGTTCTACAGTAAAGACGATTTTTCATTACGATTGTGCTAACAATTCGTCCTTTTCCATAGGCAATTTCCACTATTTGCTTTATCTATACGTTAATACTTAGCATAGATTCATATATTTGGAGTTCGCTGATAATGCATATAATAAGACATATTAGAAATACTTCGTTAAAATTTTCGTTTGCAGATCTAATCCACGTTTCTCTCAATGACATAGATGCCGCTGCTTCGTGTTGAACTGCAGAATTCCCTCGCGTTCTTGAAAATTTCCCACTTTAGCAGAGTTGGTAATTCTCGATATTTCTGTCGATTTAATGTTTTTTGCTTCTAATTTCTTTATTTTAAGCTAATATCTAACACAAATATTAAAAACGGGTTTGTTATTAACCAGTCCCGCTGGGGAAACCTTCCTAAATTTCGAACATATAAAGAAAACGGAGATTTTTTTCAAAAAACTTCAAAGTAAAGAGACGCGTCATTTATTTTGCTCATAGTAGTACAATACAAATCAAATTGGAAGTTATGCAACCCGATATTATAACTATAACAAGATGTTATGCAACTCCACATTGCATTTAAGGTTATGATAAAACACATGCATACAAAACATAATATGCATCCACATATTTTAATTTCCACATATCAACAATAACACGTATACATACGTCCATTGAGAAAATGAACTTATATACATAAGTTATTTTTGATTCAACTGTGTTTCGTACACGATTATACCCAAACATCAACAAAAAGATGATATTCTACGTTAAAATCCCGTATCATTCGGTGAAATGATTATATAAATGCATAAGATACTTTTCTTAGAGTTGTGTCCCTTTCCTCCCACAATATCTGTTATATGGGTGTACATTATATACTAGTCTATACTGCACATATGATAATATACCACTAAATAAACGCCAAATACAAAAAAAAATTCTTTCTAACCCTTTCATTACGAGTTAATTAATATTCATGAATAATTAATTCATTAATCTAATTTATGCAAAAATATGTTAGAGAAATCTTGTTTGGAGCCTACCTGCAAAAGAAAGCAGAAATACTCTGCTCAGGTAAAGACTTTATTGCACCCCTCATAACCTAATGGCAGGTGACGAGTTTATTAGCCCGCTGCAATAAAAATAAACTCAGGTAGAGAAGGGCCAATCTTCCCTAACCTAGGGTGGCAGGTTCATAAAACAAGCTGGTTGACAGGGGACAGGCCAATTGAAAAAGGTTCTTTAAGCCGTAAATGACCTCCTTCAAGCAATGGAAAACAAATTATCATTCGTTCCTCGTTCGTGCCTAATCCCTCCTCTATCCTCCTCTTATTGGTTCCTACAAGTTTCTGGGCAGAATAAAAAGTTGTAAAACCATTCATACAAAAAGGAAAATGAGTTATTTTCCTTAAAGTATCACTTCAAGGAGACGCGACATTTTTATTGCACATGATGGTACTCCACCTTAACAAGGGCAAGAATTCCTGTCCTTTGGTTCTCTGCGATTGCTCTCTATCGAAAGGTTAGGTGTGTAAATTATTACTCCTAAGAACAAACGTGATTGGTCAATAGCCAATCACTGAACAGAACTTCACAGAAATGCATGCTAAACTTTCGTTTATAACTACCCTTCGGTGATTTGCCCTCAAGGTCAATCGAGTGATAACACAGTTCAGTCCCTGTTCTTAAGCCGTGTTCGTATTACTTCGAACAGTTTTGACTTTTTTCCAACCTCGATAAAAACAGACAATCAGGGCCAATCATAGCGTACATTTAACCCAAAGACTCTTAATATATGAATGTATACATTTATTTATATAGATAAAACTAATAGTAGAAACTACCTATCGAAAGAATAAATTAAAAGCACCATCATAATGAAAAACATGTCTCGAAATATAACAGACTTCTTTCGCGTAAGAAATCGAAACTCAGTTGGTCAGAACAACTAGCCTGTACGAATTAGGTTGTTAGTTCGAGTCCAGTACGAGTAAGGGTTTTTTTATTACTATTGTCTCCTCTTTTTTTATGTGAGGAAAAATCGAATTGTGACATCGCGATATCAAATGTATTTGGTTAGGTAACTTTGTCTTAGCTAAACTTTAAATATCAATAACCGTTGAAATTATTTCACTAACAGATCAGTTATTGAACATTTCAAACACGTCAAACCAGTGGCATAATATGAAGGTTAACCTCTCCTCCGCAGCCCTTAGTTATGCGTCCGTACTTTCAGGGGTGGACCAATGTAAAATATAAGCTAGTACTAGGGGAATGGGGCGCCGAAAAGTCACTTTGCCGGGGTGAAAATTTGGCCTGGTCCGCCCCTGCGTACTTTCTATACATTTTTTGGCCTTGCAGCTTGTGCGGCTCCCACACCACAGGGTTGCTGGGGCGCTATTTACCCCTATGCTTCGAACGCAATTCAATAACTGTTTCAAAAATTCTATCATCAGCGTGGAAACGGGAATATATATTTTTCTATTAATCCCATAGAAGTTTCACCCAGAACGCCAGATGCAATTTTTCAGAATGGACGTTGGCTAAGTATAAGGAGTATCTGATGTTTCTAAGTTAGTTCCTTTCAGAAAGTTTGATATTTCTTTAACGGTGATGTAAATAAACATACTCATCGTTTTTAGCCCGACACCAAACCATCCTGGACAAATTGCTCTAGAGCAACGACAGACAAAAGTTGTAATCTGGGCGATGACGCCCTCTCGCAGCTTAACACATTTGGCATGCATTTAGTTATATAATTCTTTTCCCCTCCTTTTCAACTCAACGTTGCCGATCCCGATATAAATTCCTACAGTCTGGTATTAAAGATTAATATTTGTATTATTTTTAAGATAGATAACTTTACGCCTTAAAGTAAAACAACACTACTAATTTGCTAAGATTCTTTAGAACAACATGTAGAAAATGTGTAGTTTGATTCTTTATTTTGTTTAGTAGTAATCGTGGAGGAGTTGGACTGTTTATACCGCTCACCTAACATTATTAGGATCATTAAAGCTAGGAGGCTTATGTAGGCAGGCCATGTAGGCAGAATGGAAGAAAGTAGGAACGCTTTCAAAATTTTAACTGGAACCCCAAGTGGAAAAAGGCCATTAGAAGACGTAGGCGTAGATGGAAAGACAACATTAAGATGGATCTTGCAGGAATAGAAATACAGTGTAGAAGCTGGATCCGGTTGGATAAGGATAAAAGTCAGTGGAGATATTTTGTGAACGCGGCATTGAACCTTCTGGTTCCATAGGCCATAGAGCTAGTTAGTTAGTTAATCGTGGAGAATCCCATTTACATTAATGTGTCTTTCCTGTTTTCCTACAACATTTTAGTTAGCTTAATCCTGTAGACTTAACCTCATAATGGTTATCGTATTGTAATGATGATATTGGTAAATTTACAAAGTTAACCATGCTTTCTTATGAGCAGTAGAATTGCCCAATGAACAGTACTATCTTTGTCCATTCTCAACATCAAACGGTCAATGAATGACATGTTGCTGTCGTATAAATGATGTAATTACGTTATAGTATCATTAAGTGTAAAAGATGGAAAGAAAAGCAGAGATTGGAATGTTCTTCTCTCTCCTGTAGATATTAACCTTTTGAGATAACTCACCTCAGAGTTACTAAAGAAATCTAAACATTAGATAATTTGTAAAATACATAATTGCTTTCGCCCAATAATAAGAAAACGTCTAAAAGGACATGAAATCTCAAACGCTCCCAATTGCTCTTTTTTGTTCCAGCGTATCCTTTGGAAATGCGAACGCACCCTGTGGTGCTTTAATGCTCACTTTGTGAAGTACTGTTTTAAATTACTAAGAATAAAGTTGAAATGATAATGATTATGTCAAAGAGACAAAGCAATTTCTACTGCTTATAATGAAACTACAAGCCGAAACCACCCCAATAGCACATGTCGGTGGGCCGTTGATGGGTAAATGGAAAACTGCGGCACCGATCCATATGAATCTCGAGGTTGATCCTCCCAGAACGGTTAATAAGTCGTCCCATTACATATAGCGCGATGTCAAACTACTAAGAATGATACAGGCTAGGTAAAACGACATTGGACAACATTGCGCCATATCGAATGCTACATTGGCTTAAATCGTCTTATAGTTACGTTAACACACAAATTACGAAAGAAATTAGTAATTTACGTTCCAATCCGGCAGAATCTGCACAAATCAATAAATATGAGTTATATCGTTGATCGATATGGGTCTGTAAGGGGACCCATTTGGGCTCTGCTAGATACACTTAAATTGTACATGATCGATATGGAAATTACTAGGACCCCCATGAGTGACCCGGGGATTTTTGCTCCTGGTGCATTTTACACTTAATTAGTTACTCCATGCTGTAAACGTCGCTAACAGCTAGTGGTCTGCTTGCCGGTAAATGGCGATCGTCGATATAGCAACGCGTCGAAGGATTGCCGATAGTGTGCCACTAGTGGCAGGGATTCGTCGAGTCAAAGCAGATATCTAGAGTCGGGGGTATTGAAGTTACCAGCGCGTAACAGCGAGGATTTAATTTTGGTCCGAGCTCCTTCGATTTATCGCGGAGAATCGCGAAGGGACCAACACGAACTACCTCCAGTCATGTGCATGCGGTTATTATTATATATTATTTTACCCTGATTATAAGGACAATACTTGAGATCCGGGGGTCAAGAGTAACTCCTGCCTTTATGTCATGAAGTGAAAAATCTTGAGATGGGTGCGTATAATTGTATGAATTTAGATGGCAACTGTCGCCGATCACTAGCAAGTGAATATGGCAGAACTATGAAAAAAGTAAATAGACGCTTGCCGTTTTATAATAAAATTACATGGCAAGTGCATTTGATCTGATTCCAAAAAGTTATCATCAAATATACACGGTCAAAGGAGCACTCTGATTTGAAATATTAAAAATAATCCAACGAAGTGTGTTAGTTTCATCGCCACAGTGGCGAATTCGGAAGAACACGCGACTAGTAATCCTAAGGTTGGTGGTTCCCGCCCAGCTTGGTGCACTATTTTTTTACTTTTTCAAAAATGTTTTTAGACTCATTTTAATGCAAACAAGTTACGCATATAGGCGATTTAACGTATTTTTGGGGGAATAATTTTGTGGTTTGTTGGCGTTCCGTCGCATCTCTGCTGCTGGTGGTATAATTTTCTAAACGGAAGTGAGGCCATCGTCGATCGTCGCTGCGGGGCCACCAATGTTTGGCGAAAGTCGCTAATTGCCTATCGGTGGTCCACCGACGGTCACGGCATGTGGTTCTCTCATACGACATCTTTGCCTTTCAGAGAAATTGACAAAACAGTAAAGGAAGCATATACTGTATTGAATCGTTTTCTGTTAAAAGGACGTATGTGCAATAAACGAAAGTTCCGTTAAATGACAAAAAACTGATTTCTCGCGGTTTGGTCTGGCTTATGGAAAACAGAAAAATATATGTATAGGGTGCATATTGGTATTGAATGTTTATTAGTTTGTTAGAATGTAACTATTAGTCTAGTCCCTGTCCATAAGACCCGTAGGAAAGTCATGTCTGACGGCTGTTCTCTTCAAATCGTGTTAGTATATGTCTAAACAAGTGTAAATAACGAAGGTAGACTTTTTGACTTATGGGCAGTTTTCTTCTGCAGGGGCGTAATCCTAGGGTAGCGGCGCCCCTTTTGAGTTGTTGCCAACGTTTCTTAAAATGATTGTAGCTGTCATTGTGATTGTATCAGAACAATGAATGAGGGTTGTTTTCTTTCTAAATAGTCCACAAAATAAACCTTGATATAGACTTTTACCCGTAGCCGTACAAATAGAGGGAGAAGAGGGGCAAAGTCCAATTTCGGCTAATTTTTTAGAAGTCTGTTTTTATTTTCTTTCCATAATGTCCGAACGGTGATCTCTTGTGTAACAACGATTTCTCGGCCAAGACTTACAACACTCCTCTATACAAGGACGCAATTTTTGACAAAAATCTTCCAATAGTTATCTCCACAAACTTCCGTGGTTTCGTGTTTGCTTCACTACACACGTTGCAATTCAAATAGAAGTAGAAAATTATTAACACATCGTTGTATTATTATTCACGATTCTTAGATTAAACAGCACTGATAATGTTCTGTGTGATATTCCTGCTCCAAAAAGTACATGATGTACAAGAATATTTCTTGGTATTAAGTGGCTTTATTTTTGAACCTTTTGCTAACTGTAGATAACTTTGTTTTCATTTTGTGACCTAATAATGAGTTTCAATGTAAAATGTCTCGAATTTTACCTCTAAAATAGAAATTTTGGCGTATGTGAATTTTTCCAGGTTTTCTCTACAGTAGCTGCTAGAAAGGGTGGAGACAAACGTACTGATTTAGTGTGCCTTACTGCCTGCTATCTCCACTTAAAAAATTTGTTTATGCATTTCAGGTGGTGATGTTACCTTCGCTGCAGGAATAATTTTGAATGTATTCATGTCTAGTCTAGTAAGAATGGACTATCTTTATTCTTGCAGATCACTGATGTAATAATTTTCTGAATGGATTTGAAGTTATTCTGGTGAAGTAGTTATAGCATCAAGTGTGGAAAGTTCTTTACGTGGAGTGAAATTAACACAAGGAACTAGTAGTGATTTTGATCTTACAAAATGTGTGATTTGCCAAATTAGCTCAATACACTGTCAAGTCTTGTTCTGACGGTATTTCACTTCCAAGTCACTTTGTTAGTAATGAATTTAGAATAGGTACGATGGATAACTTCGACCACGAAGAAGCTACACTTTCAGGTTTGCAAGGAAGTCATAACACTGTTCTGGTAGTATTTCAAGAGAAACCTAATGAGGCAACAAAAAAGTCCTATTCACTGGATATTGTTGAGAAGAATTTCTCCAAACGTGTGACATCTCAACTCTCATGTCAAAGCCCAAAGCATTATCGCAAGCAATCGCTGCCTTTGATGGCATATCAAAATTGAAAAACGTTTGAAGATTTATTTGATGCGGATGTAAGTGAAGAGACATTAAGGAAATCTGTGATCAGCATAATGAAAGCTTTGCATTTACTTAGTGATAGGGACGTTAACATAACCTGGAGGGACTGTCAACGCAGTGATATAGAAATCTGAAATCCCTCTTCGGTAGGTTGGGTTCTTACCTATATTGCCATACCCTATTACAGCATACAATAGTGTCTATTCTGCAATGAAAAAACTTCCAATACCTTCTCAAACATCTTCATCAACCCGCTTTACCTATAGTTTGCGACGAGGGAGTTTACCACATCGCTGCAGAAATCCAAATTACTTCAAACGAGTTCCCAGACATCGCCCTATGATGGGATCTTTCCGTATGACCAAAGCACTATTGGCGTGCATAGCTAAATATATAACAGGAAGTGGATTAGAAAACATCCTAATTGAAAATTCAGTATTTAGACCAAGAGTAGTACTGAAAGTGTACTGAAAGGGAGTAACTACATTCGTTCTACAAAAGCAATGTTCATGCTTGCTGAAGTAATTGAAAGGCTGAAATGGAAAACATTTTTTAAAGGTAATGTCAGTGCACCTAGTAAAATAGCCACAGACACATTGAGAGCAATTAAAGATAAATATATTGAAAAAGCACAACTTCTGTTTCGAGATCTTACTAACAATTTTATAAGCTTAATCCAAGGCATGAAACAGTTCTCTCAGATGAATGCGGTGCGATCAGAAACGTGTCAGTATTTGGAACGTTTTTGTTTGTTGTGTCTCTTCTGAAGAATCTTATTCGAGCAGACAAAGAAGGTAATTGGCGTCTTCATTTGAATACCGTTCAACAATTCCTTCCAGTGTTTCACGTTTTTGATAGAATCAATTACTTCAGATGGGCATCCCTGTATTTAGAGCAGATGCGAAACATGGAATTTCAACACCCGCAAGCTTTTGAAAAATTCATGGGAGGATTCTTTGTAGTCCGAAGAACCACAGGGAAATTCAATGCGGTTGGCTTGAGCATGGCACTGGAGCAGACGATAAATAGATCCCAAAAACCACAAGGAGAAATAATTGGCCAAACAAAAAAGTACGTTGTTGAATGGCAGTTAATCTACCACGAGATTCTTGAAATAAGAAATGCTTCTCGGTCATTAATAGGTGTTGCAGTGGTTAACTACGATCTTCAGATAAATCACGAATTAGTAGGGAAACAGAGTAAGGAGCTTGAAGCAACCATCTAGATGATGTGTTCTTATATTGAGGAAGACAAAATCCTTATTATACCACTGGAACGATGAAACTCCAAAATCTATCGGCAAATGAACTTGTACCGCCACAAAATGCAAAATCAATACTTTCCTTTCCTGCAAAAGGGAATGCACTTTATCTTGAATTTAGGAATGAGAAGTTTGTTTCCAAATCAAGAGCACTATCTGCCAACATACACAAGGCGAAGTTGCAACCTTTCAATTCTGTTGGTTCATAGGATGCAAAAAATGGTAGGTCTAATTCAGTTACATATATCATCCATGCGCAAAGACTTGTTAATATTTGTAAGGAGAGAGGCATGTTGTTGAGCGAGATTCTAAGTTATGACATTTTACCAGTTACAACATTTGTGGATAAAAAGAGTGCAACCATTATATCGCAGAAATCGGATTTGATGACTGTTTTGATAAGGAAATGAGACGATTCCGAGTGCAGTTCTACTTTTGAAAAAAAATCTACCGACGTGTTTGATAGTGGATGTTACGAACCAAATCTGCAGGATGCTTCTAAAGGAATTTAACACTTTCGGTGACCTTTTTGCTGCCCTCCTTGAAAGCATGAGTTCCATTCACCAAGAAAAGTGACGAATGGATTTTGTCCTTGATAGCTACTTAACAAACTCTATTAAGAACGGAGAAAGGGAACTAAGAGCTGAGGTTTAACCAATAACTGTATCTAACGTTTCAACTTCTACTCGATTACCGGTTCGGGGCCGCGGTGGCTCAGTGGTAGAGCGTTCACCTCTGGTGCTTGGGGTCCCGGGTTCGATCCCAGCCCCCGCCAAATGAACTTTGTGGTGGACAAACACCGTGTGCGTGGGTTTTCTCGGGGTTCTCCCGTTTCCTCCCACTTTCTTCATTCCACCATTTCATTCATTACTCAATATCACCGTCTCCTTTAGCCTAACCGGCATAACCGTGGGACGTAAAACTCAAAGATTTCATTTCGATTACCGATTCAAATGAACAAATTTTGGGCGTCCACTGAAAACAAAAGTATGCTTCGGAGCGCCGGAGCGCTTTGCGATATTATCTACAAGAACATTCACTTCCTTTGCAAGGAACTACTATTCTGAGTACTGAAGTACGTGATGGAGGACCAATTCCGGCCGTAACAATCAAATTTGGAAGTGCAATGAAGTTTCGGATGAAGATTTAATGAAGTCTATTGAAGAAGCAGATTTGAGAATAATTCCACTTATATATCACGCACTTAAAGAAGGCTACCAGCAAGTAATCGTTGCATCAAATGATACAGATGTACTTGTCATTCTTCTTCACTTCTTCAAGTTCTTTCAAACGAAAGGTTTTCAGGCTCTTTGGCTGCGAAAATCTTCAAAAGAGTGCATACCAATTCACACATAAGCATGAAAAATTGGCACATTATGTGACGTTATTCTATCAGTGCATTTCCTCACAGGTTTGGACGACACTAGTAAAGTGGGGAAGAAGTTTTCGGCTTGAAAGCAAATTCTGAAAAGTACCTTCTATATTTTGGCCAGCAATTACCTGCAAATCCGGAAATATTTCGACTAGCAGAAAACTATGTTGTACAGGTGTTAAAGCCTGGAAGTCCATCTGCAACGTTTGGTCAGCTACAGCTCGAACTATCTTCATTCAAAGACTCCAAACCTGCTATCACTACCACCTACAAGCTTTTCATGGTTTACACTTGCTCTTCTGTATTGAGTTCAAACGCGTCACTGTTACCAGAACATTATGGTTGGTCAGTGGATCACGACGGTACGATAATTCCAGACTCTCATTTAAACTTCCTCCCAGAAGATCTCTTGATTACTTTTGGCTGCAAAATGAAATGTACAAAACGTTGTCGCTGTATCTCCAACTTTGTGTGTTGCATAGACTTCTGCAAATGCTGTAAATTCTGTGAAAATCGAGAAAAAATTACTTCTAGGTACGTTAGCGCATTTAACAGAGGTGGGTGATTACGTAAACAAAAATAAAAAAATAAATACTGTATGTATATATTTATAAAGAGGTGATTGTTCACCTGATCTATTTACGTAGTTATTCTCCAACAACATAACAACATACTATATCATTCAAAAAGGAAAACATCTCTCTCGAATAATGTCTCCTTGATCCCAAGAACATTTTCAGTGTTGTTTATTCTAAGAATCTTGAATAATAATACAACAATGTGTTAATAATTTTCTACTACTATTAGAATGGCAACGTGTATAGTGAAGCAAACACGAAACCACGGAAGTTTACATTCTGAAAAATTTCGCGCATCTGACTATGTTATATTTTTATGGAGATAACTATTGGAAGATTTTTGTCAAAAATTGCGTCCTTGTATAGAGGATTTTTGTAAGTCTTCGCCAAAAAATCGTTGTTACACAAGAGATCACCGTTCCGACATTATGGAAATAAAATAAAAACAGACTTCTAAAAAATTAGCCGAAATTGGACTTTGGCCCTCTTCTCCCTCTATTTGTACGGGTATGGGTAAAAATCTATATCAAGGTTTATTTTGTGGACTATTTAGAAAGAAAACAACCCTCATTCATTGTTCTGATACAATCACAATGACAGCTACAATCATTTTAAGAAACGTCGGCAACAACTCAAAAGGAGCGCCGCCACCCTAGGATTACGCCCCTGCAGAAGAAAACTACCCATAAGTCAAAAAGTCTACCTTCGTTATTTACACTTGTTTAGACATGTACTAACAGGATTTGAAGAGAACAGCCGTCAGACATGACTTTCCTACGGGTCTTACGGACAGGGACTGTACCCACAAGAAAAATATCAAACTTTGGACACAGAACCCCTTTTCACAGAAAACGATTAGCCTATATATAAAAACATGTCACGATGAGAAGTTTAGCATAATCATTCCAAAACGAGTTCATTTTAGGTAGAATACGTTTCACTAAAAGTTTGCTTTGTGGCGATGAACAATCTTCATTCCTCTTTTTTTTTTAAAAAAAAGCAGTTGAAATGTATTCAGACAGAGAAAGGAAATAAAAGTAGAAAAGAAAGAAACATTAATTCAAACGCTAAAGCATCTATGGATGCACTACACATTTACTCGAACGGAAACTACAGTAAATTTATACATTACAAAACACTTTGCCTAGACAAGGAAAAAGGAAGACTATTTTCGATACTTCACGGTTTATTCGAACTGTTTGTAGACCAACAAAATAGTGCAAGCATTATGTATTATGCTTGCAATCTAAAGGACGTGGATTCAAATTCCCGTTTTCTTTTTCTTTATAATGCTGCAGTTGGCTACGACTTGCGAAAAAGTTTATTCATAAACTCACATAAATCAGTAAAAGTATCGAAAGTGATAGAATGCGTAGGTTAAAACAAAATACATCGTTGCATGCGACATCTTGAACCAAGAGTCCATGAAAATATTCTTTGGTGTAAACAACAGCCAATGAATAAAACTCTTTCTATTGGTGTGAACATAAATAATACATTTGGCTCAGACAAGACAGCAGCACAATCTGTCTTAAACATTGGGGGACAAATAAGAAAGTTTCTTCTTTTTCATTTTCTTTTCTTTTCTTTTTCCTTTTTTTTTTTTTTTTTTTTTGTTAAGCGATGCTCAAAATATTTGTGAAGTTGAAAAACAATCCAGTGGAGGATCAGAGAGCAGAGTTGTCTTTAACATTGGAAGGCGGGCTGATATGAGGCTTATTCTGGGAGGACATCAATTTCATCTCACTTTCCTTTGTGGCCATCGGACACAAATAATCACATTTTTTTCAAAAAAAAAAAAAAAAATATTTCAAATCGGATTATTGGCGGGACAGTCCTCCCATTTCCAAGATTGGAGGGGACATGTCCCCCTCATCCTCCCGGGATTTGCGCCAGTGGACATGACATGAATAACTATTGTTATTTTGAAAAATGATTTCTCCTCTTTATGCTCTTAGGACCATCTTTTTTGTAGATTAGAAATATATTTGTAGTGTCTTCATATAAACTGTATATTAAATTTCATAATTTTCGCTCCTGACCCACATTAAATTACTAGAAAAACTATTCTCGTTTCGACGTTAGTAGTATAATTATTGAAACTGTTAGTGAATTGAGTGAGAGAGTGCTTGATATGTTCACTAATCGATCAGCTAGTTAAACGTCTTGTATGGTTACTGATATTTAAAAGTTTAGCTAACACAAAGTTACATAACTAAAAATATTGCAAAACTTCTCCGCAAAACAGTTTATAAAGCAAATTAGCTGCCAGAAGGGGCGCTCTCGCATCCGGCAATTTCCTCCCCTCCCTCTTCTTCTATTCCTTTGCATTCCGTTTTGGGGAAATCAGGTTTGCCTGGGATATCCTATTTAGGGAAAATCCCGTTTACTTTTTCTGGGTAATCCCGCTTTCTTGAAGAATCTCGTTTTCCTGGGAAACCCCATTTTTCTCGGAAATTCCTTTTTTATGGGGAACTTCCATGTTAAGGGAATTTTTTAAAAGGAATCATATTTTAATGGGAATATACATTTTTTGGGTAAACTCCACTTTGAGGAAATCTGTTTTCCAGGGTAATACCAACTTCTTAGAAAATCCCCACTTTTGCGAATACCCATTTCAGGGGAATCCCCACTGTCTGGGAACCACCACTTTAATGGGGAATCCCCACTTTCTGTGGAATTCCACTTTGCAGGGGAATTCCCACTTCCTAGGGAGTCCTTGTTTTTTGGGGAATCCCCACTTCCTAGGGAGTCCGTATTTTTCTTATTGGGGAAATCCCGTTTTCCTAGTTATACCCACTTTTTGGGAGAATCTTACTTGGGAGAATTTCACCTTTGGGGGAATCCCTACTTTGTGGGGAATCCCGTCTCTCTCGGAATTCCTACTTTCTAAAGAATCTCCACTTTCTGGGAAATTCCCACTTTGTTGAAATTCCAATTTCTTATGGAGTCCCTACACTTTGGGGAACCTCACACTTTGGAGTATGCCCACTTTCTAGGGAATTCCCACTTTTTGATCTATTTTCATTTTCTGGGAATCCTTTCTTTTTGGAGAATTCCCACTTTCTAGGTAATCCGCACTTTCTGGGGAATCCTCCCTTCCTGGGGAGTCCCTACTTTTTGACAAATCCTTACTTTCTGGGAATTTCCACTTTTTGAGGGAATCCCCAATTTATGGGAATTTCAACTTCCTTGAAGTCTCTACTTTTAGGGAAATTCCCAATTTTGGGGAATCCCCACTTTTCGGCAATTCACACTTTTGGGGCAATCCCGTAACAGAATGACAAAACAACGATAAATATCTAGTTAATAGGGAAATCTGTTACCAAACTGTCCAAACAAATAGATTGAGGACAATTTCATGATTAGCGCTGTGAAACTTAGAATTACAATTTACTGGAAACCATTTGTTATTTACCAGTGAACAAGTAAAAATGAACATCTCACTTTTACCGGACTCGAACCCACTTCCCACTACCTCCTGCTTACAGACTCGCTGCTCTAACTAACTTTTTAAAGCTCTTTATTTGGAAATCAAATATACAGAGATAGAGTAGCTCAAGATAGGACATGCCTAAGAAAGAAACAAACAGTAAAAAAGACAAATATACATTTGCGATAGTCGGACAAACATTATACACTTAAGGTAATATAGTTAAAAAGTTTGCAAAATAGTTCCGTTTATGAACATGAGAAATGAAATCTTTGAGTTTTACGTCCCACGGTTATGCCGGTTAGGCTAAAGGAGACGGTGATAATGAGAGATGAGTGAAAATGGTGGAATGAAGAAAGTGGGAGGAAACGGGAGAACCCCGAGAAAACCCACGAGCACGGTGTTTGTCCACCACAAAGTTCACTTGACGGGGGCTGGGATCGAAACCGGGACCCCAAGCACCAGAGGTGAACGCTCTACCACTGAGCCACCGCGCCCCCCTGAACATGAGAAATGTCGTGAGCAGAATGAGTGAGGTAACCAAAGTAAACATTAGAGTAATATGGACCTGGTGTATTTAACACATACGTCGTTATTTCGTTAAAAGTTCTGTTTGTAGATTTAATCCACATTTATCTCAATGAAATAAATTAGACGGTTACTGATATTTAAAGTTTAGCTAAGAAAAAGTTACCTAACCAAATACATTTGATAACACGATGTCACAATTTGATTTTTTCCTGATATAAAAAAGAAAACCAATGATAATAAAAAACCTTTACTTTTACTGGGCTCAAACCAACAACCTCCTTCGTACAGACTAATTGCTCTGATCAACTGAGTTTCGATTTCTTGCGCGAAAGAAATCTGTTATATTACTAGGTATTCTTTTCATTATGATCATGCTGCAAATTTATTCTTTTTGAAACAAATACGTCAAAACTGTTCGAAGCAATACCAACACGGCTTAAGAACACGCACGGAACTGAATAACCATTCGATTGGCCTTGAGGGCAAATCACAAAAGGGTAGCTATAAACGTAAATTCAGCATGCATTTCTGTGGAGTTCTGTTCAGTAGTTCAGTATTCTGTTCAGTGATTGGCTATGCCAATGACGTTTGTTCTTAGGAGTAATATTTTACAAACCCAAGCTGAAGGTGTAATCATTCGATAGAGCGCAATGGCAGAGAACGCAATGGAAGGCATTCTTGCCCTTGTTAACGTGGGGTATAGTGTCTCGCAAGCAGCTATATGTGTTGGGGTTAACCCAAGAAAAGCTCAACGGTGGGTTAAGCGGTACTGAGAAACTGAGGAAGCTAGTAGACGCCCCGGTTGCGGGAGGAAACGTGTGACAACAGAAGAGCAAGACCATAAGCTCATTGATGTAGCACTTCAACAACCTCACACGACCTCTCGATAGCTGATGCGAATAGCAAATTTCCCAGCTTCTAGGTTCACTGCTAGAAGACGGCTTAGGGCTCGCCGTGCGGCTCAAAAGGAAGTCCTCTCGGAAGATCACATTCGACTGCAACTTGAATTTGCAGAAGCGAACAGACATCGCAACTGGAACGATGTTGTTTTCACCGACGAGTGCGTGTTCGTCTCTGAAAATTCAGGACCAGTCGTTGTGTATCGTCTGCGTGGAACCAGGTATGACCAACGATACATCCATCACAGACGACATTGTGGTCGTGTGTCGGTGTCGGCCTGGGGATTCTTAACATCAAAGAGCTTAGGAGTACTCCATCGGATAGAGGAACGTTTGACGGGTGCGCAGTATTTGCAGATTCTTCAGAATGTCATGCTGCCATCAGAACTTTATCCTGATGGCGTAGTCAACTTTCAGCATGACAGATCTCCCGTCCACACATGTCGGGTAGTTGAGAATTGGCTAGAAGAACAGGATGATGTAGATGTTCTTGATAGGCCTCCACGTGGGGCTGACATGAACCCGATCGAAAATGTGTGGGCTGAGGTGATAACAGTGATTAAGGAACGCTTTCCTAATCCGGCACCCACGACACAAGCTGCTCTCTGGAAGTTAGTAGAAGACGCATGGGAGTAGGTTGCGCAAAGCGAACGCTACCTCCGTCGTCTCATTGATGGGATGCCGCGAAGAATACAAGCGGTTATTGATGCAGATGGCCATTCGACGTCTTATTAATTTAGATACGAGTTTACATAAAACAGCCCTTTTGAGGGTAACATTAATAAATTCCAAAAAAAAAATAGAAATAGTAATTGCAATTTCTAACAAAAAGCGCCACATGTAGAAATCTTAAATTTAGCAAAAATAATCATAATATTCACCCACTGGGAATCGAAGCCGTGACCTTTCGCTCAAGAGTCCCAAGCGCTAGCAACTAGACCAAGGGAGTACGCTATGAAGTTACACCTTCACACTGTCCTACAGACTGAGAACCCTTTCGTAATTTAGTGATATGTTATACAAGTATATTCTAAACTAAATCTAGGGAAATTAACTGATAATAAATATTACGGAAGACAACATATAGGAACTACAGTTACGAGTGAAGTGAAATCTCTATTGCAAAGTCGATATTATTCCTCACTTACATTCTCGTTGTTGTTTCACTGTAATTTAGTAAGGAGGGTAATATTTATTTTTATTTACTAAAGAATTGCTGATAAAACATGTATATCCGAATTTCATTCTAAAATTTGGCAATGAATGAACAGTAGTGATACCAATAAGAATGGAAAAGGGATACCGGGTTCAAGTCCTGCCCGAAGCTTATGTGGTTCGGATTTCACATTAAGCTATAGGTTCACGTCTCATATAGCCTGGCTGCTGAGTGGAACGCTACACTGAAATCAAGCCAAATAGCAATGGAAAAGGAAGAGGAAGCAAAAAACGCTGAGAATCTATATTAATAGTGCTTGTCCAGCATTTTCCTAGTGGGAAAGAGGAAAAGATTCGAAAACTCTTACTTGTTAGTTAAGACTGTTGGCCACCGAACGTAAACGTGGCTTGTGAAACAAAAACGTCCATATGCTCGTTAGCATTTCTCCGCAATATGTGCAATGTAAAACAAAAAAGTCTAAATTGCCTCTTCTAACTAATATCGTGATCCCTTTGCAATAGGTAGATTAAAACCCCCACATAAAAGCTTCTTAAGAACAAAACTTAGATATAACAGTCGTTTGCAACAGGATGTTATAAAGAGGGATCATTATAGGAAATAGGTTTAGTCACTGATATAAATTAATAACGAGGACCTAATGAAAAGTAAATAATAAAGGCTAATACCATAAAATTGAAGAGTATTTAAAACAAAAATAATTGTTTTGTTTTGTATGATCAAAAATGTTAATATATCAGAAATTAGCAATTTGTCCACCGAAATGAGTGTGCCTGATTGGATTAGACAGTATGACATAGTGCACCGAGGTCTACCTGTTAGGATTTACGTCCTAGTAGTAGACCACAGTCGAGGTGTTGGCCATCCCTGATGAAAGTAAAGGACATTGACAATATCATATCAAGCATCTTCCACCATTTATTTCATCCTCCAGCATTTTTAAAATAATTTTTACCACATCTAAGTATACAAAATTAATCGCCTAACTTTCACGACATTTCCATTTCTTACTTTAATAAAAGGTTTACGAAATTAAAAACACCTATTATTCAAGAAACCATTTTCATCTCAGACCATAGATCTATATTGACATCATGCGCACATTACCTTTTCTACATTTCTCTACATAATGAAAAAGATGAAAAGGCACACGTTTCAGTTTTCATTAATTTAAAATATATAAAATATAATTTGCTCGCACTTTTAGGTCTAATACATTCCTCCCAAATAAAATCAATTAAAATTTTACTCACAAATTAATATCTACTTTCAGTTAAAAATAATCTTAATTACTCAGGCCAAAGATTCTACAGCACTCTATTCTCTTGTTCCTATAGGTAACAATGCCCAAATGCTGTACGACATTTCCTGTTGAAATTTGGCAGGTGACGGTACTAGAGATCAAATATGTAAACCTGTGCTTTTCTGTATCTGTCTCTATGAAACCAGAAGTTACTAAAATCTTGTGATACACTTGTGAATAGGCAAGAGTTGGAGACCTGAAATTTTCCTTGTCAACATGAAATACAGAACAAAGACACTGATATTTTCCAGTTTGTTAATTGGCGTTATTGTTTACTGTATCACTTTAATTCACCCTTGTTCTACTGGAGATAGTTTTGACATAATTATAGGCCTACAATGGATATTTTGTTTTATTTAAAACGTTTACTTCTAATTTAGTACAGAGCTAATTTAGTACAGAATCAGACCATTACATTCTCAGGCTTTAATATAGCAGCATTAAATACCTCAACACATTGTCCCCATACGTATCATTGTTACATTCAGATACTAGAAGTTTCTCTATACACTTTCAACAATTTTTACACCACTAATATTATCTAGAAATTTATAGTGGGAGGAAAACTGATTATAGGTTATTAATATTATTATTATTATTATTATTATTATTATTATTATTATTCGTTGTTATACTTATTGATGTGATAATGTAATATGTTAAAATTAATTTAATTGAAGCGACTGTAAAGTAGTTTATATTAAAGTGTTTTCATTATGATAATAATGTTTGAATTGGAATATACAGCATCGTTTTAGCAGTCATTCCTTTTATAAACAAGTTGCTTCTGATACTTGAAACACTGGAAATATGTTGGAAATATCCGTCAACTCCTGAAGACCCTGTTACTTTCGATACTATTATTTACGATCTGCTAGATTTAATTTTAGTGGCGTTACAAGACGGGGGGTTAAAGGGGCTTTTGGTCCTTCCTTAAATTCTGGTAGAAGATGTTGAGGACTCCGAAGGAGCGTAAAGTTTATTCTGCCTAATTTTATAAGCAACTCAAGGGTGAAACACTTGTTAACGAAAGCAATGCTGTGTATATACTGCCTTGCTTCTGACAAAAAATAAAGTGCTTTGTAAGCTTTAGAAACTTTTCTTATTCTTTTTTCATCCTTGGTAGTGTAGAGTGCCCTCGAACAAATAAAGAAGAGGTAATATTACAGTCAAGGGGCGCTATAAATATATTATGTATTTCTTTTGCTACCTAACCATATCCGCCTAGGGTCATCTTCAGTAGAATAAAAATGCTACGTGATATTCCATTTACGAAGAAGAAAAGGATGTTCGAAACATATTACTTATTCATTTTGTCTGCCCTGCTTGTCAGAAATTATATATTTTCTGTTGGGATGGTGCTGAAAAGAGAGGGGCGAAATAAACGTCGTGCACTCTCCTACATTTTAAATTTTGTTACGTGGTTGCTCAAATTATTACTAAAGGAAGCACTTTAAACTAAGATGTCTAAGGTTCTACATTATGTAAAGGTTTCATATTCAGGAATAATAATAATAATTATTATTATTATTATAAATATTATTAAATATGAATGTCTTTGGAGCGCCAAAATTATGTGACACGAATCATTACATGTAGATGTTTAAGATGAGTGGTCATAGGGGAGGGAAAAACAGGAATTTCTGTCTGACTCTCTAACGTAAAGATTATGTGCTGAAGGTAAGAAGTATCATCGTTCTACAATAGGTTGCTTTTGCGTAGAATATCAGTTACTTCAGTTCTCCTCCTTCGGGCCACTTACCTCATATGGTAAGTCCAAAACAATTTTCATTAAGACAAATTGATTGTAAAACTTTTCTGTAATTAAACATATATATACGGAATATTAAACAGTTAATGGGGAAATCTGTTATCAAAGTGTCCAAAAAAAGTAGATAGAAGACTATCTAGTGGTAGACATTGTGGAACTATAAAATTCTCCAAATTAGAATTAATATTTACTGGAAAAAATTCGTTATTCACCAGTGAGCACAGGAGAAATAATTACGAAACTGTTTGCAAACAAAAATTAGGGACACTAATGCAAGTGCGACAACGACATTTTTTATTTTGTATCGTTATCAGTTTTACACATATGTTACAATTTGATCCTTTTCCAAATATAAAAAAAGTAAAATAACCATAGTAACAAAAATGAAAATTGCACTTCTATGGGGCTCGAACCAGGTATCTCCGCCCTACAAACTCCTTGTTTTAACTAATTGAGCTATTCACTTTTTTACGTAAAGTGAACCAGCTCTTCGGTAAACACGATTTTCATTATGACCGTGCTACCAATTCGTCCTTTTCGATAGGCAATTTCGATTGTTAATTCTATCTGTTCGTTGGGGGCGCGGTGGCTCACTGGTAGAGCGTTCACCTCCGGTGCTTGGGGTCCCTGGTTCGATCCCAGCTCGCGCCGTGTGGACTTTGTGATGGACAAAAACCGTGCTCGTGGGTTTTCTCGTTGTTCTCCCGTTTCCTCCCACTTTCTTAATTCCACCATTTTACTCATCTCCCATCGTCTCCTTTAGCCTAAGCGGCATAGCGTGGGACATAAAACTTAAAGATTTCATCTCATTTTATATCTGTTCGTTAATTCTTACATAGATTCATATATTTGGAGTTCGCAGATAATGCACGTAATAAAACATACTATAAAAGTTTCGTTAAAATTTTCGTTTGTAGATTTAATCCACATTTCTCTCAATGACATAGATGTCGCTGCTTCGTGTTGAACTTCAGAATTCCCTCTCGTTCCTAAAAATTTCCCACTTTAGCAGATTTGGTAATTTTTTGTAATTTCGGTCGATTTAATGTTTTTTTGCTTCTAATTTATTTATTTTAAGCTGCTGGGGAAACCTTCCGAAATTTCGAACATATAAAGAAAACGGAGATATTTTCAAAAAACTTCAGAATAAAGAGACGCGTCATTTATTTTGCTCATAGTAGTACATTGGCAACGAAAGAATGCCAAACATTGTTTTTTTTTCAATTGGGAAAGAACAATGACACACTCATAAATATTTGCTAGGAGGATGGGCTTCTAAAACGGGAAATTATATGTTGTTAATGTAGTTATGCAATGAAGTTAAGACCTTTTTGTAGACTGTGAATGATAACATGTTCAATAGAAGAAGAAAAGTACGAAACGGGAAATGGATCTACCAACGATGGCAAAGACTGGTAGAAAGAAACTTACATTCACTAAGAGAGGCAGTGAGAAACTGTAAGTAATAAGTATTTTGGCGGTCCCTTAGCGAAGGTTAGTGTGTGCTTTTCGCATGAATAGGCGTCTTCTGTATGACAACAATCGTTCATGCGCTAGTCCTTGCTCTTCATGCGCAGACACACATAGTGGTGATAGAAGGTATGGCTTAACAGCTTGTCCTTGTATGACTTAATGGTTCCTGCCTCAGAACCCATGGTTCCTTGCTTGGTGTTGGCGTGAATAAGTCATAGGTACCGTACTTCTGATTGATTATTCATAGTTATTTGATTTTAATATAAAAATATTAATAAAATGATTAATTAATCATTAATATTAATGAAATACCAATTAATGAATAATATTCTTTCATGGCGGGAATTTTGCGAGCGATCGGGAAATTTGAGTTCTTTGGGCGAGAAGTCGGTTATTCTGAATCTGAAAACACTGTCCCCTTTAGAAGGCAGGCCCTTGGGAACCACTGGTTTAAAAGTTTAACGCGATGTAAAGTTGACCCTGGTATATTCATTCTTAAAAAAAGCAGGGTTAACTTTACATTGTGTGAAACTATATCGTGACTATATCATTAAAACTCTTCTTTGGCCCAGGAGATCCGGATTCGATTCCCGGCATTATCCCACGTGGTTTGGATTCCACGTGAAGCAGGAGGTCCATGTCTTATTATAACCTTGGTGTTGAAAGGGATGCTAAACTCCAACGAAATATAATGCAATTTACTTTGTACACTCCAGTTGGTATCCTTATGTGGTTTATAAAGAATGCTAGCTAATAATGGCCATCTAGTTCAGTTTGGTGGGCATTTCTCCTGCAATTGAAGCGAGATTTATCAATAACGACACTATAACTCTATTTGCCACCAAATACTTCTAAACCAGACTTACGTTTGGATGCAAATAAAAACTAACTGGAGCGTGTAATGTCATGTTAATCTGAGAAACATTTTTGTACATGGTAAAAGTAACAAGGCCAAGACGTTTTCAATTTTACATCATCAATTGAGTGGAACCAAAGTTCTGCACGTAAATTTGAAATGAAAAGAAATAACCCAGTACCACTGCCAAGGATCTCATATTAGTTGATGTGATTTTGAGTATAAGGTCCTTTCAGCAGCGAGGCTATAGGAGACGGGACCTACTGATTAATCTTGAAATCCGAACCACATAAACTCTCGCCGGGAATCGAAACCGGGTCTCTCACGCCAAAGGCCCATACCCTAACCACTTAGCCACGAAAAAGCTCCGAGCTCATATTAGTAAAGAAGAAAGCACATTATGTTAATTTCAGTGCAGACAACTAAGTACGACGTCTGTTAAATAAATATATTTCATTTTGAATATATTGTGATAATGGTCAATAATTTGATAATGTAATTTAAAGAAAATAGTATTCTCTTTTCTGTAACTCACTACAGTATACAAGTTAATTTCACACAGTGTGCAAAAAAGGGAAGGGATTACAACGTACGATGGACTTTACTTCCTACCCGATGAACAAAACCTTTCTTGTAAAATTGAGCGTTGCAAAGAACCTGTGTGATTGACTCATACCTACACAATATATTGACAGAATGAAAGTCTTACTTTTAGTACTGAAGCTGTCCTTAGGCACAAAAGCAAGCTGCCCGCATGTGGGGCTTCTGTGCCTTGTAACATTGTGTTAAACAGTCATAAGATCAGTTGTCAGTTGCTTAATTCTTTGTAAAAAAACTTATAAGGCTTTTTGATTTATACAAATCATATTTGCAAATTGTTGTTTGAAGCCTCTTTATTCCTTGTAAAAACAATACATCCAGATGCACGGAAGCCCACAGGTGTTGTAGTAAAAAGTTGAAAAAGTATCTTTATCATTTATATCCATTATTACTATTATTATTATTATTTTTATTATTATTATTAGTGGTAGTAGTAGCAATAGTAGTAGTATTGGTATTATTATCATTATTATTATTACTATTATTATTGTTATTATTATCACATAATATTTTTCATTAGTGCGCATAGCAATTAATAACGTTACTTAGTACGCGTAAAAGTGCATGGGAACACGGGGAACTCGTCCCCTCACCTCCAAAAAATTTGTACGGCGTTCCTCAGTTCCTAAGAAATTAGAAGGGCAAAGATAAGCATGGGGGATGGCGTGAGTCATGCCGCTACCTACCGCCCCTTTTCAGATTCACCTTTACCCTTGCTTAGCAGGAAATCGATACCAGAGTTAGTAGAGCAGCTTCTCTTTATTGATAAAAGTCGTAGTTTGGAAGTTATTAATAGTAATATTTCTGTGTCTAGAGGTAGAAGAGAGGGGACCATGGAAGTTAGTATTGCCACGTATAAAAATGAAACCTGTGTTCAACACTGACTACGTATAATTCAAGGAAATTTAAAAAATCGAAATGCTTACACTTTTCAAAAGTAAAATTAATATAATTACTAAAAAATACATTCATTGAAAAACTCAAGGATAACAAGTGCACCCTCTTAAATCCCTTGAGAGCATTCGAGTCCAAATTCAAGTAAAGTTAAAGCATGGAGGACCCAAGTTCGATTCCCGGTGGGAGTTCATGTGTTTCGGATTCAACGTTAATTAGTAGGTCCACGTCTCATATAATTTCGCTGCTGAAAGAGACATTAAGCTCAAAATCAACTCAAGAAAAGTAAAAACAATTAGAAAGTTTTCAAATGTTTTGGCGTATGCAATTGTACGTTAAATAAAACTACATACACTATTTGATAATGGAAGCATCGTCAGAAATACAGTATCCAATAAAGCAAACTTTTCGAAGAGGGTTGTCTGAAGATACATACAAATATTGAAAATAGTTCTAAAAGGTGTAGGAATACTATTTTATCGCGTATGAACTTGAGACTTCTAGAACAGCAAGTACTGACCACACATTAACATCATTGATCATCATAATATTGTAATTAGCCGTGGAACCAGGATATGATAAAGGGATTGACTAAACCATAGTTTCCAACTTTATCCAGTGCAAATAAAGCAGGATTGAAACCCATTTTATTTAGTGTATACCAGAGCGTCAAGGGAAGGGGGCTATATCACCTATGACCTTCCCCTTGGATCCGCGCCTGAATTCATATTTCATAACTTCACACACAGCAGGATCAAGCACTGTATCTATTGAAATCTTACTACGTTATAATTATCGACTGTCTGCTCTTTTTCTATTAAAGCTCATAGTATATCCTATCATAATATAAATTGTCACTCATGTAGTGTGTGCTATTGTAACTCATTATAAAAATGTTTTGTTTCAAAAACAAAATGAAACGGCTGAGGTGGACTCTGCCGAGTAGAAGACAAGCAATTTATTAAATCGCCTCGCAACCTACTTGGCCACACACTTAGGTTACATTCTTCACCTTTTTTCCATGCTATCTAAAGTATCGGCTAATCTTAAATTGCATTGCCGATTCGGGTTTTCTAACAAGAATTATTGTTGCAACTTAATTTGGATGCAACATCCTGACTTAAATAGCATTTAAGAACTTTGCAGTTTGCTTTAAAATTATGACAGAAATATTGCGAAATCTCAGTTTCAAATTTCATGTCTACCTTGAATCCAAATACCTGTGCTGTCAAGTCTTTCAATGTTGTTAGGAGACGAAAGTTGCAATTGATATCAATTTTTCGCTTATATCATCTTTAATTCCCACTATTTGTTCATAAAATTTTAAAGAAAAAACTGAAATTAAGTCTTTAAGTTTTACGTCCCGCGTTTAATGCCGGTTAGGCTAAAGGAGACGGTGATGATGAGAGACGAGTGAAATGGTGGAATGAAAAAAGTGAGAGGAAACAGAAGAACCCAGAGAAAACCCACGAGCACGGTGCTTGTCCACCCTGGGATCGAACCAAGGACCCTAAGCACCGGAGGTAAACGCTCTACAACTGAACAACTGTGCCTCCAAAATTTTAAAGAAATATGAGTTACTAAGAAGTAACACTTCCGATGTGTAACACTCCGATTTTGATAAAATTTGACAGGTAGATACTACACATGAAATAAACAAATACGTGTTTCCTATTTTCTACGGAAAAACGGTTTTATGGGGCAAAAGCCCCCACGCAGAATTTTAAAAGTTGGCGCCCGAAAGGCAAAAGAAGGAGAACAGAAATAAACGAAATTTTACACACATATTGCAGACACAAAATTAGAGTTGAGTTGAGTTGATTTTAGTTTAGCGTCCCTTTCAGCAGCGAGGCTATATGAGACGTGGAATCCGAACCACATGAGCTCCCGCCGGGAATCGAACCCGGGTCTCCCACGCCAAGACACAAAATTAGAGAATACGTGTTTCGTATTTTCCTAAAAAAAAAAGAAGAAGAAGATGGTTAGGTGGAGCACGGACCCTTCCAAAACTTTCATTAGGGAGCGCACGAGTCGAGTCGAGTCGAGATTTAAGCCTGTCTTGACTCGTCTCGAGAAAATGTTGTCTCGACTCGAAAATATGTTTCTGTCTCGACCCGTGTCTCGAAATTCGAGTCGAGACAAAATGCACGAGTTAAAATGTACGCACACATCAGCCAGACCATTATGACTACCTACCTAATTATCAGTATGTCGACCTTTGGAACGCATAGCAACGGCGACGTGTCTTGGCATGGACGCAATGATCTTTGGTAGGTCGCCGGAGAGAGTTACACCACATATGCACACACAGGTCATCTAATTCCCGTAAATTCCGGGGAGGGGGTGATGCGCCGTGACGTCACGTTCAATCACATTCCAGATGTGTTCGATTGGGGTCATATCCGGCGAATCGGGGGACCGGCACATCACTTGGAACTCGCTCCTGTGTTCCTAGAACCACTCCATCACATTCCTGGCCTTGTAACATGGTGCATTATCTTGTCGAAAAATCCTACTACCGTTGGGAAACACGATCATCATGAAGGGGTGTCCGTAGTCTGCAAGCAGTGTGCGATACGCTTCGGCCGTCATGGTGCCTTGCTCGAGCTCCACTAGACACATGGAGGCTCACGTGAATGTTCCCCAGATAATAATTAAGCCGCAGCCCGCTTGTCTCCGTCTCGCAGTACAAGTCTCAAGGAGCTGTTCGTTTGGAATACGACGGATTCGCATCCTCCCATCGTCATGATGAAGAAGGTATCGGGATTCATCAGACAATGCAACGCTCTGCCACTGTGCCAAGGTCCAGTGGCGATGGTCACATGTTCATTTCAGTCGTAGTTGCCGATGTCGTGGTGTTAACATTCGCACATGAATGGGTCATCGACTGCGGACGTCCATCGTTATGAGTGTTCGGTGCAATGTATGTTCAGACTAATGTAGTGAAGGCCTGGGAAAAAACTGAAATTTTGGGTTTAAAAGAACAATTTTTTTACGGTTCTCCCGAGGTTGAAAAAAAAAACGGAAAATTTGGGTAAAATTGAAATTTTCGAATATTTTATTATATTATGCTTTCAAAATTAAAAGTGTTTTGTATTTACTAGTTTTTAGTTAATGTGTTAAATCAGACATATTTTATAGAGATATGTTCTATGTAAAATTTCCGGAAATTTTTAGTCCATTAGAAAAAATAATTTGTTCGGAAATATTAGCAAAAACAGGAAAATATAGTTTAAAACTATTTTTTTGGCCTGATGCTAGTAATCTTAATGCTGTAACATGTCTGCAGCATATACAGTAGGAAGTCGAAAATCCGAACTAATTGGGACCACAGGTAGTTCGCATTTTCTAAAATGACAAAAAATGCCATTTAGGCTTATATATACTGTACGGTATGTTCTATCGATACAGTGGTTATTCAGTACATACAGTAATTACAATACAGTACGAAAGGCTACTTACATTTAATGTTTCTGAAGAACCTCCTCGTACACTAAATTACACTGATCTTGTAAGTCACACTTAAAACTTATAGGCCTAAGATTAAATAAAAATAAAAATATGTATGACAAACAATTACATATGAATGAACTTTTGTAAAAACACTGACTTCACACAACGTCGACGGACACATTATTGTTTGTTTATCGCAAGCGTTAAGACAAAATGTAAAAAGGTTCAAGGGATCGGGTTCGGATTTTTGACGCTCGGATTATCAACGCCCTACTGTATATACGATGTATTTCGCTAACGGTAAAATACTTAAAGCAACAGGTTTTAATTCTACGTTTTAGTTTTCTGATTTCTGGTAAAATCCCTCTTTATTCTTTGTATATTTTTCGAAAAATTCAAAAACAGAGAGGATCTTATTTACACATACACACATATACCGCACAAGTGAGTGAATTTGAGCAGCAAGAAATATATTAAAGGGTTGAGTATGTGAAACTTTCGTTCGTTATTATTACAGACTAGCAGAATACCCGTTCTTCGCACGGGAAGAATACGTTTCATTTTGGACACAAAGGGCACAAAACTGTCACCAATGAACTTATGGAGCCCCCAAACTATGAATTCGACATTAATATCCGTAATTTTCAACTATCTTTACATGTCACCATCCCCCTTAGAGTACTAATGGAACTGAATTTCGATTTAAACGGCCGGAAGTGTCACTGTTCATCTCAGCGACCTCGAAAACTATGGATTCGACACTAATATCGGTCATTTTCAATAATTTTTATATCTTCTCCCTCCTCCAAGTTGTGGGCCGAATTTTGATTTAATGGGCATCGGGAGTGTCATTGTTCATTTCAGCGACCCTGAAAATTGTGGATTCGACACTAATAACTGTCATTTCTCCCTCCCCTTCCCCTTTCCTTGAAACTTCCGTTCGTTATTATTGCAGACTAGCCGAATACCTTGCATGGGGAGAATACGTTCCATTTTAGACATAAAGGGCACCAAAACTGTCACCAATGAACTTATAGAGCCCCAAAACTATGAATTCGACACTACTGTCGGTAATTTTCAATTACCTTTCCATGTTCCCGTTCGCCCTTAGGAGTACTAATGGGGCTGAATTTGTGGATTTAAACGGCATCTTCTGTTCATCTCAGGGACCCCGAAAAGTATGGATTCGACGGCCATTTTCGATCATGTCTCTCTCTTCTCTCCTCTCTCACTCTCTCTCTCTCTCTCTCTCTCTCTCTCTCTCTATATATATATATATATATATATATATATATATATATATATATATATATGAATTTGGATTTAAACGGCCGGAAGAGTCACTGTTCATCTCTGCGACCCCGAAAACTATGGATTCGACACTAATATAGGTCATTTTCAATACTTTTATACATCTTCTCCCTCCTCCAAGTTGTGGGGCCAAATTTTGATTTAAACGGCACCGGAAGTGTCATTGTTGATTTCAGCGACCCCGAAAATTATGGATTCGACACTAATATCTGCCATTTTCCCCTCTCCCTTTCCCTCAAGTTCCGCCTTCAAAGTGAAATGATAAAAATCATCCCGAACATCATCTATGTTGAAAATTTTATCGAGGTCGGTCTGATGATTCAGGAGTTATTAAGTTAGAAACATAGTCACTTTCATTTTGATTGTAGTAGATAATCTGTCGCACTAGAAAACATGTGTTTGTTTACATACAGGTAGAGGTCTGCGCGGATACAAAATATCGCATCCGCATCTGTACCGAATCTGCAGCATCTCTATCCGCACCCGCATCCGCAACATCTCTATCCGCACCCGCATCCACATCCGCAGATAATGAAATAATAAATATATACAACTTACATATTCTATAATACACGTAGTTTTCTGAATCAAACGAAACAATATATTATATCAGTTTCCTTGTAATCATATACCAACTACGCTAAATAAGATGCAATATAAACCGTGCAGATACAAATTAGAAATTAATGAACGATTTATGTACTTATCCAAGATTTTCAAATGCAGATATCGGGCCAAAATAATGCCACGTAGGTAATATCCCCTCAATCGACTAATTTTAGAGCACGTCACTAAGTTTTTAAACTTGATCATTACTCATAAAAAGGAGGCATTTGTTCTAAACACAAAGTCGAAATAGGAATAATCGTTATTAAGAAATAAAAATTAATCACAGGACTGCAAACACATCCACATATCCCGAACTGACACTGGCACCAGTAATTACACTAAATTAAAAAAAAATAAGTGACGAAACTAACAACGCAATACAATGCATGCTTTCACGACCAAGCTCCTTCGTGGCTAAGTGGTTAGCGTACACGCCTTTTGCGTGGGAGACCCGGGTTCATTTCGCGGCGGGAGCTCATGTGGTTCGGATTCCACGTTAATCGGTAGGTCCACGTATCATATAGCCTCGCTGCTGAACAGGACGCTAAACTCAAAATCAACTCAAGCTTTCACGACCATGTTTTTACTGAAAATAGAAGTGAAAATAACTTCGAATGCAAATAGGAAGTCTATACCGTTAATTTCGGGAAGAGGCAATAGAGGAAGTTTAGAATTTACTGCTTTTCTTTGCATACCCCACTTATTGTTGGACACATTTAGGGTAAAAGAAACAACGCATTGGTTGTTCTTTCTTTATCAGAGGCCCAGAACATACATACATATACACATACACACAAGAAGAAAAAGAGAGAGAAAACAATTGCTGTTATAAAACTCCAATCCCTCGGAATGTTCAATGAGGTCCGTGGCACCTCTCCGAAGAGAGAAATCTGTGAGATCGCCAACGTGCATTCAGTATCTGCTGTACTTCAAAGGAAACAGTGAAGAATATCTTTTTATTTTTTTTAAGAGAGAGGGAGAGAGAAAGATGAGCGTATGATTTGATTTGTTTACTATTTCGGTGACCTACGCGTTTCTCCAGTTTGTCACAAAAAGCAAAGATAATTCTGCTTACCAGTTTTCAGTTTAGGAAGGGGATGCGGTGTTTTAAATTAGGGTTTTGGTTCCTGACCTCTCAGGCTAGAAAAACTTTATTTGAAGACATTTCTTCCTCTTCAAGGCGAATGGTCTGAAAATTTTCAGCTTTATCAGAGGGGCTTTGGCGGCAATTATTTTTCTTGTTTACAGTAAATAGCGGTACTTGAGGATTAGCGATGGGGCCTGTCGTTTCTTTCTGTTTAGGTCAGGGATGTTATTCACCTACAAAACGGCTGCTAAAAATATTGAAAACTCTCACAATAAAAGGACAACTCTCTCGTGTCATTTTTTGTCCTTTTGCTGCCACTGAGTCACAAGCTTCAAACACACTTTTTTTTAATTTTAGTATTTTCAACTGGTTTTAAAACTTTTAATTCAAAACGAACGTTTCTAATGCTCTTTCCACCATTATAAGAAAATTCACAGCATTTTTTTTGGTACAAAAATGTAGGAAACATTATTCGCAATTTTATCCGCTATCCGCACAGAAAAGATTATATATATATCCGCATCCCCGCAGACCTATACATACAGAATTTTGAACATAAAGTTTATATAAGTGTCTATATTAAAATATTAAATAATAGTAATTATATGTTTTAGTGCATGAGTATTAGTGAAGTTTGCCTAATGCTTTTTCTTTTAAGAAGAGATTTGGTTGAAATTAACAAAACTTCACTAGATCAAAGAGCATATTGAGAACTCAGTTTCATTCAAGAGACCTATTTGTTGCAACAGAAGCACTTCATGTTGGTAGGCTTGTATGTAACTGTAAAAGTTCTGTAATTAATGCACATCCACGAATAAATGGCATAATAGAAATAAGTGCAGACTATTAATTTTCAACTAGCTGAATCTGCGCTCTCTATACAGCGCATCATTCACTTATGAGCATGAATGTCCTTGTCAATCCTCATATCTGTATCGGCAAGGGGTATCATAAACGAGAAATTTTTTCGATTATTATTTTTTCAATATTTCGCACCGTTTGCAAGATTTGAGCCCACTTGTAGTTGGAATTTCTAATTTATATATGACCAGTGTTTGCTTTCTTTTTGCATGTATTATGTAATAAATAAATAAATTACACACATAATTAATTATGTCAGAGATATACGGAGTTCATTGTGAAAAAACTCTCCAAACAATGAAGATTCATCTTAGACTGGAGAAATGGTTATCCTTCGTTTTCTTATACTTTGGCCATTAAACAAACCCCTGAGAGATATAGAATTCCTATATACAACTATGCGACGTTGGAATATATAACTCATAGAGTATGATGCTTTACTTTTACAAAAAATTCAGTACTTCCACTGTACCCCTAAAAATGTAATAAAGAACTAATGGCCATGTTATTTTTGTTTTTAAATATTCAATTAGAACTGGACAATTTACACAAAATTTTGGAATCAACCAATGAAAACGGCACGTTTCTAGCACTTGTGGGTTCAAGATCTCATTGTCGAAAGGACTGGACACAAACATATAAACTTTTCTGTGGGGCAAACATATACGCGTAAATCTAATATTTTAATATAAAAAATAATGATTGGAATAGTTTTATTTTCAAGTGCTATTTTTTAATATTGGCAATATTGAAAGTTTTGAACTTACGCGTTTGAAGAAAAAAGATATGATTACTAGTAAAATTAATCTAATACAAATATTTTTATTTTTTCAATTTTTCCAATTTTTCAAGAAAGAAATAAAAAAGTTTTTTATCAACATGTTCAAAATTTCCGGAAATTTTACAACACTAGTTCAGACACACTTGTACTTTGCCCACCATTAATTAAACTCTGATGTTGGTTCCGACGCAGTTCGCTGCCTGTCCTGTTTTACCAGTCTGCCCAGCCTACGGCGTCGGACAAATGTAATGAGGTGGGGGGGGGGGGGGCGCCCAACTCCTCGATAGTTTCGCCACTTGTTGAAGACACTCACCACAACACTCCTCGAACACCTGACAAGTCCTGCAGTTTCCGAAATTCTCGTGCCGAGTGTTTCTGAATGAGTACTTTCTTCAAAATAATATTAAAAGTTATAGAAAGATTTTCGAGACATTCGAGTCGAGTCGAGATTTTTAGGAGCTGTCTCGACTCGACTCGTGTCCTGACTCGAAAATTCGAGTCGAGAAATACGTTTGTCTCGACTCGTCTCGAATTTTACAAAGTGTGTCTCGACTCGAATTCGAGTCGAGTCTAGTTGAGATTCGAGACATGTCTCGACTCGTGCGCATCCCTAACTTCATCACAAAATATTGAAAGTGCTAGTAACAGTATGTCAGATGTGAGTAAAGGACATGAAGAATTTTAACGAAACTTTGTGTAAGAACAATACGCAAAAAATAAAGGGAGACGGGTTTCTTATGATCTGTGAAAAAACGGTTTTAGCCCTTTGGGGAACCCATGGTACAATTTGTACCATACGGGTGTTTCATGATACATTGCGTTATAACTCTCCTATTTGAGCTTTTCCCTCCGGTTTTTTTTCAAGTCCAGAGGCCAATGCTTTACGTATGGTTTCACACCTTCCTGCGTCGAGACATAGAAGGTAATGACGTCATAATTCTAAAACATATATTTTCTTTTATTTTTTGGCGGGTCTATGTTCATTATTTTTGGTGGGCTTGTTTCTGCACGTAGAAGATTGAAATTTTGCACAAACATTCAGTCCGCCGAGTAGTATTTACTAGATTTTTTTCAGATTTCTGCGTTAAAACAGAGGGGATCCAGAGGGGCAAAGAGTTGAAAAAAGGGATATTTTTACCAAAAAGTCCCTTTTTTTGCAATTTTCCCGCCTTAGATACATGATGGAGACATGAGAATGATACCGTCTGAAAGGCAGTTTTATTCTGAAGAGAATGATGGGCAAAACATGACCCTAGGGTAATTAGGGAAGTGTCAGGGAATTTTTATCAAAATATACTTCTGAAAATAAGGAGAATTTTGGACATTTTCGGTATTTTTTGCGGGCTTATTTTTGCACCTAGAAGATTGAAATTGTGCACAAACATTCAGTCCACCGAGGAGTATTTGACAGATTTTTTCGTATTTCCGTGTTAAAACAGGGGGTACAGAGGGGCTAAAACTTGTAAAAGGGAAATTTTTACCAAAAAATCACTTTCACGGGGTCTTCTCGCCTTAGATACATGATGGAGACAAGTGAATGGTACCGCTTGTCCATGTATCTAAGCATGATCCTAGGGTAATTAGGGATGTCTCAGGGAATGTTTAAAAGTATCCCTCTGTATACGGGAATATGGGACATTGTCGGTATATATTTTTTTGGCGGACTTACTTTTGCACCTGGAAAATTGGAATTGTGCATAAACATTCAGCCCACCTACTAGTATTTATCAGATTTTTTAGATCTCTGCGTTAAAACAGGGGGGTCCAGTGGGGCTAAAAGTTGAAAAAGGATATTTAGACCCAAAAAATATTTTTTCGGGATTTTCCCACCTCAGATACCTGATGGAGACACGTGAATGGTACCGCCTGAAAGGCAGTTCTATTCTGAAGAGAATGATTGGCGGATTATAGTCCTAGGGTAAATAGAGATGTCTCAGGAATTTTTTTACCTGAGATCATGGTGTTTTAAGGTAATTTGGGGCATGGTGGGGATTCTTGATAAAATTTCTCCCGCCCTTAGTATTCAAGATAGATAATTGAAATTTGGCACACACATTCAGTATACCAAGTACTATTTATCAGTTTTTTTGAGATCTCTACGTTCACACAGGGCCGTTCCAGAGGGGCTCAAAGTGTGAAAAAAATTCCCTCAAAATTTTCCCTTTGACATCACTTTTACCTCTCCTGGTATATGGTATAGGCATGCAGGTGGTACCATTTGAAAGCAAGCTCCATTCTGAAGAGAATGAGGTATGAACTATGATCCTAGGATAAATAGTGACGATGCAGTAGCTGCTTGACTGTTTGTCCAAAAACTACCCCAAAAACCCAGGATCCCGAAAGGGTAAGGGGAAAAGCCCCCACCCAAAATTTTCAAAATTGAGGCCCAAAAGGCCAGAGGAAGTACACCGAAGCAAATTAAATTGTGTGTAGATATTGTATAGACCCTATGTAAAATAAGCCCTTTCATGTTTCTCAACTGCCCCTATCCGTTTTGCTTCAAATTTGGCAGATCAAGAGCAAACTGGAAATAAATCGACACGTGTTTTTGTTTATGGGCAAAATCCTTGTAAGGTTTAAAAAGTGTCTCCTGAAATACTAAAAAAAAACGCTACGAGGGTCATTACGAAAGTTTTGAGATACGCATTGTTGTGGCAGAGTATTTGAATTCCAAAAATTGCGTTCGGTAGTGGTATCCACAGAGAAGAAGCGAAGCAAGATTCAACTTGCCTCGCTTATCGGCGTGGCCGTATCGCCTTCACTTGTTTGTTGATGTGAGCAGTATTCGGCTGTCTAGAATGGAGCTCGAAAGGGAACATTTTCGGGCAATGATCCTTTACGATTTCAAAAGCGGTTTGAACGAGACACAAAGCCTTAACCGTTTGCAGGGGGCATTTGGGGACCTTGCTCCTTCCCGTGCTACAATTTTTCGGTGGTTTGGTGAATTCAGGAAAGGCCGGACATCGCTTAAAGATGAAGAGAGAGCTGGACGTCCGGCAACAGCTGTGTCAGATGAAAACATTGCCGCTATGGAACAAATGATTCGAGAAAATCCTCGAACAACTTTCAAGGACATTGAACCTACAGTAAACATTGGATCGCCAGCAATAACAAAAATTCTTCATGATCATCTTCGGCTCAGGAAGGTTTCATCTCTTTGGGTGCCTCACACTTTGACTGAACAGCAGAAGCGCATGCGTGTGGAATGGTGTAAAGAAACGCTTCCAAGATTTGATGGTGGCAATTCTCGACGCGTCTCTGACATTGTTACTGGTGATGAGACTTGGATCTATCAATTTGACCTTGAAAATAAACGCCAGTCTACAGTTTGGATCTTTCCAGACGAAAATCCACCCACGAAAGTGAAGCGACCTCGAAGTATGGGGAAGAAGATGGTTGCAACTTTCTTCTCCAAATTTGGCCATGTTGCAAATGTTCCACTTGAAGAACAAAGGACTGTTACTGCTCAGCGGTACACCACTGTTTGCCTAACAAAAGTGTTCCAGAAGCTTCGGGAACGGCGTCCAAGAACTGGATTGCGTGGTATCCTGCTTCATCATGACAACGCGTAAGCTCAGACGGCCAACATCACAATTCAGTTTTTATAATCTACGGAAGTCAAACTTATGACTCATCCGCCGTATAGCCCTGACCTGGCCTCGTGTGATTTTTTTCTGTTCCCCAGGATCAAAGATCGCATGCGTGGGAAGAGATTTTGCAGCCCTGAAGAAGCTGTAGTAGCTTACAAGAATAAACTTTCAACACTTGAAGAAAAAGGCTGGCAACACTGCTTCCAAAAGTGGTTTTCGAGGATGCAAAAGTGTGTACAGTGTAATGGTGAATACTTTGAGAAAATGTAAGTGTAAAATTGATTTGAAGTATTTAAGTTATTTCACATCTCTAAACTTTGTAGCGACCCTCGTATACTGTTTGTGCTTGTAGTTGATCTGAAAAATTTAAAGAAATCGGATGGATATACGACACTTGTGAAACACGAAAGGCCATATTTTACACACCTAATATCTACATAAAATTTCATTCGCTTCGGTCCATTCCTCCCGTCACTCAAAGCCTCGGTCCACTTTACAGCTATTTTTTCTTTCAAGAAAATACGAACACGTATTCCCTCATCTTACCTCTAAAATACTTCTGCACATTTCATTCATTTTGGTCCATTTATTCTTGCCTTTCCTGCGTCAACTTTCAAAAAATTTGAGTGTGAGTTTTTGCCCTCTAAAACCCTTTATAACCAGAAAATAAAAAACCGTATACGTTTATTTTTTGCGTATTGTTCATAGAAAAAATTTCGTTGCAATTCTTCATGTCCTTTACACACATCTGACATACTGTTACGAGCACTTTTGATATTTCGTGATCAAAGGTTTGGAGGGGTCTGTGCCCCACCTAACTGTTTCTTCCAGGAAGATACGAAACCCGTATTCCCTCATTTTATATCTGCAATATTTGTGCAAAATTTCGATCACTTTGGTTCACTTCTTCTTACCTTTTGGAAGTCAACTTTCAAAAGTTTAAGTGGGTTCTTTTGCCCCCTAAAACAGTTTTTTTGGCCGAAAATAAAAAAAAAACTGTATTCCTTTTTTGCGTATTGTCTATACACAAAGTTTCGTTGCAATTCTTTATGTCCTTTACACACATTTGACACACTGTTACTAGCACTTTTGATTTTTCGTGATCAGGGGTTTGGAGGGTTCGGTGCCCCATCCAACCGTTTTCTGAAGGAAAATGCTAAAAACCGTATCCTCAATTTACGACTGTAATATCTGTGCACAATTTCACTGACCTCGGTTCACATATTCCTGCCTTTCGGTTGTCAAGTTTCAAAATTTTGGGTGGGGAGTTTTGCCCCCTAAAATCGCTTTTCCGCGGAACAATAAAAAGCCCGTATTCCGTTTTTTTTTTTTTGCGTATTATCCATGCAAAAATTTCCGTTGCATTTCTTCATGTCCTTTACACACATCTGACATACTGTTAGGCGCGCTATACACCACGAGGTCAATCCTAGGAAATGTCTTAGGATTTATCTTCGGAAAAATGTTATGACATATCTTGTAGGAAATCCTACCCTTTTTGTGCCATACACGTGAAGAGTTTTCCTGTCTGACCGAATGACGTGTATCAACATTGTGAAATAGTTCTATTTAATAAAAGTACAAAATTGAAGAATTACTATGCTAATCATACTGCACATCCCACTGATATTAATAACAGACGTTATATTGTTAAATTGGATACCTCTAAAAAATAACATAAATGTCAGAAGGGTGCTGTATACTTTTGGTGCACCACATGTTAGAAGATTTACAAATAAAATTTAATACTTTGCATGAAAAGATATATTTATAAGGATCAAATTTCTGCAAACAACAGAATTAAATACAAAGTAATACAGCTGTATTTTATGTTTACAATTGTAGGGTTACTAGTGTAAAATTATTATAAATGTTTTAACGACCGATAAAATAGGTGAGAGACAATGTTTAGCAGAAAGGGTCCAGCTAATTTTTCTAAGAAATGTTACAATTTTGGTAGTTTCTATTTACATTAGTTTAGTTTAGGCTGGTTCAGGTTAGTTACGGTTATGTTACGTTAGATTATATTAGTATATGGCTCCAGCTAATTTTCAAAAAGTGATAGAATTTCGCTTACTTCTATTAATATTAGGTTAGTTAATTTCATTAGGTTAGATTTGGTTAGGTCCAAGTACTTGTATCTTCCATTTCTCCTGTAAATTTTGTATGTTATGCCTACTTTTGGACCCATTTACCTAAGTGAATGCATATGAAATATATATATACATTTCTATTACTATTAAAGTAAATAATTACACTCATTCCCTCAATGTGATACTTGTTTGTTTAATTGTTTACAGAGAGCTGATCCGTGGAAAAATCGTTCATAATAATAAATAAAATAAACTCGACAAATATTCTTGTAAATAATAGGTAAAAGTTTGCGTCACACTGTTCATTTTGCTGGGCACGCCAGTGTGCCACGTTATCCGGTTGTGGCACACTGGAATATAGGGTATGGCTTTCTAATTTTTCCCAACTATTTTAACTGCTTCAATTGAAATGAATTTATAATAATAAGAGAGTGAATTTAGTGTTCTTACCCTTCGATTTAGAAATAAGGTCCGCTAGAATTTATATATAAAAAATAATAATACTCAGAATTTTATAGAGTGGTTTGTTTTATTCGAAATGACATACTTCCTGCAACTGTTTGGGTTGGAATTATTTCAAATCAAATCTTTAAGTTTTACGACCCACGGTTATACCGGCTAGGCTAAAGGACACGGTGATGATGAGAAATGAATGCAATGGTGGAATGAAAAAAGTGGGACGAAACGGAAGAAACCCGAGAAAACCCATGCACATGGTGTTTCTCCACCACAAAATTCACTTGGTGCGAGCTGGGATCGAACCAAGGATCCCATGCACCTAAGGTGAACGCTTTATCACTGAGCCACCGCGGCCCCTCTGAAATTATTTATAGGAGAGAGTGACTACTTTTATGAAAACTTGATATCGAACACATTTGTTTAAAAATACCAGCTTTTTGTGAAATATTGCTTAATATTCAGGAAAACCTAAGTCAATAATAATAATAATAATAATAATAATAATAATAATAATAATAATAATAATAATAATAATAATAATAATAATAATAATAATAATAATAACTATTATTATTATTATTATTATTATCTTAAATTAAAAACTCTCTGGACCTAGTGCATTGGCACAATTCCATGAATCAAAAAGAATGTGTTTACTTATCATATAAGTGTAAAAGGACTTAATCCCTGTTGCTTTCAATATAAAAAGAAAGTGTCCAACTGTCAAATGATATGCTACATAAAATGCCGTATGCAACATAATGTAGTATAGAGTCATCATTCCAGGTTGTCTAAAGAACACTTTCGTTTTAGCAAGAAAGGAAGAAAATAGAAAATACTGAGTTTTAACCTAGTAGAAAGTTTGCAGATTTAAGGGAAAATGCACAGAGTTGTTGGATATAAAATGTAGTTCAGATTAATGGAGTAAGACACCGTAAACATTTTATTGTTTGAAATATACTGGGAGTGACCAAGCCATTACATATGGAAATATCGAAAGAGATACGTTAATGGTGTTAGTTGCAAACTTTTTAAAAAATGAAAAAAATAAGGAAATCTCTAAAACTCTGATATCACAGATCCAAATTGACTGACTGTTAAGTAAAACTGCTAAATCTGAGTAAAGCAAAAAAAAAAAGTATTAATGACCTGTGTTAGTTTCAGACATATCATTCTCATATCAAAACTACGATAGAAGTAAATTATGAATAAAGTTGAATTCACAGTTCTGGAATACCAACAAATGATTTTGCTAGATGTAACTTTTCAGAAAACTTTTTTATAAGGCTTTAGATTTATTATTATTATTTTTTTGTTGTTGTTTGTTTGTTTATTAGCTTCCCCATGCCGTAAACGTCGCCAACTCCTAGTGGCTCACTTGCCGGTAAATGACGATCGTCGATATAGCGACGCGTCGAAGGATTGCCGCTAGCGTGCCACTAGTGGCAGGGATTCGTCGAGTCGAAGCAGATATCTAGAATCGGGGGTATTGAAGTTACCACAGCGTAAGAACGAGGACTTCATTTTGGTCCGCGCTCGTTTGATTTGTCACGGAGAATCGTAAAGGGACCAACATGAACTATCGCCAGTCATGTGCATGCGGTTATTATTATATATTATTTTTCCCTGACGAATTGTTATTATAAGGACAATATTTGAGCTCCGGGGGTCAAGAGTAACTCCTGCCTTTACATCATGAAGTGAAAAATCTTGAGGTGGGTGCGTATAATTGTATGAATTTAGTTGGCAACTGTCGCCGATCACTAGCAAGTGAATATGAGAGAACTATGAAAAAAGTAAATAGACGCTTGTCATTTTGTTATAAAATTACATGACGAGTGCATTTGATCTGATTCCAAGCAGTTATCGTCAAATATACACGGTTAATGGAGCACTCTGATTAGAAATATTATAAATACTTCAACGATTTATCACTCTACAAGCTGTGTCTTCATAATTGCCTCCGTGACGAATTCGGAAGAACACGCAATTAGTAACCCTAAGGTTGATGGTTAGGGTTCTCAGCTCAGGGCACTTTCGTTTTATTTTTTTAAAAATGTTTTTAGACTCATCTTGATGCAAAGAAATTACGCATATAGGCGATTTAACGTATTTTGGGGGAATAATTTTGTGGTTCGTTGGCGTTCCGTCGCTTCTCTGCCGGTGGTGGTATAATTTTCAAAACGGAAATGGGACCAATTTTTGGCTGCGGGACCGCCAATTTTTGGGGACATGTCACTAGTTGCCTATCGGTGGTCCACCGACGCTTACGGCATGGGATTGTCCCCTCACAAGTGAGGCAGATTGTAATCGACCAAGAGTGTTTGGGAAAAATGGGAAACATCTTCCGACTTCGACTTCTGGATACGTTTAGGATCAAGTCGAATCAAGGCTGCGCCACGGGAAGGTAGAACAAGTGAGGCAATCGTTCCAAGCACTACGCTCGAGAGCTTCCGTCTCATTCAAGACTTAGACTCTTCAGGAAAAGTAACAAGTTTATTATTTATTCTTTGAGTCAAAGTATTTTACAATAAACCATCGTTTTGTAAGATATTTTTACGATTGTGTACTATTAATTTCGAAAATATTACTCATAATATAATTTCCTATCATGGATTTGAAAAAATCAAAGTTGGAACAAAGAAAGATCTTCGATCCACATGTCTCTTCATGTTTGATATGGAAGTCTCATCTTCATTATTGACCGTTAATTTATTTTAGTCCTAGGCAATGCGAATCGACGGGATGGCTCTAAGTGAAAACATTCATTTAGGTGGTTAAGTAATCAGGAAATTCCTGCTGTTATTTCACGAAACACAACAGATCTTGAGGAAAAAAAAAACAATTTTGCTTACCAGGGGGAGGGAGTAAATCATCTGCTTACGTTTGCTTAACTAGGAAGAAGGCAAGGGCGCCGATCCTGGGGGGCCGGGCCCGCTCAAAGCTCATGTAGGCCTCCTTTACAATGTTTGGCATTATTTGAGTGTAATTTGTCTTAAAATTCTTATATATATATCTTCTGCATTTGAATGCCCCCCCCCCCCAAATTTAAAGAGAAATTGGCGTCCTTGGAAGATCTAGTGAAATGAATAAAAATGTGATAACGTAATACTTGAACAACTCTATCTAGTGGAGGAAAGTAAATTAGTATTTAACACTTCTTTCAGTTTTAAGCATTTCAAAGATTCTCGTAATTTAGTAGCGTCCCGGATTTGCATTTTTGAAGTACGGGAACTTTATCTATACCTTAACGTGGGAATCGGTTTCGGACCATGCACTTAAGCCGCTTTGCCATAAGAGGCACAAGGAGTTTTTCTTTCGATTTCCTTAGGAATATTGCGAATGGTATAACTTTTAAAACTATGTTTAAAAAAGAATACACATCGACATAATAAGATGATAATCTGATAACTAGGAAATATATTGAATGTTTTTTAATTTGTTCTCACGCTTCCAAATCAGTACTTATGCTTTTTTTTTATTCCAGCCTTTTAATATAAGCATTTCAGACTATTGTCTGTTCTAGTACGATACAATTCTAGTTCATGTATATGCTAGCTTTGGAAATACAGTAGAGTTTCGCTTATCCGACATAAACAGGCAGGCAGAACGCTGGATAATATGGATGTGGTAAGAAAAGACCTATTAAAAGTAAAACTTATGATATAATTTTACATATTACGCGTCTAATAGTAATGTTTTATAACAAATAACTGCACTGCACTGAATCAAGGACGTATCCAGCGTGAGGGCCTGAGAGCTGTCTCTCTCCGAAACTCAAGCACTTTTTAATAAACTTGCCTTTACCCTTTTTAGGTTCTTTTATATCAGTTTACTAGTAGTCAGTGTCCAAACTTTGGGAAATGTGCTGTTGTCTTGTTATAATTCTAAGAACATACCATAATGCCATGTGGAATTAAAGAACAGTTTTAAATAGGATTACCATTTCGTTTCCGTTCTGTTTTAACTTTAATATATTAGAACGATACACTCCATGTCTTCTTGCTATTTTTGTTATGTGATATACGTAACAGACAGTTTTCTTTAGTTACATTTCTCTCGAAAATATGTTTCATTTTGTTTGTGCTATAATGCAGTTTCCAAAATAAACCGGTTTATAAATGAAAAGTAGGAAAAAGTTTAAGAGAGGTACAGAACTGTTGCATTATTATTATTATTATTATTATTATTATTATTATTATTATTATTATTATTATTATTATTATTATTATTATTATTATTATTGATATTTAAAAACATTAGAATTACGTGCTTACAAGGATTCGTGTTGGGCCCCCTCCGAATAGAAAACCTGGATACGTGTCTGCACTGAATGATAGACGTATGAGTCAAGGTGTAGACGGGCGCGCTAGGCGATAGACTCCACAGCATGAAAAATAGATTAAGACCACAACTTGCAGATCTTCTTGCCGATTGGTGCTATTTGCAATGATATATCGGATCATATGGTATGTGGAACAAAGGATGGTCGGATAAGCGAGACCATGGTGTATTGGTGTTTCACGCACCTAAACCTATAAAATGTTTGTATAAACAATTATCTTTCACTCCCTAGCTAAATCTGTGGGTATGATCACACACCTTGCCTCATAAAGTATAGTCTTATCAAGAAAAACATATTTCTTTTTTAGCTAAAACCTAAAGAAAAGCCAACTTCATTTTTTTTAAATAATGGCAAACTAGTCCACTTCATCACGATAAATCACGTTTGGTGCTAAGATGTCTTTTTCTGTCCGTATATATCCTTCACACTTCGTTGGAGATAAAATTGTTTTTTCCCCAAGAAAACAGGATGAGAGAAACTATACAACAGCATGAACAGAAAGCAATAGCTATTAACAATAGTTCTCTAATCCTGGATAAATACGTCATTACAGCAAAATATCAGTAAGTTGTCCTTATTATATTGCTTCGGTTCTTATTAACATGAAAATGATAATGTTTTGTAAAAAAAAGAAAAAAGAAAAGAAATAAAAGAAAAAGAAATGGGATGGGATGAGATGGGATTCGATGTGGTGTCAAAATTATAAAATAACTACGACTCCGCCACTCTACCCACCGAACCACGGATGTTACATGGTGTTAGTTCCTTTTTTAAAAAGAAATAATCTTCATAACCATGGTCCGTATCGCTTCGAACCTTAAGATAAGAGTTTTTCTGTTTAATTCTATATTTTCGTACGACATCTTAGTTACAGAAGCTAATTTATATTTGGCAGGCAATCTACACACTAGGTTTTAACCAATAAATGCAACATTTTAGTCCATTATCCAGTTCCTTGATCCAATTTCTCGATTCCCCTACTGAATTTCCTCCGCAATTGTGATCTGCTACTGAAAAAATCCCTAGAAATCATCGTTGCCAGTATACACAAAACCGAGCATAATTTTGTTTTTTGCTTATATTTTTTATTATTTTATTATATTTTTTGGAAATATCTCCTTAGATGAATTGCTTTCTATTATCTCCACATACTAATAACTGAATTTTACCCATAAACGTAAGGAAAATGGAATAAATGCAAAAAATCTTGAGTTACAGTATACGCGCAATTTTTTTTTGCGCATGAGAGTACATGTACGATTCATTCCAAAGATTTTCAGACTGTAGAAAATTAATAAAACGAAATAATACTTGGCTATAGATACGCATACACAGGGCCGGGTTTTAACCATCCAAGTCTCTAGCTAGGGTTCATTCCTAAAAGGTCAGTCCTGACTCCATGCCAACTTGGTATTCATTAAGACCCTTAAGCATCATTCTCAGGGTGGGCCCTAGTGATGGGCAGTGGGAAAATTCCCGGTGGGAAGGAAAATTAAAAATGGGAATATTCCCGGGTTTTCCCCCTGGCATATATATTCCCGGGAAGGAATTTATTTCCATTTCTTTATTTTTTCTTTCAAATTATAAGAATCGTATGAATAATCATTTTATTTCATTTATTATGATTTACTCCAAGGCTTGAAATAATTTGGAGGTTAAAAAAATAAAATTCGTTGACTGTATTTTATATAACTAATCATATGATTTATTAGTTCCATTTCCATTCGCACTAAAAAGTAGCAAAGTACTAATTTACAAATTATGAAAAGGAACTAGTTATATAGAAATAGAACCATATGTAGAAATAGAGATGAAGTACAATTAATACACCCGGAACCTTCGTTAGTAATAGACGTTGGTTTGTCTCCTGTCTCTGACTCGAATTTATGAAAAGGTACTCAGACTTCTTTTATATGTGAAATAACGCATGAAATTTCGAGAAATAGGTAGGAAGAAAGGCCGTGTGTGGCAATGTTACGTGCTAAATTCTAAAGATAAGTCAATATCTTGCACATATTGTGAACATAAATATGTATGCGCGAATCTTGATAAATTGGTGAGATGTGTATCTTCGGGCAGAAACACAATCTAATTTGTTTATAGCATTTATATTTTAAATTTAATATGTTTATAATATAAGTAGTAGAGTGAAGTTTAGAAAATCCACTTACGTCACCTATTGAAATTTTGCTTATGCTTATTCAGGGGCCATGCACGCTGGTGCGAATGAGTCAGAGGTACCTTGGCCCGGCTATGACGTCATTGAATCGGGAGTTTGGGATCAGAGGTTATGATAATTTGTTTTTTTATGGGTATAACATTGCTAAAAATATGGTCTTGATAATTTATTACGTTATGAATTAGTACAGGTTTACGAATCCTTTTTATTTTCGTTCCCTTTTATGGCATAAAATTTGGAGATTGTATCTCTTTGATGAGATGGTATATAATTGGACTAACACTGGTGCAAATGAAATCTTTAGTTTTACGTCCCACGGTTATTTCGGTTAGGCTAAAGGAGACGGTGACGATGTGAAATGAATGAATTGGTGGAATGAAAGTGTGGGAGGAAACTGGAGTATCCCGAGCATAATGTTACCTACCACAAAACTATATTCGCGGTGTTTGAACCAGGGACCCCATACAGCAGAGATGAACGCTCTACCACTGAGCCACCACGTCCCTTACTAGTGTGAATGAATTAGATGCATTTGGTTCGAGCTAATGTGTTCGTATGATGTCACTTAACTGGGATTTTTAGCTTGGAGGTTATGATGGCTTTCTCGTTCCCTTTTGTGGGTATAAAATTACTAAAACAAGGTTTGATCTCTTTCTTGATGATCTATTACATTATCAATTAGTAGATCCCCAGTAATAGTATAAATTAGTATTAGTATTAATATGAAACTCGAAAACTTTGGAGTTCCTCCGTGGCTAACCGGTTAGAGTATGCACCTTTAACGTGGGAGACCAGAATTTGATTCCCGGAAGGATCTCATGCGTTTCAGATTTCACGTTAATTAGTAGGTTCTATTTTAGCTGCTGAACGGGACGTTAAACGTGTAATTAACTCACTCACCTCGAAAACTTTGGAAGGAATACTTAACTTTTGGTTAAGGTTTAGTTTTATTCATGAAACTTATGGGACTCGAACCACGATATTCAATTGTCAAAAAGTGTGTCCAGAAAAGCATACATTTATTTGAGACGCATAAAAGAGGGGGAGGGGCGATCCCGGGCTTGGTTAACAACAATAATTTATATTGTATTCATTTGTGGATTAAATAAAACTGTTGGAAAATTTAAAAAGTTTCTTTCTGCATTTATTTATACATGTTACCATAGGGAAAGAAGAGACTTTCACTCCATATTTCATTGTTTGGCCTCCCCTAACTTATTTATACACCCTCACAAACGTTTGTGGCTTGCTGCGGATCACTGCTTTTCGATGATGTATTAGAATAGGCTAATATTTCAATATGTTCCTTGCTTGTGATGTCTTTAAATAACCTATTAGTTTTTAAAGACACATTTATCAAATAGGCTCTCTTTCTGATTCATCTTAAATAATCAACAATGTAACTTTTCACTTGTTTTATTTAATCTCTCTGGCACAGTACCGCACTCTCTGTTCGCATGAGGGATGTGTATAGAGGCTATAAATGCAGTGTGGCTGTCCATTAGTACAATATAATTAGGACTTGAAACAGAGCATAACAATATGATAGACAGGGTAGGCATTGCCTAGATGTAGAGTGCGCTTGGGCATATTAGGGAGGTATGGAGGTGCCACTACGGATTTTGCCTAGGGACGCCAAACGCCATTGTTACATCACTGACTTCAATTTTTATGTTACGTCAAATTTTAATCTTGGCTTGCTTGTCCATGTTTAAGTTAGGCAGAAGAAAAGTTATTTCGAGCTAATGTGACATGGTACCGGTAACAAGTAACTCATCATTCACGCATCTTGTTGACGCGTGGAAAATGTATATTTTTAAGGTGGATCACTACCCGGAAGTCAGTATAAGCATTAGTTTATTTCCTTAACCAACGCGTAAAGAAATGGCACATATTATAAGTATTACACTATAAAATAGAGTTATGCGTCAGCTACAACTTGAGATACTATTTTCTGTGCTTATGTATTCTGTTAGCTAAAAAAGTAAAATATAAGAGGAAAACTTGATCAGCTTTAAGATGAGTACGCAAGATGGCGCTTGCTGTTAGATTTTGCTACTCCTGTGCTCAGTTTTACGAAATTTTTACTTACAAGCATAAATTATTTTACAAGTAGTTGTCTCATTACGGAACATGAATATTATATTACCGTTTTTCGTGTTATGTTTTACATTTTATCCAAATATTATTTTGTGTTTACGGAAATAGTTTTAGCGGCTGAATCTCATGCTTACGCAGGACGCCATAATGCTTCGTTGCCAAACTTACATGTGTACTGTTGCAGTCACAGTAGCAGGGAAAGTCCTTGTTAGCGTTTGAAGTCCAGAGGCGGAACCTGTGAACTGTGGCAAAACTATTACAAATAATAAAAGTGGAAAATGGGGAAACGGAAGGAATCATACACAAAAAAGAAGAATCCAACTCAAAGTAAAAGATCGAAGAGCCAAGGGAAGCAAAGAGAAAGGGAGAATAATTCGAAGAAACAGCTAAGCGCTTTTCAATTTTTAACTGTTTGTTTCCACGTAAATATTATACACACGTGTAATGCGAAGATAGTTTGTTTTGACGATCATTTTGAACGTTAAATATGTAATATATGTTCTTTCATTTTCTTCTTTTCTTTTCTTTCTTTCTTTCATTCTTTCTTTTTTCTGAAACTCATTTTGCTTAGGTAAAATATTATATCTTCTTGAAAATAATTTATATATTTTTGAGCTTTCATACATACCCGTTAGTGTCTGAACCCGTTAGTGAAAAATAGTAATTAATTCCACTTACTAGGGAAGCCGTGGGGTGTTACTCTGACTTCATTTAAATACTATGCTCAGTCGACTCCTTTTTACATATGAAACAATTAGGAAACCGGATAAATCCTCGATCGCAAGCTTCTTCGAATTATGGACGTTAAAATTTCAAAATTGAACAGATTTTGAAAAAAAGTTTGAAGAAACCATTTTTTGAAATACACACTTCATTTTTGGTACTGAGATGTTTTCTTGGATACTCGACGGAATGGTGATGTCAAAACGTACGCATTTTGCAAGATAAGGGAACTTATTGGGGAAGGGATGAAGGATAATGGCGTCTTACAACTTGCAAATTGCACTCTATTTGGCACACCGGATAAATGGGCTAATAAAATTTATTTGAAACCAACTGTATTGTCATTCAAATGTCACTTTCTGTGTGGCCATCTAAACATTAAATAATGACATGTGTCTCCGAAAAGCTTTGCCGCGGGACTAACTTCAACGCGACACTCAACCTAGTCGGCCTCTGTGCATGGTGGAAAAAATAAAATATTTCAGTTTAACATCGGATGATTATACCCTTTAGGCTAAGGAAGACGATGATTAAGGTAAATGAATGATGATGGAAGAATTGATGGAATGAGCAGGGAGGAAACAGGAGTACCCCGAGAAAACCCATGGACATGATGGTACCGGTATCCATTGTGGAAGACGGTGTTTCAATATTTCATCGCTAGCCATTTTTGTTTTTAATTTTCAACGGATTTCAATGGCGATTGTTTGAAAATAGTGGCCAAACTTCAGGCAATATTTTACGTATTTCGCGAGAAATGTGACCAAAAAACAAACAATCGGCTAGAGGTGATGTATTGAAACAGCAGTTTTCTCGAGAATAAAAGTCACCTAGTTCACAACTTTGAGCGTGCCTTCCCGTTAACCATTTTTTTCTTCTTTAAATTTTTTGGTCTATTTTCTCATTGAATATCTTAAAATATTTCCTGGAGTTTGACCAATATTTCCCCATAATACTGACATTCTAATTGCTGAAAACTAAGCACATGGCTAGCGATGATGTATTAGAACACCGTATTCTGCGATGCATAAGCATAGGACGAAAGAATTCGGAGTCCGCGACAGTGCAAGCCTGTCTGGCGCTGCTCGAGCTGTTTGGACCTAGCTACAGAAGGGGAAGAACCAGGCCAGTAGTCAGTCCAAAAATGCGGGGGAGCGGTAGAAGTTAGGGGGGCAGATCCAACCATATTATAGTTCATCACCATATTATTGTTCATTTGCAAGCTTATCGTGAAAATTTTAGGGGAGCAGTAAAAATTTAGGGGGAGCCCGGCCCCCTAGATCCCCAGGAATACGGGCCTGGGAAGAACCACAACTGCCCTGTCGCGACAAAACGCTGTAACTTTGGCGGAGCAGTTTTGAGAAAAAGAGCCACAAAGTCGCTACAGACCGGCTAATTTCCTACTTACATCGAAATTCTCTTTGGTATATTTTCAAAAGTATTTGACTCAGCTCAATGCTGGGCCTGGTGAACATGAGTATCGGTGGGGGAAATTCAAAAATGCTTATAGCAACAAAACAATGTAACTCAAGTTACAGCGTTTTGTCGCGACACGGCAGACAATATAGATCATCACAAGTTTAATTGTGAATATCACGTCGTTCTTCATTGAATTTTGCACGCCTGGCAAACAGTTCCCAAGACAAATGTGATTGTTCAATTTGAAGGTGGCCACACAGGATAGTGATATTTGAATAACAATAGACTGAAATAGTGTGACGTCACATCCGTCTGGTTGCCATGGTGATCGTAGTTTTATTTTCTAAACAACATGGCCTAAGAACCTTAGTACAAAGCGAAAACAATGACGTGTTAAATTTCGGATTGCAAACACTAGAGTAATAGAAACACATATATATTTAGAATAAATTCCAACGAATGAAACCACGAAAACATAGAAAAGGCAAGCAATTAGGTAAATAAAACATGTCAAGTGTTGAAAGTGAAATTTTCCTCTGATATCGCAGATTTTGTGATTTATAACTTTTGGAGGTTACGTTAAGTGTCAAAATATACTTAGCTTATTTATTACCGGATATTAAATTTAAATAATTCTAGAAAATTTTATTTACTACCATCAGTATCACACATTACATTCCAAACGTGTAGGTCTACAGAAATAGTGTTTGAATCTTATGCTGAACCACTCATAATTGGATGTTTTCTTGTTGTACTGTTAGTGTATATTTTTAAAGTAAGTAGGAAATATAGGGAAAGATCCGACACATGTTAATCAATCAGAAATTGGTCCAAATTGAAAATTCTCAGAACGCATATGATTACAAGCTTCGTGTCTTTTTTTTTTTTTTTTGGTTGATTGATTTTTTTTTTTTTAATTTTGTAGCCACTGTAACTATGCACTCATATTTTAAAGAGTGGACGTCAAATGTCTAAATGCGCCAATATAATTAACATTATTTTCAAAATAGACAATTATTTTTCCTTGTAGAGAAATCGTATATTTGTACTATTTTCATTGTGCCGACTGCTCATCAGTCTGTACCTTAGAGTTTTTACATTGCGCATAGTTAGTTTTGTTCATTGTGCATTACGTGGTAATGGCGCTGGCATTACTTATGCAATTTCTATCTACCTAGAGATGTGGGCCCCTGCAAAAAAAAAAAAGTTCCTTATATGTTACTTCGTTAATTACTAGATTTCACTCGTTAATTTTCTAAATAGTGGACCCATATTCTTAATCTGTATCTTTTTTGACAACCTTATTTTGTACTCAAAATATTCTAAAATTATTATTAACTGTGTGTCCTTATTAACAGTATACTTCATAATATTCCTATAGCTTAATGCATTTGTTTAGAAAAAAACATGGCGATCACCATGGTAACGAAGAGGAAGTGACGACATCACTATTTCAGTCTATATAGTCGAATAGGAGTATCAAATACATTTTATTAGCCTATTGGCCCCAGGGGTAAAAGTGAAGGAGAATGCGCGGATACCGTACCCCACCTCGAAAAAAATTAAGGCGTCCCCCAGTTCTGAAAAAAACTATAATGGGTATAGATAGGCAGGGGAACGGCGTGGCGTCATGCCGCTACCTGCCGTCCTCCCATCCTTTCAGACCCACTTTTACCACTGGTTGGCCCAGTATTTCAAATGGGAGGCAATTTGCATGGTGTAAGACGCCATTACCCTTCACACCATTCCAAATAATTGCTCTTTTTTGCTAAATGCGTACATTTTGATCTTATTACAGTGAAACCTGTCTTCAGCGGAATCGAGCGGGACTCGCAAAAATTTCCGTTAAAGACAGGTTTCCGCTTAATGGAGATAGACCTTTCCGTTAAAAAAAATATATGCTTATAACGGACATAATGAGAAAATATATTGATGTACGCAACTTGTTCAATTACAGTACTTTTTCCTTCTGCGGATTAATACCCAAAAAAACTTAAACACAAAATATGCTGTGCACACTTTCCTTTATAGTCAATAGTCAAGCAGGATTTTTTGTTTACATTGCTACTACTTGGCTGCGGTATACTTCAAGACACAGAAAAGCTTTCTCTGGAATTTTGAAAGTCCTCTGAACTCTTTCCTCCTTGTTTTCACGACACGTGATGGAGATATATAACTTCTGCTTTACCTCAATTCCTTTTTTCCAGAACTTTGTTTTGTCAGTTTTCTTCTCATTTTTGTTGGCTGTCGCTAGTTGCCACACAAGCGGAACAGAAGTACGCCTACAAAGAAGACTGACAGCTGATATGCACGTAGGATAAGCGAAAAATTGTGGGAGTTGAATATGAGTAGTGATTGACGAAGGTCAACACTGCCCATAAAGATTTAACAAAAGAACGAAGTATTTATCGCAGACGGTATATGTTTACCCTCTCACAGGATGTTTAAAAATTTTCTAAACGATGTAGTCTGAAACTCAGAATTTTCCGTTAAAGGTTTATTTTGCTTTCCGTTGTCCGCATAACACAGTTTCCGCTTAATGAAGGGACTTTTACATGTCTTTTACTCCAAAATCCATGGGACCATGAAATATTTCCCTTTAAGACAGTTTTCCGTTTAATAAAGGGTCCGTTGAGGCAGGTTTTACTGTACTATGTTGGGTATCCAGGAGAACTCCCTGATGCCAAAACTGAAGCGTCTATCTCAAGAAATGGTTCTTCAAACTTTCTGCAAAATCTGTTCAATTTTGAACTTTTAACGCTCATAATTCGAATATGCTTGCGATCGAGGATTTCTACGGTTGCCTAACTGTTTCATATGTAAAAAGGCGTCGACTGAGCATAATATCGAAACGAAGTCAGAGTAATATCCCACGACCTTCTCTAGTTAGTACTTAAAAATTCATAAAACCGTAAAGCTTGATTTTTTTTTCTACAATGAAAAGAAAGTATTCAGACCCTATAGCTTCATTTGAGAAACGCAACCACTCATGTAGAAATCCTTTTTCTACTCCGGAACTGCAGTGACCCCGTGGTAGAGCATTGACATCTTGTATGCGGGGTCACTGGTTCGATCTCAGCTTAGCCAGGTGAGCTTTTTGGTGGACACACACCATGTGTGTGTATGGATTTTCTCAGAGTTTCTCTTTGTGCTCCTACTTTCTCATTCTACCATTTAATTCATTCTTATCATCACCGTCTCGTTTAACCTATATGGTATAACCGAGAGACATGAATGTTTTTTTTTTTCTGTAACGTCCTATCATTGTGCTTCGAAGGAAAGATAGAAGGTGAGGTGATGATGACAACGAATGAAATGGTTGAATGAAAGAAAGGGGGGGACCCGGAAGAAACTCCACTCATGGTTTCTTCACCACAAAGTTCACTTGGCGCGAGCTGAGATCCAGCCAAAAACCTGATCCACCAGAAGTGAGTGATCTATGTCTAGCTCTTATTGATCCAATATTCTGACGAATATTGTCCGTGAATTCCGATTTGTAAGTGATACGTTTACCGCTTGCGGTTTCAACATAACAATAAGGAGCGGAGATGGAACCCATGCTTGGGACGCTGAATCTATATCAACAAATAATTTCTTGTTATCGCTTACCGTTTTGCTCTATGTAAATTGAAAGTGTGATAAGGGGCAATGCAGAATGACTGGATGAAGTAGCTACAATCATTGACATAAGTCACTGTTCAATCTGTAATATTATCCACGCTGTACTCAGATTTCGGAATGTGTGTGCCAGGATGGTATCACGCCAGTTGATAGACGAACTGAAGCAGCGATGTGTTGATGTATCACGAGATTTTGCTACGCCGTAAACGAGAAGGTAGTGACTTTCAGAAGATTCGTTACTGGGTATGAAACATGGGTGCACTACTACATTCCGGAAGTAAGAAAGCGAGCATGCAATGGCAGTATCCATTATCGGACACAACCATCTACAGGGAAGTTAGTACTTTCTTCTGGGACCAAAAGGGTGACATTTTGGAACGTTACAGCATAGGGAACGCATAGTAAATAATATCTTGTATTCCGATCTCCAAAAAGGTCCTAAACTTACTATACGACGTAATACGGACTTCTGAAAACGAATTTCCTCTATAACATAACTCGGCCTCATACTACTGCCTGTGCAATGACTGCGATCATTGAAAATCTTCATTTCACCCTCCTTTCGTACCGAATCTCGCCTCAGTGGTGAAAGGCACTAAAGATAAAGAAGTTGCAATCTGATGAAGAGGTGCAACGAATGGTGTATGACTGATTGCGTATCCAATAAAAAAAAATCTTTAGAGGCATTGGGACACTAGAAGTAATGGGAAACTTATATTGAGCGTAGAGTGGATTATGTAAAAAAAATGAAATTCATTTGTTCCATGCTCTCTCAATATTTTCCTTTTTTAAAATTTTAAAGGTTTTTTGACACCTCGTAACACTAGAAAATTGTTGTTTCCGTAAGTACCGGATATGGAAGTGGAGGTACGATTTTAACAACCGGTTTCAAGAACCTGAGAAATTTTAATAACCAGTTCGGACGAACTAGGTGAATGACACCATTGAGTAAAACAATAGACCCGTATGCTCTGTCAACGATCAGACTATGAGCGTACGCAATGGAGGCAAGGGGACAATCGCTTTACCCTGCATTTTCGAAAGGGGTTTGGTTGTTTCAAAACGCTTTTACCCAGGTGTTTGGTTGTTTCAAACCGCTTTTACCTAGAAACACACATGAAGGAACATTATATTTGGTTACACCTACTAGAATATTTAACATAGACCTATTTAATGTAGTCCACAAGCCAGAATAATAACTGTTTTGCATCATGCGTTATGCGCATCAATGTATGTCGGGCTTTTGCCCCTTCCCCGGCCTTGGGAAAATCCTGTGGGTGTTTCTGGATAAAAGTGTTCTTATTCGGAACTGTTATTATCTTCAGGTGTGCATAGTATCAAGTATGAACCAGTACTAAAAGATAGCGTGAAATTGTTTTGAATATATGCCACTATAAACAAGAATCACAGAATTCATACTTGAGCTTATTATTGTTGAAGATCGTGTAATATGTGAAGTACATCAATCAAGGTTCAAAAGTAAATACTTGCAAAACACATGGAAAAATGAAGTAGGTTAAATATACTAGTAGATTTTAATAAAATTAGATGTAAATAGCTTGGTAGGTAGAACACCTCTGGCGCACGAGATCGCTGGTTCGATCCCACTTTTCGCCAGGAAGACTTTCTGTAGGACCCATAATGTTCGTGTATTTTCTCGGATTTTTCTCCACTTCCTTCAGTCCACCATTTCAATAATCATCATCACTGCTTCTTTTAGATTCAGACTATAATCGTGGGATATTAAACTAGAAAAGTTCAAATAGCGCCTTCGGCACCCTAACACCCGTGCTAATCGCGTAGTTTTACTCGCTGCAAGAATTTATGCAGAGTCATTCTGACGCGTGATTACTAAAGAGTTCGACTAACATGTGTTTCCTGCAGTAGTCAGGCCTTTAGTATGACGCTAATCATAGGGTACAGCGGGGTAATTCGAATAGACGGGGAATTTGAATAATGTTAAGCACTTTGCCAGCTGGAGTGGAAACGCGGCTCGCCATGTTTGTGAACCTGTGGTGGATTTGTAGGTGGTGGTTTGCGGAAGTTGCTCTCAGAAATACAAACTATTCCTTCGGTTCTGAAGGTTTATACGATTTTTTGTTTGCTGCAAGGTAAGTACGAATGTGTGTATTTTTAGGTCGTTATAATTTTCAACGTTGTTTCCTTAAGCTCTCCTTATTATTTACTGGATAAAATGAAACCGCTCTGGATTATAATCGTATCAGTAGCGTGTGGGGCATTGATATACTGTACACTGGCGTCAACTAATCAGTATTTTTCATACCACGTTCTGAATGGAATATTCGTCGACTGCGGGGCAATTTGAATAATTCAAAACGGGGCAATTTGAATAGAAGTGAAATTAGAACTATAGGCCTACTATTTTATATTTGTTTGTCAAAAGCGAAAGCTTCTAGTGTTAACAAGGAAACTGCGAATTCTTATTTTGACTTACTGGGAAAATTAATGAACGAGTATGATCTCCATAAACCATCGTAACCGTATTTATAATATGGACGAAAGTAATCTTCCTCTAAATAACAGACCCCTAAAAGTTTTGCAGAATAGGGTAGAAAAGAGGTGGTAAGTTTAACATCTGTTGAGCGAGGGGAAAATGTAACGGTGATAGCATGCTGCAATGCCATAAGGTCTTTTATACCTCCTGTAGTAATATTCAAAGGCGTACGCCTAAATCCGGACTTTAAAACCCAATATCTCACTCACAACTTTTGTCCTTCTACCAAAGTCATGGCATCGAAATGCTTTACCTACCTCCAGACACAACACACGTATTATAACCACTCGATCGCTCTGTTTTTAAGGCGCTTAAAGCCAATTACCACCAAGAGGCAACTATCTGGATTCACTAAAACCCGAGGTCAGTGATTAGTAAATCTCAGTTCTGCATTTTGTTCAGTGAAGCCTAGAAGTGGACAGCTTCTGTTGGACTGGCAGTTAATGGGTTTTCATGTACTGGTATCTACCTGTTTAGTCCATAAGCTATTGAAGAATTTCGATTCGCCTCTTCGGAAACGTATGGCCTTATGATACATTTTAAGGAGCAGTCTTCTTGGGGAGAAGATCTTACCAACGCGCCTTCTTCCGGTAATGGCTGTCAAAACTTTGTCCCAACGAAGCTTATAGATGAACCCATACAAGTGCTTCCCAGCCCAGAAAAAGTTTGTGTGCAGAAGAGACGTCGTGTCGCAGGAAAATCATGCCACTCAACTTCTGAAAATATTCGGGCAATGAGAATAAAACACCACTAAGGAAAGACGCAAGCATCGGGTGCAACAAAATCCAAAGACACTACAAGAAAGAAGAGTGCTAATACAGAACCTGCCAAGAAAAAAACATATGAATGCTCGAAAGAAACTAATATCCTCTACCTCTTCCAGTGACGAAAATGTAGGACTAAGTCTAAAGATGGCTGCAGGCAATGAAAGTCAAACAAGGAATTGCTGTTTGTGCCTTCTTAATTGCTATTCAGAACGTTCTGCTAGAAAGGGAGACTGGATTCGTTGCCAGCGGTGTAAGACATAGTTCTACGAAGTTTGTGTCGGTGCAGAAGGTCGAAAACAGTTTATCTGTTGTCGTTGTCATTAAATACGAACAATGGAAGATGAATTAACCAATTACGGCTCTTTGCCTTAGACAGTGTTCTGAACAAGTTTTTATTTTTTATTTTTTTTTAAGTGTATGCCTACATTCAAAAAGATAGCTATAGGTGACGCATATTTACAATTTATGTAGGCCTACTTCTTTTCATTCAAAACTAGCATATTTCAACTACCGTAGAAATTGCAATCTATTAAATAGTTTATACATTATTTCTATAAGACTTGTTTATTTTGTTGGTTATTCATATTACCCCACTCGTTATTCAAATTGCCCCTCATATTTACGTTTTTCGAAATTTCGGCGGGGAAATTGAATACCCAAATTTCACAATGATGTATCTCAGATACTATCTTAAGAAAAATTGTTAAGTAATAGTAAGGTTCAAAGTTTTTGTTCACAATTTTGTATCTGGATACCAATTACAGTTTCTGAGATATATGAGGAAATGTCTGAAATTATTCAAATTACCCCGCTGTACCCTACGTCAAAACGACTCTGCATAAAGCTCTATCTCAGTTTCCTTATTCCACCTTGATTGTGGAACAAATCTGTATGTAAGTAAGGAACCTAGTAAAAGTTGGTGATAATTTTCATTTAACGTAGCTATGTTTGGTCCAGAAAACGCTGGAATTTTAGCCATAATGAATATCATCCCGGTAGCCACTTCAAAATTGTAGGCGGGCTCGATTCAACAATATTATAGTTCATTTGCAAGCCTACGGTGAAAATTTTAGGGAGGCCCGGCCCGCCTAGACCCCCCTGGATACGGGCCTGATGATTATGCCATCTAAAGTAAAGTTACACTAAGACATTCAACTTACAAAATAAATGCACTGGGGAACACAACTTACAATATACCTGCACGGGAATACAACTGACAAAATACCACGCTTGAAGGAACTGAGTCTGTTTTGTTGAAATGATCGGATTTGTTTAATGGTTTTGTATTTGGATACTTATTCTTAATTTGCCCCTTTGAGACATCTAGTTACACATAAACGTATATCTTTATAATTTGTAAGAAAATTTTACCATGCAAGTAGTTTTCGTTACCCCTAAATACAGTTTGAGTCGAATTTTGCCCAAAAAACTCTGGAATGTTAGCCATGATATTTAAGCCCCTAAAGGAAAGCTGCTCCAAGGATTGCAGCTTCGCCTATAAAATAACATTTTTGAACCTACTAAGAATATGTTTTGTCCTATCTACCTAGGTAATGATTTTGTATTTACATGTATCCTTAATCTGTACCGTAGAGGCATCTAATTATAAATAAATGTATAACGTTTAACTGCCGTTTTCTAAGAAACTATTACCATAGAAATGATATGATTTCCCCCTAAATGCAAATTGAGTTGCTCTTTGACCAAAAAACAAGGGGATTTTAGCCATGATATATTAAATTTCTGAAGTAGAGATAAGTTTTACACCAAGGATTACAACTTGGAGTATAAAACACCATTTTTGAGCGTACTGAGAGTCTGTTTTGTCCAAAAGATGAAATTTATGTAATGATTTTGTATTAGTATAGGCATTCTTAATCTGCACTGTAAAGACATCTAGTTTGAGAGATCCACATAACGTTTCATAAGTTAAAAATCACTTTTGATCAAAGAATATAATTAATTCATATTTTAAAGCAGGCAGTATTGAGTAAAATGGAAATAAAACCTCTCATTTCTCTTTGTTGTAAATCATGTATAAAATGCGGCCGTGTCTTCTATCCGTAACACATGTGGCAACATCGCACGTATCGCAATGAGCTCTGCCATCTAGTGAGAAAGTTTTACCCTAAAGGTGACTAGCGATCCAGCTTAAATAGGTCTACTTTTAAATTTAAGCGTGTAGTCTAGACTCTTAGTTTGTTGTCCCCATCCGTTCTTAAACTTATCAGTATTACTACTATTAGTATCAGTATTATTTAACCACATGTATTGTCTTGCCATGCCATATATACTTTTCATTAAAAGCATCATGTTACAATTGTCCCGAAGTTCTGTTACAATTGACTCGGGCGCGGGAACGCTTGTAACAAGACAGATGCTGTCATAAAATGTTTCATAACTTTCTATATTAGAAATTGTCATGTATGAAAAAAAAATGAATAGAGCAACAAAGCATTAAGCTATTGTATAATTTTCAGACTTATTGGAGAATAAACGCGTGAAATAAAAATAAAATGTAAAATTTGTTACAATTAGTAGTAAGGGCCTGACCTGATCTAACTTTTGATTATCCAATTTGGGGCCACCATGAACCATAGTGAATGAATCAGGAATGCTTTGGCCTGGGATTGCGTCACCTATTAACATTTTGCTTATGCTTATTCAGGGGCCATGCACGCTGATGCGAATGAGTCAGAGGTACCTTGGCCTGGCTATGATGTCATTGAAATGGGATTTTTGGATTAGAGGTTATGATGATTCTTTAAAAACTTGATGATTTTATTACGTTATGAATTAATACAAGTTTACGAATGGTTTTTATTTTCGTTCCCTTTTATGACAAAATTTGGAGATTGTTATCTCTTTAATGAGATGGTATATAATGATGGGAATGATATATTAAACACTAAGGCCGCCAAGGATTTTTGGGGGGTCCGGTCCCCCCTATGTACTTGTAGCCTCGGAAAAGCATACTTAATACGCACATTGTTTTATTAATTACATCAATTATATCATCTTCGATCATATCTAGTATATTTTCATAATGGTTCAGTATGTCTGGGACGATCGTCATGTTAGATTTGTACCCGTTCAACGGTCAGTGGTAAATGCCATGATTTCTCATAATTACATTGAGTCAAAGCATCAAACACAATATCCACGTTGTCAAGGAAAGAACACATGCACAGGCTATTTGTTTACAGTAAACGCATATCTATCAAGAGAAAATAAAAAGTCAGTTAAAAAAGGACTAGCTCGGGAGAGTAATGCTCCCGGAAGTAGAAACGAGAAACACATTTCTGATTGGTTGGCGTTATCCACTTCTTGCTACGTTGCATTCAAATAGCAGACAACAAACGCTTGCTGCTGTCGGCTTCAGTGGTCGAGTGGGCTAGCGCTATATGCTAGGAATAAAATTCTCTTGGCGCGAGTTCAAACCCCGCCCGACGAAAGTTTTTTTTCTTACATATTTTTACATTTTTATAACACTTATTAAATTAAAATAATATGAAAATAATACTTAAAAAAGTGATTTATTTATTTTTATGCAGATAAGTAGTTGTAGTACTTATGCCCTTGTACTCCATGATATAGGGTCGTTTTGTTCCCCTTGTACTTCATGATATAAATTTTGTGACCAACTTAAAACAACTGGCTAGGATAGCGCGTAAAACAGCTGTCTAGAGTAGCGCGCGGAAAAACGTACTTCCGGGAGTATTACTCTCCCGAGCGGGTCGTGTTAAAAATTCACTTACCTCTGTCAAAATTACGTTTCTTCTTGTCCAGTCTTCTACATTTTACTAACGACACTCTTTCTTTTTCTTCCCACATACACCTTGCATGAGTGACTCCAATGACATGTACAAACGATATTTCGAAACTCACTTCTACAATTAATGGCCAATGTTAGAATTGACACTGTTACAATTGTTCCCGGTCTCTCCTATTCACCAACTCCTTCTATAAAAATTTTGCGGAATTACCGCAGGATTCTGAAACATGAATATTTGGATTGGACACATATTAGATCCTAAGTGAAGTCTTGACCCGACTATGGTAGGTTCAATAGTTTTGGAGCTATGGACCTTTAAAGTTTATTTTTTCATGTTTTCAGCAGCCTATAACTCCGAAAGGAAGCATTTGTGCACCCAAGTTGGTCTATACTTTTTTTCTTATCTTGATGTCAGGAATCATCTCCCAAACGTTGACGGTGTTGTTTTGAACACCCTATATATATATATATATATATATATATATATATATATATATATATATATATATACTAGCCTTTGGCTAGCTGGGGGCCAGACCTCTTACACCCACAATTATACCAAATTTCATTTTTTTTTCCTATTTCAACTATCTAAAAGTTAAGATTTGGTATTCCAAGAAAACGCCCATTTAAATAGCATGGGAATTTTTTCATCCCGTTTTAGACTCCTTAAAATTAAAAAAAAAATATATTCACTTTTGGCAATTTTCCTGTGGGTTACTTCCGGAAGGCAACAATCATATCAAATTTCATCATTCTAATCCTGCTGGAAGTACCTAAACATTTTGGAGGGTAAAAGGTGTCCATATAAATAACATGAGAAGGATTTTTTCAGTTCCCCATAAAACCACTCTAGGATTGGAAATTTTTATTTCTGATAATTCACTTAGGTAACACTAACGAAAACGTACAAGCATACCAAATTTCAAATTTTTATTCCAAATCTAAGTACCTAAAACATGATATTATAGGTTAAAAAGGCCCATTTAAATAACAAGGGGAAATTCTTCATCCCCTCTTTAGACCCTCTAAAAATTAAAAATATTGACTTTTGGGAATTTTCCTGTGGGTTAATCCCGAAAAGTTCCTATCATGGCAAATTTAAACATTGTAGCCCTACAGGAAGTACTCAATAATTTGGGGGTGTAAAAGGTGTCCCATATAAATAACATAGGAAAGATTTTTCATTCCCCTATAAAACCACTCTAAAGTTGGATTTTTAAAATTTTTACTGATGTACTTAGGTAGTGCTAACAAAAGCGTACAAGCGTACCAAATTTCAAGTTTCTATTCCAGTTCTAAGTACCTAAAACATGATATTATAAGTTCAAAAAAAAAAAGAAAAAAAAAGAAAAAGAAAAGAAAAGAAAAGAAAAAGAAAAAGGCCCATTTAGATCAGTAGCGGCATTTCAGATTTGGCTTGGGGGGGGGGGGGAAAGACCGCTTGATATAAGTAAAATTTTGCGTTTTTCACTGACTTACTACTATTCTACTGATAAAATCTATATAAATCTCAAACTCAGGGGGAGGGGCAAATGCCCCTCCCTGCCCCTGGACTTCCTAAAAATTAAAAATACTCCCTTTTGGTAATTTTCCTGTTGGTTAGTTCCGGAAAGCTATATCATGCCAAATTTAATCATTGTAGCCCTACAGGAAGTGCTCAACAATTTATGTCAGCTCATGTAGTTTTATATATACAGTGACTAGCAAAATTATTCGGACAATTCCAATAAAATACATATAACGGACTGTGGCTGCGAAATGAAAACATATTTTGTACACAACAATACACAAGAAAAAGGAGCTATATATGCATACCTGAAAAACACAATGAACCGTGTAGTTGCTGTCAACAGTAAGGATATAAATAATCGCAATGAAAACCATGCCCAAATTTGTCCCAGCAAAATTATTCGGACAGTACGACACCTGTCAGATGATGTGAGCACTACGAAAGGTGGCGCTGGTGTTGAGGGTTGTGTTAAGTAATGCAGTCGTTATTGTGGTAACAATTCGTTGTCAACATGAAGAATGGGTCGAAGAGAAAAGAACACGACATTTGAACAGTGACAATTAGCAATTTTACACCATGAAAAAGGAAAAAGCTGCAGAAAAACTACAGAAATGTCGCAAATGAAAAAGTACAGTATGTGATCTTATCAAGCGATACAAGGTTGAAGATATAGTTGAATTTCTCCCTAACACGGGACGTCCAAACACATTTTCGGAGAGACGGGAATCCGCAATAGTCCGGAAAGTAAAAAAAGGATCAACAAACAAGTGCTCCAAAAATCGCTGCCGAGGTTGGAGAATAAATGGGGGTCGACGTTAGTCTCGATACAATTAGAAGAGTCCTGAGAAGAAATGGTTTTCATGACCGCGTAACATGTAGAAAGCCTCATATCAACAAAACAAACCAAAGGAAAAGACTTCTTTTGCGAAATAATACCAGTATATGGGTGCCAACTGGTGGAACTACGTTATTTTTCTCATGAAAGCAAGTTTAATATCTTCTGTTCTGATTGGAAGATAATGGTGTGGAAAAGTCCCAATACAGAACTGGAGGAACAAAATCTGCAGCCGTCAATAAAATACGGAGGAAGCGTAATGGTATGGGGCTGCATGTCAGCGTCTGGAGTAGGTGAGCTGGTGTTCATCGAACAGTCAATGAACAAACACCTCTACCTGCAAATTCTCGGAGATAATTTAAAGAAGAACGCAGGAAAATGGGGATATTGGATACATTCAAATTCTATCTAGACAACAACCCGAAATACAGCTCATACTGTAAAAATGTGGTTACTATACAATTGCCCAAATACAGTAGCGGCTCGATACCATAATCTGAGGTAGTTCTGCACAGTGTGTTTTTTGTATATTAAATTTCCCGTTTGCAGTAATTAATTATAAAATCTACACGAACCGCATATATTTTAGCACTCTAATCGTTATACGTAAATGACAATTATAATTGAAATTAACAAATATATATACAACTTTACTGTATCGCAACCAAAACCCTATTGTTTTGCTTATTGGGTGTCAGTGGCGTATTTAGGATTTTGTTCCGGGAGGAGCTATGCACAGCATATAAATAAGCACTTAATTTTTCCTTTGGGATGCCTACAAGTTTAAATGAATTTCGGGGGATCTTGAGCCTTATAGCTCCTCTCTAAATACGCCACCGTTGCGTGTAACAAACTTTAAAAACACCATATCGTAAGAAACACTGTTTACAGATACCATAACAATTTCGGATTCACGTAATGTCTACAAGTAGAAATTGTATTAATACTGCTGAATTATAAATATTTTATCGTTTGTAAATAGTCTATCCGACGTGTCTTCTGCTGTACAAAATGTCCTATTACTCTATCATTAAAGTTCGGCATGGTGGATATGAAATCACGCTCGATTGATAAGGCAGCCAAAGCATTGATTCTTTCCTGACATATTGTGCTTCTCGAAAATGTTTTAACTATTTTAAAATTAGAGAAGTAACGTTCTGCTTCAGCTATTGTCGTTGGGGTAATTGAAGAATTTCCAAAAGGTTTGCGGTTTCCTTAAAATTGTCACACAAATTGTGTTTGTTCAGAAAATTTGCACAAACTTGAACATGGAATGCTATTACTTTCAAAGCGCACAGCAATTACACTGAACACCGTTATCAAAAACAAGAGAAGGGAGCTTCATGTACATCAGGTCGTGTGTCTTCGGCTTCTTCGGAAGTATTCGTGAGTTTTGAGCTGCTGGGAGTGCAGCTCTAGTAAATCCTATATAAGAGACAAGGAAAACGTAATACAGTGCGGCTGGTGAAGATTTTGGTTTCAATGCTAAAGCATAGGGCAATCCGTGCACAGTTCTTGCAATATTATTAAGCTTCAGAAGGTGTTTCCAATAATACTACGATATGTAGCATATCCAGCAGTACAATTTCAGGACACCGTTAGACCAAATATCATCATTACATGTTATTACCTTGATTAAATTAAACACAATTCAAGTCAATTGAAAATACATCTATGCCACTAAAATAGCTGGTAGTTCTGCAGCTCTGCAGCACTTATAGGCAAGCCGCCCCTGCCCAAAGATATTCCATCTCCCTCTTCAGTCTCCAGATATGAACCCCATTGAACATATGTGGTATAAACTAGAGAAACAAATTCGAAATGTGTGATAAACTAGAGAAACAAGTTCGAAAAGCATCCATAACCTCAAAGGCGCATCTGAAGAACATGCTTCGTCAAGAATGGGTTAAGATTATTGTTGCATACACTCGCAAACTTGTGAACGGCGTGTCAAATAGATTAGACGCAGTTCTTAAGCAGAAAGGACTGCCTACTAGATATTAAGTTTTGTATTTTTTACTCGATAAGTGTGATTTCAGGTCAGGTGTCCGAATAATTTTGCAACAAACGAATTCGTATTGTGTTTGTTTCAATCTCACTACTTTGCATTAATTGTTAAGTTTCTTAATTTTCAAAGTGTAAAATTTTTTATGTTTGTTTGATGTCTCAGAAAACGATAACAAATGATTTACATTTTTTTTTTCTTTGAAATAAATCCCATCTTTTGTTCAAACGCTACAGTGTCCGAATAATTCTGCTAGTCACTGTAGTTAAGATATTAGTAAAGTAACATAGTTCCGTTCAGAATATACATTTTAAAGAATCCTCTGGAGACAACTGTAATAATATACTGATAAGAAAAACGAATTTAACTTTGAAATCATAATATTGTAATAGAATGCAATTTTCTGTGATTCTACATAAATTCCGGGAAGATTCCTAAAAATATCTTCCCGAGAATTTACCAATCACTAGTGGGCCCTTGTACTCCCAGTCCGCCTTTGATAATAATTATTGTTCTAACCACCTGTTTGTGTTATCGTGTTAACACATAGACATGTCATTGAAATAACACAACGATTTTTTACAGTGTAGTTTTAAATATTACTTTGTTATGAATCTTACAAAAATCCAAAAATTTGCCGCCCCGTATTCGAGCACAGAATAGCACTTACCTAAATACGGGCGTGCGAAAAGGTTTAATCTTGTAAAAACATATAACTATGGTTAAATGTATTTATAAAGGAACACGTTGTACCGGGCCTAGAGCCTGTTGTGTTGAATAAATAAATAAATAAATAAAATTGATGATATGATTAATTATAGATGCAAATTTTGTGCGATATGTTGAATGAATTACCAACTGTGACGTGGACCAATAGCATAGCATTTTCCTTATATTAAATAACATATTTGTCGGTATTTTGCTCCAAAGGTGGTCGAAATCTTTTAAAGAAATATTAAAGTATACTTAAAACTGAAATCTCCATTTAACGGATTTGTTTCGGATTTTGCAGTTTGTGACTTGGTAACTATGGGCTTTATCATTAATACTTCTGACGAAACTAATTGAAATCCAGCTGAGTTGTTACGAAAGGACTGTCGTGTTCAAAAGTCAATGGTTTCCTGATGATTTGACGCACAAAACAAGTTCTTTTTTTTAATACGCCAGTTGTACAAGTTGTTTTGAAAACAATCATTCTGCATATATAGTGTATCGAATCAGTGACAGTGTTCAATTCGGAGGTGGAAGTTGGTTATTGTACGTATTCATCTAATTTGTGACGGTACACGTTATTTTACATTGAGTTTTGAAGTGAACCACCTTTTATTTTAATCCATTGTGAGTAAGAGTATATTATAGTTAATACAGTCAGAAAAAATTGAAACAGGTAGTTTGGATGGAGATGTAGAATGGTATGTTTCAAGAATGGTTTTTATGCGGCTTAAGTTTAAGCACACTACTAGAAATAGTTGTTGGAAATAGTCGTTCACTAATTTTCTTCCTATTGCCCTCCAAAACATTTGCGCTGAGCGACATGACAATACCCACCACATTGATATAGATTGAGAAATTATTTGAATATTACAATTATTTCACGATTTGCGTATAAATACAACGTTCGGACATATGCATATAAATCACTGTGCAAAAGAAAAACTTGTGCTAGGTGGCCACTAAAACACAAATGCTGTGTAACCCAATCAGGGTAGGGCGTAGCTAGTGGACCGCACGGTAATGCGGGGATAAGTTCGAAGGGAGTAAGTGCGTCAGCACTGTCGGGTGTGCAAGTAAGCAAAAAGTTGCAACAACATACGGGGTTTCGCAATGATACGAATTCGTATAGTAATAGTAACGCTACACTTGCAAACATAACAGGGTTGGCAAAAACCATGGTTTTTATTAAAAAAAACGTTTTTTTGGGTTTAATTAATTTGCTCTATGTATTTGTATCATATATGGACAGAAACAAATTTGTTTCGCCTTGGTGTTATTATGCAACAGTTGGGTTATGCTGGAAGGGCGGTGGTAATTTTGTCACCGGTAATTTCGTCACCAAAATATTAGCATGTAGGTAATTTCGTCACGGAAATTTTTACACTGTAATTTCGTCAGTAGAAGAACATAATGTCAGCTTCAGCAAATGTTAAAAGCACAGGCAAAATGGGCCTATAACGGGTTTTTATATCATTATTTGCAAATATTAGGATTTGCCAATATCAGAATTTGACGAAAATTCTCATCGTTCTTGTATTATTCTGTGAGTCTAAGCTCTTGGACCTTCCTCCATGTTGACTACATCAGGTGAAAAGAGTCCATTGAAAGAATATTATATTTCAACTCTGAGTAAACATTGGTAAATAGTAATTGGAAATCTGTTAAGAGAACAAATTTATATAAAGGAAGAAAAAATAAAACAAATATACCTGGAAGTTTCCTTTAAATAGCGTGGACAGGTATTCGACCAATCAGAGACAAAGATTTGTTTATGTTTCCCAGTTTCAGCCAATTACACATCTTTCAGGTGTGTTTGCTCTGCTTGCTATTTAAGAACAGGGTTATAGTTAAGGAGCCGTACTTCCCATTTAGGGAAGGACGAGAAACGCCATACTTTCAGGACTTATTCAATGACTATCTAGGATGTTAAAAAGTATTTAATAGACTGAGTTCTTGCCCTTGTACTTAGGGTGTTTAGGTACTGCAACAGTAAGATGTATCCTCGTGCACGGGAGATGAGAAGTAGCTGTTCTTAACTATTACCGAGAACAGAAATGCTCACAGTGTAGAGTGAAGTTCTATACAGAGTGTAGTTCATTGTGATCGTTTTATTAGATTGAAGTTATTTTGAGGCACGTAGATTATACCTACTACACGAGGAGGAGAAAAAATGTGCTTTGATGGCCATATGTACGTAGGTTCAAGAATTTGGACCATAGATTCAAATGGCCATAGGTCCAAGAATGGCAATAGGCTTTGATGGCCATAGGTTCAAGAATTTGGACTCACAGAACGATAGAAGAACGATGAAAATTTTCGTCTGTTTTGCGGAAATATGAACGGATTTCTTCCTATAGCGGATGTGCATCGAGGAATACAAATACTAAGTTAGGAAGCTTCGGAGGAAGAGCTGGAACTTCTAGACTATTTTGATAGTACTTACGTGTCCGGCACATATCGCCGTGTTAAGACTCGATCTGGAAATGTTCATTTACGTAATGTGCTCCTTCCTTATCCCCCAGACACCTGGAATGTTCACCAAGCCACCCTGAACAAAAATCCTAGGACAAATAATATTTGTGAATCATGGAACCAGAAGTTTCATCAACTAGTAGGAATATCCCATCCAACTATTTGGAGGTTTATTCGTGGAATTCAACAAGATGAAGCAACAGTTTCAACTATGCTTCATCAAGATGCACCACCAAAAAAGAAAACTAAAAGATCGTTTCAGACTTTGCAGAAACGGCTCCAGTCTTTGTGTTTAGCGTATAACGCTGGAACTAAAAGTTTGACAGATTTTTTTTGCTTGGTGTTTCATTTAATGTGATGCACAGTAGAAAATGAACATGTAAAACGCTTATGGTATTATAACGACTTACATTTTCTTTACTATTTTCTGTTTAGAAATTTTGATATTGGCAAAACATAAAATTTGTAAATAGTAATATACAAACTCATTAGGGGCCCATTTTGCCTGTGCTTTTAACATTTACTGAAGCTGGCATTATGATCTTCTACTGGTGTTTGTTCTTGCGTCGAGTATCCGAAACTTCGATTTTGCAGAGTACAATACCAACTGAATTGCTTTCCAAGTTTGATTAAGATCAGGTAAGCTTTTTGGTCACTTGGTTTGTCTCTACTTAGTTCAAGAAAGATGAAAAGATAACCGTGACAAAATTTCCATGCTAATTAATATTTCTGTGATAGAATTACCGAAAATTTTCTCTCTTATCTCAGACATAATATTTAAAATAATATGTAACTATTAATTTAATAATCTAAGCAATTTCAAAAAGTTTTTCGAGTTTATTCATTGTGTCATGTTCAATAAGACACTGGTCATTTTAGGTGACAAAATTACCGGTGGCGAATTTACTACGTCAAAATTTTAGGTGACGAAATTACCTACATGCTAATATTTTGGTGACGAAATTACCTAAGTTCATGCTGGAAGGGTACACATAAGCTTAAAGCAGAATCCAAGCCACTTTTCGGCTTACATCCGAGAGAAATTGTCCTCTAAGTCGGGACTAATTGCCTACAAATGCGATACGTCTGCCGAATCACTCACGAAGGACTGCTGTTAAAAATGCGTTGTACTAATCTTTACATGTTTGTTAATATAATTGTCAAGTTACTTCAGAACGACAAAAAGATAAACAGTTGCACAAGTGAAACCATTATACAGTATTACATATGGACAATTTCAAAATACTGCAAAGTACAGAAGAACTAATTTAGTCCAAGTTAGTTCACTACGACTTTTATTAGTCCAAGTTAAAGAAATACGACGACTTAATTTGCATATCGGGGACGCGGTGGCTCAGGGGTAGAACGTTCACCTCTGGTTCTTGGGGTCCCGGGTTCAATCCCAGCTCCCGCCAAGTGAATTTTGTGGTGGACAAACGCCGTGTGCGTGGGTATCCTCGGGGTTCTCTTGTTTCCTCCCACTTTTTTCTTTCCACCATTTCATTCATTTCTCATCATCACCATTTACTTTAGTCTAGCCGTCATAAACGTGGGACGTAGAACTCTTCATTTCATTTTTTTTAATTTGCATATCAGTAAGAAAAGTGAATAAAGATACGAATTATTTGAGTCTACTGGCTCTGACCCATTTATACATAAATAGATACCAAAGATACTTCTGATTTCAATAAATGCCTCTCGTGGGGTTTGTATGACTCACTCCCCCCCCCCCCCCCAAAAAAAATGTACTGCAATTCGATGTATTTTATCAATAGTAAACATTATTAAAAAACTAAACAATATATAGAATTTTTCTTTGACTGCAATTGCACGACAATAATAACAAACTATAAAAAATCACAAAAGAAACATTTATAAACTTATATATATATATAGGTATATATATAAAGTTGCTATTGTAGTATAATCTCTTTGGGTAATGAATAGGGAATTTAGGTCTGAATATAATACGAATAATATACGGAAGTAAAACTGATAGGCCTAACCCACAAATGTGTATTCATCAAGATTTTACGATTACTTACACTTTTACTAACATTTTTCGTTTTTTGGTTTGAACCAGTTTTTTGTTTGTTTGTTCGTTTGTTGAAAGAACCAGCTGGTTTAAACCAGCCAACCCTGAAACATAATATACTGCTTTTGTATACTGTGCAAAAATATTCCACCAGGGAATGGTTCTAGGACACAGGTCCCCCTTTATAGGTTAGTAGTCAGGTTCGTTCCTTTCTGTACCAAAGTTTAATTTTTAATTTAGATAGCGTTGCCGAGCTAGCGTTAGCGAGTGATGGTGGGTTAGAGTCCCGCTGGGTACTTTGTTTTCTGTCTTTATTACAGCTGGGGGACCTGTATTCTAGAACTTTGCCTTCCGCCAGCGGTAAGAATGGCATTTAGTATCTCCCCCAACTCGTTTCGTGGCTCCAGAACCGAGTATCTTGTTTTTGTTTAAATTGTGATAGAGGTAGGAAAAAAAGTGGCTCTGCAAAGCTTCTAACCTCCTTCGCTCGTTCAGCTATATTTTGTTAAGTAAGTAACACTGGAGACCTTACATGTGCAAGATTGGAGTAGGTACTAATTATCAGCTATCGAATACAGTCATCCTTCATATGCATTCACTTGTTTTAACCATTGCTAAGTACTTATAAAGATTTTACATTAGTAATCCTACACCTGTAAACATAAAGTAAAGCTGTAATACCTACTATTTAATCCTGCCGTCAGCAGCATTAATTTGTTCCTTATAAACATGTCTGAATGATGAGTATTACATTTTACATGTACATTTTTCAAGATGTATATCTAAACTTAACCAGCACCCTAGTTTTGGCACATTATGATAGTTCAGAATAATAATTAGGATTGGGGAGATTTACGAGTAAGATCTTGTAACTTTATAGAAGAGGACAAATGTATAAAGAAGCCTAGTGTACTGGTTAACGCTCTCGCTTGGATGCGAACGATCCCGGGTTGGATTCTGATGGGGACACTCGGTCGGACAGATATAAAGCCTTCTCAAGCCACTAGCGGATCCAGAAAGATCGTTTGGGGGGGGGGGGGTTCTCTTCCTCAAAGATGATTGCACCCTCAAGGTAACCAGAATTTTTCTTTGCAAGAATCGGAGGCTTATGAATGCGGGACTGGAGAGTGGGGGGTGCAAAACTGATTCCAAGATTCGAGCTCCTCCGTGGCTAAGCGGTTAGCGAACGCGCCTTTGGCGTGGGAGGCCCGGGTTCGATTCCCGGCGAGAGCTCATGTGGTTCGGATTCCACGTTAATCAGTAGGTCCACGTCTCATATAGCCTCGCTGCTGAACGGGACGTAAAACTCAAAATCAACTCAACTCAATGATTCCAATATTCCATTTTGGTACCCGAATTTGTGTTTTTTTTAAATAATAATAATAAAAGTATATTCTTTCTATAGATTTAAATTAAATACGCGCTTTCATTTCGGAGGCATGGCGGTGTCATGATTCACTAGTCACCACACTGTATCAGATGCGCTGTCTTACCCAGTACTTGCACAAAAAAAAATATTGTATTGACGATGGCAGTCATTTTAACGAAATAGAGTGCAATTTTCTGTAATCATTTATATTTTGAATAACAATTGCGGGACAACAGATGAAAAAACAGACTCGGTCTACGCAAAAATATATAACAAAAATATACATGAATAAAGAGTAATACAAAATGTTAACATTTTGTGTTATATTTCCTTCGTAGTTCTCCATCCTGGCGCGAGACAGATCTTCTGAATCAATACGATAATTCCATCCAACTTGGCCTAGAATGTCTTCTCAACTGCTCTCTTACGGATAGGCCATGGATACAGGCATCTCTCCCAGTGGATCACGGAGGTCTAGGTATTCGTCGAGTCCTTGATTTGGCCACTCCGTCTTTCCTTTCTTCCATTCATAGCTCTATGCCATTGATCACTTCTCTTCTTCGCCAGCATATTCATCAAGATTCTGAAGCTGAGATTAATGATTGTATCTCCCAGTGGAGATCGTGCGGCGGACTTGCTCTACCTGATCTTGAGAAGAGAAGTTTACAATCTTCATGGGACGCTTCTCTTATCAACTCCAGATTTTCTTCTCTTCTTCAGTCCTCCGGCAATCCTGAGGATAAGGCACGTCTTCTAGCTACTTCATCCCCTAAAGCAGGTGCCTGGGTACAGGCTATTCCATCTCCATCCCAAGGGCTGCATCTTCCCAACATAAGTTATCGAATCGCTTGTGCGTTACGTTTGGGAGCAGATGTCTGCGAACAACATCGGTGCCTTGCTTGCGGAAGTTTAGTGGATAAGAAGGGTATACATGGACTCTCATGTCTCCACAGTGCTGGCAGATACTCTCGCCACTCAGATGTTAATGACCTCATCATGAGAGCCCTCATCTCTTCTGGAACGCCTTCCGTGAGAGAGCCAATGGGGTGTAGTCGTTCTGACGGCAAGAGACCTGATGGAATGTCTTTGGTGCCATGGAAACGAGGGAAGGCTTTAATATGGGATTTCACTTGTGCCGATACTCTAGCCCCCTCTAATCTTCCTACTTCTTCCACAAAAGCTGGGATGGTCGCAACTCGTAGAGAATCTGAAAAGAGACGAAAATATAACAACCTCCTGGAAAAATACCACTTCATCACCATCGCCATCGAAACTTGTGGGTCCTGGGGTCATGAAGGACTAAATTTTATTAAAGAAGTTGGGCGCCGAATAACTCTCAAAACAGGCGACACTCGAGCTTCAGCCTTTCTTATACAGAGATTAAGTATGACTGTGCAAAGAGGGAACGTAGCAGCGATGCTAGGAACGCTTCCACCGGGAAAGGCACTGGAAGAAATCTTCCTTCTGTAACCACCCTCCTCTCACCAAACTCACGCAATTGCTACTAATTAATAATATAAAAAATATATTTTTGTAACCTTTTGATTAACTAAATTGATTTCCTTTTTCTTTTGAGCATGTCGATTAATATAAATATATAAATATAGGTGTATATACTACTACATTACTATTATGCAATATCGTATATGAATTGACCCATGTAAATGTATACTTATTGAATGTTTATGAGATTCTGTGTCTTAATTTATTATTGAAAATATACTATGCATAAATGTCAACAAGTAACAAAAGACATTATGATAATTCTATGTAAATTTCTTTGTATAATAAAATAATACAATAATTAATAATAAAGTGATGTTTAATAGTATATGGCACACATTGTTCCAACTGGGCCAAAATATAGGGAAGCAATCTTCACATATTGCTTTCATTTCTATTAATATCAGATATAATTCAGCAAATTGAAAATTAAAAAGAAATCAAACTGAACTCCAAGTAGGCTTAGTGGTTCCGTGATTATTCCCCGTAGTAGTGATTGCCGAAATATGAATTTCGTGGCTTTCCCCGGAAATAAGAATGTTATGATTTTTGCCTTAAAAGAACTAGCCTGCGCACTTTAGGGCACTGATCGAGTACAGGAGAATAAAATGGATACATTTCCGAATACATAATACTAATCCTCACTGCATCTAAACCTTGTACTGTACTACCAGCAGTAACCCAGAGCGACAGTTTGAAATTAAACTACAGCATAACATATAAAGAAATGAATTGTGAATATAAATCCTATATAAATATAATATATTGCAGGTACTTCTTAACCATATAAATTACTACGAAGGCAAATGCACAATTTATTCAATAAAATATTGCAAATAATGTAATAATAAAAATATCAATACTAAACTTTCTCTTACACAAATTCAACGGAAATTTTGTCAGATGATCTAGCACGAAATGTGTATAAATTTTACATGAATTAAAATATGAATTACAATTATATAGAATGACAATATAAGCCATTATAATGATAAATAGTAAAAAAACAAAATGAAGGAAACAAGATCTGAAATGTAAAACCAAAGTGATGTTTTTGTTCATTACTGCACACAAACTATATTTCCTTTAACATTCCGACTGGCGATATTATTTGACAATATCAGATAGGCTATTTGAAAAAAAAAAATGCAAATTAAAATTTAATTTTGAAAAATTCTCACCTTTAAACGAAATTGCCAATGGAGAATAAAGTACAAAAATATCTGAGATGAAAGAAAAACAAACTTGTGGTTTTTCTTTAATCTCAGATATAATAGGGTTTGATCTAATGGCTAATATGCTTGCCTTTGGTGCGAGTGATCCCGGGTTCGATTCCCCGTGGGGTTACAGTTGAACGAAAAAAGTTGTTCGGATTCCACTATAATCAGTAGGTCCACGTCTCCTTTAGCCGTCCTGGCACAACCATGGGACCTTAAACAAATATCATGTGTATTGTGTATTAAAAGTTTAATATAGTTTATATACCGGTACACATTTTTTTTGCGATTGTAGTTGTGCCCTTTTTTTTCAGTTAAATATTTTTAAAAAAGCAATTTCAAAAACTTTTTCGAGTTTGTTCATCTTTCTTGCTTTTGTTTGGGATTCAGATACATAGAAGGAGTTCAACGCTAGACTCATACTCATGACTTTTGGGGAATACCCAAGGAATTGAAAATAATTACGGGCCAAAACCATGACGGGTGGAAATCACACAACGGCCTTAGTCACCTTGCAGTCCATCTCTGTGAAAGTTACAGCACAAATTCAAATCTAGTACGTCCTTTCTTGTTCCTGGAAAATCTGTCGATGACACGATCGTAATTTACGTTTGTCTCGGTGCGTATATAGTAGTGCCAGGCCGCTAAGTCGATCTGCACCCATCCGGGATCGTAGCCATGTCTTTAACCTTTTTAGTGTTGAAAATGTTCTTTCGAATGATGCTCTGTATGAAAATGTTCTTTCGGTGTAAAATGTAAACACCGTACTTTGTATTTTCAGTGTTACACCTCAGCCCACAGTACGAATAATTATAATCTAGTCTGCTACTTTTTACTAAAATCCACTTAAACACTCCATCTTGATATTACTCTTTTTTTATTATAGTACGTAAAGAATTAAACATTTACACCTTTTAAATATTGTACATGTTGATTCTACAAAATGGATCTTCTGTTATATATTATGTTTTTCGTTTCTATGACAACCAACAACACATATCATCAGATTATCATGTCTGATATCAATAATAATATCAAAAACGAAAGAAATTTAATTTCTTTTCATATTTTCTTCTTCTTCTAACTAGCTTGTGCATATTTTAATAGCACCTATTGCCCGTAAATACAAGAAATGATATTTAAAATTACATGTAGAATACACAATATCGTTATATATAATGGCGCTCGAACAATAGGACCTTTTTTTACAATTAAAAAAAAATAATCCTGGACCGTTAAATATTACATAATAATTACCTAAGTTTTTGAATGACCCTCATATACATAAAAAATACAATTCATATAATTATATATCATATTCATTTTATATTAATAATATTTTCATATTTATTTTAACTTTCATAATTAATTTTATTTTAAATTATTCATAAAATTCATCGACGAAATGAGAAGGTGCATTCAAAATATGGTATACGAGTTATTTACTTTTGAGTCCTAATTAAGCTTTTCATTTCGATGTCATGAATACTTATTGCAAGTTACAAGTTAACAAAAGCTATATTATTCATTCGGGCATAATTAGGAAGTTTTGAAAAAGATATTACCGTGATATTCATATAATTATTCTTTTGTACGAGAGAGAAGATTAAATACAATATATATAGATATCTTCAAACGAAGTACAAATTATAAATGAAATACCGACAATGTTTAGAACGAAATAAAATAATCAACATCATAAAAATTAACTCAAATAAAGAAATCATCATATTAAGTATTAATTTAAAGATTAAATGTCATTCATGTTAATTTTGGATACAACTTCAGAAGGAACCAATGTCTTAACTATCTGCATTCATTTACTTTTAGTATATTTTGAGGGACGCCATAATTTTAGTTCATCAATATTACGTAAACCCAAAAGTTTACCAGTTTTCACATCCATTAGTTCGAAAACCTTAGGATTGATTTGTTTAATACATAAATATGGTTTTACGAGGGTCACTACGAAAGTTTTGAGAAGTGGAATAAATTACATACTTCAAATCAATTTAACACGTACATTTTCTCAAAGTATTCACCATTACACTGTACACACTTTTGCATCCTCGAAAACCACTTTTGGAAGCAGTGTTGCCAGTCTTTTTCTTCAAGTGTTGAAAGTTTATTCTCGTAAGCCACTACAGCTTCTTCAGGGCTGCAAAATCTCTTCCTACGCATGCGATCTTTGATCCTGGGGAACATAAATATATCACACGGGGCCAGGTAAGGGCTATACGGCGGATGGGTCATAAGTTTGACCTCTGTAGATTCTAAAAACTGAATTGTGATGTTGGCCGTGTGTGCGGACGCGTTGTCATGATGAAGCAGGATCCCACGCAATCCAGTTCTTGGACGCCGTTCCCGAACCTTCTGGAACACTTTTGTTAGGCAAACAGTGGTTTACCACTGAGCAGTAACAGTCCTTTGTTCTTCAAGTGGAACAGTTGCAACATGGCCAGATTTAGAGAAGAAAGTTGCTACCATCTTCTTCCCCATACTTCGCGGTCGCTTCACTTTCGTGGGTGGATTTTCGTCTGGAAAAATCCAAACTGTAGACTGGCGTTTATTTTCAGGGTCAAATTGACAGATCCAAGTCTCATCACCAGTAACAATGTCAGAGACGCGTCGAGAATTGCCTCCATCAAATCTTGCAAGCATTTCTTCACACCATTTTACACGCATGCGCTTCTGCTGTTCAGTCAGTGTGAGGCACCCAAAGAGATAAAACCTTCCTGAGCCGAAGATGATCATGAAGAATTTTTGTTACTGCTGGCGATCCAATGTTCACTGTAGATTCAATGTCCTTGAAAATTGTTCGAGGATTTTCTCGAATCATTTGTTCCACAGCGGCAATGTTTTCATCTGACACAGCTGTTGCCGGACGTCCAGCTCTCTCTTCATCTTTAAGCAATGTCCGGCCTTTTCTGAATTCACCAAACCACCGAAAAATTGTAGCACGGGAAGGAGCAAGGTCCCCAAATGCCCCCTGTAAACGGTTAAGGCTTTGTGTCTCGTTCAAACCGCTTTTGAAATCGTAAAGGATCATTGCCCGAAAATGTTCCCTTTCGAGCTCCATTCTAGACAACCGAATACTGCTCACATAAACAAACAAGTAAAGGCGATACGGCCACGCCGATAAGCGAGGCGAGTTGAAACTTGCTTTGCTTCTTCGCCCTGGATACCACTACCGAACGCAATTTTTGGAATTCAAATACTGTGCCACAACAATGCGTCTCTCAAAACTTACGTAGTGACCCTCGTATATGCAGGACTATATGTATAGAATTCAAACGAAATATGAATAACAAATGAAATCATTGCAATATTTACAGTAAACTAACACAAAATCAATTGAATATGGTTTTCTCGGATACTACAACAGTAACTTAAGTTACATTACCAAAGAGTTCAGTTAGGTTGCATTGAATTACACAGTTACGAATGTAGTACGGCGTGTCATTTACTTTAATAGTACTTTGGTTCTTATTTCGAGAATTTCTGCCATTTAGGAAACTATTACGAAATCCAATTCGACGGAACTTAGATCTACTGTTTGCCTGATTTCTAAATGTTGTGCGATTACTATTTCTGTTGCGTCTGAAATTAGGTTCAGTTCTATTACCGGTGAAATTAGGTTCAGTTCTCATTCGTTTTACTGGTGGCGAAATGTCGTAACTCCTAACAGGGCTGTACCTTTCCCTTACACGATATTCACGGTAGTCTGTCATACCACGGTTTCTGTTTCCTCTGTAATTAGGTTCGGTTACATTACCGGTACAATTGATAATGCATTGCTCCGTATTCGGTAAATGCTCCAAGCATTTTCGTGTTCGTGATTTCAAATAAGGTAAGCTGTTCATACATGTTTCCCACAATGAATGAATCAACTTAGGATCTTTCGTTTCTACATCCTCATCTTCAGTGTCATTGTCCATTAAGTGTTCCTCATCAATCCAGCGGCATGAAGTTTGTGAAGATCCTGGGCCACGTTGCCTAGAAGAAGCTTCTTCATTATTTTCCTCATCGTTATCCCGGTCTTCCACCAACTGAATGTCTAACTCTGCTTCAATTAATAATTCAGTCGAACTAAATGGAAATCCTGTTTGTTCCATTTTCTGACGAGATGAATCCAATCCTATTTCTAGATCAGCCACATCGGACTCAGTGTTCGTCAGGCCTTGCACCTCTTCATCCGTCACTTCTCGAAGTTGATGAGTGGCGACAGGCTACATGACTTGGAGACTCAATAGGTGGACGTTCTCTGATCGCCTGCTTCGTAAATTCTTCACCTTTCACCAAAGCCACAATTGGGAAATCATCGTGTATGCTCTTGCCACGGTTTAACTCCTTTCTCCTAATGCCTAAGTCCTCCGTCACACATTTACTTTTAGTATATTTTGTTGTATTTGTTCTAGCTTGTTATCCATTTGCTTCTGTTGCTGCGACATTTGTTGACCCATTTGTTCCATTTGGTAGGCCAGTTGCTGACCTAACTGTTTTATAAGATCAGCCACATTCATTGCTGAAATCGTACGTGGTAACTCTATATTACCACCTTCTTCATGTATACTTTCACTTCCGGTAACACTCATTTTAATCTATCTATTAAAATGCTACAGTACCAATTAAGAGCAACCGAGCTCTAACCTATGACCTTAGCTTTCAAACCTTTGATTTGCGGTTATTTGTGATTTCACGTTTATAACAAAAGAAATATTTTTAAAAGAGTGTACTTTAAATAAATTACTTAAAGAAGTATTTTGCACAAAGTTTATCCTTTTAAATTATTGTTCAAAGGCCTTTGCCTTTAATAAGCCTTCTCCGAAATAAATGCAAATGAATTGTGCTGCCATCTTTGGAGCTCTTTTAAACTACGTTTATATGTTTATGGGCAGTCCTTTCGAAAATGAGATCTTGGAAACTACAGGCTCTAGAAAGATGACGTTTTCACTGATCGATTGCAAATTTCATATAGATTGTCCAGTTCTAATTGAATATTTAAAAATCATGGGCACTATTTCTTTATTACATTTTTACGGGTACATTGGAAGTGTTGAAAAAAAAACTAAAGCATCACATCCTAAGCATTATACATTCCAACATCACACTGTTGTATATAGGGGTTGTATATGACTCAGGCGTTTGTTTCATGGCCAAATATAAATGGAAAAGAAAGGATAACCATTTCTCCAGTCTAAAATGAACCTTTTTTTTTTGGGGGGGGGGAGTGTTTTGGACAATGAACACCATATATAACTGACATTACAATTAATTGTGTATGTAATGTATTTGCTTATTACATACTGCATGTAAGAAGAAAGAAAATACTGGTCATACATGAATTAGAAACTCCAACCGGAAGCAGGCTCAAATCTTGCAAACGGTGCGAGATATTGGGAAAAAATAATCGAAAAAAATCTCTCCTTTATGATACCCCTTGCCTTTTTTTAATCAATACGTCTTTTACTTGTGTCTGTAAAGGGACATGTACAGATGTTGTAAGGAATGAGGAGATTTATGCTCATATGCGAATGATGCGCTGTGTAGAGAGCGCAGGTTCAGCTAGTGTTTCTGTAAATTTTTCTCTTACTCCTTAAGAAAATATACTCCGTGTTGCTTGATTTGCTAAAAAGGCTACGTAATCTTAAAATCAATCTAAAGGTCCTGGTCAGTAGACTAGTCTATTAAGTAACGTTATTTCGTTCTTGAAGTGTGCCTACTATACTTCAACACAACTAGTCAAAAATCCTTGGGGGCGCGGTGGCTCAGTGGTAGAGCGTTCACCTCTGGTGCTTGGGGTCCCGGGTTGGATCCCAGCCTCCGCCAAGTGAACTTTGTGGTGGACAAACACCGTGCTCGTGGGTTTTATCGGGGTTCTCCCGTTTCCTCCCACTTTCTTCATTCCACCATTTCACTCATCTCTCATAATCACCGTCTCCTTTAGCGTAACCGGCATAACCGTGGGACGTAAAACTTAAAGATTTCATTTCATTTTCAAAAATCCTTGTAAGGAACCACCACATAAAATTTAAGCACTGTACTTATTTTTGTATTTTCAGTATTACACTTCAGCCCACAGTCCCAATAATTATAATCTAGCCTGCTACTTTTTACTAAAATCCACTTAAACACTCCATCTTGATATTACCCTTTTTTATTATAGTATAGTACGTCCGCTATCCTGGTATACAGTTGCTGTCCGATGCCGACACACCGCGGGTGGTGTAGGATGTCACCAAACTCAGTATGGGGGCTTATTTATGGCTGGTCGAAGGAAAGTCAGTGAGGGTGACAGATCTGTTGTTGCCACATTTTCCCTTTTGTGTTATTTTCTAGAGGTCTTTTTCTTTTAAAAAAAAATTAAAACATAATACCAAGGAATTTTGTATACAACGGTTGCAAAACTGCTAATATATAGAGAAGTCGTTAGTGATTGATAATAATTATTATTATCCATATTTAAATATTACGTTTGTCCTACAGATTCCCTAAGTAGGTTTTAAATGAGCACATATGATTCTTTTATTAACTAATGAATCCGTAATGACTTCAAGAAACAAGCAATTGGAATTGTGCAGACCAGGAAATAAACCTTCATAATTATAACAAAAGTACAATAACATGAATGCACGCAGGTGTTCATTTCTAATATATATTTCAGCCAAATGCTACTGGAACTTTTTTATTTTATATTTTTTCACTAGTTCCTAGAATTTTTCCTAGTGTTGCTTTAATTCTACGTCTTTCCTACACGGCTAATTAAGCGTAATTTATTGTTAGGATATATAGTATTAGACTAGTGTTGCTCCCGAGATGAGAAATATCTTTTAAATTCGAGACGAGATTAGAAAAATGATCATTGTTGTCTCATTTTCGAGACTAGAATCGAGACGAGACGATAAATTTCACGAGTCTGGTGGGAAACTCTAGTTTATCCCAGTCTTAGTTCTCAAACTTTGTTTTATTGATACATGAATCATAACTAGACTTCGGATCGATATGCACTAAAGAAGGCAAAATATGCATGCAAATATGCGCTAAAAATCACGAAAATATGCACTGAAAAGGATAAATATGCACCAATCGAAAACTAAAGTTAAATGAGAAATTTGATTATCTTTAAAGGAAAAAGTTATATTACTTGAACTACATATACTTGGTGTACAGCTATGATGCCTTCATGCTACAATAGACAACTATCTAGTTCTCGGTAGTTTTTGGCAATAGTCTGCTTTTGTCAGTCAAAACATTACTGTACATCGAAAATGTTCCTTCCTTGTCACAGGTCGTTAAGGGACAGTATTTCAAAGAAGCAATGTTATTTGCCGATAAATCTGTAATTCGTGCGTCGTTGTTCCCAGGAACACTTTATTTGCATTACACAAGAATTTTGTGTCAGGATTTTTCTCGTCGATTGACTGTGCTTTTCGAAAAAATGTTTGTCCGATTGGTCTTGGCGGAGCGTGTTTCGTTATTGAATCAAATAGCTCAAATGTACTACAAAGTCTAGTCATCGCTCCTCTTATCTTCTATGATCTTTGAAATTGAACTGAAATTAGTATTGATAAACACAAGTTCGCTTTTAATCTTTTCACTCCGCAAGTATCCATGGCTTCTTGAATATACTTGGTTTCTTCGGGTTGAAACAGCTCAGAATGTGAAATTAAAATTCATCTACATCCATATATATATAGAATGCGCCAAGTACCTGTGAATAAATATATTCACAGAAGTAAATAAACATTTCTGGCATAAGCATATAGGAAAACCTGACTAGTGAAATTAAACAGGATTCGTAAAAATTTCCCTTAAAGGTTTTAAAGTTAACTGAGATAGATCTATGCAAATAAATAAATAAAATAAAATAAAAAATAAATAAAATAAATAAATAATGGACATAGTGAGAAAAATAAAATGTTATACATACCGTATTAAATTACAGTACTTGGTTATGCTACAAATTAATACACATAAAACTTAGTGAACAAAAAATAAATAAATAAATAAAGTAAAACAAAAGCCTACATACGTTTTCCAAGGCCAAGATAAAAAGTAAATGCTATGAACTTTTCAGCGTTCTTCCCTCTACTTTTGGCTCCCTTTGATCTATTGTGTATATTACGCTTCTTGTTTCATGTCTCTAGACCAGCTAGAGAAATAATTATTGGTTTGGAAATTAGTATATAAATTGCACTTCGTTCAAAAAGTTGCACTTTATCTAGGGCCTTATATGGCGGTGGACTAAAGATTAAATATGTAGGGTAACAAGTAAACGAAGATCTTTACAGACAACGTAGTTAATATACCTAACCTCTCACAGAATGTCTAAAACTTTTGTAAACGCTGCATTTGGAACTTGAAAATTTCCGTTAAAAGGTATATTTTAACATCCGTTGTTCGCAACACAGGTTCCGACTAATCAAGAGAATTCAACATTTTTGGGGAGGTGGGACGTGAAATATTTCAGTTTAATAAGGGGCCTGTTGAAGGCAATTTTTACTGTATTAAAAGCCTGTATTCAAAACATTATGTTCTTGTTTAAAAGAAAATAAATCCACTTGAAATTACTTTCTTTATCCAATTATGTGTTAATCCTAGAATATTTTCTTCTAACGTAACATTGTGCGTTTCAAACAGCAATAATTTACAATGTATAATATTGATACTTTAAATGGAATAAACTGATTTGAGCGAGACATAGAGTATGAATGGGAAGAAGATTAAGTTATCGAAAACATAACAGAAGACTTAGTAGGTAAGTTTCGTTTCGAGAGAATGAGGTGCATATCAAAGCAACACAAGCTTATATTTAAATAATCTCATAAAGTCCTTAAAGGAAAACTCGGAAACTTATCTCAAAAATAACTGCTGCGACAAGTTTTAGATTTTGTAAAGCAAATATTTAAATTAATTGTAGAGTTTATTTTCAAAAGGGTTGTTCATTTCGTCTCGAAATAAATTTTAAAAGGTTTCGCTGGGATAAACTCTGTCGAGTATCAAATATATATATATATATAATTTGGTCTAGGAATTAATTCGTGCGGGTGGACAAGAGATGGTGCAACGAACGGAGCGTCCCACAGTTCCGTGTATCCACACATGTGTTGCAAACCCCTGTCATCGCGTATCGTTCGTAGTATAGGGCAGTGGATTAAAGCGTCAACAACACCAGTTTGTAGTGAAGTGAACATGGCGCAATTTGTGCCTGATAAAGTGTTTTTGCGGGGTGTCCTGCTGCATTACTTTAACATGCAGAAAAGTGCGACTGAAAGTCATCGTATTTTGGTGGAAGTGTATGGTGACCATGCTCTAGCTGAGCGAACGTGTCAGAAGTGGTTTGCACGGTTTAGAAGTGGTGATTTCGGCCTGGCAGACCAAGAGCGAGCTGGACAGCCAAAAAAATTTCAAGACGAAGAATTGACAGCATTGCTCGAGCAGGATTCGTGTCAAACGCAGGAACAACTTGCAGCAGCATTAGGCGTTGATCAAACAACAGTCTCCAAACGCTTGAAAGCCATGGGAATGATTCAAAAGATGTCACATTGGGTTCCACATGAATTGAAAGACAGAGACGTTGAAAGACGAAAAACCATTTGCGAATTGCTGCTTCAACGACAGAGCAGAAAGGGGTTTCTGCATCTAATTATTACGGGTGATGAGAAGTGGATCCATTACGAGAACCCTAAACGAAAAAAGGCCTGGGTGAAACCAGGTGAACCAGGTCCATCACAACCAAAACGAGATATTCACTGTGCAAAAGTTATGCTGTGCATATGGTGGGATATGAAAGGTGTGGTGTACTATGAGCTGCTGCAACCGGGTGAAACTATGAATGGAGAACGTTATCGACGACAATTAATGCGTTTGAAGCAAGCTCTGGCCAGAACACGACCAGAATGGGAGAACAGACATGATAAACTTATTGTTCAACATGATAACGCTCGCCCACATGTCGCAAAACCGGTCAAAACCTATTTAGAAAATGTCGGAGGGGAAGTTTTACCCCACCCGCCGTATTCACCAGACGTTGCTCCTTGGGACTACTACTTGTTCGATTGCATGAACAACGATTTGATTGGACAGCGGTTTACTTCTTCAGAAGATATCGAAACATGGGTCTCTGACTGGCTCGCTTCCAAGGATGAGGACTTCTTTCGCCACGGAATCCGTACATTGCCTGACAGATGGGCGAAAGTGGTGGCTAGCGATGGACAATATTTTTCTTAAGGTATTTATGTATTTTGTATTTGTACTACAGCTTCAATGTGTGCGTACCAACCGCACGAATTAATTCCTAGACCAAAATATATATATATATATATATATCCGCACCTGGGTTGTTTCATACTTGTAGAAATCCTTACCAGACTTGCAACTGCTATATAAAAAGGCCAATAAATAGGGTGCTGCTGAAGTTTAAGCTTTTGCTATTGAACAAAATGGAAATGTCTTCTTCTAAAATCAAACATACTTACTTTGAAAATATTACTTGTTTAGCATACACCTTGCAAAATATATTATTAACGTATTAACGTATCTCGACTTCAATCCATTGTTTCAGAGGGTCCATTAATTGTAGTACTACACCTTCAAATTTCAATTTTAACTAGAGCAGAATTTTGTCCATTTTTTCAATGTTTATCAATGTCCAAAAAATGAAATGAAATCTTTGATTTTTACGTCCCACGCTTATGCCGGTTAGGCTAAAGGAGACGGTGATGATGAGTAATGAATGAAATGGTGGAATGAAGAAAGTGGGAGGAAACGGGAGAACCCCGAGAAAACCCACGCACACGGTGTTTGTCCACCACAAAGTTCACTTGGCGGGGGCTGGGATCGAACCCGGGACCCCAAGCACCAGAGGTGAACGCTCTACCACTGAGCCACCGCGGCCCCTTATCAATGTCCAATAGGATTCAATGTTTATCAAAATTGGAGAGTGCTTTATTACAGTACGTCCCTTAGGTTTTGCTACAGTCAATAGTTACTATTTATATAGCGCTTATAATTATTCTATTGCTATAGTATATAATCAGTGTTCAAGGGGGACGTTTATGCTTAGTGTTACATTGCTCTAGTTTCCAGGAAAATGTTTACTTTATCTGAGTTTACTTTATCGAGAAAGTAAAAGAAAAGTGTGTTGTGAATTTAAAAAAAGACCGAACAAAAAGGAAAAAAAGGAAGAAGGAAAAACAGTCACTGACCATCCCTTAGAATTTGAAAAGACATAAGGCAACGTCGTACAAGCATTGATGGATCGGTTTTGCCAGCGGGACAGTTGTCCGCTGATGTTATTGGAGTGCTGTTTTGCGGTTTTTGGGGGAAAGGGACCATGCCTTTGAGTTTCTGAAACTGTATAAGAGGATAGTGAACAGAGTATACGTAAAGAATTAAACATTTACACCTTTTAAATATTGTACATGTTGATTCTACGAAATGGATCTTCTGTTATATATCATGTTTTTCGTTTCTATGACAACCAATAACACACATCAATAATAATATCAGAAAAGAAATTAATTTCTTTTCATATTTTCTTCTTCTTCTTCTACTAGCTTGTGCATATTTCAATAGCACCTATTGCCCGTAAATACAAGAAATGATATTTAAAATTACATGTAGAATGCACAATATCGTTATAATAGGGTATTTTGTCCGAATACACCCCTATTGCAGTGGTATAATTGAGTTTGTAAAGAAGAAAAGCATTAGACCAGACTAGGACTAGGAAATTGGCTCTATTAGGTAATTTCTTAAATGCAGTTCTTAGAAACATAGTATAATTATAGCTATGCTTACAACAACAATAAAATTATGTTATACTAGCCTTCGCCTAGGTAGAGCTTCGCCCCCAGACCGCCAATTTGCTCTACATACGGCCTAGCACGATATAACAAATGCACCTACGTGCTATTGTGGCACAATATTTCGCGTTCTTCCTTTCATCTCTTTCATATAGAATTTGATTGAGCTAAAACTCTGTTACGAGATCCAAACACCTCGAAAGGCATTTTAGTGAACCACCCACACCTCTTTTTCTTTCCGTCTACGTTAAGTGGCAAAAACGCTCATATACATGTTTAATTATTTTAAATGAAAAATTAAACTACCAACTTTCATATGTCTAACTGTAAGATATCCCGAGATATGGGCATTTAATAATAATAATAGTAATAATTTCCATCCCTTTTCTTTCCTCCTAGGTAAAATATCAAAAACGCTGAAATACGTATTGAATTATTTTGAGTGAGAAGTCCATGCACCAAATTTCATGTTTCTAACCTTTAAAAATTCTTAGATATTGATATATTATTATAATAATTGCAATCTCCGTAACCTTTTCTTTTCACCTCTTTTTCCTCAATTTTACTAAAGTATCAAAATACGTTGAAACGCGTTATTTAAAATGAGAAATCCAAATACCAAATTTCAAGTCTCCATCCTTAAGGGATTCGGAGAGATGGCCACCCCCTTTCTTTCTTCGAATTTCCAAGAAATCCTCCTTAGTAATACCCTACGTCACAAATCTTATCTACTGTCCGAATTCCAAGTTTCTTGCTTGAGCGGTTTGGCCTGTGCGATCAGTTATTCATTCAGGACTTCGTCTTTCATATAAAGGTTTGTGTTATTTCCCAAGGAAAGAAGAAATGCCATTAAAAGTCACAATGAATCCCTGGTTCCTTCCTAATGTTTCCGTGTTGAACCCCAAGAGTCATGGCTCTCTCTGTTGATCTAGTAGCTAGTGAACGTATCTTTGATCTTTGATGCATGAGATTGTGTGTTTTGATTCCCGGTGAGTAAGCATCGAACGTACTACAGTGGTTAAGATCCAACTTTAAACTCTAGTTCTCGTTCTGTAAAGCATCGCATTTGACAAACAACGTAAATACACATCAATCAATCAACCAACAGAAAAGTCTCGGATTCAGAGAGCTTTTCGGTAAGGAGCGCTGAAGATTCTATATTTCTCTTTATTCAAGGTAAAGATACTTGAAGTTTCAGGACCCGAAATCCATTTCCATATCCTTTTTCTAGGACACTATTTTAAAATATACCTTTTTAGTTCAAAGAGTGAGCCGTCACCCTCCTTCCTACAGCTGTTGGTCCAATGAATGAATCATATTCTCGCTCCTTTGGGGCTTATAGTGACCGCCTCAAGTAACTAAGGACAGAACTATTCACACTTCAAATATGTCTGTATTAAGTACTATTAAGTACCACACATTTTGATTAGACTCTGCTAGAGTGAATCTGTCGGGAAAAGACCATATTTGTATTTTCCAACGATAAATACTGGAAGAAAAACCAGACCTTTGGGGGGGGGGGGGGCACCAGTGTCTCAAGCCAGTCATCCTGAGTGAGGTTTTTCCTGCATTTTCTCATTCTCACCAGGACAATTCCTGGATGGTGTCTAACGTGAAGGTCCGAGGCCATTTTCTTTCAAATTCGAACTTTATAACAAATTTATTTTAACTAATTTTTAATCCATCTAAGCACATGAAAACCATAACTACTGGCACATGGAAATTGTCAATGTTGACATTAAAAAAAAAAAAAAAAAAAAAAAAAAAAAAGCCTGACTCGTATATCCAGTCATCATGGTTACCTGGCGTCCCGGATTTTTCGATAATAATTGTTCATTATTATGATTAAAGGCCGAAATTAGTGGCAAAACGTCATAAATATCATGAATTGCAATTTTCAGGAAGAATGCAATTTCACAATGTAGAAGCAATTCGTTGTCGTTTTCCATTGTTTCTTCCAGTGCTCTTTATCCACACATAAATGAGAATATACCAAAGATTTGGCTCGCTGTTACTTGGTCAAGCGATCGCAGTATCTAATAATAACTTCAATCTACTGTCATTGGAATATGGCAAGTGGAAGGGGAGTGCTAGTGTGTCTTCATTTCTTCGAATTATGAATGATAAAGAGAAACGATGCTTATTTTAAAGAAAAGCCAGATATGGGTAGTTTATGAGTTGCTGGCGTGCGTGATACATAGTTGCTGTTGGTATGCGTTTAAGTGTTTCAAAATGCTAATGGTAGGCCTTTCTAGGAAAGAGAAGATGGAAAATTTTATTAGTTGGGTTGTATCGTGGTTTCAAGAGATGGTTCTGTATTGTTTTGCAAGTTATTTTAAGCTGTGGCTTCCACTGAGAAGCGTTGTTTTGTCACACACCATATAAGCACTGCAGAACACGAATCTGTAAGGAAATGGACATCAGTTGTTGAAAAGGTTCAGAATCTTCTTGGAACATTCACGAATTCAGCTTCGCGTATAAACTAACAGTTTTAGGAATGACCTGTTTGAAGCAGACATTCTTTTATGGAACTTAGAAACTTCCTCCTCTAGCAAGGTCCTCGAAAAATACTCAAAACAAAAAATTCCAAGTGAATCATCTTTGAGAAAAACTTATATTGATAGCGCGCACAGCTTGGGGGTCTGGTTCGCTCCCAGCTCGCGCCAAATGGGTTTATGGCGGACAAACTGTGTGCTGGATTTTCTCGGGGTTCTTCCGTTTCTTATCACTTTGTTCATTCATTCTTATCATCACCGTCTCCTTTAGCCTAACGGACTTAACCAAATTCAATATGAGGATAAATTGTATTAAACTTCCTAAAATCGCCCTTACAAGTAGACAAAATTTGCAGAAAAGTAGTAGGAATTTAGACTTGAGGATCTACCACCTGCGTACCTCCGTGGTGAGTTTTTTTTTCCTTTTCTTTTTAACAAGAGAATCACCGCGGAACTTACAGCGTAATTTCTGTAAAGGCTGCATGTATCCTATGAGACCAACTTTTCTACCATATGTTGCTACTTTTGTAAAAGATCATCAGTCGATCTTGGTGAGTTTTTTCCAGGGTTGGCAAAAACCATGGTTTCTATTAAAAAAAGCAGTTTTTTTTGTTTAAACCCCCTTTTTTTTGGTTTAAACCAGTTTTTTTGGTTTAAATAATTTGCTCTATGTATTTATATCACATATGGACAGAAATAAGTTTGTTTCGCCTTGGTGTTATTATACAACAATCGGGTTACGCTGGAAGGGGTTACATAAGCTTAAAGCGAAATCCAAACCGCTTCTCGTCTTACATCCAAGAGAACTCGAAACCAGGATTAACTGGCGATACGTCTGCTGACTCACTCACGAAGGACTCCTGATAAAAATACATTGTACTAATCTTTACATACTTCTTAATATAATTGTCAAGAGCCATTTCACAAGGACAAAAAATAAACCGTGCACAAGTGAAACCATTATACAGAATTACATATGGACAATTTCAAAATATTGTAGGGTACAGAAGAACTAATTTAGTTCAAGTTAGTTTACTACGACTTTTATTAGTCCAAGTTAAAGAAATACAATGACTTTAATTTCCATATCAGTAAGAAAAGTGAATAAAGATACGAATTATCCGAATCCACTTTGGTTCTGACCCATTTATACATAAATAGATACCAAAGATATTTCTGATTTCAATAAATGCCTCTGGTGGGGTTTTGTATGACCCTCCACCCCCAAAAAAGTACGGCACTTCGATGTATTTTACCAACAGTAAACATTATTAAAACGAAACAATATTTAGAATTTTTCTTTGACTGCAATTGCATAAAAATAATAACAAATATAAAAAAATCACAAAAGAAACATTCATAAAGTTATAAAAAGAACAAAAGTTGCTTTTGCAGCATAATCTCATTAAGTGTTAAATGGGGAATTTGGGTCTGAATATAATACGAATATACGGGAGTGAAACGTGATAACCCACAAATATGTGTTCATCAAGATTTTAGTAACGCTTACACTTTTACGAACATTTTTCGTTTTTTGGTTTAAACCAGCCAACCCTGTTTTTTCAGTAGAATAAACCGACAGAACCCCGAGGAAAGGTTTTCTGGAAACGGTTCAGTAAATTTATTTGTATTGTTTGTAATTTCGGTTTTTATTGCGGCTCACACAGAAAGTTTAATATAAGTCCAGTGAGATTTACGTGGCACCTAACTGTTGTCAAACAATTTTTTATATTGCACCTGTTAATACAATGCTTTCTCCTGTATGAATTTAAAGTTGATAATAACTTCCAACTCTGTGCTCACACATCATCGAAACAACATTTTAACATTCTTTAATGAATTCCCAAACATTCTTTTTGTCTCATAAAGTAAATATATACATTGTCTGCAGAATCTGAATAGTTCTATTTAAGCATGGATTCGCATATATATAAAGTAAATAAACAAAAACGGAACCTGGTTTTGACGAACTGCAAGCTTTACTCAGTCAGTGGCGGGGCGCGGGAGACCCGGGTTCGATTCCTGGCGGGAGCTCATGTGGTTTGGATTCCACGTTAATCAGTAGGTCCACGTCTCATATAGCCTCGCTGCTGAACGGGACGCAAAACTCAAAATCAATCAATCAATCAGTGGCGGCGATTGGACGTTAAAAGTAAGGGGGGGGGGGCGTGATCTGAATATTTGTATGTCAGTGTTAGTTTTCCTGGTTGTTTTCACACTTTGTATCACGAAAGGTTGTATCACTAATAGGATACCATCTTTTTTTCAATTAAAATACTGTATATCGTATTTCATATTTTATTAAGTAAATTGACACGAGCAACGCAAGTAGGTACTAGCCTTTTCTTACACTTTCGTTGTTTAAAAGTATAAAAGATTTGGTTCCTTTCTCATGAACATCTTAAAATTCTGTCTGGAAATTTGTGGGATCAGATAATTTAATAGCAAATTTGCAAAGCAAATGCGAAGTATATCAGGGCTCATAGCAAGACACTTTTTTAAACTAAAAGTTACTTTTTTCAAGTTGGTCACTAAAAGTTACTCTTTTTTTTAATTTGTCACTAAAAGTTACTTGTTTGGGAGGTAATGTAACTTTTTCGTGTGATTTATGTTTTGTATTGGCAGTTTTCTAAGAAAAATATAAGAATAAATGGAAAAAGGCAGAAACTTATTACTCATTACTCTTCTGAAAGCTTCAGCACTTACTGCCACATGTGAAACAGCACTTTATTCTCACTTCAGCTTTTATTTTTTTATAAAGCACAGTGGATGGTTGGTGGATGGATGCTTAAGCTCTCAAGGTGAGGTTGAGAACCCTTCTGTGTCTATTCTTTCTTCTATCATAATCGTCTTTTAGTTTTCTCTCGTAATAGTAAACGCTCCGCTCAACGTTGTGTGTGTGTGTGTTTGTGTGGTTCATCATGTTCGTCCTGTGTTGTGCTTGTATTTTTTTCTTAAGAGTAGGTGATGAATTTGAATATTTCACGGCTTTGAGAACTCTCAATGCTAAGTTAAATATAATGTTTAGGATGAAGAAATTCGGAAATAGGCCAGAACTGGTTCCACTTACTCAGAAGCTTCTTACATCTGCTAAGTCTGCTTACCGTAACTACAAAACATAATTAGAAAACCTAAGAAAGGAGGAAGCTCAAAAAGAAGAAGTAAAGAAGAAAAGATGAAACAAAACAACAAGTAGAGAGAGGTGATGGAGAAATTGACAAAGGAAAAAGGGGGTATGATGAGATTTCCGTTAATTTTTCGTGTGCTTTTGGTCTCTTTTCAACTATTTACAAGAGACCAGACCACTATGAGCCCTACTGAAACTGGGAATTAATGAACAACTTATATTTGTAATTCCACACATGCGATTAAATGTATATTATTACTCTTAGAAAATGAAGAAGAGTAATTACTACTAGTATATGCCAGGATATTTAAAGAAATACGCAATTGCAATATTAATTGATTTGAATTGCAATTCCTGTAGCTTTCTTACTCCACGGGAAGACAAATAACCAATACGCACTTACTCAAAGGCAAATATTATATGGCACCATTTTCTCTATGAACCAGTAATACATACATTTTTTTTTTTTTTATTTCCTAATGATGGTATATACTATATACATCACTTCAAAAAAAGTGTGGAGGGGCAACTGCCCCCGGGTCATTCCATGTCAAATCATCTAATATTAAAACATGACCGTGCTTCAATGTCTCATACTCTCTTCAAATTTTTTTCTTACATAAATACCCATGAAATTATGCCAAATTATTATTATTTTTTTTTTCGATTTTTTGGATGAGAAATGGGCCGGGAAGAAATTTTTTAAAAATGTGAATTTTGCTTCAATTTCACTTTCCGGTACTCAGCGTCATGGAACTAAAATTACCATAACTTCCTAATTTTTGAACTTATTTGGCTCATCCAGGTGTCAAGTGAAAGCTTAATTTTAACTCTTTCAGTAGATCCTAAGAAATCTTGCAAAAGGTTAAACTGTCAAACATTAATGGGCATACAAAGCAAATTTTAGTTATATATATATATATATATATATATTGTAAAACTTTGTCTCATATAGGATCTTTGGGTAGAGCAGTTAATAAAAAGAGCGTCCGGAATCGACTCCCACTACCAGTTTTTTATTATAAAAAGTTCCTATATAAAAGTATTTTCACAAATTGATCTCTCTAGAATCAAGGTGAGTTATTGGTGGTCTTTGACCGTAAATGTACAGTACTTGTGCGGTTTGTGTTTTAAATGTACAGAAATATACAGTTTTACTTTTGTTAACAGATTATGCCTTTCCTCTGAAGTAGTGATGGCCAGTTCCGGAATTGTTACTTTCAGGTCATTCCATATCAATTCAACACAGTGATTTAACCCTACCATCTCAGATTTTAATGAAATTTGTACATAGATGCCCTCTAGATAGACAAAGAAAAATACCAAATTTCAGCTTTATATATCGACCGGTATTGAAGATAGAGCCATGTAAAATTTGGAAAAAACGCTCAAAAAAGCGTGTTCAATGTGTTTCGAAATTGGAATTGCAGCTCTTCTAAGTGAGCTAGCGAGCTGGTTGAGATGTCATTTTACAGCATTTTTCATGCCCTTTCCTGTGATATTCAACATCATATAAGGTAATCCAAATTTTTATTTTCAAAATCAAAACTAAAATTTTACTTCAAATTTTTTCAAAAAAGTACATATTTTAAAATTTTGAAATTAATTCCATGAATAGATAGTATTGTTGTAAAGCACCTGGCAAAATATGAATTTGGGATGATAATGGGTTCATTGTTAAAAAAAAAATAAAACTAATACTTATTTTTCAAGAATACTCTGCACGTATGGTAATAACAGAAGAATACTAAGTTTTACACTTTTGTGAAAATAGAAATGAACATAATCTGAAGAAAGAGTACAGATGATTTCATAGTAAAACTTCAATAAATAATAGGACATGTTTATCACTTGAAATTTGAAAAAGTCACATTTGTTCGGCGTACATCACTTTCAAGGAGAACATATAACTTCTTCCATCGGGATTTACAGGATTCACATTTGTCAGAACGTCCACTACAGACATCCACAGAACATCAGCGTTTCTTGGATATGAGAATGATGGAAATGGCCAGGTGGATGAAGAAAAGTTATTTTTACTTCATCAAGTTCTTCATTTTTCTGTAAAACATACCCGAACCACCAATTTTCTTCATAGACAGCGGTGACAGCCTGATATGTCTTCTAATTGAAGTTTATTTGGGGATTGTGACACTTTCTTTTCCCAACCCTGCAAACTATCTGAAAAGTGTTTCACCAATAATGTTGATGTAGTTTTGGGAATGACTGCATCATGCTGTTGGGTTCCTTTGATAGTCAATGCTTGATCGAAATGACTTTCCAGGAACATTTCAGCTTCAGTATATTTCTCTTGGGTTGAGTAGGCAAAATTTACTTTGGTAATGTTTTCTACTGCCCACTCAAAAAGTTGTCTTGGGGTTTGAATTTGATTGTCATAGGGTTCTTGCAAACTAGCACAAGCTGCTAGTCTCTTTACTGAACAACCTACTCCATCGCAAGGCCCTCTTCCATGTGCTATAGTCGAGAAGTACCACCCTCGTTTCACTTTAAAACCTGCCTCATGAAAGCAGAGGTTCAAAAAGTTTTTCTTATTTTTGTATTGCGCGGTAGACCTGTCGGAAAAAAAAAAAAAACCTTGTTTGGAAGCTTTTGAAATTTGGATGTCAGAAATGATTTTTTTTTTTTTTTTTTTTTTGAAAGGTGTAAACAGCAACTGTATTGTGCTCCAGGTAATCGGAAACAACTACATGTTTAACATCTTCAACTTTATTTTTCTGATTGAAATATAAAAGGATGGATTGTGACCTGTTAGCTTGTCCAGTAGTAACTCTATGCTTTATCTTGTATCGCTGTCCTATAATTTTCAGAAAAATCACAGATGACAGCAAATTCTGATTCTTTGAAATCTTCTTTTGTATAGTTAAGGAAGGCTCCCTTTTGCTTGGCAATGAACTCATGCCTACCCGCTAAAGTTGCTTCAATTCGTTTGGTTTATTTACGCTCAACATCCTTATGTAACAGCGAGGTTATGAAGGATTGGACATATTACTTGAAGCGGCATCTAAGCCAGTACTGAATTTCCACCTGGGAGAAATTTTGTGGGTTCATCGGGCTCCTTAATTACAAGGCAAAAATTGGATTCAACTTACAGATGATTCGACATATGTGAAAACGTCACTATGAAATTCACGTGGCATTTGTGATTACGATTTGTGGCATTTTTGCTTGGTTTTTTTTACACCAATTGTTATTTCTATATATATATATATATGTATATATATATATATATATATACATAAACACCTGGTTTAAACCAACCAACCCTGCTGTTGTACCAGTGCTATATGTATACTTTTTACAAACCATGTTTATTTACAGTAACATTTTTAATTTGAACTTGTATTAATATTATTTTAAAGTTCAAAAGTATCATTACTTTAACTTGCTTCAAGTTAGTTTTTAAAGTATGAGGTAATAAGTATAGCCAGCAGATTACAAGTCGGTATGATATGTTTTAGACCCATTACTGTACTCTTCATGTTAGTGTTCAGATTTATTCCCACAAGTTAAAAAAAAAAAAAAATAAATGCATTCGTGTATTTTTTATCTAGGTACAGGGTATTAATGAAAACTAGTGTTAGTTTTATTTTTTTTAAACAATGAACCCATTATCATCCCAAATTCATATTTTGCCAGGTGCTTTACAACAATACTGGAATCAATTTCAGAATTTTAAAATCAGTACTTTTTTGAAAAAAAAAATTGAAGTAAAAGTTTGATTTTGATTTTGAAAATAAAAATTTGGATTAGCCTATTTTATGTTATATATCACAAGAAAGGGCATGAAAAATGCTGTAAAATGACACCTTAACCAGCTCGCTAGCTCAATCAGGAGAGCTGCAGTTCTAATTTCAAAATACATTGACCATGCTATTTTGGGCATTTTTTCCAAACTTTACATAGCCCTATCTTCAATACCGGTCGATATATAAAGTTGAAATTTGGTATTTTTCTTAGTCTATATGAATAGTAACCCTGTGCAAAATTTCATGACAATCTGAGATGATAAGGTAAATTTTGTTCTCAAATTGTGTTGATTTGACCTGGAATGGCTCTTTCCGGATTCCGGAAAGAAAATCGGAAAAATTTCGGAATTCGGAAAAATTCCTATTTGGGAAAATTGGAATTCGGAAAAATTCCGGAAAGGGAAATGTCATATTCCGGACAATTTTGGCCATCCCTACTCTGAAGTGACTACTATCACACTTTAAAACTTTTTCAAATAATCATCTTGGTAAATATTAGGTTTGCTAAAAAATATAACTGGTGTAATGTGTAGTTTTGCTATTACCATAATATTATATTTTTGTACTTTAACTATAACTTTCAACTTTTTTTTCCCAATTGTACCATCGCTTACAACTTTTGTAACTTTTTATAGTATTAGTTTTCATTTACTAGGTATGATTAAATAACAAAAAGGGATACCTTTCTTTGTAATAATTTTGCAGTTTTGTGAATGGAAAATATAGGCCTAGCAATGTAAGGGATTGAGTGATTATTACAAACCCTATCAACAGAAATAAGAAATAATAGACTAATGTACATAGATTAAAACAATAAACATACATACCGGTAATACTTCTTAGAATAACATAGATTTATGTACAAAATATTGTGTTCTATATTTCACAGCTCATTCTTTTCATTGATCATATGATGTCGTCTTTTAGTTTTGCTTTCAGTTGTGTAAGTCCGGGCTGATTGGCTTGAAGAGATGGAACAGGAACTTCCCAGATGATATTTTCAAAAGATACCCAACAAAAGTCTTCATTTTCTGGCCAGTAGAATACAGAAGGTCCAGAGCGATTCATGAATTGCGCTTTGGCGTACAAAAATAATAAATACAAAAATACCAAAAGCACCCTTTTTATATTTTAAAATGATTTTATAAAAAAGGTTTCAAGAGTTCACAGTTGTAACTTATGAGCAATGACACAATTTGTAACAAAACCTAACATCATATATTGCCGTACGTGTAAAATTAATACAAAAATACCAGAAGCATCCTTGTTAAATTTTAACCACATCATGTATGTGCTAAGATGATTCTATTAAAAAAGTTTCATAGTTGTAACTTACGAGCAATGACAATTTGTAACAAAACTTAAAACTGTACGTTTCCGTACGTGTAAAATATTAAAAAAAAAAAAAAAATATATATATATAATTACTCAAATACAAATAACACCCTCTTTATTTTTTAACCATACCATGTACGTGCTAAGATGAATATAAAAAAATGTTTCAAAAGTTTCATATTTGTAACTTTTGAGCAATGGCACAATTTGTAAAGAACCCTAAAATTTACTTTGTATGCCCATTCATGTTTGACAGTGTAACCTTGTGCAAGGTTTCTTAGAATCCACTGAAAGAGCAAAAGTTAAGCTTTCATTTGACATCTGGATGAGCCCAATAACTTCAAAAATAAGGAAGTTACTGTAATTTTAGTTCCATGATGCTGAGTGCCAGAAAGTGAAATAGAAGCAAAATCACATTTAAAAAAAAAAAATCTCCCCGGCCCATTTCTCATCCAAAAAATCGGAAAAAAATTAATTTAGCATTTGACATGGAATGACCCCCCATAATCGCCGTCACTGCTCACAGTCTATCTACTTGAACTATCAACAGAACGATATTATTCACACACACACACACACACACACACACACACACACACACACACATACACATACACACACACACACACACACACACACACACACACACACACACAAAAACAAAGGTAGGTCGAAGGTTCGAATGCACCCTAAGGACTATATATATATATATATATATATATATATATATATATTCTGAAATTATGAAATAAGAAAAACATGCTCATTGTTTGTTCTAAAGATTTACACAGGTCAGAAAGGAAACATTTCATAACGACGTAATTTACACAAAGAACACACGCTTCATGCCAAAAGATTCGTCTACCTCAGAGACTAGCAAATTGGTTAGCAGTCTCTCTCGGTTTAAATGTTGAGACAACCGAAACCATACAACGCACGAAAGGTAGTATATGCTGCTGCTAATGAACGAAAAACTACACTTAAATATTGTTTTACTTAAATAAGGAATGAGCATAATTCATATTTTCATGTAAAGCATAGGGACTTATTTCTGTTTATTTTTAAACCTTATGTTGAATTTCTTTTCAGGTATCTACGACTATGGAGTTCAAGTATCTTGTCCATTTGCTACTACTGAGTGTCTTAGATGTTTGCCTTTGTTGGGGTAGGTTGAACATTAAAATACAGCATTCTAATACAAAATATATTATGTAATTTAAATGATCCAGCTGTCGGTTTAAGCTAGAGCTTTGAACCATAGGATGGAATGCAAGGAAGGAGAGGTGGTGATATATCAGAGTGTTATTAATTATGGTTAATTAGTAAATGAATAATTAATAATAATATTCTTTTAACCACCACACTGAACAATCTGTTCGTCGAGTTTCTGAGCGTATATATGCAATCATTTTGAACCTAATACTCCTAATTTGCACTTTTATCATATTTTTTAACATGATATATATCGGTTGTTCTAAAATTGGCGCCCACGGATCACAGGGCACTATTGTACAGGCCAAAGTAAAGCGGAAATGTTATATGATGATATGCCCTCCGGGGCCTCCTGCAGCCTCTATTGAGAATCAAAATTTCACAATGTTGCAACATCGCAGATTAACTTGGAGCCATTAGCATTACTCTACGAATACAACAAGCAGTTGAATCGATTGCTACACTAAGTGATACCAGTGTCAATCAATATCAACTTTAGCTGCTGTCTGGAAAGAATGTATATAACTATTTGATAGATTGGTAAATCTAATCTATGTTCTTTATTTGCGACGTTACCATATAGTGCAATTTGTATTTCCAGACGAGGACTCAAAAGGTATATATTGCTTTATTTTGACTTGTCGAATAATGGTCTGTGGTCCGTGGGCGCCATTTTTAGAACACCCGATATATATATATATATATATATATATATATATTCTGTATTAAAGAAGTTATTTGTTTCATAACTTAGAAATTGTACATTACTTCTCATTACCTTTGCCTCCTTTAAGATCCTTCAATAAAGAAATACATAGAACAATACGATTTCGTAAAGCATCTACTAATCAGCGTTAAAAGCTTTCTGCATGGCGTATAATAGATACACCATCAAGCTTGTCATTTATTGCTCAACTTGAGAACGAATGAACCAGCTGGAAATTTCGGGCTGTTTTGAACATCCAACTTTAGTGAAGAAGTAACAGTACATTTCACCTTTCTTTTCGCAGTATAAGATGAAAGAAATATTTAGTTACCGCATTCTGAAGAAAAAATTGAACGAGTTCTAATGAAGGATGTAGTCGATCACTCGATAGGAATGAAAAGGGAAAGATCGGTGGACGCATTGGATTTTCTGTTTCGAGCGAATTATTTGTGAAGCTAATAGAGGACAACATGTTGTAGTAAAAATTTAATAGTGCTAGCAATGTGTTCTGAAAATGTAATAGTTAGACTTAGTAGAACAAAGTTATCATTTAGAATTAATGGTCAAACTAAAACTTCAGTTAGAAACTTTTATTTATTTTATTTATTTTTTTTTGAGAAAAAAATGTAGGTGGTTACGCGGAGCAAATATATCTATGTATCTATCTACGTAGCATTTATTGAGGAAGTCGAATTGGAAGGGGAGAAGGTTGTAAACGCTATACCCAATTTTCCTAATTTAAATACATTGACACAATATATGACTAAAGAAAGAATAAAATATGTAAATAATGAACTTTTATTCTGCTATATTAAGATTATACTTAGAATAACCGTTCATGGCTTCAATTTTGTAACCTCAACTTATATTAGATTCTAATAGTATTCCTAAAGCTTACATATTTATTTCCTGAACGGGGAACAAGATGTAAGCAAAATTCTACATCAGCAATTCTAACTTTTATTTGTATGGCAGGTTAAATTTAGGCAAGCCGTATAACACAAGATGCATAACTTTCAGAAATGATGAGGTACTTACGCAACCAACGTGACGCTTATAATATATTGGGTTGCATAATTTACACTTGCCACCGATGAAATAGAAATCTGGAAAGAAATAAAGATAGCTAGTCCCTCACCGAACATGTGACTAATAAGTGTCGAATGTTGAAAAAAGCCCCTTTTTAAATTTTAGAATTCACTACAGATAAACGAAAGTGGTACTTGAATAAGAAAATCATAAAAAGGCGAAAATTTCTTTCTTTTTTTCTTTTCTTTTTGCTTTTTATGTTAGAATTTTGAAGAAAAAAAGCTTCATCCCAAAAAGAACTGGCTATTTGCATCTATAATTTGGACTAGAGTTAGTATATTTCACCTAGAATATATCTAAAATTTATTTTTTTCTTTTTGAAAATATAGTGTATAAAATTTATAAAATATTATTAAATAAAATCATGCTCTATAAAAGTAATCATAATTGAAATAGAAGCTTTTAAAGACTTGAGACAAAATGGTATACCTTAATTAATTGAACTTTATAATCATTATACACACACGTATAAACATTCTGTATTTTACCATATAACATGCTGTGGATTCAAATGAGAGACATTTTTTGAACTGCAGTATTTTGTTTATTGGACATGAAAAGTCAGAGTTTTTGTACTGATGACACAATAGACATTCTACAATCATATGCAATCAGCTAATGACAAAAAGAACACCTTGATTAGCTGCCGCTCTGACTTCTGCACCCACATTCCCCGTCAGCTGTTCGAAGCAGTTTGCACTGAATTGACATTATTTTTCGGGCTCGTTTTTCCGAACATGGTATATTTTTTGGTTTACATGGTTCCTGGAATATTTTTGCTTTCAAATGAGCGCAGAATTTCTCAATGGGATGGATTTGTGGCACATTTGGTGGATTGTAGTCTTTGCGCAAAAACTGCACTTCCTCCCGGTCCAGCAGTTCCTGCGTCCCTGTTGCATAGTGAGAAGAAACTAAATCAGGTCAAAAGATGTAATCACCATTTGAATAGTTTTCTTTGATAAATGGGATAAGTCTGTTTCGAATACTTTCATTCTGATAAATATTTTGATTAATTGCACCCATTGATTGCTTATGAAAATATGGCCGAGAATGATCTTTTCTGCTTATTGCCATCCAGATGAGTAATTTCTGTGGAAATTTAGTTTCGAACTTAAATTTTACGGATTCAGCGACAGGAATGTGATCAGATTCAAAGTACGACACTTTTTCATTAAAATCATACCCATTCAAATCAATATATGTTTCATAATTCTTTATTACGTCTCTATTATAATTAGAGGCACCAAACTCGTCTCTGTTCAAAATGACTTTTTTTTTTTTTTTTTTTTTTTTTTGTTTCTCACCTGCGTATGGAGCATCCTTTTTTGTCTTCCTTTTGATTCCCAGTTTCAGTAGCTACTTGCTCATAACATCACGACTTGACTTACTTTTAATGCACATGCAGCAGTTCGAATGATACACTCGTCGCTCGCATCCATCAGTGACACAGTCTTCTTTTTGATTTGTTTCGTCATAATTATTTTTCTCTTTCCTGCCGCTTCTGGTTTTTCATTGAAATCCCATCTTTGATTCTTTCTAATGTTTTGTACACAGTTGCCCAATCCTTCTTGAAAGTTCTTCACGGCTTCAGCGTCAGAGAATCCCGCATTCCTCAGCACGAAATCTCGAACACGAGTCCGATAGACTTCCGCTTTCGACGGCTGTATATTTCCCGCTGACTGTCTCCTCAGCTTATACGTACTGCCTGTAATCGCATAACAGAGAGCATAATGTATGAAACAGTGCAAACGGCAGTGTGTTCGGATGTATGTGTCATGAGTAATACGCATTCAAAATAGTGTCTCATTTAAATCCACAGCAGGTTAAACGAAAACATACATACTTGAGTCATTACATTTTGTATATGACGTCAATATTTTTCTGATGAGATGATATGAAATTATATGCAAGTAAATGTAAACAAAATGTATAGTTACTCATTTGCAAAGTTTTGGTGCAAGAGTAAATTATGCTTGTGCAAAGTTTGTTAAAAGGTCATGGCAGACAATAAGTTAGTTTCACTTGTTATCATGTTATTACAAGATAAAAAGAAGAGAGTGTATTATTAATATCATTGTAAGGTTAAAACCTTATAGGCACCCATTAAGGAAAGGGTGGATCAGCACTTGGCCGTCTGATCAGGTCCTAAGACCATGACGAGAATTTGGCTTTATAACTAGGCCCGTAGCCAGCCTCCAAATTTAGGGGGGGGGGGGCTAAATGTAAATTAGGGTGGGCACACACACAGAGAGAGACAGACATTATATATATCTCCGTGTGTGATGATGAGTAATTTCTTATGCTCTTAAAACTAAAACTACAGCGTGAAGGAATTATTATTAAAATTTTCCCCTATAGCGTTAGTACAACTGTACCTGAAAGCTAGAATACTATGTGTTTCCTTTTTATTTATTTGTTATGGCAACATTTTTTTTTTGTTTTCTTATCTTCTAGGAAATAAAAACAATATTGTTTTTTTTTTTTTAAAAAAAAGTAGTTGGCTGAACGAACCAATCATTAAAATTTCCAAAGAATTAGTACTGGAAATACGTTTTTCAATTCTTGATCGACTGAAAAAATATTTGTGAAACTTTAAGAAATGACATGTAGAGAGTAATGACATTTAATACTACCTTCAAAGAGATTCTACAGAGAAGGGTATCAAAATCTTAAATCAATATTTTGAAATACATGTGGCCTAAACAAATATATGCATATTGGAAAAATGAAATTAACATCTTACCTGTATTATTATTTACATCTCCTTAGATATGAAACTTTATATTTCTTCAAATATCACACGCTTTATTTTACACTTGTACTTCTAAACATTTTTTGATCAGTTTTTTTTATGGTGATGTTCGAAAGAAATAATGATATGTTTATGGATTTTTGCTATCTACAAATTTATAAATTTCATAAGATTAAGAAACACAAACACAACACGCATATACACACTCCTCATGTTAGCACACTATAGTAGAAACAAATTGAACATTTGAACAATCACTAACAACACAATCACAGTATAAGTCTCCTTGTTTTGGATGCTGCCAATCTTAGAACAATTGTGTCCAGATCGAGGTTTCTGGTGATGTCCTTGTTGTAACTCAACAAAACAAGATCAGCACGGTGCAGTTAATGTACAACTCCTTTTGAAAAAAATGCCCTAACAAAGAAGGAATTCCTCTCACCTGAAGTAGTCCTATATAACGGTTGACCGGCTTCAGGGCAGAAATTTAGTAAAGAAGATATTCAAATTTACAAACGTAGGTATAATTTCTAATTGCTTTCTTTTTTGTAACTGAAAAAATAATTTTGGCATAAAAGCCGTGAGTTCCATTTTATCACAACACATTTCAATTTTTAGACGTCGCGGATTCCATAGGCAGGTCACGCGGACCCCCGGGGTCCGAGGACTCCAGTTTGAGAACCACTGCTCTAGACTCTTTGGAACATACTATCAACAATCATTTAGGAGGATTGCTACCAAAGTCATGTTTAAGTAAAAATAATCTGTTATGTTTTGGTACTCAAGCATTCAAATAAGAAATAACTCCAAAAAAGTTCCCTGTTCTAGCGCAGTTACCTTCTTTCTCGAAACGAAATTGATAAGAGAAGTAACAGTTCATTAAATTTTCTTTGTATAGTACAATTCATATCAAAGTATACATGAAATTCTTCTTTACATTGTACAAATCATAGATGTTCATTTTACTTCGACCTCACTCACCCTCGCCCTCGCAGTAGCAGTTGGCCCTCGCCCTCGTTCACCCTCACCCTCGCGAATGGAATTGTCCATCGCCCTCGCGCACCCTCGCCCTCACCGTCGAAGCTTGTCCTCGCCCTCGCGCACCCTCGCCCTCGCGGCCAAAACTTGTCCTCGCCCTCGCGCACCCTCACCCTCGCCATCGAAGCTTGTCCTCGCCCTCGCGCACCCTCACCCTCGCCATCGAAGCTTGTCCTCGCCCTCGCACACCCTCGTCCTTTTCGTCGAAGCTTTTCCTCGCCCTCGCGCACCCTCATCCTCGCCATCGAAGCTTGTCCTCGCCTTCGCGCACCCTCGCCCTGGCGATAGGAGTTGTCCATTATCCTCGCTCGCCCTCGCCTTCGTGCTCAAAACTTTTCCTCGCCCTCGCGCGCCCTCGCCCTCATATCATTGAGGGCGAGGGTAATTGAGGGTGAGGAGGCCTCGAGAGGGCCTCCTTCGTGAGGATCAGAGCATCAATTATTCAACCTATTTGTTGAATTATTTCCTTATCGTCAGTGGCGGATCCAGGGGGAGTGCGATCGGGGCGATCGCTCCCCCCCCAGAAGAGGAAACTTCTTTATTGTATATATACAAATATAACGCATCCCAGAGTTTGGAGCTCTTAAAAGTAGCTCTAAGTAGCAGTATCCCACCACCCCCACCAGAAGTCCGTCCTGGATCCGCCCTTGCTTAACATACGTCCTAAAGAAAGGAAACTAAACATATCATCGTATAACTTACTGTGGAACACCAAAAATGGAACAACTGTTACAATGGAGATCTCGGTCGATAGTGACGTTTACATCATTTATCAACAGTATCCAATGCCTTTACTTGAAAATGTTCCTTGAACTACGATGCAAGCATAAGTATTCAGCCACACAAGGGCGGCTCTCATGAGGGTGAGGGTGAAATCAAGGTTTGATGAGTGGCGGTAGAGTGACTGCCGCGGACTATCTGTCAGAATTTGACAGTCAACACGTTGGCCATCCCTGATGTATGTAGCGTAACTGAGGAATTTGAACAAATTCAAAGGGAAAGATCTAAAGAGCTTAATTGTGAAACTCCGTCAGCAAACAAATAAAATACTTCAGAACACTATTGTTGAATTATCACTCGGAAATATATACCCACTCTAACCTATAACATGAATGACTTCATTGATTTGAATGTGAATCTAAGTTAATTGGTATTTTAAAATATAAACTGAAATGTGTCAATGTGCTTTTAAGGTTAATTTCGATGCTCAAATATTGTTAATATTCACCACTAATAGAGATACATTTGTCCTACCTTAACAATGTTAAATTTTTTATTTTTTTTCAATAATTGCCATAAATATGAAACTTTGTCTTAATAAACTACCCTAGGGGCCAATTTGTGCACTTTATCACTTTGGTCTTGGTTCATTTTTGGCAGCTATCATTGTTGGAAAGTTTATTTTCAGTAATTTCCACAATTATGAAATGATATCTTTCAAACGTTGTCTCAAGAATTCCTTACACTACAAATACGTAAAGGCAAATCAAAAATGAAATCTTTAGTTTAAGATCCCACGATTATGCAAGCTAAATGCTAAAGGAGACAGAAGTGAATGATGAAAGAAATAGTTGAATGAGAATGTGGTAGGAAACTGGAGAATCCCCAGAAAACCCACGAACACGATGTCCTCCACCACGAACTTACTTGGACGGGAATCGAACATGCGACCCTTCGAACAAATGTAATTTCTCTATCGCTGAGCCACCGTTCCTCCCTAAATGGCACGCTCAGAGCTTAGCGCCTACAGGGGCCTTGGAAAGATTATCGAGCCTAAAATGATTTAGCACTGACTTTTATAAATGCACCAATTCAACAATTAATAATGTCGTGCAAACTTGAATACGTGCAAACTTTAAGATTGTAGTAATGAAAGAAAAGATGAAATCTTTAGTTTAGCGCCCCAGAGTTATGTAACTGCTAAAGGAGATGTATGAAATTGCAAATGAATGATGATGAAAGAAATGGTGGAACGGGAAAGTAAGAGAACAAACCTTTATTTTCTTTAGCACAAATAATTAAATGTGTAGATTAATTGATTTCCAGAAATTTTATTATAATTAGCAATTAAAAACTGAAAAGGCGATCACAAACTTTTCTTGCCCAGGACCTCGCAACAATTTGTTACACGCTGCCATACATCATTAAAACAGGAGTAGAGTGACTGAATTATTTTGCTCTGTGGTTGAAAAGTAATAATGCAAAACAGACAATTATTGACTTGAAGAGATAGGATAGTTTAAAAATTCTGACTGGGGAATAAAATCTTCATTTTTACGTCCTACGATTATCGCAGTCTTGTAGCCAACCTGGAACGAAAGAGATTCAGAATACTGAAGATTCTTTGCGAATATCATTTCAATGTGAATTTCGAACAAAGATCTAAGCTTACCTTCATGCTTACGTTACGTCAAACCAGTGGCGGCTCGTAAGTATATGATATGGTAGTGCCAAAACGTACACAATAAAAAAGCGCATATCCGTAAAAAACGTGCATGTAAAGGCACAAATAACATTATTTTATTACAGTAACACACACACACACCCACACATATATATATAGTTAGTTAGTTAGTTAGAATGAAGTTGTTTGTGTCTACAGTAAACTTATTATGAACATGAAGCAGATTTTGTCCAGCTTGCGTCCCCCCCCCCCCAAACAGCACACACGGAAAACAAAATAAAGCATTGGCTACATCACAGCCACAAATTCAAACTGTTTTTCAAATATATGTTCATGTTAAATTGATGCAATCTTTCCTTATTATGGATCACTTGCTTAACACACAATTTTAAATTAGGCATTGACTTTCCTAAATTTTTAACAGTTAGTTTGTCGTTATATGATAGGGACGAAAACGGATATCTCAGTAAATTACTTGCCACATTCATCGTAATGTATTGTCCTGATTTCACGGAAAGTAGTTACAAATATAGAGAAAGAAGAAATCAGCACTACACTTAAATACTCAGCATCAAAACTTCGCAAAAATATATAATTGACAAGTTACATACACATATCACATTCAACACCACAAACACTCAGGTGCACAATGTGTTTATATTTCAATCAGGGGGGAATCATACCTGCGTTGACAACACAATAATGAAATAAATTCCAAATCGATTTTTGGGAGGGTCAAATGTAGATGTACATATTGATATGTAATAAGTAACTAGTTTGGAAACACTGCAATGGGAACAAGTGAATCAGAAGTCACGTGTTAGAATTCCAGGCGACTTTAACTCCAAACCAGAGCCCCCTTTCCTAGAGCATCAAAATATAAGACGAAACAAATCTCCCGCTTCGAGCCACCTTCGATCGTGGCACAAAACGCTAGTTATTTCTCCGTACTTTCCTCCTGGTCTCCAACTAACGAGCATGCGCACAAACCATTTTTAGAACAGTCGGGAGAGCACGGGAGAACTTGGCACGAACAGAGTAGAGATATATGTAGGCTTGTGTACTGCTAGCGCGCAAGTAATTCTGAGCGCATTCAATCACTAAGCGCGACTCAAACCAGCTTCTCGTGAACAATGATGACGTTGGAAGGAAAGTATTGTGCATAAAATTAAAAAGTTTGTTATTTAGTAAGATGCAATTATTAATTATATTATTTTTCGTATTATTTGTGGTAGTGCCTTGGCACATTGGCTCCCCCTCAGCAGCCGCCGCTGCGTCAAACAACTAACATGTGGAAATTATTCAACTTTTTTCATAAGATGTAATCCAGCTGACTAATTAAATTTTTATAAGCTTTATATGTTATATGTTGATTGATTAAATGTTGCACCTGATAATATGTAGTCGTTACGGCTTGTTACATAGTATTACTCATATAGTCTCACTGCTGAAGGGATATTAAAAAAAATCAAATCAAATATTCCTTACTATTAGAAGGAAGAAAAGACATTTCAGGAACTGTCGATTTTTGTGCAATTACAGAATAAGTTGTGAAGAGTGTTTCTTCGAGACATTTGTTTGGGGGGGTACTGTCCCCAGAAGCTCTGAGAGCCTCCCCCCGAAGGAGACCAAAATAATACGTCTATAATATAATAATGAATAGAATAGTACCTGCAGTATCGCCCCCCCCCAGAACATTGTTTCTGAAAGAAACACTGCTTATGAAGGACTTCTTTTTCTGCGAAATGTTATCTCAATTAGTTCCAAACCGGCTGACTAACATATCGAGCTCTTGTAAGAAGAAATGAATATGAAAGTACACTCGGATAGGTTAATTTTTGAGCCATTTTTCGTGGCAATTAAAACGCAACTCCTGTAGCTTTCTTAACTGCACGGGAAGACAACTAATACGTACTCACGGAACGGCAAATATTTTATGGCACCATTTTCATTTTATGAACCTTAATACATACAAAAACTTTATATTTCCAACTATATAGCGACATTAATGGGTCATTTCAAAAGAGTGGGGGGGGGGTAACTGTCCCCCTTTGTCCCCCTAATCGCCGCCCATGCTATGATGTGTGGCACATTTGTGCGAAATTAATAATAATATGATTAAACTGTTTACCCACAACAAAATCCTGCTCGTTTTGCTGAAGTGGCTTTTCCTAAGTTTTATATGTTTCATATATCTTACAGTTTTTTTCAGGCCTTTTTTTTTAATTTGTCCAAATTTATATTTCTCCTTTTACCACACAATCGTTCAATACTTGCACTATAATATTTACAATCAGTATATCATCCTGTGACGTATTTTATTCCTAATAAAAATCATTGAACAACACAACATACAAACCCTATCTCACTGGCTTGCACGCGAACCTTTGGTGCATGAGGTCCTGGGGACAATTCCGAGTGGGAGAACATTGAACGACAGTGGATCGAATTCCGCGTTAAACCTATAGGTCCACTTCTCATATAGCCTTGCCGACGAAAGAGGACGCTAAACGGAAATCAGTCAACAGTTGCAAATTTCGGCTGCATAAACAACTTATGTCTTGTGGAACTTATTAAATTTATTTTGTTAAAGCAGCTCTTTTAACAAAATTTCAGTATTAACGTGTCAGATCTTTCTATTTAAGGACAAGAAAAAACATATTATTTATTTTGTAACTAAATGATAGCTCTACCCACGTAGATTATAAAAGCAGAAACAATGAAAATCGATACAATAGTGACTGACATTATTTTAACAAATATCGATTCAGATAATAGTTTGGGCTGTCACAAAACTATGAAAAGTTAAAAATTCCGATTAATTGTAACAACTTCATCAGTGGTGGACATTGGAGGAGGATGTATGCTATTAATCAGCCCATTTCATGGGCATCCAAACTCACGAGCCCAACGCTCGCTAGCTCGGCATTCGCGCTCAACCGTTCTCGGGTTCAATAATTAAGCGCTACCCCGAGCGCCAATGAAATAAGTCAGCGCGAGTCCAACTGAGGGAAGTGAGCCCGAGCACGATTCCCAAAGGAATAAATGAGCGAGAGCCCAGTTGAAGAAAATGAGCCCGAGTCCGACAGAGTCCAGAGCAAAATGGCCATCTATGAACCAAAGTCATTCCATCAAGTCTTTTTCCATCTGATCTACTGCATTCAGATGGTTCTCCCATTGATTGTGTTTGTTCAGATATCAGCGCTCTTGTCATTTACTGCTGAATGACGTGAGTGACTGTCAGTCTGTCTACCAACACTCTTTAAACATGACAGTGTAGTAGACACTTCTTATCTAAAACGTCTCCAGCACAGGGAGGGCAACAATGAGGCACACTTACTTCTTAATGTAGCGCTATTTCTACCCGGAAACTTTCATGGGAAAAGTCAAATATTATTCTTATTTGCATTATTATTTTTAATAATTATGTACGCACACACGAGAAATTGTCTACTGCAATTAATTGAAAGGAAAAATTCGATTAATGTATAACCTTGCTATGACACTAACTTTTCATCTAGGGGACATGGCAGATGATATTTTAAATTTTGCCTCTCTCCAAAAGAGGTCAAACAGCAAACTCCAAAACAGTTGCTTTTACGGAAGCTTGTCCTCCTCCCTCGCGTGCCCTCGTTCTCCTGAAGGAAGTTGTCTCTAGCCATCGTGCACCCTCGCTCCCGCAGTAACACTTGGCCCTCACCCTCGTTCACCCTCGCCCTTTTCGTCGAAGCTTTTCCTCGTCATCGCGCACCCTCACCCCGCCATCGAAGCTTGTCCTCGCCCTCGCGTACCCTCGCCCTCTTCGTCGAAGCTTGTTCTCGCCCTCGCGCACCCTCACCCTCGCAGCTTGTCCTCGCCCTCGCACACCCTCGCCCTCGCGGCCGAAACTTGTCCTCGCCCTCGCGCACCCTCACCCTCGCGGCCAAAAGTTGTCCTCGCCCTCGCGCACCCTCACCCTCGCCATCGAAGCTTGTCCTCGCCCTCGCGGCCAAAAGTTGTCCTCGCCCTCGCGCACCCTCACCCTCGCCATCGAAGCTTGTCCTCGCCCTCGCGGCCAAAACTTGTCCTCGCCCTCGCGTCATTGTGGGCGAGGGAACTTGAGGGTGAGGATGCCCTCGAGAGGGCCACCCTCGCGAGGGTGAACATCTCTGGTACAAATAAGAATTCGTGATCAGTTGGTTTCGTAGGTACTAAAAAAGTTTAAGTTAAGAACTAATGATTTAAACAGCTATTTACTTATTTCTATTGAAGATGTCTCTTCTTCAAAATGAAACTACATTACCAAATTGTTACTTTTGTGGGCTACCGCGTAGCCTCATGGGTACAGCGCTCGCCTTCGGCGCGTCTGGTTTCGGGTTCAAACCGTACTGGTAGTCCTCGGAGTCAAACCGATAGTGATTTGGTTGTTACTTTAAGCTATAAGTCCCGTGGCTATATAGCCTCCCTGCTGAAGAGAGACGCTAAACTCCTTAACGCACTCTGTTTTAAGTCAAAGGTCAAATTTCAAATTTATAAAGAATTATGCATATTATCATCCAATAAGGTTCAATTTTTAATTGAAAATTCTGTTTTTCGTATAATTGCAACTACTACCTCCGTTTAGTCCGATGCATTTTTTGTTTACATACCAGAAAATTTCAAGGCATTCTTTTACAAAATAGTAACTTTGGATGATTAGGCTTACGTCTGATGATCTGCATGAACATTTGATTCTGGCACCAAAGATTGGCAACAATTAATTATTTTAATATAAGTATCTAATAATTCATCCCCGATAAAGATTAAGTGAATCGAACTTATCTTTAGTTTAAAGATATATTAACAATATTGCTTACTTATTTCAAGTTATTTAACAAATAATCAAGTTGCTGCTACACTACAATTCTCATTCTTTAATTCAACTTCGGTGCATCTTCAGAAACCAGCATCGATCAACTTTCAATTACAACCATGTTCAACTCAACAGAACAAGAGTAAATACAATTCAGAAAAGGATACTTTTCTTACTCCGTTATCACGTGACATAAAACGTAGTCAAAATCGCCTGTGTGATTTAGAGCGAAACAGTTGCGACCCCCTGTTGAGGGATGCTGTCTTTTCAATCTCTCGCATATTGACCGAAAGCCAATGACTCACAGCAAAAGGATGTTTTCAGTTGCAAATTCCAAAAAAGGACAGGAAAAAGTAAACTCTTAAAGGTAAGATTAAGGTAAACGTATGTTGTTTCTGAACACAAATGCATGTTTGCCGATAGAATAACCATTTCTCCTGCAGCGAGGGTCGTTTGCACATGAAGCATTAAAACAGTCTCCCGCTCAAAGAAATATTAGCAATTCAAAGAAGCGTAGCGCATAAATACGCCAATACTTTAAATAAGGATAATAAATTTTAATTTAGCACTCTAAAGTACATTTGGAAATACAATTTCTTCCAACATTTCAGTCAGTGTTCGAATTAAACTTTCGAACGAGAGGGGGATGCTTATGTATTGTTGCTGTAAATGTAGAAGGCGAAAATTTATCACAGACAGGGATGTTATATTACTTCTGTGATACGAGCTGGACATAAATTTCTATCGAAGAGGAATTTCCCCGGCATCCTCCGTTAATTCGAACCATGATTTTAGTTAGGGGGCTGCAAAAAATTTAGGGGGGCTGAGCCCGCCCTAGCCCCCTTCTTGACTACGGGCCTGTTTATAACTCGTCAATCTAAATTATCTAAATTCTATAACAATTTTACTTTTTTCGGTCATGATTATTTTTGGCAATATAAACTAAACCTTGTTATATTAAAGAAGTTAATTGAACTAAATGTGATTACGAAATAAAATAAAATGTTAAAATATGTATATAGTGTGAAGATAATTTTAAAATGTGTAGACAAATAGTATAACGGCGGGATAGAAATACTAGATTGAGACTGAACTACCGGCTTAGACGTAAATGAACTCGAATAAGACTTATTGAGGAAAGAAAATGTACATTTATAGACTAGTGTCCAATTTTATAGAGTTGCTATTGTTATAGTACAGACGTGCAAAGACTTAATTGCGTTAGCACGTATGGACAAGTCGCGTTACTTCTTTGTGAGAAGATGGTTATTTTAAGAACGAACAATTATTAGCTTTGGAGGTGTTATCAATTACCCTCCATTTGAAAGTGTATCGCACACGTTTCAGGGGAAAATATCTTCATTGTTGTTATAACGTCCTCTTCTATTTTTTTCGTATATCATCGCTTAACGATGTTTTGTTAATAGCTCACATGGGAAGGTACCAATTTATGACTATAAGGGGAAGGGAATCCCAGGATTTATTGTAGGAGTCACTCAATTCCTAAGAGTCAGTAAAGGTCAGCGCTTACTGCAAAACTCCAGCTATGGGCATTTCGAGTCTGTTGTGCCTATTGACTTTAGAGGTCAACACACTAACCTACTTTTACTTTATTTTTATCGGACTCGGCTTCGTGCTGTGAGATTGGAGAAAAAAAATATCAAACTTACAGTACAAAGAGGCACATTTGAAATGTGAAATTTCATGTTATAACGAAAAGGAGAAATAAATTTAATAGAAATGTCTAATAATAGTATAATATGTAGATATTAATAAAAATTTAGATAAATAATGATATACCAATTAAAGATAAATGTTGATAAATGAATGTGCATGTGATAGTTTAAGTAATAGCTGTTATGTTTAAAGAATGTTTAACAAATATTGTTTGCGTCATTTAAAATCCTTATATTCGCTAAATCCATATATATATCTTGATAGAAATTTTCGTATAGTTTAATAAGACACAATATTTTCATTCTTGTTATGTAGGACTTTAGTCAGTTTAAAAGCATTTATGATAACAGATTTAATGGGCGCCGAAATATATCCATGTATTCGATAGTTAATAGCGTAATGTTAGGAAATTAATAACGATAGTTATCGATAACATTTTTGCTATGTCATGGTTTAGGTATGGAATATAATCCTTTTCAATCGATTTGTTTTTCTTGCCCATTTATAGCTTAATTTGTGTATAGTATTTTAGGTTTCGATGTATCTATAAATCTTCATCAGTCCGAATGACTTATGTCAGGATGTACATATAGGTCATTTTAGAAAAGAAATACGTTTGATTATTACATTTTGAAAATGAGTAGATATATATATTTGCATAAACAAAATTTTTATTTTTCTTCAGTAATCAGTAACTATATAACGCTTGTCAATGTTACTCAATTTCTACGGTTAATGATATATTTCTAGTGTGCCTTTTTGATTTTTCTACATATATTAATGTTATTATTGAAAATTTTGCGGAAAGCATATACATATGCGAATTGCTGAAAGAAAAAGGAAGATGGGAATGCTTGAAACCATGAATGCTTGAAGTACGCTAGATATATGAGTCTCTGTGTGTTGCTATTATGCATAGGATTTAAAGCTGTAATATAAGTTATGTGCAACTGCGCATATGACTTTACAAGGATATGTCTTGAAGTTATTAGAAAATTAATAGAAAAATTATGAGAAAAATAATATAAACTGGTGCACCTAAGCAAATATTAACCTACTAACCTTTTGCTCGTCAGTTGTGATGATGGAGATCTATAACAAAGTGATTAGCACATATCATCATGGAGCAGTACAAACACTTAACAAATGCAATTTGGTCACAATCTTCATGACCACAGACACTATTTTCTACTTGCAATATAATCTCCAGAACATTTGTAAATGAACCATTTCTGGCATGCATATGCAAGCATGTCCTTTAGGACTGGCGCATAAAATTGGATACACAACAGAATGCATTTTCATTATGAAAATTCTGTCATATAACTTGTTCGGTGTACCACAAACAATGAATTTTTGTGGAAAATAATCCTCAAGTCTCCGAATTACCAGCTTATATTGAAAAAAAAAAAAAAAGTATACATTAAGAGACTGAATAAATTTGGTGATCTTTGGGGATATAACTTCAGCAAGAATGTTTTTCCCATGTAACAATTCTCGCACGTCTTCACCCATCTGTCCACTCCACGAGTCAAGCAACAGCGGGGAATCCTCTTTCACATCAGGAATAAACACGTCTTTTAGCCACCGTTTGACGTGTTTGCGAGTGAGTTTAGTTGATTTTCTCGCATTAATAACAATGTTGAAAAGTGTTTGTCTAGCTAACTGTTGTTTCACTTTGGGTCCGAACTGCCTTTAGGCTCCTGGAAACATATATATGTGCCTAGCCGTACTGGGGAAATGTGAATTTGAATGGTATATGTATGAAACACTTGAGGCCAAAGACTGAACGACTACTAGAGTTTTACCAGAGGTCATTTCGTACTCAAACCTAGACTGATCATTATTAAAGATGCATTCACTGTTGTACGGTTTCTCATGTATTATTTTATTAATTTTAATCACAAAATTTGGGCATTATCAAGTAATTCAGCTTCGTTTTCAACATCTTTCTTCGTTACAAATTGAGTAATCGTTCGTGAGCGAATCCTGTGCTCTTTTTCAAATTTGTTAATGAAACCACGAGAAGCAATGAATGGATAGTTCAATTTCCTCGCTTTCAGTAACATCCACGCTTTTGAATGATAATAATGTACCGGAAGTCCTTTAGTGCTATTAGTGTTGAACGTCTTTAGTACTTCGTACTAGTACTTTAGTAGTGACATGACATAAGAGTGAGAAGGTTTGGTATGGAATTTCAAAGCCTTATACACAAACGTCGTATTGCATTTGAATTTCTTCGCTTCAGCTGCAACGGTGTTACGTTTAGCATTCTTTTTCAATAGTGCTCCTGAATTTGTTTGTATCTGTTAACGACAGCTGGTCCGGCTTGGAGATGACATCTCAAACTCGCTCGTAGAAGGCTCACTGTCACTAATTGATGGACTAGTTATCTGTTCCAAATCCATTTAGTTTGTCGAATCTTCATGCTCACTCTCTGTGTCAGTGTCTACATCTAATGTGTCACTAACTGTTAGAGAAACGTTACCATCATATTTGCTTGCTATCATTACAAACAATGTACCTGCAAATGTCTTATCTTCTACCCCATTCTCACTCACGACACTATATTTTTCCACCATTGCTTCATTTAAAATGTTGACTACGTTTATCGGATTAATTGTTCGCATTTTATGCACGGAACGAATGTTTCACTGGTCCAACAAATGCGTTCGTACCGAACGTCACACGCCTGCGCGCACCAAATTTGCTGTATTACTACCGTTTGTCATTCGAAGACACACCTCACTGCACACTCATGTTGCAATTGCCTGTAGGAAAACGCTCTAAATTCTGCGTGCTATGTCTTAAAACCCTAAACAATAGTCTAAAGTCAAGAGAACTAATAACTCTACTACTTTGTTAGTTGTTAATAATACGGAGTACAATATTGAGGGAATTCACCACATTCCCATAGAGTATTTCAAACACAAAAAAGAGCAATATATATCATTGTGAGTGTTAAAGCACATGAAAACAAGTCCCAAAATAAATTTCTTGAGTTGTCAAGTACGAGATTTAAATAATAAATAAATCCTCGAAACACCTGTTACAATTAGTTATTTATCACAGTTTTGATATGAAAACTAGTCTTGCCCTTATTATAAGCGAGTGTTTTATCGTTAAAGATGGGAAGATGCAGATATTTAATTATTTAATATTGAAGGAAAAAACAAGAAAGAGGTTTGTTATATGAATTGCAACTTGATATTGAATATTGTAATAATCTTTATTGCCATCTATTCTTAGCAGGTGTGTATGCATTCTCTTATCACTAATAGCAGAACAGACACAAGAAAAAGTGAATTCTAAGTTTCCAGGTGTATACTCTAAGAATAGGCTGTGAAGTGATAATTTAAATCCCCTTCATTGTTCAATGCATCAGCGATAAAACGATTGTATTTAGACAAACTGACAATAAATACATTAAAGTATCTTCGTAACTTCGTAATATGCACGGTAAATTATAGGTTGTCAAGTATGACTATTGGAAAAGAACGCAATATTCTGCAACAATGATGGTCTTTGCGTAAGGTTTCAAAATTGGAGAAAAAACTTAATACAATATAATGGACCGTGTAAAATTACCTAAAATAAATTTTTGGTTTGATTCAGTTGAACATCCCATATTTATGCATCCTACGCTAAAAAAAGACGTGGACCTACTGATTATAGTAGATTTTCTAATATATATCCGAACAATAAATTTGATATTATCTGCTCGTCAGTACTATTAAACATGTGTTTCATCGACCACCAGTCTATTCCATCGCACTTTGAAATAGTATAATTTGTTACAGTGTTGCTATTCCATTTTTTACTACATTCATTTCAATTTAATTAACGATTTCTCCCACTAGGCTCAAGACCTGATTGGTATAATGGCCATTGTAGGTCAAGTGACTACTACTGCATTAGTTAAAACACTGCAAGTGCTCGCACGACCTCGTTTCATAACACAAATCTAACTTGCAAAGTTTTTATATGTTCCTGTGGATGAGAGAGCTCTTAACTCTAAAGAGAAAACAGATACGTAAACTTTGGTTACGGAAGTAGATTCAGGAGTAAATTCCAGTGCTATTTGATACCCACATGACCCCCTTGCCATTTATCATATTTGACCGCGATTCAATATGGCGCCTTTCAAGATGGCGATCATGCACTGGAAGTACTCCCACATATAGATGCCCTATCCCGGTTTACAATATTGAAGTCAGATCTACCAAAAGCTTTTTCATTTTTGAGCCAAAGGGGTATTCTTGGACATTGCCTATTGGATTTCAAGATTGCGTCTGTGTAGCAGCTCAACGAAGCATTTGCGCATCGAGTGACTATTACTAGGTTACTTAGCATCTCGAACTGAATCTTGTCACTAATTTTCATAATCAAAATTCAACTCACGGTTTATGGACCTTCCTCGTAAGAGAGAAACAGTGAAAAAAAAAGAGGAAACACACACACACAAAATATATATATATATATATATATATATATATATATATATATATATATATATATATATATATAAAGAGAAAAGAAAAAGAAATAATATAAAGGAAAGGACATTTAAGAGAGAACAACAATATTTTTATATATAAAAGTTGCTTTAAACATAAGTGGCTTAACATGCAGGTGAAAAGACCAGCTGGCTAAGTGAAAAGATAAAAAAAAAGTAATGGATAAGGCTTGCGATAATAGTGAATGATGTCATCAATAGTATTTTATAAAAGTGCAAAATGAATAATTTTCCTCACATATACGTATATATATCTATATACATATTTTCAGTGCTTCGAATTCATCGTTATTATTTCTCAAAAATGTTGCAGTGGCGTATCATTCAACAAACTAGTGTGTGATGTTTACTCCATAGGATGGTAATCCAAGTAGAGCAAACATTACAATCGATAGTTGTTAATCGAACTTCTCACCCGAGCGTTAACGCTGAAACAAGATATCACAAAGCAATAGCTTCTTTCACCCCTAACTACACATAGGCGAAAATTAAAATAACCTTAAACTTACAAATAGGACAAAATTTCAGCATCATTTAATCTGAAATACAACTTACAACAATAATTTGCTAGCATTAATATATATTCTGCACCATGTACAACCATGAGGCGAGAGTATCTAGGTCAGAATAACGTCAATGATACGCACAAATCGTAGATTACATGTCTTTACAACTAAAAGGTAATATTATGACAACTAAAAATGTTGATATTTTTACATTGTAAAAATACAAACGTATGCGTTTAATACTACATTTTATGTGCGTTGTTTTAGCGGCAATGAGAAGGTGAGTCTCGTCGTATTAAGTTACTTGGCGCCGAATGATGGCTGCTTCTCGCGTTTTATCCTTGTTCTCGCTGCTCATGTGAGTCCCACCTACCATAGTGACGTAAGCCCAAGTACGACTGATTGGCTGTCGTTGATTGTCAAGGCCACTGGCTGCTTCGTCTGCTCGTTGCTGATATACATCCGTTGCGAGAACGTACAACGATTATTTACACTATTTGTTTAAAGGTAGCAGAATTTTAAAATAAAAGGATTAAATTGTCTGGACTGGGCACACCAAAAATGATGCACAAATAAGTTTATAACAAAATGGCTCCTGAACAGCTAATAGCTAAATTTCTGTTAAGATGCGTTTACCCTAAGAACCCTGTTAGCACTTATTGTTTGTACTTGCGTATGATGAAGACACACTGTATTCAAGTATACACTGGCTAAGTCATAGTTCGCACAAGCACTTGGTTTAACATTGTATTCACTGATATAAAATGTTTATTCAGTCCATAATTAGATGATATATATTTGTTTATTATAGTCATAGTAATAATTCTAATGCAAATTCACTCAAATAATAATGGTAAAATGGATATCTAACACATACACTAAAATATTGCAACATAAGATGAATAAAATGAGAAAACACTTCAAATATTGAATTAACTTCAACTTATAAAACACTTATCACTTCGTTGCAATTAATCGAAAAATAAAAAGTTAGATATTAAAATAAATATGTAAATATTTATCAGTTTGAAAAGTAACACTTCATTGTTCGATCGGGACACACAATTTATACTGTTTACTGTCTGCACACGCAACACTTTCCAGATTATCCACTATTCACTGTCCACACTATCTGGTCCAATGGAGTATCCTCTTCGTTCATTCTCTTTCCATTGAATGAACACTCGACGACTGAATCTTCTGCTACTATCCTCTTCCGATTGGATAGGGCTAGGTCCATCGGTGGAAGTTCTTGAAGTCTATGCATTCCTCATAGTCCTATATTAGCTTAGGACTTCCCTTTTTCTGAATATGGGGCGCCATTATTGAGATGCTAATTTTTTACTGTACTATACTTTATTGCGCATGGACTTATTCAACGTATGATTTGCATCTCACTTAAACAAAAAAAAAAAAAAAAAAAAAAAAAAAAAAAAAAAAAAAAAAAAAAAACTGCTGTTGCTCCTGCATTCGTGTTAAATGGAATGTTAATGAAATATGTGTTCTTATTGTTTGGACCTACGTGTGTTCTTCCTTGTGTTGTATTCTTTGTGTATGTATAGCAAGTGTATATTCTTTACGTGTTACATGTAATTATTACAATAAGGGTAAATTAGCCTGACCATGGTTAAAAGGAAGTTGACTTGGGATGGGTTAACAAAAGAAATGTAAGTATTTCTTCATTTGCTACACTCTCTTCATGCGCATCAAACACGATAAACGTGACCCAATTCTCGTCGCCTATATGCAACCTCACCAGATAAACACATGGCACATAATATATTGATATTTGATACTAAAATATACGTTTACGGGATATGATGCTGAATAGAAATATATATATATATAACATAATAAGCCTACACATATAATCTTAATGATGACTATTATCTGGATATTAATATGAAGATGGAAATAAACCAATATAAATTCGGATGATGGAGTCTTATATTGAGGCAATGCCAGATGTCTACAGATGCCAACCTATATCCATCTTAGGGATGGTCTGACGACTATTTGAAGAAGAGCCAACCCACAAAAACCAAATAAAACTACCCACTATAAGTACGACCACGAAGACACAAGAGATGTGGTTAACAAAAAGAAGTTATGCTAAGGAAACCTCATAGAGTTTTATAGAAAAAAAAAAAAAAAAAAAAGATTGCACATGAAATTCATGGCGAAACGTGGTCGTGGGTCTTCAAGGTAAAACTTCAATGTTCCTCTAACAACAAAAGGAATACTCCAATAAAATGGGTACATACTCTAATAACTTCTAATATACCTCCATAAATTCGATCTTACTTCTTCAAAGCACTACTGGTAGTATTTCTCTAATAGACTAAACAACTTTCGTTCGTCTAAATAACCGTGTCGCACATACCACAGAACACTTTCATCGATGAAGCTAGAATGCACTTTTACTACTTGATCTTCAATGTTCACACTGCACAATTGGTCTTCTTTGCTTTCTTCTTCGTGATCAATGCAATCTCCGTTTGCTTCCTTTTCAGCTCTCTCTAAAATATCACTGAACTGTTCTTCGTTCACATGCTTCTTCAGAAGTTCAAACCATTTCTCCCTATTGGCTGGTATCGGTCTCCACAACTTCATTCTTGAAACATTCTGAAATCCAAGATATTTACCACTGTGCGGATCTACCACTTCAAATACATTTTCACCAATTTTCTTGCACAATAAGTACGGACCACGGTACACTTCACACAGTTTAGCTATGCGTTTGTCCCCTAAACTAGTGATGTTATACTGACGTAAGAAAACTAAATCACCTTCGCACAAAGTTCTTCTAGTTCTTTGAGAAACGTTTAATTTTTCATTTCGTTGCTGAATAATTTTCTTCCGCCGTAAGTCAGCCATGATTAATTTTCCATTCCAATCTATGGCTTCTTTTTCGTCAATCGCTTCGTTGTTCTGCACAATACCAAAATGTGATAAAGTAAACTCTTCTGGTTTGATGTTAAGATGTAACTCTGCCGGTGCTATTCCCAAACTGGTACTAATAGTATAATTCAACAGCAAACAAGCTTGCACAATAGATTCTGGCCATGACGAATGAGAATCGCAACACAATACACGCAGAATTCTTTCTAAGTCAGCTTTGAATTTTTCGATAACATTTCCTTGTGCGTGGTAAGGTGTAGTATAATGTATTTTGATATTGTACGCTTCCATGGCTTGTACAAATTTTTTGCCAATAAATTGTGGTCTATTATCAACCAAGGTGTTCATGAAAATACCGAGATGAAGCATGTATGACTCAGTGAGACATTTCGCTACACTTGCACTTGTTGCACGATGAAGCGGATATGTCACTAAGTAACGAGAGTACACGTCACACACTGTTAACAGGTAAGTTTCACCATCTTTATCTCGAGGAAGAAGGCCCACTAAATCTGCCGAGACCAAATAACGAACATTTCTTGCTGGCACAGATTGCATTAGACACTTCACAGGGTGATGATCAAGCTTTGTTCTCATTCAGACTTCACAACCGAAAATGTACGACTTGATGTCACTACGCATGGTTTTCCAATAGAACATACGTGAAATGTTTTCCAGAGTGTAGTTTTGTTTCCAATTTCTCGCACTACTACGGAAAGAACTTTTATTTGCACTACTTTCACTTACGTTTCCTTGTAGGTAACTAATGATAGGTCGGTATTCGTCACATTCCCACTGTAATTTCGCAATTGTAGACGGATCTAAATCGAACACTTCTGATTGAACAGCCTGAATGGGATACACACTCACCATTAAATCTTCTTGAGTTGGTAACATACGAGATAAACAGTCACTTAACGTGTTAGATTTGCCATTGATGAATTCAATTTCATAATCATAAGATTGGAGTTCAAGGGACCACCGAATCAATTTAGCATTCCAATTACGCATGCGTCTGAGCTGTACCAAACCTTTATGATCAGTTCGTATATGTATATTTTTGATCCTTTCAATCAAACATGCCACTTACGAATACACCACACGAACGCAAGATACTCAAGTTCAATAATTGCATAGTTCCGTTTGTGTTTGTTAAGGGTACCGCTAGCATATTCTAACACGCATTTTTTACCATCTATAATTTGGTAACACACACAGGCCAACCCAAGTTTGCTTGCATCATTTTCGAGGTAGAAGGCTTATCAAACTGAGGATGGTGTAATATCACGTCTTTCACTAATTCAGCCTTTAATAACTCAAATGCCTTTTGATGTTCCTACCACTTCTATTTCTTTTCTTTCTTTAAAATTTCATAAAGAGGTTGAGCAATAACGGCATGACCTTTGATCGTTCTTGAATGCCACTGAACTCCACCAAGAAATGAACGCAACTTCTTTAAGTTTTTCGGCACTGGTAACTTCTCAATTGCTTCAGCTGATTTCGTATACCTTCCGAGGATACATAGTAGCCTAAATAGTTAATTTCATTTACACCAAAAATACACTTCGATAAATTTAACGTCATATTCGCATCACTCAACAAACTAAGCACTTCATCTAACTGCTGTATGAACTCAGAGACTGTTTTACAAGCAAGCGCTACGTCATCCATGTATCTTATTAATTTTTCTTGTAATGGCAATGAAAATATTTTATTCAGGCACAATAGTAATACAGATGGTCCATTTTTCACTCCAAAAACCACACGTGTGTATTCATAATAACGTTTCTTCAAACAAGAAAGCTAAATATTGCATAGAGTCTTCTGTAATTCCACACTGTTGATACGAACTGGTAAAATCAAGAGTTCCTAGCACACGTTTACCACTAAATTTAGCAAAGAGGGCGGATAACTTTTCTACACAGAGAGCTGGATTCTTAATGTGCACATTCAAAGCTCTACAATCTGTTACTATTATCAGTGCTCCACTCTTCTTTAACACTACGTGCAACGGTAACAGATGACACGATGAACTAGATTGAATTACACCCCATTTTAACAATTTTCGGATCTCTTCACGCACTCCTTCCTTGTATTTGTGCGGAATATCGTAAGGACGAGCAACAATAGGTTCAATTGTATCTACTTCTAATCTGTACTGTAATTTATTACACAAGCCAGGAAAACGAGCGAACACCCTTCTGTGTTTCAATAGCAACTGAAATAATTCTTCTTTTTCGTTCTCGGCGGTAAAGTATAAATCTGGTGGGAAGTCCTCCATTTTGTCACTAGCTTCATTTTCTTTTACAGTTTCGGCGCACCCACTGCGAAACACATTCGCTGTTTTTCGCATAAAACTCACTAAGGTCCTTTATTTCGGACAACACAACAATAGGGGCTACCTCACACTTAATTTCACTAACATTAGCTACAGTGACACTTTCACTATTTCTCTGTATCAACGGCACTTCACCACTAATTCCTAGAAATTCAACACGCAAGCTACTTCGCTTAAAATCTATAACACTGTTTTAATTTCTCAAGGAAATTCGCACCAAATATCACGTCTTCGTGCAATACAAGAAATTCAACTGGCACCTCAACATTTTCAATTCAATTCCTTTCACATTTTTTTTCTTTCTCCCAAGAAAATCACACAAAACAATATGCTCTCCTTTTTGTAAATGCACATTCGTTACGCATTTAGTCACTTTTCGAAATATGTTATATCGTAACAAGCACAATTTCGATCCAGTATCTAATAAGCAAATTTTAGGTTGTTCGTTTAACAAACTTTTCACTCTCATAGTATTACGACCTAATTCACACGTAATTACTTCTTCTTCATTAATATTATCTATGTCATCGTCCACTTGCATTTCTTCTTCGTTGCACATGTGTGGAAAAAAGTAATCCTGTTTACACTACTGAAGTCCCTCCCCTTTGCAACCAAGTGGGAGGGCGCTACTAGTTTAAAGGCATAGCGCTCTGTGGGTAAAATCCACCTTGTTGGTACGTAAACTGTCGTTCTTGATTGTTAGCGTTGTTCACATTAGGCCCTTTGTTAAACGTAGGAAACCAATTACCGTTCTGATTTGAAGTACTTGTAGGATTTTGTGCACTACCCTGGTTTTCTTGCGTTCTCGTAACCTGCCGTTCACTTCTATTTTCATTTGCGCTTACGTTCTCTTGCGTATTGCCTTGTGAACCATTACCTCCGTTCGCATTATTATTTTTGTGCGTCCACGTTTATAAATTTTTTCAGCGTTGTTTGAAATTCGGACGCGAATTTTGATCACTACTCACTTCACTGCTTCGTTCTGCTTTCACATCATTTACATTAACACTGGCACCACCTTGCTGTTTCTGCTTATTACGCTGATTGTCGTACATATTCGTTATACCTGGCAATCCTTCAATAGACTGCACACTCGCAATAAACTGATTAATGTTATTCAACATGGAACCCATCATAGATAATTGGTACCGTTTGGGCAGGAGAGTGATGGTGTGTGACAACGTAATGGTTGGATTTTCATATTCTTCCAAAGCTTGAATTTGACTAAAGCGCTCCGTCACAAAATCAACAACACTACTGTAATGCTTTGGATCGAACGGAATAGAACGTAAATTTCGCAGGCGCCTAGCTTTCACCATCGGACTTTCAAAAGCATTCTGAAACTCTATCACAAACTCTTGGAATCTTTGACACTTCTTACCGTGTAAATCATACCACTTCAATGCATTATCCTTAAGAATAAGCGGCATAATTGTTAGGTATTAACTTTGCGGCACTCCAGCGAAGGACATTTTTGTACCGAAACTCTCTAAAAATGCACTTGCATTTTCTTTCATGTCACCTGAAAATGTCGAGAGTTGTTTGATGTCGGCCAACCGTAACGAACAATACCTTGCACTAACTTCACTATTTCTGGCACGCTTAGTATACGAGCTTTCCTTTTCTGTTTTGATCCTTGACACCGTCTTCCTTATGGTATCACTTTCCACTTCCGTATCGGACGCCGTTTGAGACCCACTACTTGATTTCCTCTCACGCTTTACACTGCGCACGGAGCCGTTATTTCTTTGCGACATACGACTTTCAGTATCATGGCGCTCATTTACTAATTCTATGCGATACACTCGTTCTGTTAGTCTATCAATATCTTGTTCGACATGTTCGCCTAACTCACTAGCACACAAACAAGTTTCGTAACACTGGTGACTTAACTTTCTTTGTTCATTACACACTTGGATGCACTCCTGAACTGCTGCGTTATATTTGCTTTGCCTTATTTCGCACTTCTTTAATCTACTTTAGTGAAAGTTATCCAAACGCAATCTCTCTTCGTAATCACACACTTTATTATGACACTCATTTAGTTGCCGTTGTTGGTCATTCACTTGGCATGTGTTTTCTTCAACTGTGCCCCGTACATCCTGTATCGCTTCGGCTAATTCTCGTACACTTCTACGCACTTCTTCACTTGTATTGAAACATTTCAATTCTACTGCTTTTATTTGTCCCGTTAATTCCTGACGCACTGCTGAAATACCCTCACTCAAATTCTTGATTTCACTTTGCATAACATTATTCACCTTGTTAATTTCATCAGTTAGACTTTCTTTGCACTGGGTAATATTTTCACGACACTCACTACGAAATTCCTTAAGGTCATCTTTAAGATCACTTTGCAATTTCACTTGATTTTCGCTTAATTTATTCTGATTTTCCTTCGTTGATCGATGCAGTCAATTCCCGCTGCATTGCGAGAATTACCGTTCTAAGATCGCCTTCAGCCATGACGACGCAAATACAACAAATTTGCTAACACAAACAATTTAACTAATTCTTCGAAAAATCTCCCCCGCCAAGTGAACTTTGTGGTGGACAAACACCGTGGTCGTGGGTTTTCTCGGGGTTCTCCCGTTTCTTCCCACTTTCTTCATTCCACCATTTCACTCATCTCTCATAATCACCGTCTCCTTTAGCCTAACCGGCATAACCGTGGGACGTAAAACTCAAAGATTTCATTTCATTTTTCTTCGAAAAATCTAAAATTGCTAATGATGATAAAAAAAAAAAAAAAAAATCTCTAAATTTAGAAAGGACTTTTAGGTTTCTTAAACTTAGGATGAAGGTGATGGATGTGGATATCGCCACGAAATTTTTATGCACCTCACAAGACGTCAAGATGGCGGCAAATATTACGCAGCAAATTTGACTCGTCTAGAATACATAGTCTACACCAATTAACACGAAAACTGAGAATTTACGAAAAAAAAAAAAAAGTTACTGATTCGACACATGTCCCGGCACCATTTTTCTGATGTTTACACAAACACTTGGTTTAACATGGCATTCACTGATATAAAATGTTTATTCAGTCCATAATTAGATGATATATATTTGTTTATTATAGTCATAGTAATAATTCTAATGCAAATTCACTCAAATAATAATGGTAAAATGGATATGTAACACATACACTAAAATATTGCAACATAATATGAATAAATTATGTGGGAGATGATAACATTTCTCCCACTCAAGTTAGTATTACAACTGTCATCTCCGAAAGCAATACACTTATTTCGAATACCTTTAAATCGTGAAGCGTCCACTAAGGTACCAAAAATTGTCGCTGCTATTTCATTGGGAGCACTTTCAAAACCTATGAATTTCGTTTGAATTCCACAGCCCGAATGTTTGAAATATTGAATTACAATAGGGAATATTTTTATGTTCCCATGATTTGAACTATCTATAGAAAAATCAATATAATTAACGTCATTAGCAGCTGTAATAGCGCTCTAAATAGAATAAGGTCCGACCATACCATTAATAATTTCTTCTGCTTTTATTCGAGCGCACAAAATACTTTTTGAAACTTCCAGATTACGGAATAATTTGGCTTTTTGAAACGCGGGCCATAATTTTACAACTATTAAGATGAACAATCATACGGTAGGCTAAAGTAGCTTCTTCTACTTGAGCGCACTACAGTTTTTGTGAAATGCTCACTTAATTTTGAAGTATTTGCGACATTAGGAACACACACATTTTGTTTCTTGATTTTTTTTTTAAATTTTTTTTTAAAGTCTTGCAAGTCCTCCATTCGTGACTGAAATAAATGTTCCGGTTTTGCATATTAAACACTCGACTTTGTCTCTCTTCTTCCTTTCTTAAAGCAATTAAACTTTCTCTTCATTTCTGGAGAGAATTTGCACTTTTTTTCACTTGCTTTTGACATAGGACTGTCTACGAAATATCACTTGATTTATTGTTTAAAATCTCTTATAATATTCAAAAAGAATATATGATATAATGTCAGATTTTGCACTTCCTAAACACCAGGTGTCAAGTTCAAAATTGGGTCGGCTCTTCTCATGCTGAATGTATTGTCAGATGAACTATAGTGGTGCTGATCTACCTAAAGGAAACATTTTATTCGTAACTTTGTTGCTGTTCCTTGATGGGGATACGAGACTTGGCGTAAACGTCTCTCAGTTGGTATTTGTGCTTAGAAAAAATCCTTGGACTTCTGTACTGCCCAACTGGGAGTCACGTTCCTGATATTGGCATACATTGGCAAAGTTCTTTAATTTTATGTTTTATGGTGAAAAGCTGCAATCTCATGTCTGGTTTTGCATCCAGTCTGTTTCGGTATTTGCTTTTGGTGGACACATACACAGAAAATCCAGTTTCACATAAATAGGTACTTACAAAAGGAAGTAGCACCTTAATAGCTTTCTTCGATAACCCCGAGTATTCTTTTCTCAACTGAACCAGAAGTCTATCAACAGCAGCTTCAAGAACTGAAGTTAAAGGGATGAATCGGACGCCAAGTCATTAGCTTCTCGTATTCGTCAAAGTTGAGGCAAGGATGCTTTCTTTGGATGTTACATGGATTTTTGATCCGCTGATGTTGATATTCACTTCATTTTTCTGGAGAATACTGATTTACAATGTGCTGCAAATTCTCCAGATGTTCAATAAATTCTTTACTAATGTCATCGAATTCTCCGAGATTTCCTTCATTCTTCTCAAGGAAATCTTTTAAGGCAGGAAACACGTCATATACAGTAAGTGACACTTCTGCTCCACAACTGTAACTTCGTCTTAAACGCTATGATTTTGTCTTCTGCTATAAATACATTTGCGTTCTTTCCTTGAAGGGACAGATTGACTTCATTCATTTTCACGAAAATGTCAACTAAATATAGCCACTGTTAATCACTCAAATATTCTTCCAGCTCGAAGTGGTGATTGATGAAGAAAACTTACCTCATCTCTTAGTTCGAAGAACCTGCTTAAAACTTTTCAGCGAGAAAGCAGTTAGACTTCTGAATGGAGAAGGAGAGACAGATGAAGGCCTCCCATGTCGTCGCAAAGAATTTTGAAGAACCTTGCATTTATTGCTCTTGACTTGATGATGATTGCCACCGCTTTATCACGGACGTTTTTGAGGGGCTGTGGCATTCTCTTTAGGCCAGTGCTTGACGGCGCAATATACAATGACTACTTTTGCAATTTTTCGCCACTTCCTTTATGCTTGTAACGGCTCCAGCTGTTTTTCCTACCATTGCCATCGCACCGTCAGTGCAAACATCAACGCAGTTGTCCCATTGTATCTGATTTTCTTCTAAATACTCATTAATAATTTTAAAAATTTCTGACCCAGAAGCATTTTTTCAAAGGTTTACATAATAGCATATCTTCTTCCACAGTTTCTTCATAATGGTAACGTACAAGCACAAGCAGAACAGCCAGACCTGCTACATCGGTTGACTGATCTATTTATAGTGCAAAGGGAGATGACTTGAGCCGACGGTTCAACTTTTATGTAACCTGGCATATATTCAATACGACGAGCGACTGTCATTTGAAAGTGGCTAAAGGGATTTGTTTACCCGATTTATCATTTATCATGCAGTTAACTATGTCAATCGTGCAAGGTTTTATCAGTTTCTCGGCTATAGTGCACGTGCTAATCTATAACTTACAATGAAAGATGCTTCTGTTGCCTTTTCATTCACACTGAATGACGTCTCTTTTGTGAATTTAGTAACTTATAACGTTTTCTCTCAAAGAAATTAACATTTTTGTTTTGAAACTCAGGATGATTGGTTTCAAAATGAAAATGAAATGAAATGAAATCTTTAAGTTTTACGTCCCACGGTTATGCCGGTTAGGCTAAAGAAGACGGTGATGATGAGAGATGAGTGAAATGGTGGAATGAAGAAAGTGGGAGGAAACGGGAGAACCCCGAGAAAACCCACGAGCACGGTGTTTGTCCACCAGAAAGTTCACTTGGCGGGGGCTGGGATCAAACCCGGGACCCCAAGCACCAGAGGTGAACGCTCTTCCACTGAGCCACCGCGCCCCCTGGTTTCAAAATGACGCCGTAATTTTGTAGAGACCATGGAACAGTTAGGTAAAGCTCTACCACATATTACACACTGAGGGCAGCTTTAAGCATCCATGAAGCCCATGCCTAAATAGCTCTCATCATATTTACGTTGTTTTTTTCTAACATGTATTATTTTGGATGCTGGACTATCCACATTTTGGAATGATGAGTGATTCTGTTGCACAGCAGGGTCTTGAGTCCTCATTTCCTTTTCGTCGGGCACATTTTTTACTTCAACCACATTAGGAGATGTTGAAGGTTTGCTACTATTAACTGAAAACTTTAATGACCCTGTTTTCAGCCACCGATCCATCTTGATTGAGATTAAATTCAGAACTGAATGCAATGAAATTCAAGTTGAATTGAAAGGACAGTTAAAACCGAACGCTACAAATCTGCAGATATTTTTTGTTCTTAGGGAAAAAGAAAGTGCTATGTTGAAAACAGATTTTATGAAAGAAAAAGAGGAATAAATGGATATGATAATTTGTAAAAAAAGTGATAGTGCTTAAGTGAACTATAAGAAAAAGCCTTGAAAAGAGAAATCATTAATATGTTTTTCCTTTGTTATAATAACTTGTCCTAAGGGACAACGGAGATAAAAACTAATGAAACTTTTTAATTGCTAAAAAATCATAAAGCTCTTAATTTGAAGTTAAAAACAGATAAAATTTGGTAATATAATGAGGATCCAGGCTGGCAGAGGGGCAGTGAAAACGGAGGCAACAGAGACGTCGTTCTTTAGCCATGTGCAAAGAAACTAACCTGGAACTTCCGGTGACTGGTTGCCATATACTCATGTGAGTTCCTGTTGCTATCACTTGTAAAAGTTAGCTAAGAAAGGCATTCTGAGCTTTTCAAGTTTGGTTTCCTAGCGTAATTAGTTTTTGTGACAAGTAACTCAGATATACAAATAGCATCATAAATATCATCTTGTATGTGTTAGAACTCTCTTTGTGTAAATAAAATTGTTATTAAGCATTTAGAAGTAGAACAGGTTCTTTTAGTCAAATTCTACAAAGAAAAGATTATAATCTACCTTAATGCACATATACGACAGCGTGGGATACTGTTATTCAGTAAATGATATAGCCAGGAATCAACTACCATACCTAACTAAATGTAATTTGATTAAGCATTTTTATTGATCAGTGCATTGTTGCTAAATGTACAACATAGAATGAAATCAGTTATTGTTCGTGAAACAAATTCCGAAGGACCCAAAATTCAAACCAACTTTTAGATGAGATAGAGACTTGCGAATTTTTTATTCGCTCCCTTGAGGTCGATTTATATGGAACCCCTAGGAACACTTCGCGGAAGCCCTGAACTCCGGGGAACACACTTTGAGAAACTCTGATCTAGAGTAATAATTGTGTGAAACTATTGTCATCATAAATGTATGCCAGTACAAAATTTCGACTATGGAAGTACATTAAATTTAAGTTGCAAAATTTGACTCAAACAAATATACAAACATTGTTTAAAAAAAGAGAAGTCGAAAAATGCCTCAATGGGTGATAGATGATCGAAGCCTATATAGGGCATAATGTCACATATTCGTTTTATTATGGAGCTATCCTAGCAGATCTACTAGTTAGCACACTCGCGTCTTTGATTCCACTGTAAGGAATTACCTGGGTAATCTGGGTAATTACTGGGTAATTACCTGGGGAATTACCTTTTTGAATGAAGTCCAACTTTACTTCATACCGTGGCGTAACTAGTATTTTTGACTACAAGAAAGAGCTTACAGAATGGTGTTACAGAAGATAGTCCATATGTGAAAATGCTGAAGATTTAAATTAAGTAACGCCGTTACTTTTAATTAGGACCATATAAAGACGGAAAACCTGGATGATAGGGTTTTAAAGTCGTTTAGTAGGTAAGAGTCAAATAGTCTCCTTATGTAGCGATTTAATGTCTTCCTATTGTCCCCTACCATTTCTACGCTTTATTGCCAACTTCTGCATCGATGTGTTCTATTACAATACAATTGTCAATATTCTCAGCTGATCTTTGCATTGTTTCGCGTAACCAATTTTTCTTTCTCTACTGTTTCATCTTCGTTAGGAACATGTACACTTATCAGTATGAAAGGGTTTTCCTGCTCTTCTATAGTGAACATTAATTCTCTTACGGATAAATTATTTCTGAATTCGGTGTTTTTATAATGTATCTGTGAATCATGCATTATATATATGCTCTTCCTGTTTTTTTCGTTTCTACTTCACAGTGTTCCTTCCTTTCTGTGTTTCTGTCGAAGCTAGAATTTTACTTTTGTTTCCCTGATTGTTTGAACTAATTGACACTTCTTTCCGTTGCAGTTCACATTTCATGTACTAGTACATAATGAACTGTCTCCTCGCAAATTTGTTGCAATTTTGATCTGTCCAGCTTTTTGTTTTCCGTTTTTTAAAAGATTTGAGTGGGCAGGAGATTGGCATACAGATTGGATTACTCTTGCATGGCGAAAGGATTGCCTCATGTGCTTATGCACACGTAAAAGCTTCATTCTTCTGGTTTTCATGTTTTAAATCTTTTACCTTCCTTATTCTGTAATTTTAGGGGAGCATACCCATATTTTCTCTCTCTCTCTCTCTATCTCTTTCTTTTTTTTTTTTTTTTTTTTTAATTTTATTTTCATATGAACTTAAGACCGACTATGTCGGGGTTTATTATTTTAAAACTTATTCGAAATTGATTTATAACGCCAATCATAGCATCCTACATGCCTTTATAGTAAATAACAGTTTCACCTGAAAAAAATAAGTAAATAAATAGTCACACGATTTTCAAAGATCATTTCCACCTAACACAGATGGAAGCATCGTCCTGCTTTATCTTGTTAAATTTTTAAGATTGCAAAGTTAAGAACAGTTAGTTAGTGTGAGAATCAATTCTTTAATTTTGGAAAATAAAACAAAATAAAATAAAAAGTGAATGAAAGTGCACAAGTTACATATACATGCACAGAAATGTTTCCAAAACATGGCAGCACAAAAAACTGTCAGTTTCATCGACTGCCATGCCACCGATCATAAATACGCATCATGTTGAGTCTAGTGACATTTTGTACCACCGGTATGTCGGCCCTGAAATGCACATGTGGAAAATGCACAGACTTTATGCCAATTTGTAATTTTCAAGTTTGCGTTGCATGTAGTTTATACCAGATTTCGTTTCTATTATCAAAGATGTGGATATTGCTTTGTAAGTGGGTGGGGCAATTGTTTAGTGTTTTATTGAAGCAACTGAAGCATTACATAAAAAAGCGGATGTAAAATTAAAGATTTCATTTTCTTTATCATAATTTTGTTTTTTTAAAAATGAATTGCTTGAATTTTGCTAAAGTTTAACACTTTCATAACACTGTATATAAGACCAGGCGTGCATTCAGAAATTGTTTGCATAGAGGTGTCCAATACTACAAGCACTACGTCTATATAGTATTGAACAGGCATTATTCTGCAATGAAAAAGACGATAAATAATTGTAAAATACTTTCACCTATATTTTCAGGGAAAAAAATATATAGAACTAAATTGTTTTTATAAAAGAAAGCGTATAGATGAAGTGTAAGATCAAATTTTCATCATACATCAATCATTTCCCCGTTAAACAAATATAGTTTTATTGAGAAAGTCTATAAATGTATGTTGAGTTAGGAACTTTTTTTTTGGGGGGGGGGGGGGGTTGGGAACTTTTGGTTTGCCTCTCTACTAGTACGTAATGTTACTACTAATTATTGCTCACGAAACACGATTTGGAGCAGCCTCATCTCGGAAACGTGTTGCCAATGTGCTTCTTCGTCTTGAAAAGAGTATCGGGAGCATGGTGGCACAGTAGTAGAGCGCTTATATCTGATGGGTGGCGTCCCTAACTTTATCCCCGGCCAAGCGTGTTTGTAATGGACAGCATCGTGTCCATGGGCTTTCTCGATGTACTGCCGTATTCTACCTTTTCTCATTCCACCAATTCTTCCATCATAATTTACCTGCCTTATCTATCTGTCTCCCTTATAATCAAGGGCATAATCGTGGGACGTTAAACTGGAAGGTTGGTTTGAATATTTTCGAGACATCGAATACTTCTTACAAAAATGAATTGTTACAAAAATAAACTGTTGTATGTTCCTTTCGATTTACATTTTCGGAATTGCACGATTATTGTTTAAAATGTGTTCTTGAGTGTATTGTTGTGAATATATCTATTAATAAGTCTCTCATGTACAAGAATGAAAAGACGAATTTTAAATTTTTATCTCACATTACATCTCTGAGAATATTTGAAACGTTTACTTCACTACATGGCAGTCATCTCAAACTTAATAAGGAATATTGTGCATCAGTAAAAGAAAATGTTGAACATTCATAGGTTAAAGTTGGGTGATCATACTGAGCAATTTTTGGTATGTTTTTGAGAACTTGCTTTGTAAAAAACTGGAAAATTAGTATTTTACATTCCTGGTACACAATATTGTTTTAAATTGCGATTAGGTTGGTCCTTATTATTTTTAACTGCAACTTTTTTACTATAACCTTTCGATGTATTTTTCTGAACTTTTCGTAGTTCTTGCAGTTTTTATAACCACATTCTAGGACATGATAGACATGCAAAATATTTCTCTAGTGGACTTTCGTTTACTGCTGAGTGCAATGCAGTGAACACTTTCAGAATCAGACAATTACAAGTTAGTAAGTACGCCCTCTGTCTGAAAATATGATATGCATTTGAAAAAGTTGAGCTCCTTCGTGGTTAGGCGGTTAGCGTACGCGCCTTTGGCGTGCGAGACCCGGGTTTGATTCCCGGCGGGAGCTCATGTGGTTCGGATTCTACGTTAAACAGTATGTCCCGTCTCATCTAGCCTCACTGCTGAAAAGGACGTTAAACCCAAAATCAACTCAACATTTGAAAAAGTTGTAAAGATTAATGAAACATAAATAAACAATTATAATCAAATGTCTTTATTTGTAAATTCATACGATATCTGGCTGTTGTTTAATTTTTGTGTGTCAAAAACGTCAATAAACTTTGTCATCGGCGGATCTGGGCTACTCGGTGCGTGAAATTGTGTAAGTAGTTAATTGCTCCTAGTGTTATCCTCGTCCTGTACACAAAATGGAAAATATTCATGTAAATAAAGAAATATTCAAAAGAAATTCCAAGTTCAAGCAATTAACTGCTGAATAGCGTTATTTTATATTGCAAAAAATGTTGCAGTTGAAAGAAGTACTTTGCAGAAAATAAAGTCACAGCTGATTTTGGATTAACACATTTTCCTATGCCTAGAATTGGGCATGTGGCTCAAAAACAGTTCCATGAAGATAAAATTTGTGCTTCTAATGTTACTTCAAAAAAAAAAGAAAATAGATCAAATGAAATTATCAAAGTGAGGCCGGATGGACATTTTCAAGTTTTTTCCGATTATGTCCACATGTATGAAAGGTGGGTTTCTTAACGCTGAACAAACTTTCTTATTACATTATGCTTGACGAAGAAAACCCCCACTGGGCTTGAAAAAGGTAATGTTCCATAACCAAAATGATGTTGATGGCTGTGACACGACCACATTACTATTCACATCGAAAATATATTTTGATGGAAAAATTGGTATGTCTGACTGACTAAGCGAAAATCGAGAAGAGGCTTAAAAGAACCTTAGTAACAAAAAATGCGGATTCTGCCAATTCAGTAGAATGTAGAAGCATGATTTATGATTTCTTAGACCTTAATTCCGGCGATCAAGTCCAAATTTGCTTGTGACGACGATGAAAAGCTTGTAGCTGATGATTCTAAAGATGGCTGGTAGTCTAATCAGTTTAAATCACAGGCTCGAATCCCGATTAAAATGTTTTGAACTTTAATTTTTCAATTTCATGCAATCTTTGGAACATAAAGCTACGCCACGTACAGTTGACGAACTGATCGAATGTGTCGAATTAGACGAAGAGACACTTGATAATATATTTCTGTTATTACAGACATGTATGGAATTAATTACGTTGGTTGAAGGAGGAAACTCCTTAAGAAGGAAGATAAGGCCAAGCTTCGTCGTGTAGGAAGTTACCAACTATTTTTGTGTGTTCACTTAGAAAAAGCTAGGCGCCACATTAATTGAATTTCATTTATATAGCCAAGACTTACTAAGTAAATGTATACCATAATTTTGGACAAAGATAAATTGTAAATGTCTGTTATATATTCGGACGGAAAAAGCAATCCTGTGGAATCATAATTTTACTCCTTTTCAGTTTACGTATATTTCCAATAAAAGATACTGAATTTGGCCTCTCATATCACAGTGATTTCTGCGGGAACATTCTTACGTGCACAATGTTGGTCCTTGATATTGAAGTACGTTTTCAGTTTTGAAAGAAAGGTGGTGACAGTACCAAAAATGTTAGGTGATTCCCGATTTTTTTTTTTTAAATTTTCAATGATTGTGTAATTTACGTGCGACGTGCATTTGCCAATGTGTTGTTATACTGTAACAGTACCTAAAATTCAGGTTATTAATTTAGGTAAAATGTGCTTTTATTAATGTGTACAACAGAAACGAGGAAAATATATTTCTGCAAACACTATTTTATAATCATTCTAATCTTCCGTTTGTCCAGATTCTACGTGTGCTGACTAAGGCTTTACGTAATTCATTACGTACGAAGTGAAATAGACAAGTTTCATAGATTTTATGAATGTCTTGAAAGTATTCCAGCTGTTAAATTTTTCTGGAGTTTCGAAGATGTTTGTTATGTAAATTTTTCTATTCAGCAAACTTTTTCGTATAAAGCCTTCAGACTACTTCCTGGATTTTAGAAGCGGAATTTGTGGTAGTTACTGTCGTTAGTTTACTAGTTAGTCGGAGCATCAACTCGATACTTCTCCGAACTGCAGGAAATTATCATCAACGATGCATAAACTCCAGGCTAGTGGAACTCTCTCCCTCATGATGCCTATAGACAATTACACTTTAAAATTGCACATACATTCACTCTTTGTTAAACAATAAACCATTTGGTTTATATGAAGCTCGTTTCTGATTTCTTACATTTCGCTGTATATTCATGTGTCATTTTGAATAATTTGGTAAATTGGAATATTATTAATTTAGTATATAATGTGTATAGAGTTTGCAGCTCAAGATTAATAATAATAATAATAATAATAATAATAATAATAATAATAATAATAATAATAATAAACTCGCTTTCACTTACTGTAATGGAAACTAATTTGAGCCACAAGAAATAGAGTTTTCTATAAGCATATCGTATCATAGTATGGGACGCGTAGGTTTGATTCCCGCCTGACGCTTAACTATTTCATGTTGTATACTTGCATTTATTATGTGTTAGGGTTAGAATTTTTCTTGGGCAAGGTTTATGCCATGATTTATTGTGTTATAATATGCCGAGAGGTGTACGCATCCTTGAGTATCGATTTTTCTCTTTCACTCAAATACGATTACAAATGAACGAGATACTACAGTTTTTGTGGAAGTAAAATTTGCCCAAGATTACTCGTGCTAACACGAGGTTTACAGAACTATCGTCTCTCCATGTTAAGATTAAAGGGACTACAGTATATTTTATGAAAGTTAACTATTTTCTTATTATACAACAAAAAATTAATTTCTGTACGTTAATTTTAGCAGTTTGTTCAAATAGTTATTAAGTTATTATTATTTTAGGTGGATATGAGAAGGTAAAATTGAAAGATATAGAAGTTTTGACCTTGCATCACAATCGAATGACAACAGGTCGTCGTTCAAACCCAGTTCCACAGCTGTCATGTGTCGGAGGCTCTGCAGGATGCAGTGCTTTTGTACCAAAGGTGGTTCAGTGTTTAAACCGAGGGTCCGATGGTTCCAACGTTCATGTATGTATTTCTTTCTTTGAGAGGTAATTGATTAAATCAAAGGATAGCTTTCTGTTCGTCAACAGGCATGGTAGATGGAGTACTTTAAATCTTAGTAGAATGCTTTATTTTATTGAGGTTTCTAATGTTCTGTTTGAAGTGTAGTATGAATGTCTGTTTTCCCGGAGGCAATAATGTTGGAGTACATTCGATCTATGTTGCACATCGATACAAAATTCAGTTGGAATGCAATTTTCTATGGTGGAATATCTTTCTTAGACTGTAGTGGTGTTCATTTTCAAGTTCTTACGAAGTTTTTATGAAGGAAAATTAATAATTATATCAAGTTGACAATACAGACACCCTTTCTCTGCAAAGAATTTGGTTCCCGATGGGAGCAATGTTTGACTGTAATTGGCGTGCTTAATAGGAACATGAAACTTCGAATGTAGAAACAAATTGACCAAAATAACGTGCAGCGAGTTAACTGGATGTACCCTTGTGGCATCATATCTTAGTAAAGCTTCCATCGAACGTGTTTAGAGGTGCAGATCCTGCTTAAGGTACAGCGTTTCGGATAAAACTTAAATAGTAGTAGTATGGATTTTACTCGTACATTAAAAGTGGAGGCTCTCTTTCATACCGTCTGTTACATAAAAAAGTAAAATCATTCACTGAAACTTAAGTTTTCTTTCGTCAAAGGCTGGAAACGCAGATCCTGCAGTTACATTGAACATACTTCCAAGGTTTAGTTAAAAGAAAAAAAAAGTTTAATGTATTTTTATTGAAGATAACTAAGTCCAAAGTCATAGATTTAAAAGTATCTGTTCAGTTTTATTTTAATTTAATCAGTGCTTATATGAACGCAACAAAATTACAGAAATTAGAAATAAAATCTCTTGTATTTTAGTATTTCATAGCTAGTGCTCAGAACGCTCTGAAGTATAAGATTATAAAGGGAAAGAAAAGAACTACTTCATTAATAACCATAATGCACTATTATGTGGGACTGTAACACTTAAAACAAATTAAAGTTATGAGGTAAGCAATATGAATTTTCGGAATACGTACAAGTATTTCTGGAGTACATCACTAGATGGCAGCTCATTTAACAAATTGCACTGTTACGATATGTATTAATGAATTTTTTTTTTTTTTTTTGTATATAACCAACTAGCATATATTACCCACTTCGCTGGGTTGAAATGAAAATTTAAATGCACAACTCCGTATCTCATGTGTTTAGTACCCGTGAAATATGCTGTTTTCGTTTTTAATGGCATCGACTTAAACGGTATCGGAAAGATCATTGATCATCTCGGCGACCCCGAAAACCATGAATTCGACACTAATATCGGCCATTTTTGATCATTTATATATATATATATATATATATATATATCCCCCTCCTCCTCTTCCACGTTGCGCGGCACGGCATTGAAAGTGTCACCGGTCATCTCAGCGACCCCAAGAACTATAGATTCAACACTAATATCGGTTATTTTCGATCATTTTTAAATATCTCTTCCTTCTCCTCCCTTAAGTTGCGGGTTTGGATTTGAATTTAAACGGGATCGGAAATGTCACTGTCTGAATGATCCCGAAAACTATGGATTAGACACTAATATTGGTCATTTTCGATCAATACTATACATAGCTCCCCTCCCCGTCCTCCGTTCTACAGCACATGAATCAGAATTGTCACTGTTAATCTCAACTACTCCTAAAACTATGAATTCGACACTAATATTAGTCATTTTCAATCATTTTTAAATGTTTATCTCCCTCCCCTACGTTGTACCCTCAACCACCCCAACTATCAGGGCTGAACTTGAATTGAAACAGCATCAGAAGATTCACTGTATCTCTCGTCGACCCCAAAAACTATGGATTCAACACTAATATCGGTCATTTTTGATCATTTTTAAATTTCTCTCCCCCTCCCCTACGTTGCATCGTTAAAGCGAATAGTCTAAAGTAATCCCTACCCCTAAACTCATATATATTGAAAATTTGATTGAGATCGGTCGGGTAGCTCAAGAGTGATGAAGTCACAAAGATAGTCATTTTAATTTTATTATTATTATTATTTTTTTTTTACATATATCCCTTCTCCCCCTTCCCTACGTTGGCACATCAAAGTGAAATGATAAAAAACACCCAAGACCCGACCCTCATGTATGTTGAAAATTTGATCGAAATTGGTTGGGTGTTTCAAAAGTTACTAGGTTTTATCTATACGTCCCCCTCTCGTCCCCCTCCCCTAGGATCTACCGTTAAAGTGAAATTACAAAAATGTTTCCAAATCCGAACTTCATATATCTTGAAAATTTGATTGAGATCGGTCAGATAGTTCAAGAGTTATTAACTTACCTAAATCGTCACTTTCAGTCTTATATAAAATGTGTTTTTATATATCTCCCCCTCCTTCTCCTCCCCACGTTGGTCTGTCAAATTTAAATCATAAAAACGATCCCAGGCGTGAACCTCATCTATGTTGAAAATTTGATCAAGATCGCTCGAGTGGTTCAGGAGTTAAGTTTTATTTATTGTTTATACCCCTTTCCCCTCCCCAGCCCCTCAGTTCTACCATCAAAGTGAATAGCCTAAAACCAGCCCAGCCTTGAACCTCATCCATGTTACAATTTTGATCGAGATCGGTGGAGCGGTTCAGGAGATTTAAGGCCACAAACATAGTGATTTTCAATTATATATATATACTAGCAGCGTTCACCCCGCTTCGCTGCGGTCACCCCGGAACGCAATAAACTTTGTTACTTAGATAATTTTTACTTTTTCGCTTTCAAGTGATATGATAAAAACCATAGAAGATTGCAGTAAATGTTAACATTATATCGCCTGTCATTTATGTTAACCCGCCCCGCTTCGCTGCGGTCACCCCCGAACGCAATAAACTTTGTTACTTAGATAATTTTTACTTTTTCGCTTTCAAGTGATATGATAAAAACCATTATAACGCCTGTCATGTATGTTAACCCGCCGAGTGACACGGTCATGCGGGTTGCATATAAATACGTTTATTTTTATACCTGTGATGAACTAACAAAGGATTTGTACGTAATGGACACCTGAATGGTCAATTATCTCAAGACACTGGTAATTGAAAATTAAAGTGATATGATAAAAACCATCTAGGGTCCAAATCCTAACAACCCCCCAAAAATGAAAGAAATCGGTTCAGCCGTATTAGCGTGATGAGCGGACAAAGGATTTTGTGCGTTCTCTTTTATATATATATATATATATATATATATATATATATATATATAGTGAGAGAGAGAGAGAGAGAGAGAGAGAGAGAGAGAGAGATTTTAACAGCTTCAAATATATTGGTCAGGCTGCAGTAAACAGTTACGAAATACGTCACATCCTTATATGATGCTTTCATTAAAATGAAATAGTTAAACCTTTATTTCTTCACTCCAATTTTCAAATGATATTCAATAATGCAAAAGCAATAAACAAAGGTGATCGTGTGAAGTAGGTGTTCATTACTTATAAAATACTATACAATAAGCTAATAGTTGTTTTCTGTTCTTTAGAAGCACAAATTTAAGAGCTCCATAATGATAATTATGATGTCATAAACTGCGCCCACAGATTATTGAGCTGTAAAAAAAGACTTGTTTATTTAATAACTATCGATTTGTTTATTTAATAACAGTTTTCAAGTAGTGGATAGATTATTTCCACTTTTTTTTTTTTTTTTTTTTTTTTTTTTTTAATTTAAACAAGTAGTATGTATCACAGTGAAGAACCTTAAAAATCACAATATAATTACAGCGTAGTATTTGTCATTGATTGCATATATGACCATCGTTTTTAGACAACTCTATTTGAAATCCTCACATTCAAAGGAGCAGTAGTTTATCTAGAAGTTAGATCGGGAGTGGGTGGGTCCAGAGCTCTCAAATTACTTGTTGAATACGCATTTCTCACAAGATAAGGTGTTTCGAATGTGGAATTCGGAGGTGCTTAAGATAATTTAGGAGGGGACAGTGTTAGTGTATGTTCATAAATTACTGCAAAGGAAAACAGAAGAGGCAAACCTTCAATTATTAAGACTTAACACTTAAGAATATGCATGAAAATGGGATTATTAGGAAGCACCTCAAAGTGGGTTTTCTTTTTCCCACTCAAAGTTTAATGATCTTTCGATTGAAACTGAACTTACAAGGTATATACTATGATGAAAAGGGGACACTACTTGCGAAGTATGTTCTGGTATAGTAGACAGTTCTTCCCTACCGCGCACAACACACGTGTAGCATCCGTAATCGTAACGAGACAATGCTAGAGAGCAGAATTGGCCATTTTATCGAGCTAATGTATCTCCAACGTTGTTAAGTGATTGAGTATCATAGATATAACAAGTCACTTTGGAAGATTTTAGGTGGGAAATATACCTAGGTCTGCTGTTTCCGCTTTTATTGTGAGATACTCGTAATCAGAAAAAGATCGAGCCGACCTGACATTTTCACCATTAGAGAACGTCGAGCATTGAAGAGGGACATTCTAAGAAACTGTCAGTCATCCATCCCCACCGTCACTTGAGGAAATACACAGTATATCGGAATGTGCTCCTAGCACATGGTTGTTCAACGCGAGGTGTGTATACTTGGTTTCCGTGGCCGAGCACTTATCTATAAGCCACATACCACGATGGCAAAGCTTAGACGCTTCCTTACGTAATGTAGCAACAATACTGAACCACGAATAACGAAAATACATTGTTTAGGATGATAAATCGTGGTATATCAGGTGGCGTTCCGATGGAAGTATGGGTTTCGAAAATGCCTGATAAACGACATGTACGGTCATGTGTAGTGTATACGGTAGAATTTGGAGGTAGAGCATTGTGGTATGGATCTGTTTTTGATGGAGAGAACTTGAGTTTTTTGTTGCTCTGCATGTCAATGCCATGGCAAAGGGATACGATTCTAAGCGCTTATTATTAGCCTGTCATAGGAGATCAGTTCGGGAATGAGCATTGTATGTATCAACATGAGAGAGCATCCGTTCATACTATACAGTCCGTGGCTAAGCTGTTTCATAACAGCATACCTATAATGGACTCTACTGCTCCTAGTTCTAATTGGAATCCAGTTAAACGTGACGTGACGGGCTAAATGGCCTTAGATGCCGAGGGCCCAGAAATCTAAATCCTAAACCCAGTTAAACGTGTATGGGATGTTTTGAAACTCCAACTTCACGGTAGGCTTCAAACACATGACAGACTTCAAACAGCCTAATAGATGACTGTCCTCATTGTTTCTCTCACGAAGAATGGGCTGTTACTGCAGAAAATTTTTCCCCACGTGATCGGAAGTATACCAGAGAAGTGGAGACTGACAAAGGCAAATGGTAGATCAATTCCTCATTAGATGCCACTACTTGAGATAATCCCATGAGCAAACTTCGACTGCAGTATGATGCTCGGGAATTCGGGTTTTATTCCCGGTGTAAGAGGCTTAAAATTTGAACATTTTGCAGCAGTTTGCATTCCACCTTGATCTGTAGTCGACGTTTCATATGGCCGCGGTGTTGAAGAGGGACGCTAAACTTTAACCAACGACCTAAGTTTGATTGCAATTTAAGGTGTGGATGTCCCGATACTTTCAATCATATAGTGTATACTGACGTGTTATAAATCTTACAAAAATTGAACTTGCGTTCCTGATTTCATTGTAAAAAATAGTTTGACTAATTTAATCCTTATTTAATGATGTACTTCTGTTTCTAATTCTCTTTTCACAAAGTGATTCCTGCATAAATGTTGGCATTTAATATTCGAGTTGAATTTTACATTTAATGAGATATTAATTAACTATATATAAAACTACATGAGCTGACATAAAGTATTGAGCACTTCCTGTAGGGCTACAATGAATAAATTTGGCATAATTGTAGCTTTCCGAAACTAACCAACAGGAAAATTGCCAAAGTGAAAACTTTTAATTTTTAGGGAGTCTAAAGAGAAGATGAAGAATTTCCCATGTTATTTAAATGTGCCTTTCTTAGGACCTATAATCTCATATTTTAGGTACTTAGAATTGAAATAAAAACTTGAAATTCGGTATGGTTGTACGTTTTCGTTATCACTACCTAAGTAAATCAGTAAAAATAAAAAAAACAACTTTAGAGTGGTTTTATAGGGAACTCAAAAATCTTTCCAATGTTATTTATGTGGAACACCTTTTACACCCCCAAATTATTGGACACTTCCTGTAGGGCTACAATAATTAAATTTGACATGATTGTAGGTTTTCGAGAGAAACCCACAGGAAAATTCCCAAAAGTAAATATTTTAAATTTTTAGAGGGTCTAAAGAGGGGATGAGGAGTTTCCCCATGTTATTTAAATGGACCTTTTTTGGAGTTATAATCTCATATTTTAGGTACTTGGAATTGGAATAAAAATTTGAAATTCGGTATGTTTATACGTTTTTGTTAGTGTTAACTAAGTAAATCGCTAAAAATAAAAATTCCAACCGTAGAGTGGTTTTATGGAGTACTGAAAAATCTTTCCCATGTTATTTATATGGGGCGTCTTCTACACCCCAAAATGTTTAGGCACTTCCGGCAGAATTAGAATGATGAAATTTCGTATGATTGTAGCCTTCGAGGACTAACCGACAGGCAAATTGCCAAAAGTGAATATTTTTAGTTTTTAAGGAGTCTAAAGGGAGGATGAAAAAATCCCATTGCTATTTAAATGGGCGTTTTCTTGCGATACAAAATCTTATCTTTTAGATAGTTGAAATAGGAAAAAAGGTTGAAATTTGGCATAATTGTGGATTTAAGAGGTGCGAGGCCGTAGGCCGAGTAAACGTGAGGGTCAAGTTGCGAAACTCCCAGAAATGCTGATACGTAAGAGATGCGAGGCCGTAGGCCGAGGAAACGCGTGGGTCTGGATGCGGAGCCCCCAGCTAGCCACAGGCTAGTCTTAACTACACCGTATATATAAAACTACATGAGCTGACATAAATTATTGAGTACTTCCTGTAGGGTTACAATAATTAAATTTGGCATGATTGTAGCTTTCCGGAACTAACCGACAGAAAAATTGCCGAAAGTGAATATTTTTAATTTTTAGTGGTCTAAAGGGGGATGAAGAAGTTTCCATGCTATTTAAATGTGCGTTTTCTTGGAATACAAAATCTTTTCTTTTAGATAGTTAAAATAGGAAAAGAAACGATAGAATTGTGGGATCAAGTGGTGCGAGGCTGTAGGCCGAGCAAAGATAGTGTCGGGGTGAAGCCCGCGGATAGTCAGATTCAGGAAATATGAAGAGTAAGTTCACGAAATTCACTGATGACACATAGGCCAATAGATAAGAAATGCAAGGCCGTAAGCCGAGTAGTGTTGGGAGTCTGGGGGGCGGAGCCCCCCAGCTAGCCAAATGTTAGTTACAATATAAAGGTATTATGTATTGTTAAGGTAAACAGGAACTAATTTACGCTCTGTCCTGTTTCTTACTTCTCATGATTTTTAGAAAGCCGCAACCTGTCCTCTTTTCGGCTGAAAGTTTTTATGGTCTCCCTATTCATAGAGTCAAAATAACTACTTAGGGCCAATTGGCGCTGCAAACGCTTTGCCCTTTCAACCACATTGGTGTATTGCAAAAACTCGTTTGCATTTCATTGTGTGTTATGATTTATGAATGGCCTTTGTTTGGAGGAAGAAAATCTCAGTTTCTTGTGCGGCTTATTGTTGTAGAGAGTGACTTTAAAGAAAAAATGGTATACCATTTCACGCTTTACACATGTCTTTAGATATCGGAAAATTATTTATCTGCAAAAGAATTTTAATGTGTAAAATCTTAAGGCGATTGTCGTGTCCCACTAACTGCTTAGTTCCTCGAACTACAGCATCCTTGCCTCCATAAAAGCTAAAATTGGTATTATTTTGACCATATACGAGGGAAGGTTTATATATCTTTAGAAAACTTCAACAAATGATAACCTATCTACTGAAGATTAGTGTCAGTTTGGGATGTACAGGAGGTGGATCCTGGAGTTTGGGCCCTACGAAATCGCGACTTTTCTGTAAATTTAGTCTAATTTCAGGAGTTATTCACATTCTGGTATTGAATTTGGACCTCCCGAAATAAATTCCTGTATACGGTTTGGTGCAGGAGTCACATTAAACTGACAGGAAATGTAAGAAAGGCCACAAGTTGAATGTATGATTGTAGAAAGGAGTAAATAGGCTTAATATACTGATCATTGTTTAGTATTAAAACGCTGACTGTAGTGCGTTTTTTTAACATTCACATGGCATTACAAAGTGATTAAACATAATATGACGCATCAATGTGCTACACTTTAATTTCCGCTGTCATTTCCTATTTTACTCCAGTTGATCTAACTAACAGGTAGCACAAGGTTTTACTAAAGTGTAATATCGTCGCATGAGAACCAGAGGAACGTAACTCCAAAAATGCTGTTTTCGTTTTCTTCATGTTTGGACACAATTTTAAAAGCCGCACTTGGTGCAAATGGAACGTAACGCCATCTGTTCTCCTTGTCGATTATCTGTTGTAATGTAGTTCAATTAACATCTTGTTAAATACACATCTTTCTAAGAAAATAATATTTTTGTCCTCTCACCTGTAAACCTACGAAAATGGAGTTACATTCCTCTGGTTCTCATGGGACGATATATAAGTAAAATATGTCTATGCATTAGTCATGCTGCATAAAATAATATGCTCTAAAATATGCATCAAAGTGCGTCTTTGATATATGCATTTTTATTTGATTGATTGAACTTCAAGTTTTTTTCAGCTCCGAGGCTATATGAGACGAGATTACTTGCTACAATGGAATCCAAATCGCTACTTGGGTTTGTACTGGAGCCCAGCACTCCACCATGGATTAAAATTGTAACTAAACGCAGAGTTCCCTCATGGTTATAAGGTTAGCATATGTGGAAGACTCGGGTTTGATTTCTGGTAAGAGATCATGTGGTTCGGATTTCAAGTTAAGCTCTAGGTCCACGTCTCATATAACCTTGCTATTGACACGGACGCTAAATTCAAATCCAATCATAACCAAACGCCAGTATTACAACATTGTATTATTCACGTTCCGAAAATATTATGCTTTTTTAATCCATTAGTAATGTTGTGTTTTTAAATATTCGGTATATTTTAAGGAAGTTCTAGTCTTAGTATAAAAGTTAAATATTTCTCTTTATTTTTGTTTTAAAACTTAGAAACTGTTCTATATTAATGTGTACTGTTATATGGATGATCTTAAGTGGGGGATTTGCACGGAGCTATCTCTGAAAACCAGTATTAGAAGCTAATAAATTTATTCCCGTTACAACTAATACAACTTTTTACATTGCAGTGGGAATGCCAAACGGATATGGATAATGCGTACAGATTTGGGGAGATTTCTGTAATATGTGAAGGATATGATTATCCAGATGACCCATATGTGTTAAAAGGATCCTGTGGGGTAAGTGGAGAGATTTATGGTAATTTTTGATATAGTATATTTTTATTATTTATTTACTTTTCAATACATCCATAGAGACAGATTCTACGTACATGACAATTCATCGTGACTAAATGGTTAGCATTCTCACCTTCAGCAGTAGACCCGGGTTTGATTTTTTTTTGTGAGAGTATGTGTTCATATCCTATGATAAACAATATCTACGTTTTATATAATCTTGGTATTGAAAAGAGACGTTGAACGCCCAATCTCAGGAAAGCATGATAAGTAGCACCATGCTTACTGTCTACGATCTAACTCTCTTTGTTTATGAGGAACTATTGGTAATTTTTTCTATAGGGAGATTAAACTAGTCATCGATTAATGTATATGTGATTCCTTCTGTTAAGGATTGGTAATTTTGTTACATTACTTTCTATCAATAGAACATATACTAAATAATAAGGAGAAGGCAGTCCGTATTTTATTTTTCTAAAGTGCCTGATGAATCAAAATTTGTTTTATTTTTCTGGTAGTTATTCTATCAGTGACTCCTATCGTAATGACTCCAGACAGGATGACATGACCAAGCAGGGTTGGCAAAAAACATGTTTTTTATTGAAAAAAAAACTTTTTTTTTAGTTTAAACCAGTTTTTTTTTTTTTTTGGTTTAAATAGTTTGCTCTATGTATTCATATCATATGTGGACAGAAATAAGTTTGTTTCGCCTTGGTGTTATGCAACAACCGGGTTATGCTGGAAGGAGTCACATAAGCTTAAAGCGGAATCCAAACCGCTTCTCGACTTACATCCGAGAGAAACTGTCCTCCATTTGAACTCGGAATCAGGACTAATTGACCACAAATGCGATACGTCTGCCGACTCGCTCACGAAGGATTCCTGATAAAAATACGTTGTACTGATCTTAACTTAAGCCTACTTGTTAATATAATTGTCAAGATTAATTTCAGAGGAAACCTCTGGTGCTTGGGGTCCCGGGTTCAATCCCAGCCCCCGCCAAGTGAATTTGTGGTGGACAAACATCGTGCTCGTGGGTTTTCTCGGGGTTCTCCCGTTTCCTCCCACTTTCTTCATTCCACCATTTCACTCATCTCTCATCATCACCGTCTCCTTTAGCCTAACCGGCATAACCGTGGGACGTAAAACTTAAAGATTTCATTTCATTTTTCATTTCAGAGGAACAAAAAGATAAACAGTTGCAGAAGTGAAACCATTATACAGAAGTACATATGGACAGTTTCAAAGTACTACAGAGTACAGAAGAACTAATTTAGTCCAAGTTAGTTAACAGCGACTTTTATTAGTCAAGTTAAAAAAAATACGACGACTTAATTTCCATATCAGTAAGAAAAGTGGATAAAGATACGAATTATTTGAGTCCACTTTGGCTCAGACACATTTATACATAAATAGATACCAAAGATACTTGTCATTTCACTAAATGCCTCTCGTGGGGTTTGTATGACGCCCCTCCTCCCCACACACACAAAAAGTACGGCATTTTGATGTATTTTATCAATAGTAAACATTATTGAAACGAAGCAATATTTAGAATTTTTCTTTGATTGCAGTTACATAACAATAACAACAAACTATAAAAAAAATCACAAAACAAACATTTATAAACTTATAAAAAAGAACTTGCTTTTTTAGTATAATCTTTTTGAGTAATGAATGGGGAACTTAGGTCTGAATATAATACGAATAATATACAGGAGTGAAACGTGATAACCCACAAATGTGTGTTTATCAAGGTTTTACAAACACTTACACATTTAAGAACATTTTTCGTTTTTTGGTTTAAACCAATTATTTTTTTTAAAAAAAAAAAAAACAGCTGGTTTAAACCATGGTTTAAACCAGCCAACCCTGTGACCAAGACAGATCAGTGTGTACCTGTAGAAAATACACGAAGACTTTAATGGATCGTTCCCTCCAAGCATGTTACAATGTACATACGGACCCGTATATAAACGCCGCGATTCCTTTATAATGTGAGGTCAGTGTGTGTAGACCATACCGTTCAAATAGCTATAAAAAAAAAGCGTGGAAGCCATTCAACGTTTTGGAAACCATAGATGATATGCTGTGGAAACATTTCTTGAACTATTAGTAAATTTCGTGCCGTATGGACTGAAATTTGGACATGATACTCCTGTCACGAAATCAAAAGATATAAGAAAGATTTTATTGAAATCCGTATCGTACGACGGCTTTAAAAGCAATAAATTTTCTGCTAAGAATATCTCACAAATCTCTGAATTTGAGAGGTGGAATTCTGTGTATAGACTCTTCATTAAAAACAAGAAAATACGTATTTGAGGTAAGGAATCGTTTCAGTGTTAAAAACCTAGGGGGACCATTTCTATATCCAGATTTCCCTGCTGTTCTTTATTTTGAAAGTGTCGAGTGTAAGGATTCGTTTAAGGTGTAAGTGTGAAATTCGGTAAAAAAAAAAAAAAAAAAAAAAAACAACTTAATTTTAAAATAAGGAAATACGTGTTTGAGTGTTTCTAAAAATTCCGTCCCTAAGAGTGAAAAGATCATTTTAATAATATCCAAATTTTGTTTCTTTATTCAGAATGAGATTTGCTTAAATTGGAAGTGTGCTCTTTGATACACAATCTGTTTATTAAAAGTAAGTGATACAGTATTTTCGAAAATTCCATATCTGAAGATGAAAAGGAGGACAATTTATACAATATTCAAATTTCAGATTTATATTTATTACACCTGTACACTTTATTCTTCCCGTACGCAGAACGAACACTCCTGTTAGTATTGATATAATTTAGCGACCATTTAGTTTCTTACACAGTGATTCTCCTCGCGCCTACAGTAACGCCAGGTTTTGCTTGGGGGAAGAGAGGAAAGATTCTCCAATATACAGTGTTTCACGTTTTTTATTTATATATTATTATACTATTGATTAAAATGTATACACATCTTAAACTCAGGGGGGAAGTTGCCTTGCGCCCTCTTTTAATTACGCCCCTGTTTGCGCGAAATACTAAAGAATTAGTCCCCAGGATGAACATCTTTCAATATTGCTTTCTGTTTGAGACTAAACATTATGCTCTACTCTACTGGAGTTTAGCGTTCCTTTCAACACCTAGGTTATATGAGATTTAAATCTACAGCTTAACGTGGAATCCAAACTACATGAGCTTTCGCCGGGAATCGAACACGGGCCTTCCGCGCCGGAGTAAATGTTAGAAACAAGAGTAGGAGCTATGATTTTGTTTAATATATACGTTCAAATTACTATATTACATAGCGTGATATAGGTCTATTTATAAATTTCTTACATTCAATCATGAATGATCTTTGTCAGCAAAATGTAGATTATTTAAAAAAAAAAAAAAAAAAAAAAAAAAAAAAAAAAAAAAAAAGGTTTGTGTAGTCAGGATTTGAACCCATGTTAGAATGAACATTGGTACACAAATCTGTTATGTTATCCACTAGACCAAGAGCGCATGACTTTGTATCCTCCGTTTGTTTCTGTTACTGTCCAGTTGACGGAGTACTGTCCACAGGATTGAATCTTTTATCATGCGTAGGCCTATGTCAATTTCTGACTTTTATCTTCTTTTTTTTGTCATATTTTATGATTGTTTTCTACATGCCGCTTGAAAATTTGCATGGACGCAATGTCCAAATGGTCTATTTCTATTAGAAAGTACGTATGTTAATTTGTAACAGAGTAGAGAGAAAATAGATTTCCGTTGTAAGGATATGCAAGGGACGTAAAGATGTAGGTTCAACTTTTTGGACTTAGACTCTGGAAGGCAGTCTAGCTTTTTGAGACCAGAATTGTACAAATATTGTCCAGTCACGTCAGTTGATGTTGAAAGATCATCGGCGTATAAACTTATTTTAGCAGACAGTAGATAAAGTTTGAAGTCTCCAAAAAAAACTTTGAAAAACCCCTAGTAGTGTACTGTGAAAATTCATTTTGCGTACATTAAACAAATAAATGTAAAATGAATAAGATGTTTGTTAACTATATATTATTTTATTTATAGTACGTATTCCCTAACTCTTTATTTCATATTTTCTGTTTTTTAATGCGTATAAGATCCGGGTCCTACTTATCACTAAAGTTGTAAGTAATACATTGTCGCCAGCTCGGTAGAAGCTTACGTGTTTTCAAATGGCAACTTACGGCATATTCAGAATACCTGGATAACGGTGAACTGTATATATATATATATATATATATATATATATATATATATATATAACTAGAAGCAGAAGTGCCCGTTATTCGCACGGAGAGAATATGTTTCAAATAGAAAATATTTGAAACTTTTCCCCTTGGGATTCTTGTTTAAAGAAAGTGTGACAATAAAAATAAAATTTTGGCATAAAATCTAAAAAAACTACACCTAGATAATACACCCTTTGATCAAACTGATATGATTAGAAAGTTCAGCTTAAAGTGGGTACTAATTATGTTCCAAGTGTCATTTGTAACGAATTAACAGTTTTTTCCGACCCCAAAAACTATGAATTGCGCACTAATATCAGCCACTTTGACATTTTACTTTACTCCTCCCCTTTTTATGCGTAGGATTGAACTTGGACTCATGCGCGTCAATATTCATTTGAGAGATTCCAAAAAGTATGCATTGCACAGTAATATCAATTGTTTTGGATTTTTCTTACATGTCACTCTATCTAACCCCACCCCTGGCGATCACTTACTACCTTTGTATTTCTTCCTTTCTTTTAAGGTTGTACGTGTGTCTAACAAGTTTGGTTCAAATCGCTTCACACGTTATGGAGTTACGCTGGAATATTTCGTTGCTCCTTAAATTCCCAATCTAGGTGACATGTTCTTGCCTAATATATATATCCTGTGTGCAAGGTAGTTACGTATATAACTAATCGTATATATTCATACGCCGATTACTGGCCAATTAGTGAATCATTTCTGCCCAGTCTGTTCGAACACTTCGATGATCGATGATTACTTTCTCTAATCTATTGGCGCATTTCTTATATGCATAGAGTATTTTGGTAAACAAAACTCTGAAAGAAAATTTTATATTCTGTCATTGCTGATAAATGAGAATTTTTGTGTATGAGGTTACGATGTTCCTTTTGGAAACTATTTTCATCAAGACCATCATCTTTTCTGGGGGCGCGGTGGCTCAGTGGTAGAGCGTTCACCTGCAGTACTTGGGGTCCCTGGTTTGATTCCAGCTCGCGCCGTGTGGACTTTGTGGTGGACGTCGTGCTCGTGGGTTTTCTCGGGGTTCTTCCGTTTCCTGCCACTTTCTTCATTCCATCATTTCATTCATTTCTCATCATCACCGTCTTCTTAGCCTAACCGGCATAACCGTGGGACGTAAACCTTAAAGATTTCATTTCATTTTATTTCAATCGTCTTTTGTCTTATAAATATGGGAGAATCTGTGCAATCCTTGTCCTGGACCAAGAATCGAACCTGAATCTCCGGCACGAACCAAACTGTGCCGATGCAACTAGGACATTTGCATTGTTTCTATGACTAAAGTTTGTCCCTTTATGCAAAGGAAAATGGAAAATAAAAGGTACAGACGACCACACCAAATGTTTTGGCTTCAATTCCTAAATTAAGTCATGTTATTCTGCATCTAGTACTGAAACAATTATTAGTGAAATGCGAACAAATTTGTAATGCGTTTTCGGAAAACCCCATCGGAACAAAATTTGCCCTCTTAAAGTAAACTGTCTCCTGTAGATTTTTTCATGAAAAATGGCTTATTGGGGTTATTAATCAAACATTTGTTTATGAAGTATGAACAAAATCGGTTGAGTTTATTTAGGAAAATTATTTAAAAGAAAAAATGAAAAATAATAAATAAAAAAAAGAGAGATTTACCCCCAAGCATAAACTGCCCCTTGTGAATATTTTCATGAGAAGTGATTTAAACTATATTATAAGGTTACTTATGAAATGAAATCGCCTGAATTGTTTTTGAGCAAATCGTCCGAGAAAAACTCACCTCCAAGAATAAATTACCTACTGGATCTTTCCCAGAGAAATTACCTATACCGAACTATGAAGTTGCTAATGGAGTATTGGTATACGAAATATAAACAAAATCGTTAGAGCTGTTTTCGAAAAGATCGCATATTTTGATTTTCACCTTACAACAAACCAAGTTTAATTTTAGAGGTAGAAAGAAACTTTAAAGAAAAGATAAAAAATGGAGAATCTTATAAATAACTTAACTTTAAAAATTAGTACGGATACGTTTTTTGAACGATACGGCCTCTAAGCGAGTGAATACTTATATAGCACCGGACGGACGAGCAGACGGACAAAAATCCATAAATCCGTTTTTCAGTTTGCGGGGCCATGAAACGTATAAATCCATTATAATCTCGAATTCGATTTTTTTTTTCACGATCACCATACTCTCCTATCGTCACTTGAAAGTAAAAAGTGAACTATGAACTCTCTAAAACACTTCATCCGGGAGGGAAGGAAAGATGGATGTGGGGAGAAGAGGGGGAAAAAGCCTGCGCTCCACTACGATGCGTAGCTGAACGTTTGTCAGTTTTTCTTCCCCCTTATATTTCTCATTTCATACTTCTTTCTTCCCTTGTCTGATGAAGAGGTTAGGGAAATTGCTCATAGAGCATTTTCCTAATGCTACTTCCTTGTTGTCATTACTGAATTGTAACATCGTCACTTCCGTATTGTCGGTTTCGATTCTGATTTATTATTTTTATATTTCCAGTTGGAATACACAATTGATTACACGGGTTCTGGTCATGGATCTCGGCCGAACCAAGGTGGTGGAAATTATGGATGGAAGAGCGATTACTATAAGAAGACTCCTAACCAGTCTTTCCAGGGCAGTCATCTATTTGTCATCGCGGCTGTGTGTTTTGTTCTGTATGCAGTCTATAAAACCTGCCTTTCAAGTGCTGTAGATCCATATTCTCAGGAAAGGTAATTTTCATCTTACAAAATATTAATACTAATTTTTAAGAGAATACTTAATTTCTGCTATTTTACTAAGTATCTAATGACTGTAATTAGTTTTCACTGTCATGTCTAGATTTTTCTTTCAGTTCACCTTACAATATGTAAGTGCATATATTTCTTGGAGCACGTTCATCGTGGAAGCAGGGTTGAGTTTCTGTTTACTCTCGTACCATTCCAACATTTGTTTTTTAACTGACGAAAACTTAAGTTAGAAAGGCTGTTTTCAATCACTAATTGACTTAGTAATCACAATGTGAGTCTATGCTTTTTATATATAGCCTGGACAATTTATAACGCCCTTCTAACTTTTAAAGTAATAGATATCGGTGTTCATTGGGCAAAACACTCCAAAGAATGAAGATTCATCTTAGACTGGAGAAATGGTTATCCTTCGTTTTTCGTTATAATTTAGCCATATATATGTGGTGTTGGAATGTACAAGTCGTAAGATATGGTGCTTTACTTTTTATAAATTTCAACACTTTCAGTGTACCCCTAAAAAATGTAATAAAGAAATAATGGTCATGCTTTTTAAATATTATATAGACTAGCAGAACCTGCGCTCTTTACACAGCGCATCATTCATATATGAGCATGAATCTCCTTGTTATTCCTCACATCTGTACATGTCCCTTTGCACACACAAGTGAAAGAAGTCTTGGTAAAAATCGGCAAGAGATACCGTAAAGGGGAGATTTTTTTCGATTACTTTTTCAATATCTCGTACCGTTTGCAAGATTTGAGCCTACTTTCGGTTGCAGTTTTTAATTCATGTATGATCTGTGTTTTCTTTCTTCTTTCATGTAGTATGTAATAAGCAAATACATAAACTAAGTAACTCTATGGCCTATGGAACCCGGAGGTTCAATGCCGCGTTCACAAAAGCCCTCCACTGACTTCTATCCTTAGCTAACTGCATCCAGTTTCTACTTTGCATTCCAATATCTGCGAGATCCATCTTAATATTGTCCTCCCTTCTGCGCCTAGGTCTTCCTAGTGGTCGTTTTCCAATTGGTCTTCCAGTCAAGACTTTGAAAGCGTTTCTACTTTCTTCCATTCTAGCTACATGGCCTGCCCATCTAAGCCTCCTAGACTTGACGACCCGAACAATGTTGGATAAACCGTATAAACTATGTAGTTCCTCGTTATGAAGTTTCCGCTATTCCCCATTCCCGTTCCTCTTGGGTCCGAATATTCGTCTCGGAATCTTGTTCTCAAATACTTTGTCTATGTTCTTCCCTCAGTGTAAGCGACCATGTTTCGAAACCATACAGAACAACAGGCATGACTATCATTTTGTATATTTTAAGCTTCAAATTCCTCGACAGAATTCGCGACGACAAGAGATTTTGAACTGAATAGTAACACGAATTCCCTGCTTTCAGTCGACATTTAATTTCTTCGTGAATATGATTTTCGTATGTTAACATTGATCCTAGATATTTGAAACTATCCACTTTATCAAAAGTATTATTTAATATTTTAACGCATCCATAATTTGCCGTATTACGGTCCCGACGCACTTCCATGTATTTAGTTTTATCTGCATTTACTTCTAAACCCATGTCCCTGCAACCGTTTAATAAGATCTCTGCATTTCTTTCTATTGTTCTCCTATCATCCCCTATTAAATTTACATCATCAGCATATGCCATAACCTGGTGAATACCGTTCAACTCTAGGCCCTGGTTGCTATCTTTGATTTTCCTTATAGCGTATTCAAGAAAAAAGTTAAATAATAATGGCGACAACGCATCTCCTTGCTTCAGGCCATTTTCGACGTGAAAGCTCGTGGACAAAAATTTTCCTACCCGGACTTAACTTTGGGATTCATTTAAACATATAAGCTAATTAGTCTAATTAGCTTTCTCGATATTCCAAGTTCTGTAAGAGCGTTGTATAATGTTTCTCTCCTAACCGAGTCGTATGCCTTTCTAAAATCAATAAATAGTTGATGTACCGGGGTATTGTATTCCAACTTTTTTTCGAGTATTTGGTGAATGGTAAATATTTGGTCGATAGTTGATCAATTTCGTGTAAATCCGCACTGATAATCTCCAATAATTTAATCTGCATGTGGGGTCAATCTTGCTAATAGAATATTCAATAGGCAATAGCTTATAGACTATTTTGTGTTTACATAGCTTAGGCATATAGTATCTAAATTACTACCTTGAAAAAAAAAATGGATACACTGTAACAGCTCTTTTCTCCATAAATACAACACTGACGCCCACCGCTATTGCTTAATTGTATGTATTTACGTTACATGCTTTCTTAACAAAAAATCGAATTTACACCTTTCATCTTTTTCTGCATCTTATAATGCATAGGAAGGGAGTTCATATATAAAAATATACTCTCTAACATGTAAGAGTATAGTTTTTATATATAAGAATAAACTTAGCAAGAAATCTCACTATACTTGTTTTCTTCATCCGAAAAAAACTAATAAAAAGTACGGGTCTCGTTCCCCTTATATTTCCTGGACGTGAGATTATGTTGGGTAATGGAATACACTGTGAGGATCGATCTTTCATGTTTATCTATGCACTAGCCAATTACTCAGCACTCAACTCCCGTTTGTGGTTCGGAATTAATAGTTAGCTCCGTTCTTTATAATTTCTAAGTTGCATTGTTGCATAAGAACGAAAAACACAAAACTTCAAACCCAAACCCAAACCGATTTTTAAAATTAAATCAGGACATGCTGTAGTTAATACTGGAATATTACTTACGAAATATGAACAAAATCGTAATAGACGTTTTCGGAAAACTATGTCAGAAGAAAACTCACCCCAAAGTGTATTCTACTCCTTTCCATGGGAAATAACTTATGTAATATTGTGGGGGATCTAATGAAATATTTATTTACGAAGTGATTTGCTATAATTTATATACTGATATTTCGTAAATAAGATGCCACTCTAAAATGGACTAACAATTTAGCTACTTCTTTCATTAATTCCAAATATTTGATAATAACTATTGTATCTTCTTAAATACAACACTACTCTCTTGCTAATCTTGTTGTTAAAACTATTTTCCATTTTTCTCTCTCTTTTGTATGTTGTCTTCATTGCTAAATAGCGTTATTACTCCACACCGACAGTACATGAAGTTTTAAAACTAAGTAAAGCATTTCAAAACTCCTATGCTGGATAAAGAATTCAAGTGCAGATCAATCGTATACGATATGAACTTGGGTGCTTGAACTCCTCTTTATAACGTTGTGTGTACGCCACTGGAGGTTCTTGTGTTCAATTTGAGTTGTCATTTATGACATCTTTGATTTGCTGAGCAAATGTATTTAATTGCAATTCCAGTATCACGTGAACAAAAACAAGCAATATACTGCAAATAAAAATAAATAAATAAATAAATAAAAAAAAAAGTGTCCTCAGCAATCGTCATTTTCGCTGTTCAGCGTTCTTTACAAGAAATGGAACGATTAGCTTCAAACTCCTCTTCCGCATAAGCTGCAGATTACTAGACAGTAGTCAGTGGTGTCAGGTTACTTAGAGGGATGGAAGTATCGAAAAAGAAAATTCCTACGAAAGTCGCAGACAAACGACATCTCACACCCTCTGCCCCATTCTTCGCGAGGAAAAAAATAAAGAAGGGGAGGTAAACTTTAACTCAAAGGTCTTGTCCTATCTTCCAAATTGGGTTCGACAACACTGCGATCTATTTTTTTTTTTTTTTTTTTTTTTTTTTTGTAAGTTTCGTAAAAACTGAAAGCTATGCCCTCTGCGAACGTAAAATTGTACTTCCTTCTGACGACACTATTTCGTGGCTTTGGACCAACTTTAATAATAATCGTGGGACGTTAAACTGAAATATTTAATTTCATTTTATTTGAAGAGAATACACCTTTCGATTACATATGGAAGATAATTTTATTCAAATGACTGCCTCACCTCGGTTGGCAAGTAGCCCATCGTATCAGCCTAATTTTGCAGAACATGTTCAATGGTTTATGGCAGTATTTAACGAGTACCTCGATCAGTGTCGTGGTGAAGTGTCTGAATTGTTTTTGGATTGTCAGCATATATCTATCTTTAACGGAACTTCACAAGAAAGATTTAATGACACCAAATTGTAGCTTCGCGGAGGCTAAGCTACATCAACAAAACAATTGATGGCACGAGTATTGAACTTAGCGCACAAAAGAGCAATTGTGGGACGGCTTGTGTGATATGTCGCGCCATGTTGTTGGACCCAAAGCTCGCCCATGTCTAATACGAAAACTGCTGGAAAGAAAAAAAATGGTGAGCATGCTTCTGTAGCACATCCTATTGACCGTTCCTGCCATCTTCATCTTTGAACGAAAAGGAACCACTGATGCTACCATTCCACAAACCACATCAAGCAATCACACACTGAGGATGCATCGGCTTCGAGACGACGACGAGTAGATTTTTCGAGTTCCAAGTACGTTAGTTTTGTTTGTTAACATATCTGCCGAGATGAAAATGTGCCTCATCCGAAAAGATGATTGTATGAGCAAAACCGACGTCAACTTCGAGCTTCTTTGAAGTCCAGGCAAGAGATAACGAAAGTAATTTTGTTCCAATTCCTCAATAAGATAAACCTTCCATGCGAATAATCCGAGGTCTTTATGCAGAATTCGCCTCAAGCTAGTGCGTTGCTGCGGTCTATGGCGAGTTGAGGTTCTCTTGTTGAGGCGCATACTTTCGGTAACAACAGCAGTATTCTGAACTGAGCGCACTGGCCATTCACGAGTATACCTTGTGTTATCACTTAACATATCAATCTCACGAACTTTCTGGATAAACTTGCGTACAGCAGGAGTGGTTGCTGCATTATTTCGAATGAATTTTCTTGTCAAATTTCATACTATTTCGACAACATAAGTTTCACTTCGGAAATAAGTTCTCAGTATTTCCGAACGTTGCTCAAAGGATTCATTTCGTATCGCTGAGGTATGTAACCGTGGTTCTTTCATTTGTTTGGGCACGAATGGGCTGTCATTCTCAACATAACATGTACTTTGAAAAGAAATCACCAGATATCTAAACCTTTACTTAGTGGTAAGTTTTGTGTCCATCATAGTTGTAGCTGTTGTAATATTTTTAATATTTTCGTGATGTTTTTTTCTAGCCCGACAAATAATGATTATCCGGACGATGGAAGGCGACGACCTGACTATGGTTGGTTCGGAGGTTCAATGCCTGGAGCACCTCCTTCTTCAGGTTTCGGCAGATCCACATACTACGATGATGCAAGTTGCTCAGGGGCAAGACACAGACATCAAGGAGGCGGAGGCGGATTTTGGTCTGGGCTAGCTACCGGTGGAATGCTTGGCTACATGTTTGGCAGTAACAGAAAGTAAGTCTAGGGACTAGTATTTAAATACATTTAGTTGTATTTGTGCTAGTTAATAGTATACAACATTTCATACATAAGAATAAACATATACATAGTTTCAAAAAGCCTTGAGTACTGTAGGTAGTACATCAGAACATCTTGAGTTTCAGTATCCTGACAAAATTAATCCTCCATGGTTCACAAAGTACAGCCTATGGCTCTACTACCTCCACTGGCCCACATAGCAGTACACATCATGAAGAGAGGGTAACTGACAAAAATTCTCGCGTCTCCACCGGCGTATTAGTAGAGTTGTCACTTCCAGATACATTGACTTTAGACCTTCTGCTAGACATTTGTGAAAGAAGGTATTAAGATACAACAAAATCAGTACCATCTGCTGCAAGCCAAACAACACATTGTGTTGAACTTAAGTCATCTTCATTTTCCTGTTTCTTTTCCTAGTAAATTGAAGCAATTAAACTTGAAAATTGTCGGGTGGAAATGTACCTCCAACTTAAGATTGAGTTGTATATCTAAATACGTCAAGTAACAATTTGATTATCTAACACGGTATCATCATTTGACTGAATTTTCTGATCGAGAGATTAAAACGCAAAGAAGCACATTGGTCCATCTTTCAGGCCATGTTGCATCTGCTCCTTACAATATTGGTATAAATACTGTCACCTACGTGAATCTAGGGATATGAAATGAAATGAAATCTTTAAGATTTACGTCCCACGGTTATGGCGGTTAGGCTAAAGGAGACGGGGATGATGATAAATGAATGAAATGGTGGAATGAAGAAAGTGGGAGGAAACGGGAGGACGCCGAGAAAACCCACGAACACGGTGTTTGTCCACCACAAAGTCCACACGGCGTGGGCTGGGATCGAACCAAGGACCCCAAGCACCGGAGGTGAACACACTACCACTGAGCCACCGCGCCCCCTAGGGATCTGAATGTAACATCCAAGTTTTCCATACGAACATACAAAGTTTTTGTTGGAATCTATTGGATAATCATCCAGGTCGTGCTTACCCAATTAATTGTATTTATCTTTTCACTGTAAAACATTTTCAATATGGAGATACACAACAAATCTGCTATTGCTGGCGCTTTTTTCCTTCTCAGATTCATTGTCAAATCTTACTTCAGAGGACATATAATCTCGATAAAGAAAACCGTATCCCTGTATAAGTACTTTCGTCTAATTTCAAAGTACTTTCGTCTAATCTAATACATTGTGATAAGTGCGTAGCTCAAGCTCTCATCATAACTTCGTGTAACCTACAAATAACAAAAAGTGTGAAAACCATCTTCAGGTTCTTGAAATGCAAAATCAGTCACAGGACTGTCATCCTTAGTCCAGTCATTTTTGGTGAAAACATCAAACTAATTGTAAAAGAAATAAAGTTTTAAGATTTTGAATAATATCCCCAACAACATATCAAAAGTCTAGAAAAATACAAGTAGGGGAAAGCACTATATTAGCCGCCGTATTGAATTCATTCTCAAAATCCGGAAATTTTGAATTTTGCTGCAATTTACTTGAAATATTTATCAAATGATGGATGGCTTTGTAAACCACGAATCATCCAATTGTGTTTCTATTCATATTCCATTTATTACAAAATGATAGTAATATAGGTAGTAAAGTTATGAACATTATAAGGATACGGTATTAGTGTTTGTAAGAGATGGTTAAACTTCTACAGACTCGTTTAAATTACCAGACACACTTTAAAAATACTAACAAAACACAAGTAACTAACACAAGTAAGATACTTCTGTCATTTCCAACATTATCACTCTCCATCAGAAAAAAAACATCGTTGTGTACACTATTGGAGTTATTTCAGAATAGTCCATGACATTCACTGCAAACTGATGAACATTCCAAACCATGCATTCTGCATGAACACATTGAAGTACTGCAATCTGTCTTGCATTTACATCTTATTTTATCTAGCAGAGCTGGTGGAAGATCAGTAAGTGCTGGAAGGAGTTGCCCATCCTGTAACTGTCAACCCCAATTCTTTAGGTAGAAGAGATGCATTGCCTTTCCAATTCTGAACTTGGTAGTAGACCCATAAGCTATGAAATTTAGCAGCAGCTGAAGCCGGTGGAAGTGACTGGGCTTGAACAGCTTGAATCATATTTTTATTAACAACCTATGTATTGAAACATCTGTATCTGAGTTCATCTAAGGTATCACATGTCTTTCCTTCATCGTGACACAAATAGCATGTCAAAATAGCATGTTCCCCGACATTATCTTCTTTCAGACTGTTTGCATTGTTGATTACTTCAGCATACTCCATGAATTATGAATTTTCATTATCTTCGTTAGACCTTTACCTTTCTGCAAACAACTGTGACGAGGTGTTACATCCCAAAATCGCATGAATAAAAAGCAAACCGTTGCAGACATTTAATCCTAATGATGACTTAGCAGATTTAATGTTTCATTCCCGGATGTTGGCTGCACCACGCTTTGGTTCTGGTCTGAAGTATACTTTTTTTACTTTCCATTTTAACATAGAAACATAGGAGTATCAAGCCATCAGTGTCATCTGCAGTGACAACAACATCACTTTGTTCAGACGCAAGAACTGCTGTCTGGGCAATCAGAAGACCTGCATCTCCTCGTGCAAATATTGTCTGACATCCAATACTTCCAAAGCTATCACTAAGTATCATCAGAAAACGCTGCTTATTCGTTTTGTTTGACAGAAGTAGAACTTTCTACATTGTCAGTTTCATATATGTATAGAAAATAAAACGTTAGGGGAACCTTTACCTTCGCTTCTCCTAATGTGAGTTACGTCTTAATGGAAGAACCATCCAAATATCCATCAAACACAATCACAAACAATTTACCATACCTTTTCAGAACGTAGTTTGTATAACTGTTGCAGATGTCTGAGAACAGCATACCAACCGACTATGATAATCAATGTAGTAAAGCATCTCCAAGTACATATAGGAGATCTGAAAGTGGGTTTATGCTGCGGGCATTTGACATTTCTCCACCTTGACCCAAATGGCATTTGGCCAGAACCGATTTATATGCTTTGCGTAAAAGAACTGAATCGACAAACAAAGATGCTGGATAGCTGCAAAGTTCATAATTGAATATGCTCCTTTTATCTATGTCCTGTTTTTCAGAAACAAAAGCAAGTCTTTGGAATAGCAATTGTGGGTCAATATTGACGACATCTTCACCAACTTTGACATTTCGATCCCATGGTAAAAGCCTGTAAATTTCGTTTGAACGAATAGTTGCAAATGTTCTGACCCTGCATGGACTGGATAATTAGATCACCAGCTTTGTTTGCTTTGTCAGCGTTGACATTACTATGAGCAATTACTCTTGGTGTCACATGGGGCCGCGGTGGCTCAGTAGTAGAGCGTTCACCTCTGGTGCTTGGGGTCACGGGTTCGATCCCAGTCCCCGCCAAGTTAACTTTGTGGTGGACAAACACCGTGTGCGTGGGTTTTCTCGGGGCTCTCCCGTTTCCTCCCACTTTCTCCATTCCACGATTTCATTCATTACTCATCATCACCGTCTCATTTAGCCTAACCGGCATAACCGTGGGACGTAAAACTCAAAGATTTCATTTTTTTTTATTTTCTTGGTGCCACATCACGCAAAGGTTCATCAGGAATGAATGGGCTTCAATCTAATAGAAATGTCAAGATTTTCTTGATATCTAAGCAGTCTCTTGTCTGTCTGGTGTATGAAGCTTCTTTGTGTTGTTCACTGGTATTATACAAGACAGTACAGTGAACTCTTGCATGGCATTGTTGACTTCTGTACAAGGAATCATGGATTGAACCCATACTTGTCGCTGTGCTTCTGACATTTCTCTTCCTCTAGTTAACCCTCCTGTAGACTTAATGCTTCTCATCAGTGCCTGTTCAATGATAAGATCACTGGAAAGACTTGCCCAATATTCATTACTACGACGAGCAACCTTTTTGGAATTCGCCGTACACGAGACTTTTTTTTGAAGGTGTACATACACTGTGCTTATGTACAAATTGTGTCCTGCTGCAGCAAAGTATGGTAGCATATCCTTTAAAGTTAACAAATGTAGATTTCAGTCGCCGATACGCTCTGCCCGAAGGAAATTCTTTAAAATTTCGACCGTTTTCATGTACTACACCAATAGTCTATCGGTTCTGCTTTCCGCTTTGTACTTGTCCTTGATACTTTCTAGTTTACTACTTGTAATAAGGTACATGACCCATCTTCTGCATGGTACAAAACTGCATGGTATTATAATGAGGAAAAAGACCCCAACAAACATATCAAATGCTTTTCTCAAGCTTGCTACTGGCTAAAATGTTTGTAAATGGCTTAAAATAACGTTCTTAGTTCCAAAAACTTTCTATTCGATACAAATTTGAAGTTAGTTTGTGTAATAATTGCATTTTATAGATTTGGCGAGTAATGGCCGCTTTCCCGTGCTTGGATTTCTCTAGACTTTTAATGTGTTGTTTGGGATATTATTTCTAGTCTAAACAACCTTATTTTATTTCTTTTACAATTAGTTTGATGTTTAGTGCTTTTTTCACCTAAATTGACTGGACTACCTTGATATCTGCGCACTCAGGTAGCAGATATCTGCGTCTGGCCTTGATATCTGCGTCATAGCCAGCAAGGAGATTTGCTAGCTTGGGTACATATAACATTACACGTACTTCAACATCTATATATCTAAAGTTTCCAGAACCTTTGCTTTATCAGAAATTTCAGAAAAGAACTGGAACTTACTATCTGTAACTTGTATCACTATTTAATAGAAAAAATATATGAGGGGAATTTTTTATTCCTTCTCTCTGTGTGCCAGACAACTCATCTTCAGACATTTATGATATGATGGTAATGCAATTGCTTTGCCACATAATAATGTACTTTAGTACGGAAATTCTCAACAACATATATCGGAATAACTACGGTCATTCAACATTTGAAATTACCTCTGGACTTTTCATCTTCGGTAATGCCTCGTGTGTGATTAATCTAACTTTTCAGTGAGCTCCCTCCTGCCTATATGGTTACAGATTAGTCACTTCCATCCGAAGATCGGAAATTTGATTTTGATCCACTCTCTCGTCTAAAGTGACAAGTATCTCTTTAACGGAGGATATTTCATCGTAAACATATTTCTTCTGTACCGTAAGCCAAAAGAATTAAAATATTAAAGAAATAAAGATGAAAATAAATTGTGTTATATTATAAATTGTGTTATATCAATTACAAAAGGAAGAGTGAATTCGTACCTCAAATTAAGAGTGTAAAATTAAACGAATGGTTGAATCTCTGATTGTTACGAATGACAATATTTTATTGATGACTCAATTAGCTTACAATGGTAGTATAGTGTTTTTTTGTAACAATATAATTATTTAACTGTGAACAACCAAGAGTATTGAGTTCAAAACCAGACATAGTATGTTATCTTAACGGTATAACAGATAATTTTTATATTCACTCAATGTTAAGCCAATTATAACAGAAATAAGCTGACTACTTAAACATTCAAATTTTTGCCTGCCACTTTCAGAGACCTCCTAATATCATGTCACATGCAAATAGACAGTTAAAGTTCTCTGTAGTCATACTTTACCTTATTGCAGATCCTGCTTAGGTTTAATCATACAGTGGTCTCTTTCTATATTTGTATTTTATTAAAGAATTTTCCATTTCGATGCTTGATGCAGGATCCAGAATGCAGAATCCAGAGTAATCTTTTAGTTGCAAACTTTGTTATTTTATATGGACTATTGTCCTTGTTTGCCTTAATTATTTTTCCTTTTTACTTTGCCAAAAGCCAATATAAAACTTTACAAAATCTTAGGAAAGTCCTAATTACATTTTCTGAAAGATATTGTTATCATTTAATGATGTAAAAATTTGTATTTTTGAACTTCAATTTACCCTGAGGGTTGTTTTCATCCTTTTTTGTGATTTTATCCGAATTGTTAATTACTACTGAAAAACATTGTTGTTTGACTATAGGTGATTCTTGACAATTTTTCTTCTTCGAACGATTTTTTGATTGCAAATACTGTCCTTGTGATTTTTAAAACTAATGTTATGCACGTATCCAACAGTTAAGATATTACAAAAAACTTCGCTCCATTTTCACCTACCGAACTGCCATTATGACTTTTATGAATAAAAATGATGATTTTTAAAAATTCTTAGTTCATGGTTTCATTACACTTCTTAATATTGTCCATTTTATTATCGAAACTCTCTTGATTCCGTAGGAGTCAGGCGTCAATTTTTTCCGTAACAGAGTTCCCACCGACCTGGAAAATCCGAAAAGTCTGGAAAAGTCAGAGAATTCAGCTTACTCATAAAAAGGTCTTGGAAGAGTCAGGGAATATCTTGAAGAGCTGAGGAAAACAGAAAAAGTCACGGAATTTTAAGTACGGATTTATACTTCACAGAATCCATGTCTCTTTTTGACTTAACCTGCTATTTGGTAGGGAATATTTTATAAAATAAATTAGTTTTTGAAAACTTGTGTACCTACACACTGCCATACATATAAACTCTGTACATAAACTTGCATAGAAGATCAGGAACCCTCTGTTCGGGAAATATACAGTTGTATTTTTATATTATATATATACCTGGAAATTTGTGAATATTGACTTGGAAAACCTGAAAAAGTCAGGGAATTCGTGCTCACCAAATGAGTGGGAACCCTCCATAAGTTCTTCATTTTATCATAATTGTGCATCCACTTTATCGGTGAATGTCCGAAGAAGATTTCCTAAGGCACGGTTATATACTTTACTCGGAGCAGCAGCTTCGTTACTGCACGATCCATTTCGTGTTTTTGTGTATATATATTCAGGTCAATAAATATTATCGTTCTGTGTCGCATAAGTTTATATGCCGTCGAGGTAAGTGATGAAATGCTACTCTTAGCTCGAATCCAAAACGAGTGTAATTTTACTACCATTTGCGGTATCGCTATTTATGAAACCGTAATTGTAGAATTCTGGCTCTTATACACCTTCATACACTAGTGTCCAAAAGTATAGCATAATTACAGTTTGTGCAAAAACGTAGACCTGAACGGTTCCAGGCACAACAAACTATATGTGTGTATGAAAGAGCAGGTGAAAGACGAACAGAAAGAATCAGATCTAGGGCAAGGAATTAGTTTAAGAAGAAATTACCCCAAGTGGGCGTTACCTATGCGCACAAGAAAATGGAGAAACTGGAGTGTGCGGTATTTGCTGACCATTAATATCATATGAAATGGGATTACCTTTGGTAGATACATAGGCTTCACAGTAAAGTGACATGCGTGCAATAAGGCCGTGAATGAGGCCCGTTTGGAGACGTTCCCACTGCTCTTGAGGGGAAGTATGAAGCTTCGAAATCATTCGTGAAGGCGACTGTCTAGATCAACCTTCCTCCTCATGTTCAATGGGTTGAAGTCCAGTAAACGCACCGCCCACTTTATACATTGAATATCTTCCACCTGAAGAAATTACTGCACCACATTTGCTCGACGACATCGTGAGTTATTATCTATGAATACGAACAATGAACACATTGCTTCTAAAACAGCCGAATATGAGGGTCCATCATCTCGTCTTTGTACAGTCCTCGAAGGTGTGTAGCTTTGTATGTTCATCGAGCATTGTGCTCACTTACACCAATACACTACCACCATACTGGTCTCTTTCTGTGATGTTATTAGGAATGGAGCGGGTCCCCTGTTCTTTACAAACCAACATGCGTCGTAAATCAATCTATAAACTGGATCGTCACTCGTAGAAGAGCAGTGGCGTTATTGATCCCTGGTCAAGTGATGATGCTTCTCGCTCCCTCATAAGTGAGCCCGCCATTGCGCAAGGGTGAGCGAAACACACTACGGCTGGTCTTGCGTAGAGACCAATTGTATGCATCCGTCGGTATACATCCCAAGGTCACAATACTGCTGCAAGCTCTTGTGCCAGTTGCCAGCAGACATCCGCCGATAATGCCTTCCTGTTAGTACCAGGTAACTTCTTGCGAAGGAGTTGTGACTTGTGATCAACTTGATGTGGATCAACGTCGGACACATTTGATAGTTTAAACCTATGCCACACTTAGAGACGACACTTTTGGGTACATTCAGCAGCTGAGAGACAATAGAAGCGAGCGAAGGATGCTTTATGTTGGAAGAATTAATGTCCTTTCACTTCACCTATTTCATAGCCATGCAAAAGAGTACTTAAATGTCGAAAGAGATACTCGCCTTGTTTAATAATTGTATTTATTATTTGTTTAATTTTTGTTTCTTTAAATTAATTTATTTATTTTTACGAAAGTTACCCTTGTTTTGTAAAAACGAAAGTTGCTTTATCTTAGGAGGAATTTATCCCTTATCCTTCACCGAGTTAACCTTTTTGAAAAATGCAAAGGAGGCAAATGCCATGTTTACTGAAAGTCATGTATTTTTGGCAAAGTTATCGCCAAATTTGGCTCATGCTTCCGCTCAAATTTTTCATTGTTGTACTGTTGCTCTATTACTTACAATTGTATCTATTTCTCCTTATATATTAATTTTCATTTTAGATTTTTTGTAACTTTGAGTTAAAATTTTATTTTCTTTAACTGATCTCAGCGAAACAGCCTGAAGAAAACTAGCACCTTATACAATAAAAGCTTATATAACTACGTGATTATTTCGGTATGGTTTTGCCTACCATGAAATTATTTCGTTAGTTATCAGGAATAAACGAATGCTGCAATATTACTAAGAAACATTACAGATTGTGGCTGTTTTGCTTACACCAACGTAATTGAAGTTCAATATGTAAAATACGAAATATTTTATAGTTGTATTAATTTCGAAGATGATGATATTATTATTATTATTATTATTATTATTATTATTATTATTATTATTATTATTATTATTATTATTATTATTGTGGCAAGTTATTTTCCTACTTAATGATTCCTGCTTTGCGAGAGAATGAAGTACTATTTTGCATTTGATAAACATCTTCCTGTATTGATTTAGAGACACATTAGGGAGAAAAGGGAAAGGAGTTATAATTTTGTTAGGGTAATATATGTTAAATGTACTGTATTACATAACCGTAATATATTTTATAATTGTCTTACATTCCTACACGCAATTTTCTTGTCAAGGTAAAACAGATTCTGTAATTCAAAAAAGAAAAGAAGAAAAAGAAAAGCTTGCGAACAGGATTTGAACTCATTCTAAAGTGAACACGTGGATGACATACGAAACCTTACTTACTACACCACGAAGGCACCACTTTAAAATTTTGTCTTTCTCTGTTACTGTTTTGATCGTACGACCGTCTGCAGACTTAGATCGTCTATCACCCAATATGCTAGTGTTGGCTTTTATAATCTTTTGTGTTATTTTTTTCACCTTTTAATCAAGGTGTTCCGTGTTCAATTCTCGATCGAACCACAACCCTACTTTCATGTGTAAACCAAGTAGCAGTTTGGATGTCACTTTAAAGCGAAAGTCTTCTCTATAACCTCGGTATCACATAAAGATGTTAAGCCTAAACATACGAAACGAAGCCAAATTGTATGTTTTTGCTTGCCTGAATGTTTGTTTTATAAAGAAGCAAAGGTTGCCTAAATATATTGATAGACATTGGCAAAATTTATCGACTGCGTACGTAGCTTCCAACATTAGCTTTGATTGGACTTGTTTTAATTTTATTGAATGATATCTACATACTAAATTTGGAATTTAATACCTCAGTTTTAGCGTACTGATTATACGTTGACCTTATATTTTACATGCAAAACAATAACAGAATTTGCTTTGCATTTAAAGTAATAACAGGATTTTTCCAATGGCTAACGCGGAAGTTTCCCGATTTATATGTAATTCTGTATAATGGTTTCACTTGTGCAACTATTTATCTTTCTGTCCTGAAATGACTCTTGACAATTATATTAACAAGTATGTAAAGATCAGTACAACGTATTTTTATCAGGAGTCCTTCGTGAGTGAGTCGGCAGACTCATTGAATTTGTGGCCAATTAGTCCCGGTTTCGAGTCCAAATGGAGGACAATTTCTCTCGGATGTAAGCCGGAAAGGTGTTTGGATCCCGCTTTAAGCTTATAAGACCCCTTCCAGTTTAACACTGTTGTTGCATAATAACAGCAAGGCGAAACAAACTTACTTCTGTCCATATGTAATATAAATACATAGAGCAAATTATTTAAACAAACAAACAAAAAAAAACTTGTTTAAACAAGCAAACAAAAAAAAAAACAAAAAAAAAAACATGGTTTTTGCCAACCCTGCATGTTACCCTTTGTGATAGAATGTAGGGAAAATGCGCTTTCATCTGAAGAAACCCGAGGGAATTGGGAAGGATCTCGGTTCAATTTTTGGACGGAATTTTTGAAAGGCGTCTAAATTTTTGTGACAGGAGAGTACAATCGTGTTTTGGAAAAAAAAAAAAAAAAAAAAATTATCATTTCTTTGGGAATACACTTACCCATAGAATCTTGTGATGCGTAAGTACCAATGAAAGATTTTAACAAGTTAAAAACTTTACGCCTTCTGAAGTAAGATTTGAAGTTTTCCTGGCGGCGTATATGATAAAGTTCTTCTCGGGCAATCAGCCAGGTGAAAACTGGTGGATAGGCCAACGTTTCGAGAGCTGTCATTGTTCTCGTCATCAGGGCAATTATGTAGAGATCAGCGGATATAAGTAATATATACTCTGGGCTGGAGAAAATGCTGGTTCCTGATTGGCTGAAAATGCTGGTTCCTGATTGGCTGGTTCAATCTGAAAAACTGGAGCTGTGATTGGCTGGCTATGTTCCGTAGTCCGTGCTATTGATTGGCTGAGGGTTATCTGGATGTTTGTGTGTCGTTTTCTTTGCTGTGGTACTGATGACCGGGTTCCACAGGGGGCTGAGTTGAAATCCAGTGTCTCTATTAACGTTGTTCGGTTCATGAACTATGGCAAGAGATTCGGCTACTATCCTGGTCCAGTAACTGGTGCTCTTGGTAATGATGGATGTGTCCTTAAATAAAACTTTATGGCCTTCTGTTAAACTGTGTTCAGCTAAACCTGATTTTTCTGGATGGAATAATCTAATGTAATTTTCATGTTCTCTGCAACGTTGTTCAATGGTGCGTCCTGTTTGTCCTATATAGGCCTTTCCGCATTCACAGGGTATACGATACACGCCTGGTGTCTTTAAGCCCAAGTCATCTTTGATCGGGCGAAGTAAGTTCCTGATTTTTGGTGGCGGCTTATGTATGGTCTTAATGTTGTGTTTTTTCAGAATCCGTGAGTTTTACCATACACTGGACAACTTTCTGGAAAGATCTTACATTAGATTATTCCATCCAGAAAAATCAGGTTTAGCTGAACACAGTTTAACAGAAGGCCATAAAGTTTTATTTAAGGACACATCCATCATTACCAAGAGCACCAGTTACTGGACCAGGATAGTAGCCGAATCTCTTGCCATAGTTCATGAACCGAACAACGTTAATAGAGACACTGGATTTCAACTCAGCCCCCTGTGGAACCCGGTCATCAGTACCACAGCAAAGAAAACGACACACAAACATCCAGATAACCCTCAGCCAATCAATAGCACGGACTACGGAACATAGCCAGCCAATCACAGCTCCAGTTTTTCAGATTGAACCAGCCAATCAGGAACCAGCATTTTCAGCCAATCAGGAACCAGCATTTTCTCCAGCCCAGAAGAGTATATATTACTTATATCCGCTGATCTCTACATAATTGCCCTGATGACGAGAACGATGACAGCTCTCGAAACGTTGGCCTATCCACCAGTTTTCACCTGGCTGATTGCCCGAGAAGAACTTTATCATTTACGCCTTCTGTTCTATGGCGTCTTCTCGAAAATAAGACCAGTTTTTACATAATTTTTTGCCCAAAATACAGATGTATTCAGCTCACAATTCAAATACACAAAATACAGATGTATTATGTGTTTATTTTAAGATGTATTCAGCTTAGTTGAGCTTAACGTCAGGAAACTCAACGCGTCTTTAATTTGAAAGATTAGGTAAAATAAGCGAAATGCCGTACATCTGGCAATTCTCTGCCTGCCGACTAGGAGCATAACGTTGTTGCGAGAAACGTGAAAAATTGGTTTTGTTGAGAGGTTTATCGGAATAACAATATTAATTTACTTTAAAATATAATAGAAACAGATCATTTTAATCAATTTTTACATTAAGATTACTATGTTACAAAAGAAATGATATAGGTGGCTGGGATCTAGATGTTAACTGAAGATATAAAATCTCAAATGAGGTAAAGAAATAAGAAAGAAAAAAAAACTCCACTAATTGCACATAGAAATGTAACTAAATTATTATAAAGTAATTTCGTTCCGAGCCCTGCAACTTCTAGGCCATGTTTTCAGGATAGGGCTTATCCTTGGAGTAGGGCTTCTATTACGAAAATCTGAAAAATTATCCTAGGGCTTATTTTCAGGGAAATTCGTTATTTATTCCCATGAACCTACACGAACCAGCCGCTATTTTTTTTTTTTTTTTTTTATAAAGTCTTTGAACTAACATAAGAGGCACGGGGCACATCAGAATCGCTCGCTAGATGGTGACAGAAATCTCACTTGATCAGTCAATGTGATGCTTGTGCGTAAGTAAAATGAGGAAGACCGGCGATATATCAGAGTGGTTGTAGCCAGACGGCTGAGAACGAGCATCTCGGAAATACCATGACTTAATGGTGAAACTAGCACCAAACCACAAGAATTGAGGCGGCCACACCTAATTAAAAATACCAACGTCATCGACTATAATATAACAGGATAGGACTCAAACTGGTACAACTAACAGCAGACTTTAACAGTGGACAAAGCACGAATATGTCTGAGCACACAGTTCACCGTACGCTGTTAGATATGGGCTTCCGTAGCCGATGTCCCATACGTGTACCATTGTTAACCGCGTGTCATCGTCGAGCCCGTCATCATTGGACCGCCAAGCAATGGCATAACCTTGCATGATCCGATGAATCACGATACTGCCTTCATCACATCGATCACCGGGTCAGAATCTATCGTCTTCCAGGAACAGTTGTTCGAGACGTGCACAGTAAGACGACGATAGGATAGATCAGTGGTGCTCCATTATGGCTTGCAGAACCTTTACATGGCCATCCATGGGCCCAGTAGTGTGGAGGATACCATGAAGGCCTCTAATTATCGACAGGTCATTCTTGTTCATGCACACCCATTCATGTGGGACATATTTCCAGCTGCCAATTGCATCTTTGAGTATGACAGCGCTCATTTTCACAAGGCTGCAGTGATTAAACGAGCACAATGGTGATTTTAATTGCTGCAATAGCCCCCAAAGTAGCCTATCTTAACCCAATTGAACACGTTTGTGATACTATTGAACGTCAGATCCAAGCTCATCGCCTCCCTTCGTGGAATATATAGGAATTAAGTGACTTGTGTGTGCAGATGTGGTTCACCATACCTCCAGCCACCTATCAAGGCCTCATTGCATTCATGCTGAACCTCATTGCTGTTGTCCTGCGGGCCAAAGATGGACATACCATGTATTAGGTAGGTGGTGATAATGCTTTGGTTGGCCAGTGTGTATTAAGTATACAGGGCTTTTGAAAGAACGATGCGTATATATATATATAATATATTGGTTCGTAAAATAATACTGTATCGTAAACATATCCTTTCGCAACATTGCTTACTTTCTTGTCTTCATGCAGGGCCGGCCTTAGGTGGTGCGAGGCCCGATTAGGAACATTTTGCGGTGCCCAGGTTTACAACTAACTTGCACCAAGATCTGTTGAATCAATATATATATAATTACGCTTTCCCTGCAGGTCTAATGGTTATACCCATTTATTTCCCTTTATACCATTTTTCCATCTGCAAATGTTCTGGTGAAAACGCTCACCCTGTTCATTGCTTATAACAGTTAATTTTTCAGAGAAATAAGTCAAATGGAAGTGCAGACAGTGAATGTATTTTAAAATACATATTTCACCCTTATGGTTCGCAATTTTTTAAGAAGGTTCTGTACCAGTATTTCATAATTTTCTTCTCTTACAAGAAAACCTATCGATGTCGAAATTTAGTTTCTTGACCAAACTTGGTAGAGAAGTGTGGGATATCAAGAAACAAGCGTAAGCAAAATTTAAAGTGCTTCCGTCCATAAAGATGGCTGCAGTGTCCAAAAACCTGATTGACCAGAATAAGCCATAACAACGTGTTCAAGTTTGAAAATTGTATTTTATTTGTAAAACAGATAAAGAGATGAAAAACAAAAACACATTAACCGACACCAGGAGGAAGTAGTCATTTATTTAAGGGTATGCTCATCATGGTCGGTCGTCTTGTATCTCGCTCGACTTGTTTTGAGATAGGTAGGGGTCATGAATATATCAAATTGGGCTAGAATTTTACGAGAAATACAGTGGTGAAGTCTATGTTTCCATAAGTTTATATTGACATGAATTTATTGGTCCAAAGATTTCTTAACAGCTGTATCTTTTTGAAAAGAATTGAAGTCAGGAAAACCTAAGGTACACTAGTAAGAACATCGTAGGTAGCTGAAAGTTGCAATTAGCTTGAAATCATTATCCACTGCAGACAAAATGAAATGGTGATGACAATCACAAATCTTAAGGTACTGATGGAAGATGGATGGCATATTTTCCATTGGATTGTTCGAGTTAGAAGATAAAAACCTTCATAAGTAGCCACCTATTCAGTACATTCGGTTTTCCTGACTTGATTTTTTTTTTCAAAAATAAATAAATAAAATAAAATAAATGCATTCACGAGATTGTTTGCAGGAGGGCTTAGTTTGTCCTCTAGTTTTGTATTTTTAATATAGTTATAATAAGAGAAAGAATATACAAAGAAGTCGCACTGAAGCTGATTTATTTGATACCATCTCGGTATTCACGGTAGTATCACATGACATAATCAGTAAGAACGCCAAGAACTTTTACTTAGTGGGGTGTTCAAAATAAAAGAGGGTGTGCACCCAGAATAACGATATACATATTTTATACAAACTCAAAGAAAACAATATTTTTACTCTCAGGGATGTGTGTAAGGAAATTTGGGGAAGTGTGCAGAATACTCCCTGGACATAATATTTATTTTTACAACATAAGTTGTAAACTAAAGAAATAAAGAAACTACTGCAGCATTAAATTCAGAAAATATTTGCTTATGCCCGGAAACCTAATACAAACTATTCACGTACTTGTTAGGGAGAGGCCATACCCTTCCTTGTGGAATCCATCGATGTACCTGTATTGCAATATGTTGTGTGTACTTGACAAGCGAGAGTAGCTGAGTCATCTTAACGGTACCATAGCCACTTGGGTGGGGGCCCCGCGAGCAGAATGGCATGCATTAATTATATGTTTTAGGAGCAAAATTTAGTCATAGGGACTACAACACACTTGTTTGCTTTGGGGTCTAATACACTGTTAAAACGGCACTGGAGAGTAGATTAGCCTGGACAGTAGAGCAGACGGCACTAGCGCGGGGCCCGATTGGGAGCAATCGATCCAATCGGCTTAAGGCCGGCCCTGTCTTCATGTACAACCTTTCCTGTACATAAAAATTGTTAATCATATAGTTCGCGTAAGAAAATATCTGTAAAATTATTGTATGTTATAATTCATTTATAAAATTATTGTATAATTCCATATCGAGAATAAAATCACCACTACTAGAAAAACAAAGAAACTAAAATGTAAAAATTAATATATATATATATATATATATATATATATATATATATATATATATATATATATATATATATATATATATATATATATATATATATATATATATATATATATATATATATGTTTTAGAAACGTCTGGCCTTACTTTCTGGTACAATGTTTTGATGCAAGGACGTAACTATAAAGATTTAAACTACGTATAAAATGTTGCCATAGTACTTATGACTGAGAGAACAGAAGTTTTGAAAAGAAGCTAAGCAATTATTTTCTAACAAGACTGTACGTAAAATTCTGTTCTTGAAATATCAAAGCTGCAGTTAGAAAGTATTAGAAAAAATCCAGCACTAAATTTCTTAATTACGAATTTAGTTGCACAATGGTTTCAATAATTCACATTTGAAGGTTTGACTATGCGTAAACAGAATGTTACAAATAGGAGTGAACTACATGTATGATTCATACCTAGAATAAAATATGGGAAGCATTATATTGAAAATTATGAAGTGCGCTTATGATAATAAAAATGCAAGACCATGGTGCCTTATGCTAGGTAAGATTAGAGTGAACCTTGTGGATGTTAGCGGATAGTGTCTTAATAATTGGAAATTAGTAATCAATAGGTATGGTCGTAGCAATCACGTTGTATAAATTTTATGATTTAATGTACCTACAAAATAAAGTTCGTGTTATTAGGACACATACGTGCATATTTTGTTCAGACAATATCTTTTGATATAACGGATCCATTGTAAGGTTTCGAGAGGCTAGATAGAAATATCAGGAAGCTGCACACGTTGGAGGAGGTGCACAATACGCTATTCCTACAGGTTAAACTCCTAGCCATGTGTTATCAATATTACTCAACATGCCTTTCAGAATGTTCAGACTGGTATTTTCTTTAATGGCTTCCACAGTGAACACATATGAGACATAATTGGACATGGAATCATCATTTTTTTTTTTTTTAAAGGGAGTTATAACTTTACGGAGAATTAGGTAAATTGCACATGTCACCAGTGTGAGTAACAGAGGACAAAAAGAACTATTTAATGATTCCACCGGCACCAGCCTTCTTGTGTTAAGTGTTCAGACACTCGCTTTCTGTGTAATCATCTTCTTGCGAAAGTAAATGCTTGTTTGACCTCAGTGGAGATTGCATTCTGTATTAATCCAGTGTCTGTAGCTGTTGGAGCATATGTGCTCTTGAAAATATATATAAGTATTGATCTATATTTGTAGTTATTCACCATGCCCTTCATGTGCTACTTCATCTCGATGGTTATCTCTATTATTCACGATATTCAAAATAACTTTTATTTCGATTCTTGTATTAATTTAGTAGAGGTTCTAATCTTGTTGCTTAATATTATTATTCTAGCACTGGTTATAACTACGCACAGCCAGGATTTGGAAGTTCACCTGGAGGATTCGAAAGTTCGTTTGGTTCCACTTCTTTTGGAGGTGGTTCATCATCGTCAGGTACCAGAACAGCTTCAGGCTTTGGAGAAACAAGAAGAAGATAAGACATTTGTTAATATTAATGTACACTCATGTCCAAAATGATTGTCGCATATCTATAACTGTCTTCTTGTAAGAATATACTTTGATAATGATTTTGCTGATACTATGCTGATACTATGTGTATAATCGGGAAATGTATATTTGTGGTAAATTTCATAGGAAAAGAATTATAAATACAAAAATTAGAATGAGTAAAACAAAATGTTGCTAAATGGAAAAGAAAGTTTTATTTTCATTTTATCGTTCTTATTTACTGCTCTTTTGACATGAAATTTGCCACATACATGTCTTTGCCGATTATACACATACTAACATTATAAGAAATACCGGGCGAATTCGTTATCAAATTATATTTCTACCACAACATATTTATAGATATGCGACAATAATTTTGGACATGAGTGTACAATTAATAAATTGTTCAGGAATAGTGCATAAACAAATTTTAATTTATAAGAGGGAAAAAAAGGGGGAAGCGAAAGCAGCTGGGCAAATCTTCAGCCACTTCGCAATGTGTGGTTTGATAATTTAATTATTTTTAGTTACCCATTTAGAAAATTCTATTTTGGTTTGGAAAATGCTTTTGAAAGATCAAACATGAAAATAATATTGTGCCTTGCATAGATTTCTGTGGATGTAAATTAACAAGAAATAGACTCACTGATTTCTGTGTGGGCGTTAAGTCGTTCTGTGTTTTTATTTATTTATTTACGTTAATGAAAAGCAGTTTAATCAGATTTGTATTCTGGTGGTTGTTTGTTCATTTTTTTCCCCTTTATTTTGTTCTAGTTACATAGTTTCGGAACAAATTCCCACAAATTTCAGTTCATTCCTTGTTTTATTTATTTATTGCATTTTTTAAAGCAATTTTAAAATTTGAGGAAAATGTACCATAGAAAATGTACCGTATTTGCGTGAATATAGGCCGCACTTATTTCCTAAATTTTGGCTTGAAAAATCATGGTGCGGCCTATAATCGAGATTTTCCCCCTTAGATAATAAATCGTCAATTTCAAAATGACATGTACACGTATCTTCTTAGTTGAAATTAATACCATCATAAGTTACTGCAGTTACTTTTATAAACCATCAAAGACTTAAGAAGAAAATAGCAGAAAAACTTATCTTGTTCGCAAAAATTTGCCACCTTCATTGGGTACCGGCAACACCTTACACTGGGACAAAAAAGCACTTTTACACTTAATATTTTATTATCAGGAATACATATCTTTGTTACAAATACAAGAAAATAATGAAATAGCAACTAATAATAACTTAGCAGTCTTATAAGTATGAATATCTATTATTATTATTCACAAGCCGTCGAAATACAGTTCGACTATTTGTTTCTCTATCCGTAACTAAAAGTTAAATACTTAACAGATTGCTATTAATACAATAATATAGAAAACTCACATGTAGAAACACGCTACAAATTGTATTTAGTTTTATTTTACTTAATCATATTCTCTGTGAGTAATGTTGCATATGAGTCCAATTCACTAAGATGTATTTCGTCAACGGTGATGGTCAAACACTTGCTGAACCTTGTAAACTGTATGTTTTGCTTATGTTTCATATAGAATGTTGTGCCTTAGCTTGTTTAGTGATGAAGCATTTGTTTGCAGCTTATACATTTTAGTAATCGGGATATGCAGATACAGAATAATATCGCAGTGCTATTCAGTGTTACATTTATACTGTGTAACACTCAAACTATGCCTTTCCTGGAAGGTCATTAGTCCATTGAAATCTGCTAACGTCAATTAAAATCCTATGTTTTATGGGAACAATATGACTGCTTACATACTTAAGTGCTCTGTCCATCTTGAGACACATCTCAGTCCACTCACTTCAGATGCTTTGGTTGTTATCTGTCGTCTACTAAGCGAAACATGTGTGTTATCCGCCTGATCGTGACTAACAATGATACTGAAATAGAATTTTAATTTGGAATAAATAAGAATTTTGGTGTGAAACTATAACACGTTGATAAATTTTGAAAATCATTAGTTTGTTGTTTCACTGGCTTTACGTTATTTTAGAATAATCATCTGTTTGTGAAGTCAGAAGTAGGACAACACATACCACAAATCTCATTAGGAAGCTAAATATGGTACGCCATCAGGGTGATAAGAAGAAGAAATAAGCTGAAAATTTTAACTAACCTATCCAAGAGGTCACAGTAAAACATGAGATATTATTGTAGATAAACTTCTCTAAAAATATGAACACATTTAGAATTCGAAAGAGAGTTGTGAGTATAATTACAGATACTAAGCGAAATGGACCAGTGAGGAAAATCTTCAAATCACCGCAAATTCCATTACATTGTTGATATCTGTATGTTTTACGTAAGAACAAATATCCGCAAGCTTACAGAAAATAAAAATTGTCATTGTTATAACACGAATAAAAACTATTTTTGTATAACTAATTACATAACTACTGTGTGTCAGAAGAAGGTAACGCGCATACATTTATTTCATATCCGTACGTGAAGTTAAGTGTGAAATTAATGTACTAACGTTAACAAAGCTTTTGGTAACACTTTAGTTTTACACTGTAGATTAGTCAACATAAGATTAAAAAACGTATTATTATTATTTATAATAGATAACTCCCAACATAATGTATAGTTGTCAAGAAAAAGTAAAATATCCGCGTATGCAATTTATTCTGTTGCTAATTTCAGAATGGAGACACCTATTTAAAAGTTAATGTAGCTTACATGGAGCGTTGTTTCCTTCAAGCTACAGTAAGCTTTGATCAAATCTGCCGATTCATCTCCGAAACTTTTGAAAAAGTAACTTGCATAAACGAGTATTGACTTTCCTCTAGCAACATCATATATGGAGGAATGGATGGAATAATCCATATATATAAAATTGAAAATCACTATGTTTGTGACTAAATCTCCTGAACCGCTCGACCGATCTGGATCAAATTAGTAACTTGGATGAGGTTCGAGGCTGGGCTGATTTTTAGGCTATTCACTTTGATGGTAAAACTGAGGGTTTGGGGAAGGGGGTATACAAACGTAAATAAAACTTAATAACTCCTGAACCACTCGACCGGTCTTGATCAAAGTTTCAACATAAATGAGGTTCAGGCCTCGGATCGACTTTATGATTTAAATTTGACGGAGCAGCGAAGGGCTGGAGGAGGGGGAAATACATAAAAATCAATTTATTGTAAGACTGAAAGTGACTATTTTTGTAACGTAATAACTCTTGAACTATCCGACCGATCTCAATCAAATTTTCAAGATACTTGAGGTTCGGATCTGAAAAGATTTTTGTAATTTCACTTGAACGGTAGATCCTCGGGGAGGGGAGGGAGACGTATAAATAGAAACTAATAAAATCTAATAACTTTTGAATCACCCAATCAATCTCGACCAAATTTTCAACATATATGAGAGTCGGGCCTTGGGTGTTTTTTTTTTTTTATCGTTTCACTTTGACGAGCCAACGTAGGGGAGGGGAGGGGGAGATATATGTAAAAAAATGAAATAAAAATGACTGCCTTTGTGACTTTATCACTCTTGAATCACCCGACCGATCTCAATCAAATTTTCAACACACATGAGTTTAGGGGCAGGGATTACTTTAGGCTATTCACTTTGACGATGCAACGTAGGGGGAGGGGAAGGGAGAGAAATTTAAAAATGATGAAAAATAACCGATATTAGTGTTGAATCCATAGTTTTCGGGGTCGATGAGAGAAACAGTGACACTTCTGATGTTGTTTCAATCCAAGTTGAACCCTGATAGTTGGGGAAGGGGAGGGGTAAACATTTAAAAATTATCGAAAATAACTAACATTAGTGTCGAATCCATAATTTTAGGAGTAGCTGAGATTAACAGTGACAATTCTGATGCCGTGTGCCGCATCACGGAGGAGGAAAGGGGAGTTATACATAATAATAATGATTGAAAATGACCAATATTAGTGTCTAATCTATAGCTTTTGGGATCATTTGGATGAACACTGATACTTTCGATCCCGTTTAAATCCAAATTCAAACCCGCAACTTGGGGGAGAGGGAGGAAGAGAAATTAAAAGTCATTGAAAATGACCGATATTAATGCTAAATCCACATTTTTGGGAGTCGCTGATATGAACAGTGACACTTCCGATACCATGGTCCGCAACATGGGGATATATATATATATATATATTTATAAAATGGTAAAAAATGACCGATATTAGTGTTTAATCTATAGTTCTTGCGGTCTCCGAGATGAACAGTGACACTAATTGAATTACAGAAAAAAATAGTTATTTCTGCAGTATTAGAACACGAATCACACTTAATTTACAACTTAAGAGAAAATATTGTTACTACGTCATAACGTTCCCAAACATTAACATAAACTGTGTAAACATGCTTGCTGCAATAAATAATTGGCAATAAAATACATGAGATACAAAGATGTGCATTTAAATTATTTATTTCAACCCATCAGGTAATATATGCTAGTTTTATGTATGTCGTGAGATGAAATTCCATTTACATCGTGTCTGAGCTAAAGGTGTAGGAAAATTGAGCAGTGTTCTTTGAAAAGAAACTACTTAAATGGAACAAAGAAACATTTTTATTTCGTATATAAAATTAGAAATATATACAGTGGCGGATCCAGGATATGATCAAGGGAGGGGCTAAACCATAGTTTGCCGCTTTATCCAGGGTAAAGCAGGATTGAAGCCCATTTTATCCAGTGTATAGTGGTCAGCGTGTGTATATCTTTGCTGCGCGTATTCTTGTTTTTGATTCCCGGTCGAAAAGCATTGAATGCAGTACACTGGTTTGAGTTCCACTTTAAACTGGTCCACGTCTCGTATAGCCTCAGTGATAAAAAGGGATGCCAAACTTGAACAAACAAACAATATTGCTCATATTTATTGTATACTAAATGAAATTCACAGATTCGAATATTCCGAGCACAATTCTGTGATAATTTTTTTAGATGGTTCTTGGTCCAGTTCTTGCCGAACCGGGCTTCAGAAAGAAAACCGGTACATAAGATAAAATTCGAACAATAAGAACAACTAAACTAGGGAACATCTAAAGAATACATAACATATATATTGAGAGAGAGAGAGAGAGAGAGAGAGAGAGAGAGAGAGAGAGAGAGAGAGAGAGATAATATATAAAAGGCAGAATTAAAATAGCATGTACTTCACATATTAACATCAAAAATATTAACTTAATCCGAGCTAAATGAAATTTTCGATTCACTGCCTTTACTATCGTTTATCACCGACTCCTCTTCGCTTCAATGTTTTCTTTGGTATGCTTCTAACAACATGACAGTTTGGAGATGAAAAGGAAGACATAGTAAATGCACAATTTATTGTTCAGATGTTAACTGTGTATTTGTTATGATCTTAAGCTTTGTAAACTACACATTTCGTAATTATTCGTTGAGAGAGAAGGTACAAAATTTCAACTAATAAGTACATTGGCGTGTAATAAAAGTAGTTATTGCTTAGTAGTACTTTCGCGTCTGCCTCTCGTAATACAGTCTCCATATGAGGTAACAAACCTGATTGGTTGCCATGTTATTTAGTACATGCGAAAAGCGATGAAAGTACACATTGCACAGTCATACCTGAAACTACTGTTTGCGCGGTGCACTAAAAATATAATATCGAAAAATATCAGAGTAATTGGTTGCCATATTATTTAGTACATGCGAAAAGCGATGTAAGTACACATTGCACAGTCATACCTTAAACTACTGTTTGCGCGGTGCACTAAAAATATAATATCGAAAAATATCAGAGTAATCCGTCATTACTGCATTGTATATTGTATTTCAGCTTCAGAGCAAATCGTCTTTTATTTTGTATGTTTCCAGTATTTATCGTTTTAATAAAAACTATATTTATTTGAAGTTTTCCATTGTAAGACTATATTTTGTATTTTATTGGAGATTGAAGTTCCACTAAGAATCGAATCCAGGACAAAAGAAGAGTTTTTTCTTCTAAAATTTCAGTATCTTGCCTTCGTAGTAGTCATAGGGTGGAAAAATTCTTATTATGAATGAGTCACTTGTTATTCCTTGAGTTTTTTGTTACTTATAAATAACTACCTACGTTTTCTAAATCAAGATATACAGTTCTGTGTGGGAGCCAAGTTAGTGCTAGTTTTTGAAATATAATTGAGAAATGTGATTAAATTCAGACGGAATATTTCAACTTCAGACTGTGAAGTGATTCAATATTTGTTCAGCTGCTTTTGACTCATAATATTTCCGAACTTCAACTACAGCGATTAAAGTGAACTTCATACGTGCAAATGTAATATAGATAAGTATATGAAAGGTTAAGTTAACGGAAACTTACATTTGATGACTCGCCACTACACGACATATTAAAAACTTTGGTTTTCACACCACGGAGAAGTAATTTAGTTAGAAGATGAGAATTTAACTAGAATGCTGAAGAATCTCCTACAATACTTATGTTTCGGGAGTGTGTTAAAAAAAAAAAAAAAAAAAAAGTAGGAATGCTTTGTACGCAACCATTAATAGAGCTCGTTTAGATTTAGACAGGGGACAGTAGCACAAATGATCGGTTCCAAGTATAGATATTTTTTCGGAAAGTGGAAGGCATGCCAATGATTTAGTTATGGACAACTCTTAATTCCAAACAGTATGGTAGGAAGAGGACTACAAAGTTACGTGTAATTATCGCATTACATTTTAATATATATATTAAAATATATTAATATTATATTATATTTACCCGTACTTCCTGTCACCCTTTGTATTTTACTGAACATACCAGTTGGCGAGGTACGCTTAAACTCGAAACGTTGCATTGAATACTTGGAACAAACAGATGATAAATATTTCTTTTCATTTAGTGAACATGAACAACTGTCCATGCATAATAATTTGGACACAAAATGTAATATGTATAATTAAAGAAGTAAATGACCATCAGTCTTTGTTTTAAAAATCTTTTACTGAAAACTTGAGAAGCGACGGAAGAAAGCGCACATTATCTTCATAAATGTCTCCCGAAAAGGTGACGAATTTATTTGAATAGAACTACATATGTGTACCCTTCAAACTGAAAAGACTCAGTACTGTGTTTTAAAGCCGAGGAGGTATAGTCGGTAAGGTTATCAACCGAGCGGCCCAGGTTTGATTCCCGGAGGGACGGGGCAGAGCAGCAGTGTTCCAAAACGACTCAAAGGCCCTCTAAAATAGTCACCTTGGGAAATTGAGGGTAAAAGATGCCGGAGCATGCTACATTGCCTCCTGTATATGTCAAAGTCAAGAAAATGTAAAGCCGTATCTTTACATCCCCGAAAGGTATTTTAACCTGTCCCAAATGGGGACATCCTTTACTATGTAATGAAGAGATTTTGTGGTTTTACCTTTCTACAATACATAAATGATAGTTACCATTATGGCATCTAGTATTGCTCTTCAATGTTAGTTGCTTGAGACTAGACTACTCACTGTGGCTTAAGTGATGATACCCCTCATTTGACAACTGTATTGCAATCTCGTGTTGCGTCGTCAAGTGTAAAATTTTCCTTTAAGGTTATAAATAGATGTGATTTATACCAAACATGCAAATATTTTGTTCATAATTATTAAGATATCTACTTAATATTAGAAAGCTCAGATAATGAGAGTTGTAAATCATTGTTTCAAATTGTAGTATATATATATATGCAAATTGTATTATCATTTATTTTGGATGATTTTGTTGTCTGTAAGTCACAGTTATTATTATTATTATTATTATTATTATTTCGAATCTCTTTGTTTTGTCGTAACAATAACTATTCAATATGGTGCGTCAATTGAAATATACTTCGTGTCACTCTTTTTTATTCCACCATATCTTCTACTAAACAGTTTCTTACTGTTCAAATAATTCCTTAATCAATTTCTTTTCCTTTGTATTTGTATTTGATCGTTGCAAACAGATTTTCTCTCACTATTTGGATTTGGAAGCTCCAGATTGAATATTACAGATTTATCTTAACATTTTCCATGCAGTTCATAATTTCTCTTTTCGTAGAAATTCAAGTGAAATTATAATAAAGAAAGAAATAAAAAACAGTGTATAAGAAAATTAAAATGGAGTTCGAAACGTACTGATAGCCTGTTTGGGCAGAGCCATAGCTAGTGTGTGTGAGGGAGAAGGGGGGGGGGGGGAGAGCGGGGCAGTTGCCCCGGGCGCTGATAGCAAAAGGGCGCCGAACGAGCAAGAAGAAATTGTTGGAAATGAGTAAACGATGTGTCGCCCCGAAAAAGTCTTAGCGCCCTATTAAATCAATAGTGTTGTCGGTTTGCAAAGAAATAGATTTTATAAATATTTTCTTGCTCACTTTGATCATAACCCAAACATTCCAATAAGAGTCACAACAAGTTTTTACTTATTACTTAAAGGAAGTTATTATATATGATTTGTTAATGACAATGTGATATACAAGGTGCCGAGTAATCACTTATAGTGAACGCACCAGTGTTTTCAAAATCTGAAACACGTATTCTGCGCTTAAAGGTGAGGAGTTTGGTTAGTTAATCACGACGGTAAGAATGAAGGTATAAAAATGAGAAAAGTGAAGAGACATACACAAGCTGCTGTCTGCACGAGAATACTAGAAATGAAGATAAACAAGGGGAAAAATGACATTTTCGAAATTGAAGCAGTTGTAGAATAGGGGCTTAACGGTTCAGAACTTAACCCAATGAATTTAGTCTTTTTCAAAGACTGATCAGTACTAGTGACTTTTTTTTTTTATTTTATTTTATTTTATTTTATTTTTTTTTTATTCCATTGACATTTGAAAGTTTCCAATTCGAAGTAATTTATTGGAATCATTTCTCCATCAACTACTTGTATCGCTAGGGCTTCTTTTTTTTTTTTTTTTTTTTTTTTGTTCATACGTATTATTTTTTGTGATATTTTTATCTATCTATCTACATACAAAAGATATATACACATATTATATATATATATATATATATATATATATATATATATATATATATATATATATAATGTGGATATGTTAGTGTATTTTTAATATGTTAATTAATAACAAGTGACCTTAAATTCAGAATTTTCATTCGTTAAGAATTTAAGTAATTACTATAATTTCAAACACATTAAGTAGCCAAACTGTCTTTTGGATTTTAAGTACAAACATTGAACATATTCTTCACCTCCATCGATCAATAATGAGAAATTCACAAAGAAGGCTCCCTTCTCAACTTATTTCACAAAATATTTTTTACCGTAAAGTAATCGAACTTAAAATGCTGTTTGTATGAATGACCATATACAAATAAAATTACAAAAGTTTACAATTATTACTGGAAATTAATGCTGTCACTCATTTCGAATATTTTAAAAGCACATAGTTTCTAACGTATTGAAATTTCATTTCTTATCGATAGTATGAAACGTTGTAAATAGTTGTAAATTTCCACAACTGCTCTCCAAGTGGATTTGTAAACAACCAAAGGTAGTTTTGTCAAATTGAACAAAAGTCCCAAAATAAGCCTCTTGTAAATAGTTCTTATTTCTAAAGGAATACATTATGATCGCTTTCGACTGTTACAATGGTCTGTCCAAGCAGCTTGATGAAAACTCAGCGTAGCATAACAACAAAAGCTACTTCTCTTATATGTTAAAAAAAAAAAGCTTGATAAGGTGAGTGTAGGGGGCGCCGAATTCTACTTCACCCCGGGCGCTGAAATCTGTAGCTACGGCTCTGCCTGTTTCACCATCTCCATTTGTTTAACATTCATTGTAACTGACGATTCAAGAGTTACAGCGCTTTTAAGGAATGGTTAGGTTATTGTTGTTCTTAAGCATGGTATGTCAAATTCTGCTTAATCCCAATTCGTCATTTCTGTTTACTGATTGTACGTATAATTTTCTTATCCTCCATTTTCACACGAGGGGTTGCTGTTTCTTTTGATATCGTTAGGCTTGGAAATCAGGAAAAGAAGTTCTACCTTGCGTTTCTTATTAATACGGTTGCTTATTAGTTTTAAAAAGTAGTAACACATTTTGTGTTTAAGTCCCTTCAGTGACGGCTGATCGTGCAAGCTTGCAAAATACGGGAAAAAGTTTTATTTCGTCTAGTATTCTCTAAAGGCTATTTTATTTTGGATTTCATGTGAAGTATCAAGTTTAGAATGGGCAGGAGGCTTGAACCAATAAAATCTTGCCTCCGGCTGTATTTAGTACATCATTGAGCACGTTAACGGTCTTTGTATATAAATTTGAGTATGACAACCAACAATGGTTGTTGATGATTGGAGGAGTTTATTTTATATTGCCTTTTTCAGATTCTGCAACAACGCTGATATCACCCTAAACCACCCCAGATTCAATATATTAAAAATAAATGTTAATAATAGTAATAAAAATCTGATGTGTAAATAATGTGCATACCATATAAAACTTGGAAGAAAATACATATATATTTTTATATATTAATTTTACATGTTTCAGGATATTGTACGCAAGAAAAACTAAGAAAAAGAAATATGTGGAAACACGAGAAACGATACATAGAGAATTCGTGAGATGAAAAATATTGTCCGAATAAATAATAATAATGAAACCATCTTAGTACATCCGAAATCGCTTTGTAGCAGAAATATTGTTCTTTAGAATGAAGGAATAGGGAGTGATTCAAATATTATCAGTCATTGAACATGACTTAATATTTAAGAAAGCCAAACCTGCAGTAATTGTGACAATTTTGGTGTACCGTCCGTGTATAATTTAACTTTAAATCCATATGCTCACGTTTCGAGAAATCATGACTTATCATCGTTTGAGCTGTTACAACTAATTAAAATATTTAAATCGTGTATAGTCTGTCTGTTCCACCTATGCCCTCGGAAACTATGCGAACTAAATTTCGGCTCCACTCCCACCAACCTCTGGCGGACGAAACCCTCCCTTTGGCTAGGGAAAAGAAGTGAATGACCTAAGCTGTGTTGCCAATTTGTCATTTAGTCGTTTGGTCTTGACGAGTGAAGATCGTAGGCTACTTAAAGTGGCTAACAAGACGAAGCACAGCGAATTCCATGAGATAATTCATTGTGGCAACGCTTCCGCATCCAACAATTGAAAGATCTCGGCCGCAGCAACCTGTCCCTCCTCGTTCGAGGAAGGTACGGGAAATCACATGTCAATAGCAGCGCCAGCAAGGACATAGTTAAACTAGAAAGGCTCTAACTGTTGACGTCAGCAGAATTCTTAGAAGTTGTTAACATTCTAGAGTTGGTAGCAACAAGTTTGGATTATTGTTATACAATTTTGTATTCCAAATACTGCTTAATTTTAATAGTTGTTTGTCATTGCACGTGTATGTTAATTTATTGTAGAATATCGTGTTTTTCTGTATCTACTGTTGAAAATAATCTTATGACCTTGAGTTAACAGGTATTGCAACAATCCAGGTTTGTCTTCTTGCCTCAGAGTATACTTTCGATGTTTCTCGCGCATAGTTTGTATCGCACTACCCGCTTGCCGCATATATATATATAAGTAGATAGATAGATAGACTAGCCTTTGGCTAGTATAGATATATATGCACATTCTCAAGAAATTGAATGTTTCATCGTTAACTTAGTGTTCATGAAAATCATAATCAATTGCTTTAGAAATTCATCAGGATAGAAAGACTATGGACATAGGGAAAAGGTAGATGGTTGTTGTTTTAGTACTTGTAATCAGAAAATATGATCGATGTATACACAGTGAGTGTAGGAAACCGACCCATACAGATAGCGGATTCATCCCATCGTGCACAAAAAATTATATCCTAAACATATTCTTACATGATGTTTTGAACGTCGTTGATTCGGGCTCTCTATCTCAAAAAATATACAGGGTGTCCTGTAACTAATTACACAATCTTCAGATCTGAATTCCTGAGGTCCAAAGGAGTGAGAAGCTTCATGGTGTTTAAAAGTCTCTGAAAGGAGATATTCAAAAGAAAGAAAAGAATGGAGCACATGAAGCCAAAATGTTAGTTACGTTTACAAAATATGCTCAAATTGTTGTTCATTAGGTCGAGTGTACGTTTATCATGCTTTCCCATGGACACATGTATATTACCGAAGATGTCAGGGGTTTGACGAATGGTGTTGCAACTATCAATGATACGTTGCTTGAGGGCGTCGACATTAGGAATGGGTTTATACATCAGCTGCTTAAGATATCCCCAAAATCAAAAATCCATTTGATTCAAATTGGATGATCGTGGGGCCATCGTACTGGACCTCCACGACTAATCCACCGTCTGGGATAACGCAGATCAAGAAGTGGCCCTGCGTGGCGTAGTCGTTAACTCTCTCGCCTTTGGTGCGAGCAGTCCCGGGTTGGATTTCCGCTGGGGGTACTCGTTCGAAAAAGTGTAAAAGGTTTTTCAGGCCGGCCATCCTGAGTGAAGTGTTTCTAAGTTTTCCTCATTCACACCAGGCGAATGCCGGGATGGTACCTAGCATATAGATCCCAGGCCGCTTCCTTCCCTTTCCTCGGATAGTGTGATCGCCGAGGGACGTCATCTCTGATACGTGACGGGCTAACATGTTAGATGCTGAAAGCCCAGAAATTAGCTTTCCCGGGTTCGATTCCCGGTGGGAGCACTCGGTCGAAAAAGTGTAAAACGCTTTTTCAGGCCAGCCAGCCTGAGTGAGGTTTTCCTGGGTTTTCCTTATTCACACCAGGCAAATGCCGGGATGGTACCTAATTTATAGGTCCCAGGCCGCTTCCTTCCTTCCCCAATCCCTTCTTCCTTCCCTTTCCCTGGATTGTGTGCTCGCCGAAGGACGACATCCCTCAAAACGTGAATGGCTAAATGGCCTTAGATGCCGAAAGCCCAGAAATCTAAATCCTAAATCCTGTAAATCCCAGAAATCTAATGCCTAATTCCCCCCGCAGGTCAAGAAAATGTTTCACTGCACAGAATAGTGGAGTGGAGCACCATTGTGTATGAAGCATGTTGACTTGCTGCGAGATTAACGTTCTCCGTAGACATAGGCAGTTATTTTTCTATGAAACGAAGGTAAGAATGCCCTTGGAGCTGTCGTGGTAAAAAAAAAAAAAAATGTTTCCAATAAGTGGTTTCAACATTGCCACACTATACATTCAGAGGAAACTCACTTGGTGACTGCTTTCCGCCATGACATGGAGATTATTGACAGCCCAGTGGTGTTGATTGTGAATATTGAAGATTCCTCCTCTTGTGAATGGTGCTTCGTAAGTAGAGAGAACTCAGCATTCAAAATCTGGAAGGACTCATTATTGAAGGAACCAATTACAAAAGTCTACACGAGTCAGATAATCATCTGGTCCCAATCCTTGTACATGTTGTATGTGAACTTCGTGCATGTGCTAATCATTTAGTATTCTCCATGCTGATATTCGTGATACTTCGTGGTTTCTTCTCCAATTGTCGAATAATAACCTCATCGTTTCTCTCAAGAGCAGATATCTTACATTGTTGATGCACGGAGTGGTGTCATGGTCGATCTTGATGTTGACGTGGTTGATGCACCTGACCAAATTCATGTAAACGGCGGTGAACGTCTTGAAAAGTCTGTACATTTAGTGTTAGACGGAGTGGAAAGCGTTGCTGGTATAACGTCCGTGTTTGGTGGCAATTACAATCGGCCAATCCATACATGCAGTGAATGTCCGCTAGTTGCTCGTTTGTGTATGGCATCATCACGTTTAATGCAACAGTCTTTTAATACCTCATAAGAGTTCAAATGTAAAACAAATAAACATTTATTCACCTCACCACACACGCTGGAAACAGTTTTAAATGCTACATTCATGGCACTTAAGTACAGAAAGTTTTTATTTGTAACCCTGAGTGCTTTTCGAAATCCACAATGAATTTCACTAAAATTGAAGAAAAGATCGTTAATTTACACGGCCGTTTTCTGGAAGAATAATTAACATCGTTCTTGTCATGTTCTACAGAATTGTGTTCTCGACTGTTAAACAAGTATCCTTTGGCTTGGGAAACCCGGGTTTAGTTCCCAGCGGGTGCTCATGCCGTTCTTATCCCACGTTAAGCTTTAGGTTCACGTCTCATACAACCTCACTGCTGAAAGGAACGCTAAACTGAAAATCAGAGTCAAATGTTCAATTTCAATGTTCGAACAGTGTCAATTCTGATGCTGTCATCTATCGGGCTTTTATCAATTTCCTTGAATATCTTCTTTCAGAGGCTTTTAAACACCTATGCTCATATGAATCTTTTCACTCCTTTGGGCCTCAGGAATTAGCACCTGAATTTTGTGTTGTTAGTTAAGGGGCACCCTGTATAATGTAAAAATGCATTCAAAAAAATGGTTTCCATCAAGAAGAGTCGAATAATACTAGATAAATCAGGAATATATTCAGTTCGTTGGGAATATGGACTGAGATATATATATATATATAGTACAAATGGGTAGTACGATACAAACCAGATGCGAGGAATATCAACGATGTATATATATATATATATATATATATATATATATATATATATATATATATATATATATATATATAATATCTGCAAGAAGACAAATCGGGACTTGTGCAAGATTTATTAATTCAGTCATAAGATTATTGTCAAGGATATAAACGAAGCTCTACGAACAGTTGGTACGGAAGAGAGAAATTTAAGTGTACACAATGTACAAAGAAGTAGTTTTGAAGTCAGGCGGCGTTTGGGATGTAATCACTATCAAACACCTAACATTTATATATATATATATATATATATATATATATATATATATATGAAATTTTAACGATTTCTAAGAATACTTTTGGCATCAAGAGTTGTATAATTTAAACTAGCCTTTGCCTAGCTTGGGGCGTGTGAGTATTTCGTTCACCGGTCAACGCATGTGAAAATAAATGCCTCTTAATGTGATGCTGATGATCCGCTCTTACAATTGGGAAAAGCCAAAATTTTCACGGCCTTTCATGTTGAATGGTCCATCCTTCTGACATCGAATATGATACCCAGTTTGAAGCGACATAGTTAACGATATGAAATGTTGTTTACTGCCTATTTCCACGATTTTCGGCCGTTCACAACATTACTTCGAAATTCGTTGTTAGAGATTTAAATGACTCGACCCTCCCCTCCCCCTCCAAAAAAAAGTGGATCCTTTGTTTCTGATTGACTTTGTGTTAAACAGTACCTTCATCTCTCAAATTTTCTGCTTATAACGTTTCGTATTCTTTTTGCTTTTGGTGTTTATTTCAGCAATAAATATACCAAAGATTAGCACTAAGTCATTTTTATTGCATATGATTGTTTTACACTTGGGTTTATTGTGTATATTCGTTCCTATGACTCACGGAGTTTCTATTAAAGCACCACGATGTGCCAATTTTTAAATTGTGTGCACTGTACATATTGCACATTTGGATGTATGTGTTTAGTTAGGTTTGCCTGTGAGTGTACAGTTATTGACAGAAGTAGCATATTTTATATACATTTTTTAAATTGTTTGTGGTTGTAGATAGTCAAACTCATTCATACGATTTTCTCTAGTTTACTGTAGTTAAACTTTCCAATCTGAAACTTTTTAAAACGTAAATTCATTTTTGTTGTTTCTCGAAACTAATGAGGTAGGAAGCTGGTACATGTACTATAATAATGTTAGTAAATTCTGCGCTAAAAGTTATGAAAGTGTGTTTTACGTAATTATATAGCTTTGCGCTTGCTCAGGGGGACTCAGAGGAAACTCACTTGTAGCCAGATAGCTAAGTTTAACAACTGTAATTTACTTAATTGTTCATTTACTTTCTGTAAATCTTCTACTCACACTTATAGGTAGATTGTATTGAAGTTTTAAGATTGTAATCAAAGTTTCGAAGAGCTCTTCCCACTGATCTGTCGGCTAGCATATGCGTCTGTGGTGCACGTGGTCCTGGGTTCGATTCCGGGTAGGGGAGCACAAGAAACTTAATTTCTGAATCATTTACTTTCATTAGCCATCCGTCTCCTTTAGCCTAAAGGACATGATGGTGGGCGTTAAACTAAAATTTCATTTAATTGTTTTCAAGAGTCGAACGGTTTCTTTTGTTTTTGCTATAATTCTGCGTATAGTTTTTAAAATTATTTTTTTAATTTTATTTCTTTTTTTAAGAAAGGGAAAATGTTTAGACTGTTGTATAAAGACTAAACATCACATTTGGAAGTATTGTCTGAACAGGTTTTGATAATATTTGCATATTTTGCAATGAGTTTTCTTTACCTTGAACTAAAGTAAAATTGAGATTTCAGAATTCTCCTTTTAACAGAATATTTGTGTTGTATCGAATAACAGAAAATAATGTATTGTCACAATTGTAGTCAAACTAGTAGAAATTCAATTTAGTAAAAGTAAAAATTCTATTACGTCTTTGCTGGAAGGCTGAAAATAACAAGAATCATCAGTACAATACACACAATCAATAAAATGTTCATGTGACAACAAGCAGGTTTAAGTTTACAACCTACAACCAGTTTACAACGGCCCAATAAACACCAAGGATAATATGATGATGATTTTCATATAGTATTTCTTCATAAAGGTTAAATTAGGAAAAAAATCTTACTACATCATAATTACCTGTTAGGTTTATATTTAAAAGAAAGATGTTAAATTATTTACCCTTTATATATGATGATCAGGTAACTTTTTGTCTTATCCTCTGTTTGCGTGATTTGGGTACTTATTGAATCTACTTGTATCTTGTGTGGTCAAAAGGTGATAATAAATATCAATATCTGTAAAGAAAATGTGAGACAAAATTTGACTCAAACTATCTACTTGTCCGTAAATAGAGGATTCTTAAAGAAAACGTGTGACAAAATTTTCTAAATTATCATGAGTTCTGTTACCATCGATGACATATAACTTTTATAGAAGCAAGAAATGGACACAACTCCATTGTACAGCTATTCGCAAAACCGGTGTTTGTATATTTGTTATAGTAAAATAGTTTGAAAGATTGGCACTAGTGTAATGATTCTGTATAATTATTTTTCTGGTTTTGGTTGTTGCTGTTGTGCACATGGTTTTCCTTTATGGTCCATACAACTTTTGTGCGTTTGTGTAACACAAGTGGAAAATTTGTATATAAAATTGAATTGTATTTGTTATATGAAATAAAAGTATTGTTAAATAAATGTAAAAAAAAAAAAAAAAAAAAATCATAATTTTCAAACTAACAATTGTTTACAATAGGATTTTTGGTATTCAGATTTAGATATTGAAAATCGATCTATGTATACCGACAAAAACATTGAAAAAGATGGAAACTTTAATGCTAATTCTGGTTGGGTTAATTGAAGGAAGTCTTTGCGAACGTTGCGAAAGTGCTTTTAGTTCTCAAAGTACATTGCATGACATGGTGAACTGCAAATTGAAAGATCTTAGAATGGTGGAGAAGGAACATGAAAACAGTTTAAAATAAAATAAATAATTAAAAGTAATAAAAAAAAAAAAAACGACAAAGAAATTGAATCGGTGAGGAGAAAAAGAAGAACATTCCAAAAATAAAGGATAATATTCCGCGATAACAATTTCTCTATAACTAAATATCCAATCCCATTATGATTTTTGGAATTTTGGGAAATGAAAGGTCTTAACATAGGCTACAAATCTCCCATACAGATATTTTTACGTAAGCAATGGTATTTCCAGTAAGCAGTTTAACTTTTCGTTTTTCAAAAGTAAGGTGTTGGGGAATGTTCTCCTTTTTCTACTCACTGATTCAATTGTCTTTGTAGTTTGAAGTATTTCCTCAACAATAATCTGGGAAAACTCCAAGGTTCTTCAGGCACATGACTCCTTTCGTAACCTCGGGTAGAAACAAACGATATTGCAATAGAAACTGAAAAACGAGAGAGAAGAAATTAAGAAATTTATCAATCTATATAAATTGAAAATCACTATGTTTGTAACCCTAAGTCTCCTGAACCTCCAGACCGATCTCGATCAAATTTGAAACATGCATGAGGTTGGAGACTGTGCTAGTTTTAGGCTATTCACTTTGATGGTAGAACTGAGAGATGGGGGAGGGCAAGGGGGTATAGAAAAATAAATAAAACTTCTGAACCACTCGACCGATCTTGGTCAAAGTTTCAACATAGATGAGGTTCAGGCCTCGGATCGTTTTTGTGATTTAAGTTTGACGGAGCAACGTAGGGGAGAAGAAGGGGGGGGGGGAGATATATAAAAATCAATTTATATAAGACTGAAAGTGACTATTTTTATAACTTAACAGCTCTCGAACTATCCGACCGATTTCAATCAAATTTTCAAGATACATGAGGTTCGAATCTGGAAACATTTTTGTAATTTCATTTTAACGGTAGATCGTAGGGGAGGGGGACGTATAAATAAAAACTAATAAAATCTAATAACTTTTGAACCACAAAAACAATCTCGATCAAATTTTCAACATATATGAGGGTTGGGCCTTTGGTGTTTCTTTATCGTTTCACTTTGACGAGCCAACCTAGGGGAGGGGGAGATATATGTAAAAAAAATAAATAATAATTAAAATGACTACCTTTGTGACTTCATCACTCTTGAACCACCCGACCGATCTCAATCAAATTTTCAACACACATGAGTAAAGGGGCAGGGATTACTTTAGGCTATTCACTTTGATGATACAACGTAGGGGAGAGGGAGAGAAATTTAAAAATTATAAAAATAACCGATATTAGTGTTGAATCCATAGTTTTCGGGGTCGATGAGAGAAACAGTGACATTTCCGATGCTGTTTCAAACCAAGTTCAGCCTGATAGTTGGGAAGGGGAGGGGGATAAACATTTAAAAATGTTCGAAAATGACTAATATTAGTGTCGAATCCATAGTTTTAAGAGTACCTGAGATTAACAGTGACAATTCTGATGCCGTGTGCCGCAGCACGATCGAAAATGACCAGTATTAGTGTCTAATCCATAGTTTTTGGGATCATTCAGATGAACAGTGACATTTCCGATCCAGTTTAAATCCAAAATCAGCCCGCCACTTGGGAGAGGGGGAGAAAGAGATATATAAAAATGATCGAAAATGGCCACTATCAGTGTCGAATTTATAGTTTTCTGGGTCGCTTAGATGAACAGTGATACTTTTGATCCCGTTTAAATTCAAATTCAACCCCGCAACTTGGGGGAAGGGAGGAAGAAATTAAAAATGATCGAAAATGACCGATATTAGTGCTGAATTCAGATTTTTGGGGGTCGCTGAGATGAACGGTGACATTTCCACACTTCTGATGCCATGCCCGCAACATGGGGAGATTGATATATATATAATATATATAAATGATCAAAATGACCAATATTAGTGTCGAATCCATGGTTTTCGGGATCGCCGAGATCAATGATCTTTCCGATACCAGTTAAATCGATGCCATTTGAAACGAAAACAGCATATTTCTCGGGTATACACACATGAGATACGGAGTTGTTCGTTTAAATTTTCATTTCAACCCAGTGAAGCGGGTAATATATGCTAGTTTTGAAATATATGAGAGTAAGAATCAGTTTATCTTGTTTTTGTCATCATTTTTAGGCAGGAATTGAAATAGTAATTCGTTAATACTTTTTGATCTCAGTATACAGATTACTAATTAGTAATTAAGAACTAATACGAAAAATAATTTCAGAGCATGGTAATACATTTTACGATTTTCAGCCGGTACCTGGACGATGTCTATGAATTAGTATTTATTAAGCATTTTATTTAACAAAACAGATGTATTGAAAATTTCATAGGTGGGTAATCTAGAAAGTGTACCTTTGATGTAACTGACGTTAATTTTGCTTATTGATGGATATTTTAGCATTCTAGTTGACCTGAAGTGATTTTTGATAATTTGAGCTTTCTACATAGACATACACGGCTGTTTTTATTATTATTATTATTATTTTTATCGTGAAGTCAGAAATGACGTGTAACCCAACCTATTTTCAGATATTGATTTCTGTATATTTGCATCCAGACTGACGAAAGTGTTTTTCTTCTTTTCCTGTTATAGCTATCTGGTAAATAAAAATAACGGTTGGGATGATATTTTTTATCTCGTTCGGTTTTCAGGTATTTAATTTTGAATACCTTTAACTAAATTGTGGGTCAGCTTCATGTAAAATGGGAATTTTGATATTTTTATTCTCTGGCAAGAGTGACTTAAAACGTGTTGCCTGCTTGAGAGTAAGCACACATATTGTTTGCTGGTTAGAGGAGAAACGATTAGATTGTGCTGCAGGTTCCTGATTTTTCTCCACGTTTGTTTTAATTTCAGTTATGTCCCATTTAGACTGTCAATTTCGTGGTATTTAAAAAAAATAGTGTTTTAAATTGAGAATACGTATTGCGTCGTTTTCTTTTTATAATAGGAAGGCATTAAAAAAATGTTTTGATAATAATCATAATCGAAACCGCAATTGAAAAAAAAAATGCCCAAAACACACTTTTGCCAGTTCCATGACACTCCATGGACACTGCTGTCTATGAAGTTGACAGTACACCATGGAACTGCAGTTTCTTTTTTCATTTGTTTCTTAAATGCAATTTGCCAATAATATATTGGCCCATATTTATTAACGTGTACAGGGCTTTAGTCAGCATATGTCATTGTCTAGAATTTTCACGGAACGTCATCCCCTATTTTTTCTTGGGAAAACACTTTAATTTTATAGATGAGTAGCAAACTTGACAGTTCTGATAAGAGCGGAAATATTTTCGGTTCATCTACTTACTTTATGTGAATTTAATGAAACACCTACTAACTATTTATGTCAAAGAATACAAAAAATATATTTTTGTGAGTTATTTTGTAAAGATTTTGTGCATTTTTCTTGAAATTTTGTTCTACATTTAGAGTTGAATAATTTCGAAAGTGCTCCATGGAAATCACTGATTTCACAATTAAATAATATTATTTGATTACAATATAATATCATACTCGTTTATCTTAACTTGATATATAGGTAAGAATAAGGTTCGTTTGCTGGTGTATACATGAATCTTCAGAGGAGGGAAGTGCATCGCTAAAGACTAATCCCACATCTCGATACCAGTTGGAAAGTTTGCGATGTAGTCATGTTGAATTTGAAACAGAAAAGATGATGATTCATTGCGTAGGCAAAGTGATTGATGAAGAAAATCTGATTGAAAATAGTGCCTTATTGACTTAGTGCGTATGAATAGTGATGACCCATTTTTCTTTCTTAATACTAGAGATCAGTCTTTGGTTACCATCAGTAAGATAAGTTTTGACATTCTACAAAAATTCGTTGTGGGAACACACTTTTCCACGATGTTTCCTTCACATTTTTAACATACGATAGAATGTAAAACAGTGTGTAATTCACTTAGCTTTCACGATAATAATTCTTGGTAAAGATGTGTCCCGCAATAGAAATGAAACAGTATTACATTTTTTAAATATTCTTTCATAATACTGGTATTAAACCTCTTGTATACATTGTTATTCATGTGATTTTTCTTGAATATTTCGGATGATTTTCTCAATAATGACTAAGGATTTTTTTCACATTTCATAAATAAATATTTCATTAACAACCTGCCAGTATAGCATAACTCATTTGTGCTAAAATATCTACGAATAGTAGTTTATTTTGTGGGGTGACAGTTTTGTACAATTTTCACAAAAAAAAGGCGATTTTGTTTATACTTTATTAATAAATATTTTATTATTAACTCATAATAAATTCATAATTAACTCATAATAAACTCATTTGCATTGAAAACATGTACGAGGGGAAGTTTATTCTTGGGACTGAGTTTTTTCAGACAATTTTCTGAAAAACTGCTCATAAGATTTTGTTCATATTTCCTAAGTAAATATTTTATTAATAATCTGACAATTTGGCATAACTCATTTGCCGTGAAAAAATCTGAAAACATTAATTTATTCTTGGGGTGAATTGCTTTTTTTTTTTTTTTTTCGGATTTTCTTCATAGCAAGTCATATCACTTTGTTCATATTTCATAAATAACTATAATATTTGGTAAATTATTTTTTACGAAAGAAAATCACAAAGGGTAGTTTACTCTTGGGGATGAGTTCCTTTTCAGGCTATTTCCTCAAACAAACAAACAAACAAACAAAAAATAAATAAATAAATAAATAAATAAAACGTGATTTTGGTCATGTTTCGTAAATATTTCATTATTATTATAATGTTGCATAAATCAGTTTTATAATAAGAACATTTCCACAAGGATGACCTTTCTTAGGATGATCTTTTTTTGTTTTTGACTGCGATTTTATTATTATTTTATAAACAAATATTTCATTAATAACCTTATCATATGGCATAAGTTATTTCTTATAGAAAAAAAAATCTTCAAGGGACACTTTACTTTTGGGAACGAATTTTCTTTCGGTAAAGTTTTCCGAAAACGCCTCAGAATTTTGTTCCTATTTTACACACACACAAAAAGGATCCAATAAAAACTAGTACAACATGATGTAGTTTAAGAAATTGGAGGAGAAGCTTTGTGCGATTAGCTTTCTTATTGCTTTTCTTCCCACTAACTTCAAATATTTTCTTCTTTTTGAAATTATTTCTACAGTGAAACAACTAGTAGGCCTACAATGCAGGAAAAAATTGCACAACGATTAAAAAATGCTTCCACTGTAGTAATCATTATACCAATTCAGATGCCTGACTTTCCAGGCTTCAGAGTGTGAATGTGAAAGCTTAATGTATCTACAGCGTATCGTAGAATTTGAGTGCAGTTAAGGGATCTTTACAGCGTAAGTACTTGTGGATTGCATATTTGATATGAAGTTATACTGGCATTATCTTGTTTGCCTGAAAGGGCTATGCAGCAATCTAACTTTCTCTTGGTGCTATTTCGCTTGCCTTAGTACATGCCTATCAGAACTTAATGGGCATTATGCAGCGTCGTTCTGATGCGTGATTAGTGCTATTCTAAAGAGTTCGACTAACATGTTTTCTGCAATAGTCAGGTCTTTAGTATGACGCTAATGATACGTCAAAACGACTCTGCATGAAGCCCAATATTACTAATATTACACACCTTGTCATTTGAATTTCTTGGTTTTCCTGGGTTCAAGCTTTCAGGCAATAGAAATACCACTTCTTCGAAAAGGAATAGACCTAAAAGTACAAAATACGCTTTTCCTTGCTATAAAAATGCAATTATCTTTTTCAGTCCAAGGACACTTGTACAGAAGACCGTTTCAGGTTTATGGTAACGAATGTGATCACTAGATAGCAGAACGCGTGAACATGCCTGAGAAGTTATTACGGGTAGTTCGAAAGCTTTGTGTAATGACTTCTAGAAAGGATGTCTGTTGTGTATGTCATATAGCTGCAAATATTTCGTCGTTTTGGAAGGGCTCCGTTTGTACTCCTTTCGACATTGATTCCAAATAAGTAGACAATGTGTGACAAATAATCCGTGTATCAAAGTAAGTGATCATCAAAATCCCTGCTGAATCACAACTTAACAGGCACCTCTGCCGCTGTTGGAATCTCGAACATTGGTCATCGTAGATATGGAAGGCCTGAGTGTCCTCAATATGGTGCAAAAAGTGCATTCATTGGTGCTATGGGAAAACCTACGGTCTCCTAAAGTCAATAGCAAAGGCAGTACAACGTTCCGCCACAACCGTAAGTCGCATAATTGTACTGTCTACAAGTCGTAAAGAAGCATAATGCTCGAGTTTCCCTCATGTATCGTGGACAGATAGACTTAGCAGTTGAAGCTGTACGTATGACATCTTGAAGAGGACAGGTGGAAGTTGGTAGTGATTGGATGAGGCATGGATATATCTAACTTCATCAGTGTGTGGAAAGTTTTCGAGCCAGCTTTATTGCTTTCGGTTACTGCTATGATGGCAAACTTACACTACGGGGAAAGGACAGAAAAGCTAAAGTCAATGCAGCTTATTAGAAAGCTGACATTTTGGAGCCACTATACCGTCATGATGCCCCATTCCTATACGACAGCAATACATCTCGCGTTGTCGTTCATCAGGGCAAGGCGTCCAGTTGTACGACGAAGTCACTAGTGAATGGAAAGACATGTGAATGGCATGTGAAACTGGAATTCATTCTTTACATGCATTCTTGTGAAATTGCTTAATGGATACCCCATTAATTTTTCAGGGTTTCCGTTGTTGAAACGAATATTAGATCGTGACAGCCGCGCATTCGAGGATCTTTGGAAAGTTTTAAAGAGGAATGGGACATACTTAAGGTATCATTCCCTATTAGTCTTCGCAAAATTTGGGGACTGCAACGCAACGTAGTGAACGCATTAAGAGCTTTTGATTGAAAATCTGTGAAATAAATGGGGAAGATATAGGTGATTCCAAAACGCAAAATGTGCATCATTGACGTCATACTGGAAAATCGGCATTCGATCTCGAATATCTTAAAACTAAAGCGACAATTTTAAGTTGCGTTGAGACAAACCGATACGGAATGAGGCATTTGATCAAATTACTTCAAAGACATGGTTTGCACATCGAGTACAACCGCTGATGGCATCACGGCATCTAAGCAGGTAAGAGTGCTAAATTCCTTATCATACACATGAAACTACCTTCTGCGTTAAGCTATCTGAAGAACCTAATTTGAGTTCATTATAAAGGTAGATAAGTGAATTACTGTTTCGAATGTATTATAAGAGTAGCATAATAGTGAAATATACCTCGCTCACATGAACTCTTCTTTATTGGTCGGTTGATTTGGAATTTAACCCCTCAGTATCAAAGCTGTGAGAGATTTAGAGTTACAGCTTAACTTTGGATGACCGATATTTATGAAATAAATAAGGAAGAGTAGAAAGGGAGCGTAAAGTGGTAGACAGTGGGCCTACTGTTTGTTAATTATTTTATTGGGGAGACCACTCTCTTGTCTGAAGGCCCGGTATCCCTGGGAGGGGGAAGGATTTATTACCCGACCGTTAGAAGGGATGAGGTGGACCTGGAAGGGTTGAATGACATCTTTGCTGTCTGGAACATGATCCTACAAGCTTCTTTAATCTAAAATTAATTTTTAACTATGATACAATAAAATTAAAATGTGTATCAAACCATCAGAAGGCTCTCATGACTCTTGAAACGCGACCTCTTGTAATTACTCGAACACTATGTGTGAACGTGCTAAAATTGTGATCAAATTAAAAATTACCATTAAAATAAAAATAATTAATGTGATTATACCATCCAAGGACCCCCTAATTTACTCGAACACTCTTATTTAACTTGTATTATTAACAGATTCGCTTGCCGTATGAAGCTCAGAACAAATTTATTTGTGATCCTATGAAGAAGTCACTGTTAACTTATTTGTTTTCTCTCGTATTATTTACAATAAAACTCCATGTTAAAAATGGAAACTCGAATGAAAATATGTTAAAATTGTTCTGAAAATATTTTAAAAAAATGTGTGAACATTAATAAAAAATCTCCCTATATGAGACTCAAGGATGTTTTCAGGAAAGGGTGGAAAGGAGTGAATATTTATTTATTTATTTATTCATTTATTTTAAACTTCTCGTAATTACTCGCTTTGTATATATATATATATATATTATACAAGCTTATCGATACGTGAAGAAAGTTCGTTTTGCAGAAACATAAACACATAAGTAGGGAGGGGACACTTGGTCTGTTTTTTTCCTACTGCTCATGCGCAAACCCTTGACGCTGATTGGCTGGCGCAGGTCACTTGACCCCGCCCTCGACGGTGCCCCTTCACGCTGATTGGCTGGTACAGGTCACGTGACCCCGCCCCCTTCACGCTGATTGGCTGACCACGCCCCTTCACGCTGATTGGCTGGTGCCGGACCCCACCCCCTTAACGCTGATTGGCTGGCGCCGGACCCCCGCCCGCGCACCTCTTGATATCGGGTCTTTCGAACAGGCCACATACCATAGCAGATAATACATAAGATTCGTTCCCTTTTATGAGCACTCTTAACATAGCAGAAATTACATAGAGACTACGTAACATAGCAGAGCAGATAATACATAAGATTCGTTCCCTTTTATGAGCACTTTACGAACACATAGCAGAGCAGATAACACATTCTCCATCCACCTATTTAACATAGCACGTATAACATAGAGCTAATAAAAGAGCATGGCTTATTTTTCAACCCCTGTTTGCGCATAGCAAAAATATAAGGGCGTGTACTCGTTCCCTCTTATCAACCCCCTGTGTAACATAGCATTCGTCAATTACTGCATGTCCCAAAAGTACTGACCATCGTGATAAAATATCAAACATGTAAACTAAGCAACATATTGAGGTGCCGTTTCCACATTTAGTAATTGCTCATCAACTACTACAAGTTCCAAAGTAATGACCATCGAGGTCAAAGGTCAAAATACTTAAAACCTAATAACTCGAAAACGGATCCACATATTGAGGTGGTGTTTCCACATTTAGTAATAGTTCATCAACTACTACAAGTTCCAAAAATAATGACCATCGAGGTCAAAGGTCAAACTCGAAAACGAAGCAACATATTGAGGGGCGGTTTCCACATTTTAGTGACAGGTCATCAACTACTACATGTCCTAAAGGTACTTACCATGGAGGTAAAAAATCAGACTCGTAAACGAAGCAACATATTGAGGTGGTGTTTCCACATTTAGTAATTAATTGGTCACCAGCAACTACATGCCCCAAAAAGGTCAAATATTTAAACCAGAATAACTCGTAAACGGAGCGACGGAAAATTTTGTACCAAGCAGAAAAAGTGAAGGAAGAATAAATTTGAGTGGCCTATTGAATTTTGTACCAACGAGAAATCTCATTTGTAACTTGCTCAGAATTTCTGTACCTGTTTGAGTTATTCAAAATAATCGAAAAAAAATAATTTGGATGGACTAACGAAAAAGAAAGCAAAGATATGCCATTTTAACTAGCTGAGAATTTAAAGAAACAAAGGGAACCTACCCAATTTTCTATCAACGAGAAATGCAGTTTCAACTAGCACAGAATTTGTGCCTTTTTGTGCTAAGGTCTGTTTTAACTAGCTGAGAATTATATGTTTTATTGTACTAATTAAATAAACGAAGGAATATATTTGAGTCGTCTATTCAATTTTGTGCTAATGAGAAATGCCATTTTAAACTTGTCTAGATTTTCTACACCATGTTCTAATATTTAAACAAACGAAGGGGTGAATTTGAGTGACCTATTCAATTTTGTACCAACGAGAAATGCCATTTTATCTAGCTCAGAATTTTATATCATTTTGTACTACTCAAATAAACAAAAAACCGAAGAAGGTTCATTTCAACTAACTCAGACTTTTATACCATTTTGTACTACTCCAATAAACGAAGGAATAGAATATTTAGTTTTGTACCAACTAGAAAAAAAGAAGTGAAGAATGAATAAAATTAAGTGGATTATTTTCTTTTGTACCAACTGGAAAAGAGAAGAGGTACTTTAACTAGCTTATTATGTACTGTTTAAAGAAACGAAAATTGACTATTTTAATTAGCTCGGAATTTATGTAACTTTGAACTACTGGAATGTTCTATTTTTGTATCAATCATAAAAAACGAAGAAGAGCCATTTTAACAAGTTTATAATTTCTGTAACGAAAGAATAATTTCGATGTTCTACTTTTTATACCAACGAGAAAAAATGAACTAGCTGAATATTTTATATCATCTTCTACTATTTAAATATACGCAAGAATAAATTTAAGTGACCTATTCAATTTTGTACCTCGAGCTCGTCCGTGGCTAAGCGGTTAGCGTACGCGCCTTTGGCGTGGGAGACCCGGGTTCGATTCCCGGCGGGAGCTCATGTGGTTCGGATTCCACGTTAATCAGTAGGTCCACGTCTCATATAGCCTTGCTGCTGAAAGGGACGCTAAACTAAAATCAACTCAACTCAACTCAACTCAATTTTGTACCAACGAGAAGTGCCATATTTAACTGCCTCAGAATTTGAGTGGTCTATTTACAGTAGTTTTGTACCAACCTAAAAAAGGGGAAGAAGGACTATTTTATATAATTTTACTACTCAAACAATGGAGTATTTAGTTTTTTACCACCGAGAAAAACAAAGAAATTGCACCATTTTGGAATATTCAAATAAACAAAGGAATAAATTTGAGTGACTTATAATTTGTGTCAACTCTAAACCAATTAAACGAAGTAATGCATTTGAGTGAGCTATTTAATTTGAAAAACCGAAGCAAGATCATCTTAACTACCTGAGTATTTTATACCATTTTGTATTATTTCAGCAAACAAAGGAATAAATTTATATTAACCAGAAATAGCAAAAAAGGACCATTTTAACTAGCTGCGAATTTTATATCATTTTAAACTAGTCTAATAAACGAAGGCATAATATGAGTGAGCTATTTAATTTTGTAGAGAAACCGAAGAAGGACCATTTTAACTAGTTCAATATTTCTGTACAATTTTGTACCACTCTAAATAAACGAAAGAATAAATTTAGATAATCTATTTTATTTTTGTACCAATCAGAAGAAAATCAAAGAAGAGCAATTTTATACGTTTTTGTACCATGAAAAACTGAGGATAACTTGAGTAATCTAAGGTGTTGTACTCATTCGATGAAAAGCAAAGAACCATTTTTAGTAGCTCAGCTTTTTCATACCTAATGTTTCTTCTGATTGTTACAAAAATGAAATAGACCACCCAAATTTAATAGAGTAATACAAAATGGTATAAAATACCGAGCTTGTTATAATGGGCCTTCTTCCCTTTTTTTCGTGGTTAGTACAAAACTAAAAAGGCTTTTTCTGCTTGCTATAAAAGTGAATAAGTTTATTCCTTCGTTTATTTGATTAGTACGAAAGGATATAAAATTATCCTTCTTCGTTCCTTCGTTTATTAGAATAGAACAAAAGGTATAGAAATTCTGAGCTTATTCCTTCGTTTGTTTGAGTAGCAGAATATGGTCTTTCTTTGTTTTTCTCTGGTTGGTACAGAAAGTAGAACATCAAAATTTAATCCTTCGTTTGAGTAGTACAAAATGTACATAAATACTGAACTATTTAAAAATAGAGCTTCTCCGCTTTTTTAATTGCTGATACAAAAGTAAAGAAGCAAACAAAATTTATTCATTCTTCAATTCTTTCTACTTGGTACAAAATAGGAATAGGTCACTCAAATTTAACCCTTCGTTTATTTTAATAGCACAAAAAGTTACAAATTGACCTTATTTGCTTAAGCCAATCAAATTGATTCTTTCGTTTGTTTGAGTTAGTTATAATGGTACTGAAATATTGAGCTAGTTAAAGAATGGACAAAACTAAATAGGCCACCCAAATTTATTCCTTCGCTTATTTGATTAGTACAAAATGTTCTTTCCTTTTTCTGCTTGCTACAAAAGTGAATAGGTCACACAAATTTATTCCTTCGTCCATTTGAGTATTACAAAATGATATAAAATTTTGAGTCTGGTTAGTTCAAATTTATTCCTTTGTTTGTTTAAATAGTAAAACATGACCTGGAAATGAGATTTCTCGTTGGTTCAAAATTCAATAGGCCACTTAAATGGTATATCAAGCTGAGCCAGTTAAAATGGTCTTTCTTCGCTTTTTGTGGTTATTACAAATTTATTCCTTTGTTTATTTGTGCAGCTTTTTCTGTTTGGTACAAATATTACAAAGAGGCATAAAAATCTAAGCCTGATATAAATGGTTAGGACACCCATATTTATTTATTCCTTTCCTTGTAGGCATGGCAACATTAGGTATGAAAAAGCTGAGCTACTTAAAATTGTTCTTCGAATGAGTACAAAAGCTTAGACTACTCAAGTTATCCTCAGTTTTTAATGGTACAAAAAAGTATAAAATTACCCTTGTTTGATTTTCTTCTGATTGGCCCAAAAATAAAATAGATTATCTAAATTTGGGTAGTACAAAATTGTACAGAAATGTTGAACTAGTTAAAATGGGCCTTCTTCGGTTTGTTCTTTGGTTGCTACAAAATTAAATAGCTCACTCATATTTATGCCTTCGTTTATTAGACTAGTTTAAAATGATATAAAATTCGGAGCTAGTTAAAATGGTCTTTTTTTGCTTTTTTCTGGTTAATATAAATTTATTCCTTCGTTGAAAAATACAAAAGTCCTTTGTTTATTTGAATACTCCAAAATGGTAGAATATTCTTAGTTTGTTAAAATGGTAGTTCTTTGTTTTTCTCGGTGGTACAAAACTAAATATTCCATTGTTTATTTGAGTAGTAAAATTATATAAAATAGTCCTTCTTCGCCTTTTTAGACCACTCAAATTTATCCCTCCGTTTGTTTAAATATTAACAAAGGTATAAAATTCTGAGCCAATTAAAATGGCATTTCTCATTTCTACAAAATTGAATAGGTCACTTAAATTTATTCTTTCGTATATTTAAATAGTACAAGATATAAAATATTCAGCTAGTTCATTTTTCTCGTTGGTATAAAAAGTAGAACATCGAAATTATTCTTTCGTTACAGAAATTATGAACTTGTTAAAATGGCTCTTCTTCGTTTTTTCTGATTGATACAAAAATAGAACATTCCAGTAGTTCAAAGTTACATAAATTCCGAGCTAGTTAAAATAGTCAATTTTCGTTTCTTTAAACAGTACATAATGAGCTAATTAAAGTAGCTCTTCTCTTTTCCAGTTGGTACAAAAGAAAACAATCCGCCTAAATTTTATTAATTCTTCACTTCTTTTTTTCTAGTTGGTACAAAACTAAATATTCTATTCCTTCGTTTACTGGAGTAGTACAAAATGGTATAAGAGTCTGAGTTAGTTAAAATGATTCTTCTTCGGTTTTTTTTTGTTTATTTGAGTAGTACAAAATGATATAAAATTCTGAGCTAGATAAAATGGCATTTCTCGTTGGTACAAAATTGAATAGGTCTTTCAAATTTATCCTTTCGTCTCTTTAAATAGTACAAGATGATTTAAAATTCTCAGCTAGTTAAAATGGCATATCTTTCCTTTCTTTCTCGTTAGTGCAGAAATAAATACTCCATCCAAATTAATTTTTGCGTTTATTTGAATAGCCCAAAAAGGTACAGAAATTCTGAGCTAGTTAAAATTGTGTTTCTTTGATTTGTTTCTCATTAATGAAAAAGTAAATAAGCCACTCAAATTTATTCCTTCTTCACTTTTTTCTGCTTGGTACAAAATTGAATAGATCACACAAATTTATCCGTTGCTCTGTTACGAGTTATTTGACCTTTTGACCTCAATAGTCAATATTTTCGTACATGTAGTTGATGATCTGTTACTGAATGAGGAACCCGAGTTCGCTGCGTTTAAAAATACCTGAAATATTGATTTTTAAAAATCATTTCTGGACTTTGTCAAAATTCCAGGGTGGTGATTTTAAGTGTTCCTTACATCACCCAAGACCGATTATTTTTTGAAATATACGCTGTGTTAAATACGTTCATGAAAACCAGAGCTCGCTGCGTATGTGGCTTCATTTACGAGTTTAACTTTTTGACCTCGATGGTCATTATTTTTGGAACTTGTAGTAGTTGATGAAGGATTACTAAATGTGGCAACAGCACCTCAATATTTGGCTCCGTTTTCGAGTTATTAGGTTTTAAGTATTTTGACCTTTGACCTCGATGGTCATTATTTTGGAACTTGCAGTGGTTGATGACCAATTACTAAGTGTGGAAACAGCACCTCAATATGTGGCTCCGTTTCCGAGATATTAGGTTTTAAGTATTTTGACCTTTGACCTCGATAGTCATTTTATTGGAACTTATAGCAGTTGATGAACTATTACTAAATGTGGAAACAGCACCTCAATATGTGGCTCCGTTTTTGAGTTATTAGGTTTTAAGTATTTTGACCTTTGACCTCGATGGTCATTATTTTTGGAACTTGTAGTAGTTGATGAACTATTACTAAATTTGGAAACAGCACCTCAATATGTGGCTTCGTTTCCGAGTTATTAGGTTTTAAGTATTTTGACCTTTGACCTCGATGGTCATTATTTTTGGAACTTGCAGTGGTTGATGAACTATTACTAAATTTGGAAACAGCACCTCAATATTTGGCTCCGTTTCCGAGTTATTAGGTTTTAAGTATTTGGACCTTTGACCTCGATGGTCATTATTTTTGGAACTTGTAGTAGTTAATGATCAATTACTAAATGCGGAAACACCATCTCAATATGTGGCTCCGTTTTCAAGTTATTAGGTTTTAAGTGTCATACAAAGGGCGTTTCCCACATAAACTATAAGACCCAGGTAGAAATAAATATGATATTCGTAATCAGCATGGTCGAAAACCCCCGTATACCGAGTTTCATTCAAATTGGATAAAATTGCCATAGAAAGGGCGTATCCCACATAAACTATAAGACCCAGGTAGAAATAAGTGTGGTATTCTTAATCAGCATGTCCGAAAACCCCTACATACGGAGTTTCATTTAAATCGGTTAAAAGGGCGTATCGAATCGGAAATGTAAAATGTTTCTGCGTATGCGTGTTATTTCTACTAAATCGGATTTGGCATACGCAACGAAGTGTGTGTATGTGTGTTTAATCAGAACCGGAAGCGGGTGTGTGTGAAAAATAGGTCATAGTCTGCTCCGAGGGTGGAAACAGTACCTCAATATGTGGCTTCGTTTACCACGATGGTCAGTACTTTTGGGACATGCAGTAATTGACGAATGCTATGTTACGAGTACACGCCCTTATATTTTTGCTATGCGCAAACAGGGATTGAAAGATGAACCATAATCTTTTATTAGCCGTACTATGTTCAAATAGGTGTGGAACGAATCTTATGTATTCTCCGCTCTGCTATGTGTTCGTAGTCTCAGTGTAATTTCTGCTATGTTAAAATAAGGGTTGGAAAATATGCTCATAAAAGGGAACGAATACACCCCTTAAAATGTACTCATAAAAGAGAACGAGTACACCCCTGCTATGTTATATAGTTTTATATTATATGTGCTATGTTAAATAGGTGGATGGAGAATGTGTTATCGATCTGCTATATGATCATAGTCTCTGTGTAATTTCTGCTATGTTAAAAGTGCTCATAAAAAGGAATGAATCTTATGTAATATTTTTTTTTGGCTCAGGCCCGTCTTTCAGATCCGGCATCTGAAACTTTTGACCATAACGGGTTATCATCATTGCCATTTATTTATTTTCTTATCTTTATTGGGTATCCATGTTTGAAAGAAAAAAGGTGAAAACGAAAAGGGAAAAAGGAAAGAACAAAAAAAAAACCACAGCACAAGAACAAAACAAACAAAAAACAAAGAACAACAAGAATAAACTATGAGAAAAAAAATAACAACAATTTTCTTGCAAAGTGCTACTCAGCTTAAATCTATCTGCACCTATCCTGAACTATACTACTTAGTATTTCAATTCCTGATCCAACAACTGTAATAGTATGGAATACGATATAAAATACTTAAATAATACATTCTATTGTTATTAATTCTTATCTACTTATCTATCTATATTATCTAACTAATCTACTCTTCTATTTTGCTGTTATTTGTTTATTTTTATATTTTATTTCCCTGTAGTTCTTAACCATTTAATTCCTACTGATTGATTTCTTTTCTTAATTATTAAGATTTTTTTTAAAAAAAAGATTATAGTCTTATTATGTTTTTTAGTTACCTAGTTTCTAATTTTTATTTTTTTAAAAATTGCAATTATGGTTTCCTATTTTTGTTTAATGGTTTATTATATTATTTATTAGTTAGGTTACTATTTATCCTTTTTTCCCTCTTGTTATTCCACATGAGTGTTTAATGATATTGTTTATTTAATTTTATATTTCTTTATTAATTATTTAAATTGTTATATTATTTAGTTAAGTTTTATTTAATAATGTGTTGCTTCATCTTCTTTCTTCGGTTTTCACCGTATGACAATGGTTCCTCTCCCGTATGCTGTATGGTTATTTATCAAACTGCACTCCTCTTCACTTTTCACAGTAAAACAGATCACTATGCTTTTTCACTGTATGATTGGTTCTCTCCTGCGGTCACGGAACACATTTACACTAACATTTCACTTCACTAATAACTTCCACTCTTATATGACATAAATTTAATAGTTATTCATGTAGTGTTCTGTGAGTGTTCTCAGTTTCGTGTCCATGCCATATCACAGTCCTGTATGTGATGACTTGAGGTCCAGGACCCACTCAGAGCACTTAGTGTGGATCCTGGTTCGTTGTGCCCTTCCGCCCGCACACCCAGGCTGGGACCGTCATTTCGGCCGAGATCGACTGAAGCGGTCACTAAGTTCACTATCTCTGAGACACTCCTCTTCACTTATCGTCCATGACGCAATGAGGTACACCCAAAAACCCGAAAACCGAAAACCCGGAGACCACGAACACAAAAGCACACATGCGACGCACACAAACAAGACCATACGCGTCCGGAGTTCCATCCGGTGTAAACCGGGGATGCGATGATCCACTCGCTCCTCTCCCCCGGGTGGCACGGAATACCAGTGCCATCCTGAAGATTTTCTTCGGTCCGGAAGATTTCATTCATTCAAAACACTCAAAGACACATCCACTCTAATTCTATTTACATTTATGCAATGCTTATTCGTTTTCATTGTAATAAGTCCTTCTTATTTCAGAATAGCTGTTTGCTATTCGCTTTAAGACAGGCCTGTCCATGAATTGGCTCCCGGAGCCAAAGCGTGAGCGAGCACGAGCGAAGATAAGAACAGGTGAGCACAGGTGCTGCTAGCTTCGCTTCTTCCACTGCATCCGATAAGTGTTGCCAACCACACATGATGGCAAAAAACCTATGGCCAAGCCTGGCCAGAAATTCGCACGATGATAAGCATTGATCAGACGCAAGCGTGAAATGTGCAGGTGTGCTCTCCCCCTCCCCATTTCGAAAGCAGTGACGCGAAAACACTGCAGGAAATAAAATTGATACGTTTTTTGGTCGAGGAAGACGCATGATATAGGTTACAGTTAGCGTTGAAGTAACTAACAAATGAACAAGAAAGAAAGAAAGAAAGAAACTAATATTAAACATGTCATCTTACAGACGTAAAAACGACTGCAAAAATCGGAAACGAATTCTTTCAGACCTTTTTAGCTTGCTTACACAATTCGTGACGTTGTATTACATTAGCACTCGGTCTGTAACTTGTGACTCGCTTCACGTTTGCTAAGTTGTAAACGCCTTTCGTTGCTAGATTGACAGCAGAACGACGGGAGGTTGAAAATAATAATATAATAATAATAATAATAATAATAATAATAACAATGCGTATTATTATTATTATTATTATTATTATTATTATTCGGACCAAAGAGGGATGAAAATGGGGATTGGAGGAAATTCATAACTAGGAATTGCATAGTTTATACCGCTCACCTAACATTATTAGGGTTATTAAGTGTAGAAGGCTCAGGTGGGCAGGCCATGTAGCCAGAATGGAAGAAATTAGAAACGCTTTCATAATTTTAACTGAAAACCCAATTGGAAGAAGACCACTAGGAAGACCTAGGCGTAGATGGGAAGACAATATTAAGATGGATCTTGCAGAAATAAGAGTACAGAGTAGAAACTGGATCCAGTTGGCTAAGGACAGAAGTTAGTGGAAATATTTTGTAAACGCGGCATTGAACCTTCGGGTTCCATAGGCCATAGAATTAGTTAGTTATTATTATCTAAAAGAAATGTTCAAATGTTGTTAAGAGACAATTACACCGAAGAACTGAGTTCCGACCAAACACTAATTTGCCGGAAGGAAATTCCAGTACAGTCAGCCTACTTTAAGCGTTATCCGTGCAACCCACGTTTCATGTTCAAGACATTGGGAATAATTGTTCGTATCATTCAGTTGGAACATTTCCTTCCGAATTTACGCTATTACAGTAGACCTACGCTATTACAGTAGGCCTACAACATTGTGACTTTCAAAATCAGTCAGTAACTATCGAAGAAAGACAAGCGTGTAGCTTCAGTCGTTGAAATGATTTAACATTCTTTTTCACTTTTAACAAGCCACCGGCAAGCAACCAGCCAGGGACAATACATTTTTTCCTTATTAAAAAGACACTCCTTGTTAAAAAAAAAAAAAACTAATTGCAGTCACTAACGGTCACTCTTAAAAATGGAAAATCTCTTTGGTTCTCTTAATATTTTGATTGATTCTTTGCGATCAAAGTAACTTTAAAAGTTGAGTAAGAAATACTATTCTTCCTATTGATAGTGTAATAGTGGCTTCTAATCTCCACAACCAACCCCTTGCTAAGCCTATTTGTACACACATACATGCATAAGCTAATTTTCTGGAGATAATACTTAGATAATTACAAACAAGTGCTACAGTTTTTTTTCGTATCAACAGATTATCTCTTTTCCTAAAAAGCGAAACAACATAATATAACAAACCCACACTCGGATATAACAAACCCACATCTTTCTTTAACAAAAGGAAAGAAAAAAGAAGAAAAGGAACGTACATAGTTTATCATTTGATTGCTGTTACAAGTTTGTATTGTCTATAGTTAACGGTTACCACATTGTAAAAAACACTTTACACTAAATGGCAATCAGTTACCATACATACTTTTTTTTTTGGTAAGCTAGTGATTACCGCCAAGGTTGACAACACTTCCGCTCCTCTAAGGACGAAACAAGAAGATCCACGAAGCACGAACAATTTTATTTGCCCGTAGAATGCTCGTGAGCGTTCACGAGGAGAGTTTCCACTATCTGCTCGCCGTGGGCAGGGCTGCTTTAAGATGTTAAAATCATTTTCGTTTTCGATTATTTGTATTAGATTTTTACGTCTGATATTTTCCCTCTCTGGTATTACATCTTCTGTCAGAGGGCACCAAAAGATGTGGTGCTCTGGTGTTCCGATTTCGCCGCATTCACAGATTGTATTTTCTTTGGCCTTTATTCTATACAGGTAAGTTTCATAGGGGCCGTGCCCACTTAGAAAGTGAATGACACCTGGACTTGGATCTAGATGTTTTAACTTTTTCCTTTTATTAATTGTTGGAATAATATCCCATAATCTTCTTGATTTGTTTGAGTTTGTCCATTCTAAGTTCCATATTTCTTCTATAGTTTCTTCGATCTCCTTCTTTGTTGTTACTGCCTTGCCAAGAAGATCTATTAGCTTTTCGTTTTCTTTCTTTTTTAGCCAGTAGAATGCTGCTCTTTGTAGTATTACCAGATGTAGTGGTTTTATATGTAGTAGTATACATAATGCTTCATTTGGCACTGTGTTAAAGGCTCTACTTAGTCTTATAAGTAGATTTCTTTGAGGTCTATTTATGGTATCTCTAATTTTTTTGTTCTCGAAAATTCGATGTACCCATAGACTTGAAGCGTATGCCATAGTCGCACATAGTATTGTATCATGGTATAGCTTTAATATTTTATTTGGTAACTTGTATGTATTTTTGCCAGTTGTCATTAGTTTGTTGGCAATTTTATTACTTTTTTCAACTATATATTGTACATGTTTCTCAAAGTTTAAATTTTCATCTATTGTTACGCCTAAGTATTTAAATTCTGTTACTCTTTTTATTTTTTGATTTAATATTTTTATTTGTGGTTCCCTAGTTAATTTGGTTCCAAAAAGCATAAACTTAGTTTTTTTCGCTGATAGCTTTAATTTATTTTCAGAGCACCAGTTATATAGACTTTCCACTACTTGGTTAGTTTTTGTTTCTATTTCTCTTCTGGAATTTGCCGAGGTTATTATTACAATATCATCAGCAAAGGCTATGATTCTATCTATTGACTCATTCTTTGCCATTTTCTCCAGGCAAGGCTGTAGTTGTATATCCCACATCAGGGGTCCCAAGATTGAACCTTGTGGACAGCCTTTTTCATTTTGTATTTCTTTATCTCCCATTTCTGTTTGTATAACTATTTTTCTGTGTTGGAAATAATCTTTTATTACGTTTTGCAGATATTGTGGGAGCCTTAATTTCTTCAAATTCTCTAATAACGCTGGTATCCATAGATTATCGAATGCTCCCTCAATGTCAACAACAACGCTAGAGCATATTTCTTTTGGTAGCTACTATTTTGTATTTGTTCTTTAAAAACATTCAGTGCATCCTCAGTTGATCTTCCCGCTCTAAAACCATATTGTAGGGTGTCATTCTGTGTATTTCTATACTTGTTTATTCTATTAGCTATAACTCTCTCATAAATTTTGCTTATGTTCTTTAGTAAACATATTGGTCTGTAGGCACCAATTTCTAAGGGGTCTCTGTCCAGGCTCTTAAGTAGTATAATTAACTTCGAAATTTTCCATTCATTTGGGAATGTTTGTTTCTTTAACAATATGTTGTAAAGTCTTGTTAAGTAAGGGACCCATATATCTTTATTCCTTTTATATATTTCATTTATTATTTCATCGAGGCCTGGGGCCTTACCTGTTTTTAGTTTCTTTATAATTTTTTCTACTTCATCATTTGATACCAATTCGGAGTCGTCCACATCTACTACTGTTGCTTCTCTTGCATGATTTCTTCTTAGCTGCATCTGTCCCATTGTATCATCTTCCATCGTATCCTTAGGAAAAAATTTCTGCATTAATTTGTCTAGTGTTTCTTCTCTTGTTTTTGTATACGTTCCATCTGCATTTTTAATTGTGCATAATGTTGTAGGATTAATCTTTTGCATAATTAATTTATATGGAAAACCCCAAGGATGCATTTCTATGTTTTTCGCCAGAAACAATTCCCAACTTCGTTTTTTCTCCAGTAATACCGCCTGTTCATATTCATCCTTTACCTTTCTATAATTTTGGAGCCTAATATTTTTGAGCCTCGGTTCTAGGGTTGCCTGATAACTTTTTCTTCTTGCTTTTACCAATTTTTTTAATCTTTCTAATTTTGGTTTCCAAAAGCCACCGTATCCTACATTTTGCCCTAATTTCGGAGTGGATTCTCTTATCGCGGTTATTGTGGCTTCTTCTACCTTTATTACCATATTGTTAGCATCTTCTGTTTGTTCTAATTGGGGGAGGTCTAGCTTGTCTTTAAAAACTTCCCAATCTATTTTCTTTATATTTAATCTTTCTTTATTCCTTCCTTTATCCATTTTTACGTCGAAGGTTATGACTTCGTGGTCACTGGTAGTTTGTTTATCGTGAACCATGCAATTTTCTATTTTGTCCATAATGTTTATTGTGCTGAGTGTTATGTCTATAAATGATTCGCCTCTTGATCCTACGAAGGTTGGCTTGTTTCCAGTATTTATAATCGCAAGATCGTTTTGCATGATAAAATCTCCCAATTCCTCTCCTCTTTGATCGGTATATGGTGAACCCCAGGCTGTGTTCTTGGCGTTTGAATCTAACATTATTATGATCTTTTCCCAGGGTTTTGTCTAATTATTTGCTGTAGTTTATTTAGAAATGGTTTAATTTCCTTACTATATTGAAAATAAGAATTGATTAGCCAGATTGAATCAGTTCCTTGTGTAATTTCAACACATACAGTCCAATTATCACAGTATTGTGAGATTTTTAATACTTCTAAATTTTTGTTCATGACCACAATCACTGCTAGAGAGGCCTCACCACCATAAATTATTCTCGCTGATGCTGGGAAAGCTACTAATCTGTTATTATAAGTATATAGTTCTTGTAGAGCGATTAAATCGATATTTGTTGTTTCCACAAATCTTCTTGCTTCCATTGTCGCGAGTTTCGACCTATGCGAGTTGTTTTGTGCAATTTTTAATGTTAGTAAGCTGTTAAGCATGTTTGGTGTATACAAAGGCGTCCATACCAGTTTTGCTGTAGTCGAAACAAATTCTGCCGTGGGCGTTCACCATCTGTTTGTATACATTCTCTAATTCCCAGTGTATACCTCTTCTCTCATATACTTCATTTATTAGATCTACTAACTCCCATCCATTAGCGGGAAGATCGTATGTTCTCAGTTCTATTCTATCGATTTCTTCTAGCGTAGGGTATGTTATCGTCCGTCCCTTGTCATGTAGATCTCTAATTACTTGTCGAAATGCCACACTAAGAATGTTCTTGTCCTCCAATTTGGCTAATCTATATTGATGGCTCATATTATCATATAATTGTCTTGGTTCCATCAAAATTGGTTTCGTATTTTCTGCTTCTTTCGGAGATTGAGTTGATGTAATTTTGTTATCTTGAATTGGTTCTTCTTTGATTGGAAATAGATATTTCTGCTCGCCATTCACAAAATTTATCTTAAGTGTTGTTTTTTCTTCTGCTGCTGGATCTGGAATAGTTCCTTTGTCTTTTTTCTTCCAATATATGTCAGGTGGTTTCTTAATAGTATTATTATCTTTTTCTATTTCAGTTTGTATACATTTATCCTTTGTAGATGCCATAGCTCTTCTTTTTCTATCCAAAAATTCCTCCAAACGTTTTTTGTCCCTTTTGGCCTTGCTTGGTGATTTGTTTTTCTTTTTCTTGCATACTTCTTTGTGTCCTTTATCCATAATTTATTTTACTGATTATCCTTTCACGCGCTACCCGATATGAAACACATTCTTCCGTATTTGGAGTTTGGCATATTTTGTGTCTGAGTTTACATGGAATGCATAACTTTTTGCCTTTATCTTCACAGTCTTCACTTTTGTGGCGAAGGGATCCGCAATATCTGCATCGTACTTTGTCCTTGCTTTCGCAATATTTCGTGATGTGGCCAAATTCTTGGCACGTGTAACATTGTGGTACCACAATGAAATCTTTAACTTTATGTGATTCATAGTCGATATATATGCGATCTTTATTAATCAACATTTTCCTTATGTTTGGTGTGACTTCTATAACCAGGTGGCATTTCTTTTGCCCTCTCTTACCAGCTCTAAATCTTGCCTTTATGTTCTGGGCTTCCGCTAATTCTTCCTCCTCAAAGTTATGTTGGATGATAGCTTCTATGAGGTCGTTGTCTTTTATTTCAGCCGCTACGCCATACACTATCATCAATGGTTTTCGTTTCTTATGTAATATGTGCTATGCTATGTGTTCGTAGTCTCCATTGCAATGTGCGCGGGGAGCGGCGCCAGCCAATCACTGTAAAGGGGCGTGGCCGGGGTCCGGCGCCGGCCAATTAGCGTGATGGGGTGGGGTCCGGCGCCAGCCAATCAGCGTGAAGGGGGCGGGGTCCGGTGCCAGCCAATCAGCGTGAAGGGGCGTGGCCGGGGGCGTGGTCACGTGACCTGCGCCAGCCAATCAGCGTCAAGGGTTTGCGCATGCGCAGTAGGAAAAAAACAGCCCCAAGTGTCCCCTCCCTACTCACATACATCCGTCTTCCAGCCTCGCCTTTTCTCAACTGACAGCCAGTCTTAGGAACTCCTCCACTTGCAGAGACAAGCCATCCTATGGGATTGGTAACCCAGGCGTAGTTTTGCTCCACCCCTCTGTTTTTTCTCTTTCTTGTGAACAATCATAGATGAGACTGGTTACAAAGCTGCCTGTCAATCATCTCCTCTTGTGAACGGAAGATTCCATTTTCTTCCTCCCTCTTTCCGCGCTGATTGACCACCTACATCCCTCATTGAACGCTGTGGATGGCTACAGTCCCCTCTCTCCCTCACTCTTTTCCACCCAGTGATTGAGCACCTTTCTGTCAGGGGACAACTCTTTCTCTTTCTTGTAATTATCCGGGTAACAGGTTCGGGACACACCTTCCCCCTACCCTCTCTGCTCTGAACAGGGCTAAATGGGTTTATTCCTGCTTTTTCTCTTGTAAGCTGTCTGACGACAACTTTTCTGCCCGGGCAATGTGACCATTGTCTGACCGGAAGTTTTGTGTCCTTCAGTGTCGGTGACCGGATACATGGTTGGCATATACCTTCCGCCCTCTTTGTTTCCTACCAATTGCTAGTCATTAAACAGACCGCTTCATTGTTTGTTGATTGCTTTACCTGGGGCCTCTTCTCTTATTCCTTCATAGTCTATTCAGCTCTCTGATTCTCTGTTTTGGCAGTAATACATGATGGTTTGTTTCCCCACAATAAATCAGTGTAAAACTGACAACGGCTTCCATTTCTTTCATATTCCTTCATTGAAGTGTATGGATCATTAAATTTATGTTGCTTTGAAAATTACATTTCCCGCGTCGCCTCACGTGTTTTTCTTTTGAGAATACAAGTCGTGAACGAATTTTCTAGAATGGAAGTTTCGCTACTACATTGTAGATTTTAGTTTTTATATGTTTCGTGGTCCGCCTTGTGTTATTAAGCCCGACAAAATGTCTTCTATGCATAGCGTAGCTCACCACGATTTTTAGACATAGCTTACACTATCAAATAAATTTGTTGCGACTACAGAGTTACTCACAGTATGAAATTGTCTGATAAGGGATATTATTTTGAGGAAATTTACACTTTACACTTAATGGCCATCTACCTTCATAAGTATGCTCCCAAAGTTTTTGTGAAACTATGTGAAACTTTTGTGAAACAAAAGAAAAAAAATATAAATTACAAACGAAAATAAAAGATGAAAATTAATGTACCCTATATCCTACCCCTCTCATGTTAATAAATAAAGAAATCTATATAAATCGACTGCACATTCATCTAAAAAAAATCACTGTTGTAGTGTGGTTACCTCTTTTAGTTTAAGAACTTGTGTTTTCAACGTGTCTCTCTTCTGTTTTTTGTCTGTGTTCTTCAAGAGGAGATATCAAAACTAGCGTAAGTTTTTTTACATTATTATAATAAAATAATTAACAATTGCTTTGATATTTGTAAGAACAAAGTTTCAAATATTGTAATGAGATGACATGTTTCGTCATGAAAATAATTGAGGGGGAGCTAAAATCGAACCAAGAACTCCCAGCACCGGAGGTGAGCGCTATATTACAGAGCCACTATGTTTCCTAAACCGGAAAAAGACTACTATTTGAACCACCATGTCCCACGCAGCAGAGATATCTGCTTTTTCAAAAGATTGGTTGAAGGGGGATATCGGCCCACAACACCCCTGAATTTTGTGAATAATTTATTTGTTCATGAATTGAAATAATATGCCAACACACACTATAGATTTGTGAGTGATTATCTAATGTAAAGGGAAAAGGGAATTATGAATTGTCTTATGGGCAACCAAACTCTATATTGTTTGAAGAGTATGTCTTTGTCTCGTCTCGTGGGCAACTTAACTAACAAAGAAGTATACCAAGAGATACATTATATGGTTAGGAAGGTTTATTATTATTATTATTATTATTATTATTATTATTATTATTATTATTATTACGAGTGTATACATTTCTACGTGTGAAGCAGTTTTTACAATAGGATCTTAAACACTGAGGGAACAGTGATCTGGCACTATAAGGATCCATAGGATCCAAACCACACATGATACTTTCTTGAACAAGTTGTCTTATTTACACGGAAATAGACGACTAGTTACGAAAAGTCAGCCTCTTTTAGAAATGCATAGTGACTTCCCTCTGAGCTTCCACTGATGTAAAAAATTATTTAGTACCGTTCATAGTTCATAGTTTATAGCGTATTGCTGAAACCAACTGCAAAATGTGTTGTGATCTGTATAACTGCATGCTTTTGCTTACACCTGAAAGCGTGATTAAACAAAATAGGGCAGTGAACAACATTTTTGATTGTAGATGGCATTTATTTTTATGTAGTTACTATGTTGTTTAAATATAATGTAGACATATGTGAATACATTGTGTGAACTATTTATCGAGAACCTGCAACCATATTGGGAAGTGTTTCCTGAAATAACTAGATATATAAAGAACACTGAAAACACATACATACCCTATATATTCCCCCCTGCAACATTTGTAGTAAATATTGTTTTTTTAGTGTAGTGTAAAATAAGTTCACCAGAAAGAATGACTTTTTTCATGTTTTGTATAACAGGAATGAAGGGAAAGAAAAAATATAGTAGACGTACATTGCGTAATATTTGAGAAATCAATCAATAATAAATATTTAAAAGTGCTTTAAATGTGTTCGGAAAAAGTGTTCCCATACTGAAAACTAGAAAATAGGGACAAACAGATAGAAATGAAGAGATATGAGGGAAAATAGACAAATAAAGGAAGAGGTTTCAGCTTGCGGTGGCAGCTTCGCGAGTTAGATTTGAACGTCGCAGAAATTGCGTTTGTTATTTTCTACGTAGATGTGCAGAGGTTCCTGTAAATTTGTGGCACGTTTATTTTCTACATCGGGCTTTCCAAACCTAGATTCGAAAGAAAGAAACATGCTCGTTTATTTTGAACATGGAAGTGCCAGGGTCTCTTTGGACTTGCGGGAAAAACAGAACTGCAACACCATTGCAACTTTTGCGATACGAATGAACGGTGACCTGTTCCAAGGCGTAAGAAATTTTGGTGAGAAAAATGATGTTATGGGACATTTATGCCTGAGAGTTTTGCTATTAAACATTCTCAACTAAACACTTTTGCTTTACTGAGAAAGGGGCGTTTATGTCCGCCTGTTCTTAGTAAATCTCCCCCAGGCTTTCTGCCTCACTGAAGACCATTCACTCCGTCTTTTTGGTAATAGGATTCCCAACTGAATACTTATTGCTTTACTGCGAGAAGGGCTTATGCTCCAACTGAATACTTATTGCATTACTGCGAGATGGGGTTATGCACGTGTTTTTTTGCTAGTTGGTTTCCTCTGACTGAATACTTATTTCTTTACTGAGAGAGAGGCTTATGCTCCTATTTGTTGCTATTAAACATTCCCAAATGTATACTTATATTCCGGCGGTTAAGGGGTTCAACTCTGCATTTTATGACTAAATGGTCACACTTCGTACAAATATTCTTCAGACTATATCCAATCATTTCCGAAGGGTAGCCAAGCTGAAATTCTTGACGGGTGGCTTTACCAGGCATGGTTGCATACCTATAGGGGTGGATTACTATTTGCAGCGTTTGGTTCGGTATTTGGCATTCAAATGTATCTTTCACGACACAAAATGTGTAAAAATGGTACGAGTCAATCATTAACTAAATCTACAAACAATGTCGGTACTGTTCGGTTAAAAGAGGGCAGTCTTTATGGCGGATTGCCTACATTCAAGGATAAGTCTTCAAATTTCCACTCTAAAAGTGTGGTCCTTCACATATTTTGTCAAATTGTGTACTTGAATACGTAATCAGAAATCAATTAAACTGAAAACAATGGTCACTAGTGTCAGATTTCAAGATTCGTCTAATTATAGCATAAGAGTACCTTTAAAATAAACACACATAAGTAAAATACCATCATTTTTGATTTACAAGAGCATTCTATAGTTAAGTATCATTAACAACACTGTACGCTGTCACAACGTTATTTACACTATAAAGTAATTGGTAAGGGAAATACGGAAGCCAAAGAAGTTTTAAAAATACTCGAAACAGTTCATTCGCAGCCTCCTTCGCAGTAGCAAAGTGGTGTACAGATTAATGAAGACTTTCGACTCTTGCATTGATTCTCGGAGCATATCCTCTTGCAACCGCATTTATACCAACTACAAACAGGTCTCTGTATCAATGGGGATTGTGGTCCACTGCGGGGTTAACTTGGCTTCAATTTCTTTCCAACTCCACGAAGTTGGTTGGGGAATGTCATGAAGTGGTTTCAAACGTTGAGCCCAAATCATAGACTGATAAGATGCTCTGCAAACATGTTGATTCATCGCGTCTTTTGTTGGTGGTATTGATTCAATCATTCTTTTCTTTGTAAATAAATGCTTCCTTGCTTCATGTACAGAATCTATAATCGATGACTTATCATATAGAAGCACAACGTACTTTTCTAATGATGGAATCGCCTCATCTATATTCCCGTTAGCAAGTGCAGTAAAAGCTCCAGTCACTTTTGGTACTGCGTTCCAAATATCCCATGCCGTTGTCTTGCCTCTTCCGTAAAATGATGATGTGGTATCACATCCCGTAAATGCGTGGAACGTCAGAAGTGCTTCCGCCTTTCAGGGTCCCAATGACTCTGAAATTCCTCTCACGTTTATGTATCTGGAATAAAGAAATAACACAATCCTTAGGCGTTTGCAATACTTCAGTAAGCACATCGTACAGTGTCACTCGATTAGCAGTAAATAAAAGAATATTTCACGAAAGTGTGTGTAAGTGCATATAACCAAACGCTTTCTCGAACTGAGGGAAGTGCTGGTGCGCCGGGAACAACAGAATGAGTGATCCTATTTATAGACATTATATATATTTACTTGAAAAGTCAAGCGATTATTCGTGGATGGTTATATTTGTAGCAGTTATGGTACTTCATACCTAATCTATTCTTAATTATACAGTAAATAAGAAATTATCCCTGTGGATAGTGTGAAATGCCGAGTTCAATACCAACTGAATACAGTTTCACCGATTCCACCCTTCGCGAAACAACCTTTATAACATGAAATCCTTCATTAACCCTTGTACGTCCCTCAATTTTTGCATACACATAAGTTCCTCTGGGTCAAAATGGAACCATTCATTTTTTTATGTTTCAATTTTTAGTTTACACTACATTTGTACATGCAATAGCGTTGTGACTGGTTTGTGTCAAATATAACAAAAGATGGGTCAAATCTAGACAAGCGTCATCGTTTGGGGGGAATGTCCTCGGCCCCCTATATTTTTTAAATACATTATATATTTTCCGGTCGTCCTCAAATATTAAGAAATAATTGTACAATTGTTATTATTCACCGGAATTTTACATGCCAGAGATGCCCTTGCATCTAGAACACTAAAACATCACACACACACACACACTCACCCCCCCATATATATATATATATATATATATATATATATATATATATATATATATATATATATATATATATATATATATGTGTGTGTGTGTGTGTGTGTGTATAATACTTTTGACTTCTGCTGCAAGCAGGTTTTATTTAGGTTACTTTTGGTTAGGTTAGGTCATGCATCCCTGTTAACTTTTATTGAAAACCTCTGAGAACAAAATCCACGTAAGCGGTTTTTCCTTTTATGCTACTTGAAACATGTCAACACCCATTTTACTGTTTTTGACATTGCTCACAAATCTGATTCGGATGTCTTTTACAGATAAATTTGTTGGCTGTATTTGATCGTAATTTTGTCGTCTGTTCCCTTTCACATGTGGCAATACCTCTTTTCCTCAGAACATCAGGGCTACTCGTCGTTTGATGAACACACTCCTCCTATGTCTCTCCACGGAGCGATCGTACGATTTCTTGGGCTGCACTTGATCTTAACACATTTTTCCTTATTTTATGTAGTTTTCAGTTGGGTTGATTTTAGTTTAGCGAGACTATATGAGACGTGGACCTACTGATTAGCGCGAATTCCGAACCACATGAGCTCCCCCGCCAGGAATTGAACCCGGGTGTCCCACGCCAAAGGCGCAACCGCTTAGCCACGAGGGAGATCTTGATGCACTTTTCAATCAAAGCCTTCCGAAGAATTTTCATCAGACAGGGAAGACGAAGACAAAGAATCCTGCACTGATAATTGATCCTCCGTTTCAGATGTCACTTCATCGTCAGAAAAAGTAAGAAAGTTTTGAATTCTTCTGGTGTCAAAGTAGTCATTTTGGACACCAAAATGGACTGTAATTACTGCACAACGAGGAAACAAGCAATACTACGAATAAAAACTTATCCAAAATGAACCTAAACAATGTTGCCAATACAAGGTATCTAAAAATACTAAACAATTTTGCCAGTACAGTATACTGGAAGAAACTAAATTATTTTCGGACAGTGCAATAAATAATAATAATAATAATAATAATAATAATAATAATAATAATAATAATTTTTGCATTGTTTTGTGGAGGTATTATCATTAGAAATCCATTCAATAATGATTTTTCATTCACTTAAATATTCATTGAACTAATGGGTCTAAATGGATCCGATGAACTTATGTGTTAGTTTTTCTACTGTGACGTAACAGGATGAAGATTTGAATCGAAATTTTTACAAAACACATATTTGGTAAAATAACTAAAAGTCACGAAGCATGATGATCACAGCTCACATAGGGTCCGAGATAATCAAGTTGAAAAATCGTTTTGGGTCAAAATGGACCCGAGGGACGTAAGAAGGTTAAATGACATAGCGTACTTAGCGAAAGCTTTGCCCAACTCCAAAGGCAAAGAACATGTCCTCCAGTACCAGTTTGTCGAGAACACTGATAGTCAAAACCACAACATCTGTGTCCACATTTCGAACGAGCACCTTTCGATATCCACAAGAGACAGCGTCTGCAAAATGAAGCATCATCCGTGTTTACACTTCCTCGTGGTTGCAGGGGCTCAAGGATAGTCTAAAGCCACAAAAAGTTTGTTTCTGTAGTAAGAGATGGCATTGCTATCGCCCTATCTTTTCAATGTAAATTAATATTCACAAAAAATGACTAAAAATTTTTACAAATACTGAACTATGTTCTTCACTGTTAGTCTGTTTGAAGATAATGACTATACTCAGCAATTGTTCCGTGCAGATTTTCGAATTGTTGACTCGTTCATTGTTGAGTTCAACTAATTGTTGCATAGGAATTCAATGCCTCTCCCCTTACCATTTGTTCTAGGACTCTGAAATTCTGGTATTTAGTAAAGGTTGTATTCCATAGGTTCCAAGGTGACAATTTTTCGACATTTTGTTCTTTCCATTGTTGCAAGCTTTTAATTGTTGCAGAGAAATCCTATGCCTATCCCGTTATCATTTGTTCTAGGACACTGAAATTCTGGCATTTAGTATAGTGTGATGTAGTGTATGAATCACAAGTTGACTTTTTTGATATTTTATTCTTTCCATTGTTGTAAGCTTTTAATTGTTGGAGAGGAATCCAATGCTTCTCGCGTTACTGCTTGTTCTAGGACTTTAAAATTCTGGCATTTAGCAAAGAATGCAGTAATGTATGAATATTAAGGCGAAAATTTTATTATATATTTTCGTTTCCATTGTTGTAACCTTTTAATTGTTGTGGAGAAATCTGATCCCTTTCCCGTTATCGTTTGCACAAGGACAATGAAATTCTGTCACTGAGTACAGAATGAAGTAATATATGAACTTCAAGGCGAAAATTTTACAGCACTTTGTTCTTTCCATTGTTGTAAGCTTTTGATTGTTGAAGGAACCCAATGTTTTTCCCGTTATTGTTTATTCTAAGATTCTGAAATTTTGGCATTTGGTATACCGTGATGTAGTTCATGATTCATAAGGTAATTATTTTTCTATATTTTGTTCTTTCCATTGTTGTAAGCTTTCAATTGTTGTAGAGGAATTGGATGCCTCTTCCTGCATCGCTTGTTCTAGGTCTCTGAAATTCTGTCATTTAGTATAGGACCAAGTGATCTATGAGTTTTTAGATAAAATTTTTACTACAATTTATTCTTTCCATTGTTGTAAGTTTGTAAACCAACCATTGTTGTGAACCAACTTAATTTATGCGAAATGTTTTTGTTATTCTCGGTATTATAATAGCCTACATGGAATATTCAGCTTACCGAACCCACAGTTCTTCCCCGCTTTCTTTAACATCTATTGTCTTTCCAAGTCTCCAATTTCGTTTCTCCCTCCAATTTGTTTCACTGTCCTTGAGGGGAGGGATAACATTTTTCTGAAGACACTGGTCACGACCGTTTTGTGAGTTTCTCTGTAACCCCCCCCCCCACACACACATACATACATACATACACACAAGTACCTTTCTGTTAAACATTATATGTGGAAACAAATACCAACCACTCAAAGGTTTCTCAGGAACATTTATGAACAATTTAGAACAATTATGTAACTCTGAAACTGAGATATTAGAAAATCTTGGTTTCAAATTTGATAAATGCAAACAATAAGTTTTCAAGTCAGCAAATGCAGTATGACAACTCGCCGCGTGTTGCTGAGGGGAAACAATATTGTTTCAATGTCTTATTACCGCATCCATAAAAGTCATGTAAATGGGCTGGATTAGACTGGATAAACTGCTCACCGCTGACAGCATAAACCTTCGAGTTACTTTGTTTTTACATCTCTATACTGATCTTATGAAATTATGTAAAAATATTTAAATAAATAAATAAAACTAAACCAATGATTGTTTACACTTGCGTGTTACCTTTAATAAAAAAATATTAAGTATATTTCTGAAAATTCCACAAACACGATTATTTGTATTCAAAAGCATTATCAGTTAATTTATTAATCTTCCCAAGATTACTCGCAATTGACAATGAATGAAATGCATTCATTTCTCGAAGTGTACTTAGCCTCATCAATTCTTTTAAATCGTCCCCTTTTATCGTAGTCCCTTTGTACGCTGTATGTGCTCGTTTGAGGACACATGTCAAATTTGTGCACTTACTATCAAAGGACAAACTAAAATAAATGTTTTACTCTTCTTCACTTTTGATTTGCCAAGCCCTTTCTTTGTTCGAGTATTGTTCGTATAAGAATCTGTACACTTTCCCAACTATGAAATGAAAATGAAATGAAATCTTTGAGTTTTACGTCCCACGCCTATGCCGATTAGGCTAAAGGAGACGGTGATTATGAGAAACGAATGAAATGGTGGAATGAAGAAAGTGGGAGGAAACGGGAGAACCCCGAGAAAACCCAAGAGCACGGCGTTTGTCCACCACATTTCGAAACTATATAGACGCTTAGAGACTCAGATCATAAGCTTTTAGTAAGATAAGTACTTCCAATTTCAATTCAATCTTTGTCGCTTGGAGGATGATACGATGGGTCACTGGTAGAACGCTCACCTCTAGTGTGAGGCATCCCTATCTTGATCCCGCCAACGCAAATTTGTGGTGGTCAACACTGTAGCCGTAGTTTTCTCGGGGCTTTTCCATTTCCTAAAACATTCTCATTTCGGCATTTCTATTATAATCATTCACTTCCATTACAGTCACCATGTTCTCTTCTCTTATCGTTACTGTAAAGTAAAAATTATCCAGAAAGCAACCAAAAGTGTTGTTGAATTAAAGCATTACTGAGAAATCAGACTATTCGATTATGCATATAGCAGTGATGGAATGAGCCATGGGCCACTTGGGTCTCGACTTTTGTCTGAGTCATCCGGGTCTGGGTCTCGCTTCTCAGGCTCGGTCTGATTCGGTGACTGAACGAACCTGGAGACCCAATCATATCCGGAAACTCAGATATACCTAGTGACTGAGAAGCAACCGAAAAGGCTCTGCAGAATTACTGCAAAATTTTATTTCATACTTGATTAATGATGTTCACTGCTTGAGCTCGAACATTCATTTGCCCGATTCTTGATGTGACATTTCTTAATCAAGATACCATGTTTTGAATATTTCAAATATAATTTTATGTTTATTCGTCTTCAAGCATGCGGTTTTTGATTATGGCCTATACAAAAAAGAACTAACAAAAACTGATTAACCTCAGCGGTATTTTTTATGTTCTAAACAAGAAGCTTTACAGGTCGATTAAACCAGGGAGTAATCTACACCCCCCCCAACACCCCCTAACACCCACCCAAATTTCTTTACACACACCCCTGGGTGGAAAAGGAATACTCCCCCAAATCCAATTCTATCAATCAGTATCCTATAGGTTATTTATTACATCAAGTTAAAAACGGTTTAGCGTTTAGGATAGAAGGCAATATTCTTATTTATTTATTTCACTTCAAAATACAAAGCGACCTCATCCTCATGTACGGCTTCGAGTACCACATGACCTCATTGTTTCGGACGGTGTTTCGATCGAAACAATTGACAAAACAGACCTGCTCATACCTACCCTCCTGGGCTCCGCGGTCGTTTCCGAAAAAAAGAGATTGATGGACAGATGCAGATGACTGAAATTGGCAACGTCTTGAGCGGTCATTCATCTACCTCCTCCTCAATAAGGAAAAATGTGACAATGTAGTAATAAGCCTATACCAGATTCAGTTGGTAAGTGCTACTCTGCAACAGGCTCGCAACCAGAGTGGGCTAGGAAGGGCCTGGCCCTCCCTTAATTTTTCATGTACGCTCCACACCTCAATACAAAATGCACAATTTAGATATTTGTAAGAGAATTTTTAATGACTTGGTCCCTCCTAACATATTCATGGCCCCCTAAAGCTCTGTGGCTGGGTTCGAACCTGCTCTTCAAGTGGTGTATCAACGGACGGACGTTAGAAGGGTGTAGTCAAAACGTTTTTAGAAATGAAGAGATCGATCGAAATAAGAATTATATATATTTTAGACTGAGTCAAGTGTTATGCAGGAACGCATTTGGCGCTAGCTTAATTTTTTGTAAAGTATATTTTTATTCACGTAAATTCATTGAGTGGAACAGGGCTCATAGCGAGTCACTTTTTTAACTAAAATTTACTTTTTTCAAAGTTGGTCACTAAAAGTTACTTTTTTGAGAGGTAAAGTGACTTTTTCGTGTGATTTATGTTTTGCATTGGCAGTTTTCTAAGAAAATATAAAAACAAATGGTAAAAGGCAGAAACTTGTTACTCATTACTCTTCTGAAAGCTTCAGTACTTGCTGCCACATGTGAAACAGTCAGCTTTATTTTCACTTCAGCTTTTATTCTTTCTAAAGTACAGTAGACGGTTGGTGAATGCTTAAGCTCTCAAGGTGGGGTTGACAACCCTTCTGTGTCAATTCTTTCTTCTATCATAATAATCTTTTAGTTTTTCTCGTAATAGTTAACGCTCCGTTCAACGTTGTGTATGTGTGTCTGCGTGGTTCATCATGTTCGTCTTGTGTTATGCTTCTTGTATGTTCTTCTTAAGAGTAGGTGATGAATTTGAATATTTCACGTTTTTGAGAACTCTTAATGCGAAGTTAAATATAATGTCTGGGATGAAGAAATTCGGAAATAGGCCAGAACTGGTTCCACTCAGAAGCTTTTAACATCTGGTACGTCTGCTTACCGTAACTACAAAGCTTACTTTGAAAACCTAAGAAAGGAGGAAGCTCAAAAAGAAGTAAAGAAGAAACAAAACAACAGAGAGAGAGAGAGAGAAAGGTGATGGAGAAACCGACAAAGGAAAAAAGGGGCATGATGAGATTTTGGTCACTTTTACGTGTACTTTGGGCCATTTTTAGTCACTTCTCAACTATTTACAAGAGACTAGACCACTATGAGCCCTGGGGTTATTAAAATTAGGGTATATTAAAGAAGACAAAACAGAAAGATACGAAATATTTGTAAATTGAAAAACTGGATTTCTGGAAAACAACTAAATCAATGAATAATTTTCTTATGAAAGGTATTCAGAGCCAATAACCTAGCCAAGAAGGGGCAGGAACGGAGATTAAGAGATCAAATAATATTACAACAATTAACGTTAACAAAAGGGTTAGAATATTAAAATAATGAAATTGTAACTATGTACAGTATTAATTACTAAACGAATGTGATTTCAGCATGGGACGAGGGATTTTTTTTCCCAATTAATATTTTGGAAAAAAATCACGCACTAAAACTTGCTGGGGGTGAATAAATTGAAATAATAGCAGAATTTTGCAAAATAATTATAATAATTCGCATGTAATCAATTCACGTGTAATTACTGGGTAAAATAGTGGAGGTTAATTCCTAATACAGTGAAACCTCTCTTAACGGGCATCTCTCAATAATGGACATCTTCGTAACAGAACAAACTTTCTTATTCTTCCATGCCATTAATGTGTGTAGTGAGGTGTTATGAGACAGAATCCTTCCTTTTAGGGACACCTCTCATTTACGGACAAATAATCGTGTTCCACCGATGTCCGTTTTTAGAGGATTCACTGTATTACTTAGTTTCATAATAATGTGTGAACTCAAATGCTCAAATGTGCGAACTTACTTTATTGAACCTACCACTGCGAAGAGTTGATATTATTATTATTATTATTATTATTATTATTATTATTATTATTATTATTATTATTATTAGTAGTAGTAGTAGTAGTAGTAGTAGTAGTAGTAGTAGTATTGCAATAGTTGCGTAACAAAATATACTGTTTTCTTGTTTTTGAGTTTGTTTTAAAATTATATTACTATTTTGGGAGCACCCCCCCTTTTATTTTGAACACACCCCCAAGTAAAAATTTCTGGCGTACTTACTGGATTAAACATTAACGATATCTCATAAGAGAAACATGTGACTTATCTTTTCTTTGCGATTTTGAATGTTGGTACGCTTATAAACTTTGTAGTTATCTTTCAGTGCAATACTTGACACAAAGAAGCAAACAGGCGAAAAATAAAACTATATTTAGTGAAAAGGCGATGAGAGAGGAGAGAATCAGGTTTATTAGAACTGCATTAATAGCCTCACACACACTTCTCATGTATATGACGAAGTTCCATCTTTGGGTTCTATCGAATCATCGGGTCACTCCGGATGATGGGTCGTGGTTTCTCAGTCATGGGTCTTTCTGGGTCTGATTGCAGTGTGTCTTCCGAGTCATAGAGCGTTCACCTCCGGTGCTTGGGGTCCCTTGTTCGATCCCAGCTCGCGCCGTGTGGACTTTGTGGTGGACAAACACCGTTCTCGTGGGTTTTCTCGGGGTTCTCCCGTTTCCTCCCACTTTCTTCATTCCACCATTTCACTCATCTCTCATCATCACCGTCTCCTTTAACCTAACCGGCATATCCGTGGTACGTTAAACTTAAAGATTTCATTTCATTTTCTTCCGAGTCATGTTTCACTAAGTCTGTGGCCTATTCCATCAGTAGTAGACTATCTACTGTATATCGCAACATCAAACATGTTATAAGAAAAACGAAAAACAGAAATATGGAAAGATATTGAAATAACAAAAAATCGAAAACATCCGAAAACATCGATTTGTAAATGTTTCGATATTGATGTTTAGGTATTCGAAAATATCTTATGGATGGATCAATATATCGAAATATCACACAGCCCTAGTTAGGATGCAGATAAGCATGTAGCGACACGTCTCATATAGACTCGTTCTCTCATTCTCCAAACAAACGATGCTTAAGTACACTGTCTAGTATCAAACTCGTGATTTAGCTTGGTCTTTAAAGTAGAATTTCTACCACAGAATTATTGTGGTTTCTGAACCCGCAATAATCAAATTTGTGTGCTGTCAATAATTAACTTTGTTATTAAACATGGAAAACCAGTGACGTTCTCTACCTGATCTTTGCTTTTTCATCATATACAACTCAAGCTCGCATTATGATAAACAAAATACAGTATTGGCCGTAATATAAGCCGAACATTTTATCACCATTTCAATTGTAAAAAGTTAGGGTGCGTTATATGTTCCCGACCTTACTAAAATTATGGCACTTTTTCACATCATATACTGTTTCAAATATGTTGATTCCTCATTTTGAAATAACGATTATACAACAACAGCATTGTAGAAACTGGCCATATTATACAGCATTGTCGAAACTAACTTTCGGTAGTTAACAGAAGTAGTTTGACAGTGGCTGATGACTGACAAAAATCAATAGGCAGTGCAAATTTTATAACACATTAAAATATGTTAAAGCACAAGACAAGGCGAGTCGAAATTTAAGTCTGTCTCTACTCGTATCAAGAAAATGCTGTCTCGACTCGGCGAATTCAAAATCGAAACTCATCGTTTGTTTGAAAAATATAAAAATAAATTTTTACATAATACATATGTATATAGATAATTTAAACACACACACACACTTTATATATATATATATATATATATATATATATATATATATATATATATATATATATATATATAAAGATAGGCTTGGGCCTTGAATCGAAATTTTGAAAATAAGTGAATATCGTTTCACAGTGTGGAACTAAGACTTCCAAACTTTGTGAATTCAATACTGAAACATGGAGTAGTGCATCTATAAGTAATCGTTGCAATAGAGTAATAAGATCAAAGATAGAACCTGTTACTCGGACGCTGAATTCATATAAAAAAAAGTCATTAGTCGCTGTTACTTATTGTTTTTATCCTATGGCGATAAAGGTTGAAACTAAAATTCGTTTATTTCAACCACTTTCGGATAGGACGGCCTAAGGACGGAGACCAAACCTATTTTTGGGACACTGAATCAATTGCAAAAAACACATCTTGATATCATCTTGATAGCTTTACGAAAATCAGTATTGGAACCGGAAGTAATAGTATATTTTAGTCAATTTTGGTTTCGGTACAGTTTGTTGATAGTCATAACATGTATTGAGACGCTCAATCGTTTACAAAAAAAAAAAAATCTGTTGGCTATTTGCTACCGACATAAGTTAATTGTCATAAAGAATGAAACCGGAAGTAATAGTAAATTTGAACCACTTCTTGTTTTCGTAGTGTTGTGGATAGTCATATTATGATATGGAGAGTCATATTATGTTGTCTTGAGACGCTGAATCGTTTGTAAAAACAGTTTCTTTCTATCTGTTACCGTTTTCGTTCTATGGTGAAAAAGTTGAAACTGGACCTAATTTGAATCACTTCCAGTACTAAAGGAGAGTTAACGAAGCAAGTGGAACTTACTCTTGAAACAATAAATCGTTTTCAAAAAAACGCTTTTCGATATATGTTACCATTTTCGTTCTATGGCGATAAACGTTGAAACGGGAAGTGTCTAATTTTAACAACTTCGGGTTTGAATAGAGAGTTAACGGAGATGGCAACTATCCTTGGTATTCTCAATCGATTGCAAAAGTTCGCGCACAGCATAGTTTGGAAGTCTAAAAGAGGGATAAGTGTGAAGTTGGCGAACTTCATTTTGTAAATATATATTGAATTGTTTCTAAACGAACTATTTGTTTTTCAAAACTGTCAATAACAAAGGATTGATTTTGGTTTTGAATCGAAATTTAAAAGGTTAGAGGCTCCGTACACATATCAAAATATCGATATATTGTTTTTGATGGTTTTATTTTTATACAGTCGTGCAACAGCTTTATCATTCTGTCTGTGCATACATATGTTCAAAATTGCGAGTAAAATGAAAAATTACTCCATTTTACGCAACTAGGTGAATCGTATGATGTATACCGATGCTTCACTCTTCAGTTGATATGCTCCTATAGAACTTTTTTTTTTGTTGATTGGTTATAGTAAGGGGCGTTAATCTACGGTTTACGTGGAATCCAAACCATATGAGCTCCCACCGGAATCAAATTCGGGTCTCCTGCGCCGAAGATGCTTACGCTACGCATATAGGCAGTATTTTATAGACTATTCTGTGTTTACATAGCTTGAGCAGATAGGATCTAAATTACTACCTTGAAAAAAAAATGGATACACTGTAACAGCTCTTTTCTTCATAAATACAACACTGATGCCTACCGCTATTGCTTCATTGCATGTATTTACGTTACATGCTTTCTTTAAAAAAAATCGAATTTACACCTTTCATCTTTTTCTGCATCTTATAATCCATAGGAAAGGAGTTCATACATAAAAATATACTCTCTAACATGTAAGAGTACAATTTTTATATATAACAAAAAACTTAGCAAGAAATCTCACTATACTTGTTTTCTTCATAAAAAAAAAAAAAAAAAAAACTAATAAAAAGAACGGGTCTCGTTCCCCTTATATTTCCTGGACGTGAGATTATGTTGGGTAATGGAATACACTGTGAGGATCGATCTTTCATGTTGATCTATGCACTAGCCAATTACTCAGCACTCAAGACCCGTTTGTGGTTTGGAATTAATAGTTGGTTCCGTCCTTTATAATTTCTAAGTTGCATTGTTGCATAAGAACGAAAAACACAAAACTTCAAACCCAAACCGATTTTTAAAATTAAATCAGGACATGCTGTAGTTAATACTGGAATATTACTTACGAAATATGAAAAAAAATCATAATAAACGTTTTCGGAAAACTATGTCAGAAGAAAACTCACCCCAAAGTGTATACTTCTCCTTTCCATGGGAAATAACTTATGCGATATTGTGGGGGATCTAATGAAATATTTATTTACGAAGTGATTTGCTATAATTTATATACTGATATTTCGTAAATAAGATGCCACTCTACAATGGACTAACAATTTAGCCACTTCTTTCATTAATTCAAAATATTTTATAATAACTATTGTATCTCCGTAAATATAACACTACTCTCTTGCTAATCTTGTCGTTAAAACTATTTTCCATTTTTCTCTCTGTTTCTTATGTTGTCTTCATTGCTAAATAGCGTTATGACTCCACACCGACAGTACATGAAGTTTTAAAACTAAGTAAAGCATTTCAAAACTCCTATGCTGGATAAAGAAGTCAAATTTTTGTACTTTACCCGTTAATATATTGTACAGATCAATGGTATACGATATGAACTTGGATGCTTGAACTGCTCTTTATAACGTTGTGTATATGCCACTGGAGGTTCTTGTGTTCAATTTGAGTTGTCATTTATAACATCTTTGATTAAATCTGTGCTGAGCAAATGTATTTAATTGCAATTCCAGTATCACGTGAACAAAGACAAGCAATATACTGCAAATACAAAAAAAAAAAAAAAAAAAGTGTTCTCAGCAATCGGCAGTTTTGCTATTCAGCTTTTTTCTTTTTTTTTTTTACAAGAAATGGGACGATTAGCTTCAAACTCCTCTTCCGCACAAGCTGCAGATTACTAGACACTGGTCAGTGGTCAGGGGTGTAGCCAGCAGGTTTGTATAGGGAGGGCCCGTCGTTTTTGAGGGGGGGCCAGCTACAATGTACAAAGCCAAAAAAGGTGTTGCTGCTAGTGTTTTTGAGGCCTGAAAGAAAGGAAAATTTTGGTTTTCTTCTAGAAAACTAAAAACACTATTTTAGCTTATTATTATTATTATTATTATTATTATTATTATTATTATTATTATTATTATTATTATTATTATTATTATTATTATTATTATTATTATTATCCATAAATTATATTCAAGATAGTTTTAATTATGCTTAATCAAGAACTACTGCCCGGGACCAAACGCTATACATTTGTGAATAACTATAAAGGTAACCAAGAAAGTTATGTCCCTTTTCGTGGAAGTCTGTGTTCAATTGGACCTCACACCGTGAGTTGAATGCGAGTGGAGATAAGGCGAACGTCAGTTGTTGGTGTGGGTATATCCAACATACTACCTGGTTGTGGCAATTCAGACACACCGTGAACTTGCGTAAAGACAGAGGGAACATGGGACATCCACAGAGCGTCATAAGAGCATGTATGCTGAACGAATTCAAATGAAGGTCAAACGCCGCTGTAGCGGGACAGAAGATATGCCAGGCCTTTGGTGAGGGTGTCGTGACGACGCGGACATTGCAGAGATGGTTTAACAAGTTTAAGGACGATGACGAAACACCCGAAAACACCACGTGCCAGAAGACCAACACATGTACAAAGAGGAACTGGGACTACAATTCAGTTTGTGGAGAAACCATTCGGGAACACATCCATCAACTTGTGAAGCACTACAAGTTGGGTCAATGGGTCTCACATATTTTGACTCCGGGCCAGAAGGCAACGCGGCAGTCGCCTGTGTTTATTTACTGTTTCGGAGTCATTTCTGGACAGGGCGTTGACATGTGATAAAAAGTGTGTCCTATACGAAGCTCCACGGAGCCGTCATCATTGGTTAGCATCCCATGAACCGATTTATAAACAGCCGAAACCAGCCCTGTTCCAGAATAAGGCCCTTCTATGTGTTTGGTGCATCGTGCATCGGGAACTGCTACCAGCTGGTCAGAGTATCAATGCAACTGTGTAGTGTCAGCAGTTGAGCTGTGCTCAACAAAAACTCAAAACTTTGGAGCCATCGCGTCTGAACTGCAAATGGGTCCTCATTTACGGGACAACGCTAAGTCCCACGTGGCTAAGATGACTAAGGACAAAATTTTCCGCCTTGGATGGGAAACAATATTGCAACCAATATATTCCGCGGGCACCGTCCGATTATCACCTGTTCCATTCTTTGAACAATCACCTTAGTGGACGCCAGTTCAAATCCCTAGTAAAAGTCCAAAATACACCTGATACTTTCTTCGTTTCACGGCCCACCAAATTCTACCGTGATGGATTCCATGGCCTTCCAAAACGTTTTCAGAAGGTCGTCGATGCTGATGGGGACTATTTTTGATCTTCCAGGTTAGGTGACATATCAATGTTCGAAGATGGTGGGTAAAAAAGCAACAAAACTTTTCTTGGTTACCTTTATATTTAAATTTAAGACCTTGTATACAGAACCTATCTACACAAGATTGATTTTCTTTGAAATTCATTTAATTTCTTTACGGTTTTCTGACAAAAATATTTATTTATTATTCGTGACTAAAAAACAATTATTTTATTACACTGAGTAGAAAGAAAAGAGAGCGAATGAAATCTAAACTTAATAAAAACATTGTTTCTCACCAAATTTTCCATCCTCTATGTCTTTTAAAACACTTGTTAAAGCATATAAAAATATACTGTACTTACAAATCAGTTTAGTATCTTTATTTTATAGCTGTATTTGTAGTACCTTGTTAAAACGTTTGTCATCAAACTGTCAAATATAAATCGCAGTAAATTGTGTAATCTGCTGTCACAAAGAAAAGTATCCTATTTTTCGATCGGTATAAGGAAGATATACTATACTATTTTTTGATCGGTATGGAAAAAAACAATATTTCCTCTTACTATCTTGCCATAAATTATTAATTGTCAATAAACTTTGTTACTTTTAAATGAATGAAGCGAGATAATTTTACTAAGATGTTTTAAAAGCTGGTCATTTGGGGGGGGCAGAAAACCATTTGGGGGGGGCCCGGCCCCGATGGGCCCCCCTTGGCTACACCCCTGTCAGTGGTGTCAGGTTACTTAGAGGGATGGAAGTATCGAAAAAGAAAATTCCTACGAAGGTCGCAGACAAATGACATCTCACACCCTCTGCCCCATCCTTCGCGAGGAAGAAAATAAAGAAGGAGAGGTAAACTTTAACTCAAAGGTCTTGTCCTATCTTCCAAATTGGGTTCGACAACACTGTTATCTATTTTTGTAAATTTCGTAAAAACTGAAAGCTATGCCCCCTGCGAACATAAAATTGTACTTCTTTCTTACGACACTATTTCATGGCTTTAGACCAACCTTAAAGAATTAATGTTCGATCTGGTGGCCGTAGTCAGTGCAATCTTCCCTTTGGTGGTATAAACTTCTTTGTTCATTTGTCCGATCTCCATCAACTTTGGAATGATTAAACGAAAAAGTTGTCGCTTATTGTCATTTGATCGCAGGAACTGAAGAAAGTTCTTGGGGATTGGAGTGTTAGGTGAGGCGCGATATTTCCAACTAGTTCCCCTTGATTCTCGTGTCATTTCTTTTATGGAGGTGGGAAAATATTCGTCCCATACCACATCGATTCGTTTCACTGTTGCAAGCTGCTTCCGGAAATATTCAACAATATTGCTGTCAATATATTTTTCCAAACGTTTTGGCTGCTCCTCGAGGAATCATATGAATAATAGCTGATCCATAAAAAATCTTCACGTCTACTTCAGGTTCTTGAAAAATTTCTTCTTTTTGGAGAAGTTCAAGGCATTTGAGCAAACTAGATTTGTGACCCAGATGAATAGAGTCTCCTACTGTCAATGACGGAGGGTGCAACTCATTTTCATGCTTAAAGAATTCGTCCAAATCGTCTGATCTATATTGGCATGCAACGTAGAGACGACTAAACAATAGAAAGTCATTTGTAAGGCTGGCGCACTTTTCAGCAAGACATATTCGTCTCTTCTGTTGGTTCCTGAATATGGAAAGGCTCTTGCATTTTAACGGATCAGTAACTTTCTTAATTTTGTTCTTCAGCCTCTCTTCAACAAATCTTGTGAATTGCGATTGTCTTTCTCTTTCCATCATTTCAAGGGGGACAACTGCTTCAGATTGTGCTATTATTTTGTTGTCTATCCAGTAAAGTTCTCCTGTTGTTTCCAGAAAAGGATTACCAGAATACTCGAAAGTCATTATTAACGAATGAACATGTTTCTGAAATTTTTCAGTAAATGTTTTAGATGTTTCATGATGTTTAGTATCATCTTCTGCACTTTTAAAAGTGAATTCCGTGTGTTCAATATATTGACAATTCTGGGGATGCTAAAAGAAATCTCCCCAATGTTTCAGGACTTTCCATCAGTCCAATAATTCTCCCGTCACCTTTGAGCGTGGCATTAATTTGCTCGTGAGCTTGGTCGGGAGCCATCGCTGAGAAAGATCGGCGACTTTTTCGTGAAACAAAGGTACATCGTTTGAAAGCTGCCATCACATCGGGATGCAATGTATCAAGTGAGAGCAGGTCACAAATATGAACTGTAAGCCACCGCGCGTAGTGTATGTGGCCCAATGCAAAGAACCATGGAAGTATGTTGATAATAGACTTTACGTACAAGTCGAAGTTTGCTTCACGTATAGCTCGAACAAACGTGAGCATAGTCAACTCCAGTGTGAAAATAGTATCCCAGAATCGGAATTGCGGCTGCATTTTACGGCGATGTTTCTTTAACATTTCATCAACCAATGAGTTATCTCCATCAGAAGACTCGATGTATGCTTTCTTTTGCAAAGCTGCAAGAGCAGCAGCTGTGACTTTATGGGCGTAACGAGATCTCTTGATATGTGCAGCGCGAAGCGTAGATTCCGCTTTGCCTTGAGTTGTAATTCCAGCTTGAATTAAAATCTCCACCCATCTATTGTCTTCCAAAAGATGACCCAAAGCTCTCATGGCAGCTTGCTTGATGTGAAGCCCACCCTTCATTAGTAGAAACTTCTTTTCTCCAAGGGAACTGTTTGGAAGGGCGTACTGAATCTGTTTGCATATAGCATACAATGGCTGGTTGAGGACAAAAACTGGTGTTTGCTTCTCATTGACATGTCTTACGATGTCTTTCACAGTTCTCATAGCATGCAGCATCATGGCAGGTGAATAAGACGGTTCTGCAAACAGTGGTAAAATTTCAATTTTTGTTGTCGATCCATTTGGCAGTCGCTGAAATGATTCATAATAGGATGCCCAATTTAGATGCTCCTCAGATTCAGATGTGACCTGATCTGCCCAAGACCTATCCAATAAAAGTACATCTTCTGAAATAGCAGGAATCACAAGCTGGTTATTTTCAAAAGAAGATAATCCATTTAACAAACTTGTTGGACCGTTCGTGTACTTTGTAGGAAGTGAGTGAACTTTTCTTGGGTTTGATCTGTCACTTACAGCGTCAATGTTGGGAAGAACGCGAGAAGTCCCATCATCTTCATGAGTTGGATGCTGCATTATTGAAATGGCTGTCCCATGGAACGAATCAGTTGCTGTCGATGAAGTTGGATTGTGGTCAATGTTGTCGCAACAGGTGTTAGTAAAAACATTGTAATTCAACGAAGCAGGACACACAATGCTTTCTTTTTCATACAATCAACAAACCTTGTTAGCTACTTCAGCAAATAAAACTCTTAAACGGTCATACGGGATAGAAAGTCCCAAACTATGCATTGTATCCACGGAGTCTCGCTTTCTTGTCTGACAATGTACCTTAAAAGCAAGTAAGTAGGCAGTGGCATTTCTTTTTCTCGATCATGTCGTGAAAATCCTGTTGAAGCTTGGCAACGCCTTGTTCTCTTCACTACATTAAAACATAGAAGTTGAGAAATTGTAATGACTGGTTGCTTTCGATTAGAAGTTTCGGTATCTGTTTTTATTCCTGTACCATTTAGTGTCATATTTACAAATGCCAACAGTGACTCCAGAATATTTGCTGATTCTCCAGTAAGGGGTAACATTTCTCCAATATTTGTCGACGTAGACTCACTAGAGCTTGTTCGAAGTATGTCCTTTCTAATAGTTTCTGCAGCTTTTGCCAAGGAATATGCTTCAGTGTCATAGTCCCGAATTTGAATGGAAACATTCTCAGCAACATCTTTTTTTGAACGTTATCATCCATTTTTTGCCTAGGCCGCCCCACGCTTCCAGTTCCGGGCACATATTTAACATACGTTGTCTTAAGCGGGTCGAATGGCCATCCCCTTCTTCTCCGAACTCTTTCATGCGCTGTAAGTAAAGTTGAGTAATGTGTGACATCCGGAAGACAGCATATAAATCACTGTTTCATCGTTCTTCCTTCATATATGAAATTATCTCGGCGAGAACTATACCTTCAATTTGACGTCTTCGTTCAGTCACACTATGGTTGGTGGCAACGTTTCTGTGGTTGTTCCTCACTCGATTATAGAATGATCTCAAGTAGTTAGCATAATATTGAGCATCTTGAGCGAACATAGAAGGACCAGTTAATTTTGCTAATAATTGTGAATCTTTTAATAAAATTGCACCCTCGCGTACCCTCTTGTCAATTCCTTCCGTTGCAACTTTGTGCAATTCGTTTCTACGAACACCAGGCTCATTACAAAAGAAGAAATTCTGCTTCACAGATGGTGGGACAGATTTTCTGGTTTTCACAGGTGATGCAGTAGGCTCCTTCTCAACTTCTGCCTTTCGTTTTCGAGCTCTGTCCAGTCTGGTTGAGTTGAACTTTGCTCTACATGTCTTGTGTCATACCGCGTTGTTAGAGCGAATGGTAGTTTCAAGCCCGTCTTTCCACTTAAGAATTTCCACATAAATGGAAGTTGATGAATCGGACTAAGCTTCTCAAATTGTTCCAAGTGTTTCGAAAGTCTGCGATAACCATCCTCCAAACCATACTTGCTTTTGTCGTTGTTTCTTGATGGTTGTATTAGAGCCTCATTTTTCTTTCTTGACACAAAGTACATAACGTTCAATCGAAAGTCACTTTTCTGTCTTTTTGCCTGGATTGATCACTCGCACTAGAATGAGATACGACACAAAATAGTTTGTCCATTCTTACAGTGTCACATTACCATTAGTAACAAAAACAAAGTACTCTGCTGCTATACACACAAACTACTGTTTCGACACTAGATAAATAATGAATTCCGCAAGGGGAGTATTCAAAGCACTATCAATAATAATATCAACGAAGTACTCTGCTGCTAAACACGCAAAAAACTACTGTTTCGACACTAGATAGATAATAAATTTCACAAGCGGAGTATTAAAGCATTACCAATAATAACATAAAGGAAGTACTCTGCTGCTAAACATGCAAAAACTACTGTTTCGGCACTAGATAAATAATAAATGTCACAGCACTACCATTAATAAAATATTACCCTGCCATAACCACGGAACAAGGAAAACTGTACAGTACCGTTCATATAAACACCGCGAAAATCACAACAAAAATAATAATATGTCGCCATCAAAACAACCATCACCACAGAAATATAGCACAAGAAAAGTTCATTATTTTCCAATATGTACCAAGTAGATTACATCTATTGTACAGTACTAAAACTAGTTCCAATTGTATTCTTCAAAGTAAAGAATGTCCACTACAATCACCAACTTACTTCCTCCACACAGCCCTCTTTTGTTTAAAAGGCAAAGTCCAAGAACAGCAACATTACATCATTCTCAACAGTACTGCCGTATGATACTTAGATAATATGTATCGGCTGAATGCAGATAACATCTCACTTAGTATTCATTATTGAACTTAGTAAAGTTAAGTAATAAAGTTTTAACAGATTTTATAATAAATTGGCTGTATTAAATTGCTAAAGACGGCATCCAACGCACAATTTATACTGCCGCGCCAGGAATTAGGCAACCATGCCAGGGGCGTCATATGCAGGTTTTGGGAGCACTTGCCCCCTGATATTGAGGAACACATCTACTTTAATCGCTTGTCTAGTGATATACTATTAAAAATGTGGAACTCTTATGTCGGTAGGGGTCTTTCCCCCCAATTTCAAATGACAACCCTGAACAATGCATTTAAGGAACACCGAACAAGGGTTTCAGCTTTGTGCTCTTCACAAATGGCTGGATATGGTCTGAAGAAAAACTTTGATACGTGGGAATGTCAAATACCGAATCAAATGCAGCAAATAGTAATCCACTCCTATAGGTATGCAAATATGTCTGGCAAAGCCACCCGCCAAGAATTTCAGCTTGGCTCCCCTTCGGAAATGATTGGATATAGTTTGAAGAACATTTGTGCGAAGTGTGACCTTTTAGTCATAAAATGCAGAGTTCACTAAAATTTTGGCTTTTAACGGCCGGACTATTATTGCTTTACTGAGAGAAGAGGGCCTCTATGCCCGTATATGTTGCTAGCTAGTTTCCCCCAACTGAATACTTATTGTTTTACTGAGAGAGGGAGTTATACCCGTATCTCTTGCTAGCTGGTTTCCCCCAACAATTCTTATTGCTTTACCGAAAGAGGGGCGTTTATGCCCGTATTCACCTCAATAGTACAACTTAATGTTAAGTTTACTCATACTTGTCTTGATCCCTAATAGTTAAACTTAATATTAAGATCCCCAATAGTTTAACTTAATGTTATGATCACCACAGCATACATGCATATTTATGGGAGTATGGAAAATGCCTCAATTTTGTGGGTGAGAAAAACCTAGTGCATGGAAAAGATGTTTTGCTTCTGTTAGTATTAACTAGTGCTGAAGAAAAGAAATGTGCCTCACATGAAGATTGAAATAGGAAATATGTACTAACGCTTTATCATGCATTGAAATCATGTAATACAAATATATTATTTATTTAAATAAACAGTAATATAATCACCTTAAAATATTGAATTATTCGGAACACTATCTTACATACGTCTACGCTGATGAGCATCCACCACGCAACTAATGTCTAATTCAGAATTGTGCCACTAGGTGTCACTAGTATTATCGGCGGCGCCATACATGATATATAATGAACATTTGGCGTGTGCCGGCATCATTTCCTTTCACGTCAGCGTACTTAGAAGATCGTAGAGAACCTCGTCCTGCCTGCTAACCAGTTGTTTTTAAAATAAATAAAATATAGATATAAAAATTTTAAAGAGAAATAAAGAGCTAAAATATTCATTGAAGCCTATTATAATGCAGACAAGGAAGCCCTGTTGAACCAGAAGTGGTAGCAACTACCCGAGAGTCTTTAGTACGTAGAAATGTATCATGGAGATGCAGCGGCTGGAACATCCGGGGTCGGAGAGATGCGAGGCACTACTATGCGCCTTCATGCCTTTGAAGGTAATGATATATTAATTCTTCAGTTCTGTGTATCCAGTGCTGATTTCCTAGACTTGTTTGTATATGAATTTTTCCTTACAAAGAAAGTTATGATCAGGTTCAGCAGAAACTTATGTATTTATTATCTTATGGGGAAGGTCAGGTGGATAGGATAAAAGATACCGAGCTTCGAACTTTTTGATTTAGGAACGCGGTTTGTTTCGGAACCATGCTTAATCCCATCTGAAAATAATACCATACTCATGACCCCTCAAGAAAATCATAACTTAAGTCATAATAATATAAACGAATTAACCGATGAAGATTTAGCTTTCTTAGATGAAATAGATGGGATTGGAAATCTAAATTCCGATTAAATACCATTTCGATTCAAAATGAGGACAACGCTTTGGTTATACCCACGCAAGAAGTCCTGGGAGAAAATCCTGTATGCAGATACCTCTCAACACTGTGTACAGGATAATCATTATTATGAGAACCAACCGTTTTTCTCTCAGCCTGGCCCATCATATGCCTGTGATCCAACAATGGTTGGACATGGTAGCAGCATGAGTAATAATACAAGTGAAACTACTAGTAGTACTAATAGTGGTAGTACAAGTGATAACAATAATGACAGGCAAAATCAAATAAATAGTAACTTCGAAGTTGTAAGGGAGAGCAGAAAAAGGTTTCGTAAGTTTCATCTTACGGGCCAAAAAATAACCGTTAGACCTGTGGGTGGTGAAAGGAATATTGATAACCCAGAGACCTATATTTAAAGTTTAATTGATTTGGCGTTGAAACATGTGATCTCCAATGCACGCTCCTCGGAATACATTGGGCTATAGATAGACAGTAGCAAAAGTACCAACAATAAGCCAGTGTATGTTCCATTTAGAAGAAAAGGCCATTTCTCTGCTAGAACAGTTCTCACTTGAATCGAACGTGTACTCAATTCGAATGAAATGTTCCCTTTGGGGCATGTGGTACAGTTTCGGTTTCGCATAACCGACAGCATGGATGGCCAGTAAAGAAATAACGAGTGCCGTTGAAAAATATTCAAAATACCAGGACTATTTGGAAAAGCGTTTAATACGTATTGAGAATAATATCTATTGTCTTCCTCTGGCTATAGTATTTGCCCAAGTAAAGCTTCACGGAACAAAATGATTTGTATAGCTTATAAAGGAAAGACTCCGATACATGGCTTCTTAGAGCAGAAGTTCCTATGTGTACGCAAACGTAAAAGATATGTATACAAAAATTTTTGTTTAGTCTGCATCAAGATGTTGAAGGTGAGAAAACACTTCAACACGCTCCGTGGTCTGTGCAAATGCAAGAGTGCAAAACGGATACGAATTTTACAAAATCCTTCAGGGTATTTAATAAGAACAATTTCTCAAGTAGCTAAAAACACAATAAAAGGAAACATCCCTTTAAATTCTCGTTAGAAGCAACGTTTATTTAGACATAAAAAGATCTTACGTGCTCTATCTCAGCAGCATACAGCATTGTAGAAAAAAAGTTGTTACTACAAAAAGGTGGTGCGCTTCAACCCTTTAATCTAGAGACCACGTCTAGCAGCAGTAGGAAGTAGTATTTTTAGTCGCTAAGCACGTCAGAATCACGTAAAATGGTTTTACCTCCTGAAAAAGCTGAACATGAAATTCAATTCAATTTTTAATCCATAGACTCACATCAGTCACGTTTAGATGAAGATATGAATAATATTTTAAAACGTGATCTTACTGTACAACAAAAGTGGAAATTTTATCAACAAGCTTTCCATCGTTATTTACAGTATACTTCATCTTCACATAAACCTATTACATTACCTATCATTCAAGAAGAAGAAAAAAATCCTAATCATCAACTTTCAAACATGATAACAATAGTTCTATTTTACCATTTGTATCAGAGATTTTATAATTAGTAACGAAAACACTTCGTACGAAAATAAATCTGTTATTAAAACAGTTGACAAGTTCTGATAAAATTTACTGGAATAAGTCTGGAATAGTACGTATTCATGGAAAAACAATACCAGGTTCAAATACTATAGATTTTGTAAATGAGGTTATTCGTACAAGAAAATATTCAAGAAATCCTATATATATTCATAAATTTAAAATTTTATTAGAATATATTAAGTTCCTAAAGAATTTATTGGTACACCTATTAGCACACCAGTATCAAAACTGAATAATAATAATAATAATAGTAGTAGTAGTAGTAGACAACGTACTCGTAAAGTAAGAAAACTACCTAGTCCTGCAGTAGTAGCTAATTTATTTAAATATTGGAAGAACATGGTATGTAAAAATGATAAAATTATCAAAAATATATTATGATTATTCAAATCTTGATTCTTTATCAAGTATACAAACATTACAACGTAAAACAAAGTCATCTAAAAAGAGAATTAAGAAATATTTAGCTTTTCAAGATGCTTATACATTATATGCTCCAGCTCGTAAAGTTTTTGAACGTAAAAAGTATTGTTAGTGCACCAAATGGAACATTACAAATGGATTTAGCAGATATGCAAAACATTGCAATGTATATATATATATATATATATATATATATATATATATATATATATATAATGTGTATTGATATTTTTCACATAATGCACATTGTGTTCCGTTAAAAACAAAGAAAGGTCCTGAAATGGCGAAAGAATAACAAAAATTTTTAAAAATTTCAAGTTGCCTGTGTTTATCGTACAAACAGATTTTGGCGGTGAATTTTATAATCGTCGTGTAAATCAATTGTTTAAAGTACATGAAATTAATCATTATAGTGTTCATTCCGAAATTAAATGTGCTTTAGCGGAACGATTTATAGTACGTTAAAAGAAAGATTGTATCGCTCTTTTACTGCAAAGAATACTTATCATTATATTAATGTATTAGATCAAATTGTAAATAATTATAATCATTCATATCATTCAATTATTAAAATGGCACCTGCACAAGTAAATGATTCCAATGTGAATCAAGTGTGGGAAACATTATACAGAAATAGAACGAATAAAAAGAATATAACTTGTAAATTTGGTCCGGGTGATTATGTTCGTGTTAGTAAGTATAAACATATATTAGAAAAAGATATTTACCTAAATGTTGACAAGAAATATTTATTGTTGATAAATATATTAAATCAGATCCTGTCACCTATAAATTAAAAGATTGGAATGGTAAAGAAATTAAAGGAATATTTTATGCACAAGAATTACAGAAAAGTAATTATAAATTCAAAGAAAACTTGTATAATTTAAAACGTATTGAAACGTAAAAATGATTGGATTTATGTAAAATGGTTGGGATATCCATCAAGTATGAATTCGTGGATTAGATGAGATTCTGTTCGGTCTGCAAAATAATTTCGAACTAAATACATGACTTTTACGTTACTCTTCTTTCAAATGCAAGTAGCAAAATTTTTGATAATTATACTACAGCATCATTTCGAGTTGAATTAGCACCACCTATTGATTTAGGTGATGGTGAATGGAGTGTTGCATTACCACAATTAATATTTCGTGGAGTTTTTATAATGTTGGCTGAAAATAAAGAAATTATAATTACTACTTTTATCGATGATAAAGTTAAACGTCACCATGTTCAACTAACACCAGGATTTTATTCATCAATTGAATCTATTCTACAGTTGATTCCTGAAAATGTTCGTATGTTACATTATTTACAAAATAACAATCAAATTGTTATTGAACATTCTTTAAAATTGGAAGATCAATGTATGATTGGTATTGCACAAGGATTACGACATTTTTGGATTTATTAATGAAAAACACTTCATATTAAAAATGTTGTATACACAAAAGTTAGAAATGTTGATTTAATGATTTCTGAAAGTACTGATGATAGTTTTTACATTACATTAGTTTCAAACACTAGTGCAGATGTGTGTCCTACAAATAGTCCAACACATTTTATTAATCAATTAAAAAATAATATTCGTTTATCAGAACGCGATTGGGTTGTAGGATTAAGTGAAGTACATATTCCATTAACATATTATAATGTTACCGAAAGTGAATGAGTACAATTTAAAAATGGAGATCCTATGAAAAGTAAAATTATTCTTGAATATTATCCGTCCATTCACCATTTACCAGAAGAGTCAAACGCAATATCAAGTTTTATAAGATTTAGTTTTTAAAATTTTGTACATGTTGAATGTGATGAACGTGTAGCATCACTTACATTGTCTCCTACCTTAGCTGTACAATTCGGTTTTTCTAAAAAAATCAGATCTTTTTAAAGAACGTCGTGGATTCAAACAATCATACGTAGATATCGGATATCCACACCAACTATTTATTTATACAGATCTTATACAATGTCAATTTTTCGGTGATACAAAAGCACCATTATTACGTATAACAACTATCTCTGATATTAAATATGGCAAAGTTCAAACAATTACCTTTGAAGATATTTATTATATGCCACTTGCAAAATGTTGTTTTAACACAATCGAAATACTATTAAAGATCATGCAGGGTGAAATTTGCCATTTCGTTCTGGGACACTGACCGTAACACACTACATTTTAAACACTCTCCTGTATCTGCTAAATAATAAATAAAGATGAGAACAAAACGTGTTACATATCATCGTGGACGTGGAATACCACATTTTCAGGATTTGTATATCAAAGGGGACATGGGATATGTAGTTTCTTTAAAGGTTATTTCGTTTTGCTTTGCCAATTCTTAAACAAGATGCAAAAACTGTAGGTAGGCAGCATTACAAACCGGTATACAAGTTGCGGTGGTGTATTAGAAAATCGTCCATTTAGAGAATCTGTTCGTGCGTGTGTAAAAGAAGCTGGTGGTTGTTTAAAGGCAAAAGCCATTAATAATGTCGGACAGTTGCTAACTGGTAGCGGTAAGGGACGGTCACGCAAGAGAAAGGCTCCTGCAGTTGTAAAGTTTATACCATCAACAAAACGTGAACATTTAAACGATATCTTTTCATAATAGCGCTCCTAAATTCTAATAGTTCTGAATGTTGTACCAATGAATTTGATTTTTTTTCTATACCAGTGACAAACAGCTATTGAAGCAACTACAAATGCTGAATATCGTCCTATTTCTACGTTAACCTCAGAAAGCCCTATTAAATGTATTATTCCCGGAGGAACAGGAGTATTTATTTATCCTGCGTATCTATATCTTTATGTACGTTCTAAAATTACAAAACCTGATGGTAAAACTTTAACTCAAGAGGATACCGTTTCAAAAGTAACTAATTTCTTATATTCGTTTTTTAGTAAAATTGATATTTTTTAAATGATAAATAAATTAGTTCTTCATCAGGATCTTATCCTTATCGTGCATACATTGAAACATCATTAAATTGTTCTTATGATTCTTCTGAAACACCCTTAGCGTGTGCCATGTAGCATAAGGATACTGTAAAACATTTTATAGATTAGATAATACAAATGCTCGTTTTCAAAAATGTGCTAATAGGGTGAAAAATAGTAAATCTTTTGAAATGTACGGACGGACGTCTTCATACTGATATTGTAAGTTTAGATCGTATGCTTTCCAACAAAGTAAATTTACGTGTAAAATTACCGCGAAGTAATAAAAATAATATTTGCTTAATGTCTTCTGAAAATACAAGTTATAAAGTTGCACTTGAGGAAGTTATTATTCATGTACATCGCATTGATGTAGCTGCAGATTTAGCTATGGAATTACATATGCGAATGGTTTCGGAAACGGCGAGTTACTTCCGACAATAGTGGAGACAAGATCTTATACTATACCTGCGCAAGTAAAGTTTTACAAAGTTGATAATATCTTCTTGGATAATGTTCCTAAAGGCCTGGTTATTTGTTTCATCTCCAAAACAGCCTTGAATGGGAAACCACATATTAATCCCTATGATTTTCGAAACTTTAACGTTAACAAACTGCAATTACAAGTCGGCTCAGAATCATTTCCTACCAACCCCCTCACGCCTGATTTTAATAACGATTTATACCTTCTAAGTTGCTATACTTTGATTTCAGGTACTGGTATGTATCATTAAAACTTTTCACATACTGTTACTCTTGATAAATATCCAAACGGATATGCTCTGTATGTTTTTATTCTATCTCCCACAGGAACTTTGGATGGCAATACATGGGATGTAGTACGTGATTCCCCTGTAAATTTAAAAGTATTTTCAGAAACTTTAACTGAACCTGTTACATGCATTGTGTATGCACAATTTGATTCCCTAGCGCAAGTACATAAAGATAGAAATATTTATATTGATAACACCTTCTAATTTGTTCAGTTGAGTACGATGACGGTTGTTGTACACTTCTCTGCTTATCACGATAATGATGATGAGTTTATTGTAAAGGAGCTAGCCATTGTAAACCCTGGCGTTCCCTTTCTACAAACTGGATTTTTAACCGCCATTTCCTTTAACTAAGTTAGCTGAGCCGATCACAACTACAAGCAAGTATCTAGGTTAGAATGTATATGGCATTACTTGGCACGAAGGCGATGTAGAATATTCACATCTTAAGGAAATACTTCAAACAAATTGTTCAAATACTACAACCATGTACACATACGGAGAAAATAGAAAGTGTTTTCTTCAAGATATTCTTCAAAGAGAAGTTACAAATTTAGAAGAAATAAACTGTCCAAAGTATACTTCATTAAGTTTTCACGTTCATATGTGTGCACATAATAAACATCGTTTCTTACAATATAGGTGCAGTGTTCATGAAGCATTACTGTATATTGAATATGTGAAAGTGTATGACCATGTGTTACATGTGAATAGCAATGATAGTTACATACCTACTACGATTAAAAATAATATTCTTCATCATATATAGAGACGTGTTGTTAAAAAATTACTAGCTGATAAAGTGGCTGGTGCAAGTATTACTGGAATTTACCCGATGTGTGGGGTAAGTCAATATATTCGTCCCCATGACCGGGGACTACAAACTCTATTGGTGCATTATCAGATATTGAAAAACAGGCTTATGTGGAACTATTTTGTTACCTATAATACTTGTTTCAGTGGGTAAACCCATAAATAAATCTAATTCTGATTTCATACACTCACACTGCATTTTTTCTTACTATCAATATTCTCACTAATTAGCTTTATAATAACGTATTCCGTTGCGAAAATGTAATTTTACACATACAGTACCGTATTGAAAAGGAAGTGGATTGTGTGTACTATCTCTTAATTCAATAATAATTTGATCAACTCGTTTACGTTACACAGTGATATAATATGGATTTTCGAAAATATGTACATTACTAGCACCATACTCTTTAATATTTGTATTTATAATGCGTAACAATGGAGCTATGGTATCACATACCAATTGTGGTTCTAGAATATCACTAAATATACATGAGTGTGAGTAGCGATTTTTGTAAATCACATGGATAACGAGCATGATGCGCAACTGCAATATCTTCTTGTATATGATCAAAACCTAGTGTTCTGGTTAGTTCGGGAGACAGACGTACTTCTATATGCTTTTCCTGATCTTTTCTTACTCTACTAACCTCAATTCTTTTTACTGATGCTTTAAGTTTTAATTGTAAATTTAATATATCACTTTTATGATTAATTTGAGATAGAATATCGTCTACATGATAATAATGTCCTGGTAAGATTTTAGTTATGTTCCAGCTTTCTGTATTCATAATACGGCAATAAATATTATTAGTATTTTTGGAAATATTCTGAAATGAACTTTTATAATGTACTTCAACAACATCTGTCTCCCACACACCCTTCTCTAGCACAAGTGAATGATATAGTTTGGTAGTTGTAACGTATATTAGCGTTTTCGTCGAAAAAATTGTGATGGATTGGAATGTTGTACATTATATGTAAAGGTAGGGGTTACGTAATACGACTTCTACTCGCTAGATGCCCTTCCAGTTCAGTCATAGGTGCTGGCTACGAGGAGTTCCCTCGAATGTCAATAGATGGCAACACTTGTGGTGGTGCAAGCTATTGCTTGCTAGGTGCGAACCATCCGTAGCTCGCCCACTTGAAGACCTGAATTGGTAGGTGACGGTAGTAGATGGAATAATATGAAATTATGAGAAAATTTCGTTTGGTAGGATGAAACCTGTAAATGCTAGTTTGGAGACGTTTTTAGGAATTACTTGCTTATTGGTTTGAGGATATAAAATTCAGTGATTGTAGAATATTACGTTAATTGAATAACTAAATTTAATTTTTTTATGTGTGTTTCCATATTTGTACTTGGTAAGTAGAGTGCAATTTCTACCTGTTGAAAGAATTGGGTATGATTCTAGTACTGTGTTGAGGAATGAAGGGAGGTCGAATTGTTTAACCGCTTTTGGCTGTGGAAGAAGATTTGAAATTTATTCGACCTCTCATTATTTTCCGTCGTAGTGCGTGAACTTCCCAATTCCCTCGATTCGGATCGCAATACGGGTTCGGATCCCAATAAACTTATGAGTATGGTAAAGCTTTATTGTTTTTGAGCACCTTTTAATATTTGGATTTGCACAGGAATGAGCATACGAGTAAAGGATAGAGTAGACGTATTACTAGTAATTCCTAGCCTACCGGAAGGAAAGATTGTAAATTTTTGAAGAGAAATAAGTCACGTATTAGGATTGAAAATGGGAAGGTAAAAGTGTATAGTCAAATTTAGGATATTTGGAAGATAAAATACCTTTTTCGGGGAAAAATTAATGCTTTACTTATTTGGAAATTTATGAAATACTAGGAAGAATTTCTAAAGGAATTAATGTTAACTTTTCAAGTAATTTCTTGTTCATGTGTTTTTGAAGAAGTTGAAAAATTGATTCGAAAAATTTACTTCTTGTTTTTAAGCGTTTACTGTTGTTGTTCAATATATTTATTTGGTTTATAATAAATTGTTACAGTTTGAAATCAGAGTTTTACGTGTATTTCCTGAAGTGCTAAAAATTAAGCTTGATTGCTACCAGAAAAAAGGGGGTAATTTCAGTGAATTTACTCTGCTGCCAAAACAAGAATCGGGGGGGGGTCTACTTACCGTCCAAGTGTGCTTGTGATTGATTTGTGTGAGGGTAAAGATAGAGGAATTGTGTCTAGTGGTTACGCAAGGTTTGGCTTTATCTGCAGACAAGTTAATCACGGGACCACGGTTGTATGTGTATGCATGCAACGTTACAAGATTCAGGTCTTCAAGTGCTTCTTGTTTTGGCCATGCACTTGAATAAATTAAATTGTAATGTTAAAAATAAAAGGGCAGAGTAATATTCAGGAAATATATGGAAAAGAAGGAATTTTGTGGGAGTAAAAATTTTGATGGTGCACCTAGCACAAGTAGTCACGTGTTGTTGCGCATTTATTTGTTGCTTGTAAAAGGAGAAGAATTTACGGATAATTTGAATTCTGGCTAAAGTAGATATGGCTAACAGGCAGAATTATGAAAATATTGATAATTTTGAACGTAGTAGTTCAAGTAGCGAAGAGGAGTTTGTAGGTTATGTAGCGTTTGAAAATCCTTGTTTCCAGAATATTGAACCGAATTCAGATGCTATCTTTGTAGAACCTAATCGTGGGAGACCACGGATACGTTGTTCCTCTGTTCCGGGCTTAGACGAACTGGACAGACATAATATGCGGTATGAACATTTAAATTTTGATTTTAATAAATTGGCGACCGAAGGGGTGTATAAATTGTTATTGGCTGAGACCAATGAATTACCTATAGTAGACGGGACAAACACGGAATTAACATTCCAATTTATTTTGAAACTTGATAAAATTGTGCGTAGTAAAGATTTACCTGTGATGTAATCTTAATTGCTAGTTTAGCGCGTACTAAAAGAGAATTCAATTACTTATTACAGTCGATGAATGGTACAGGTTCAGTTTGGGGTGGCATTTGTAGACAACTCGTTATAAAATTCATCTCACCTTTGCCTAGAACGTAATTTTTGCGGTTGGAATTTTACCGAGTTATGTGGGAATATCAAACACTGTATGAATTTGTGGAAGAGAAATTAGCCTTAATACATGTTTTGGATATGAATTTCGAGCAACTAGTTATCTGTAGTTTAATTTGTAATATGGTTAGTCCAATGGTACATAAATCTCTCAACTGTAGAGGTGTACCGATTACGTTTGAACAGCTTGAGGACGCAGCTTTACATTTTGATAACATGTATAGGTATAATAACGATTATTATAGACTACGGAATGCTGTAGGACCGGTAATAGGTAGTGTAAATAAAAATCCCCATAAGGGAACAACGAATAAATCTGCTATTTGTAATGTTATCAGTCAACCTGGTATAAAATGTAAATCCGCAAATTTGGTAGAAGGTAGTTATTCGAACGTAAATAATAAACAGAATCAAAATGTAATGGTTGCTAGTGGGAATACTAGGCCGTCGTCCGGTAGTGAACAATTTCAAGGAAAAACAGGTGCCATTCAAAAAAAAATATAGTGGCTAGTTCTTTGGGTTCAAGGAAACGATTTCAAAAGAGGAACAGTGTTGTTGGTAGAAATTCTGAACAAGAGTCATTGGTGGATAAATCTGGTTTCCAAACTGTAAATTCTTGACATTGTACTAAAAAGAATAGAGATCTTCTGGTCGTGCCTGCATATATAAAGGGGAAATTGGTTGATACAATCATAGACACGGGAAGCGAATCATGTTTCGTAAGTGAGACATTCTTTAGGAATCTGCAAAAACAGTGTAAAATCAGAGAAGTAGATGTCACTTTACAAGTTGTGGGTCTTGGAGAACAACAGGTGACAGTTACATCACGAGTACGCTTATATTTTCGTATGGATTTTCAACAGTTCTCAGAAAACTTTTATATAGTTCCATCATCTGAGTTTGACCTCTTATTGGGGAATAGTTTCCATCGAAAGTATCAAGCCGTGATTGATGAGTCCAACAGACTACACAAAATTCATGCTAGGAAGTTAATAATACCTATTAATCCCCCAAGTAACCTGCAACATTCTACTCCTCGGACGAACCTTTTAACTTCTAGGGATAGCGTAGTCCATCCCATTCCAGCACGCTCGAAAGGGCCTGAGGAGGCTGCTCGATTCTCTAGAACCATGCAAAATCAGACATGTAAATCAGGACAGCAGGTGCTTGGTGAGCAACAATTGGCTGCTGAATTGGAAACCTATGTCGACCATGAGGTGCTCCAGGTCACTAATCCCGGGCACAATGCAGCACCGTCAGAAGGTAATTATAAAATTTCTTCCGAACTTTTAGGAACAGATCCAGAGTTGCAAGTTTAAGTAAATAATCTAATTACTTCTTTTTCAGATGTAATTACTAATCGTTTAGGGTGTGTGAAAGATTTTTATTATCAAATTGTATTAGTAGACAACACGCCTGTAAAACTACAACCGTATAGTATACCCAATCATAAACAAAAAGAATTGGATAATTATATTCAAAATTTGATTAAAGAAGGGGTGGTAGAAGAGTTTAGTGCCTCTCCATTTTCTAGCCCGTGTTTCCTTCTCGAGAATAGGGATCATAGTAAAAGATTAGTAGTGGAATATGGATCTGTCTACAAAAAAATAATTACGCATGATTTTCCGTCACCAAATCTTGAAAATGTTATCTCTAGTATATCAAATGACCATATATTTTCAAAAATTGATCTCAAAAAAAGTTTTTTTCACTGTTTGCTTTCTGAAGATAGTAAAAAGGTAAAAGCATTTATAACAAAAAATAAAATTTATCAGTTCAAACGTTTACCCACGGGGCTATCAACTTTACCTCATGTATTGAGTTATTTGATGTCTAAGATATTAGATGGCTTGATTGGGGATAATCTAGAGAAATTTTATGATTACGTATTAATTTTTACACCTGATTTAGAATCACATAAAAAACTGGTTGAGGAAGTACTAAGTAGGTTTCGGAAGGTTGGGTTAACTGTATTTCCTTCAAAAACCTTGTTGTTTCACACCAAAATAAAATATTTAGGCTTTCAATTTGAACGTGGGAGGATGACCATAGATGAGGATCGACTTGAAGCTATTAAAAATCTACCAAAGCCGAAGAATCGTAAAGGTTTGAATAGGGTGTGTGCGTTTTTTTCAATTTTTCTCTAAGTTTGTACATAATTTTGCTGAACTCATTGTTCCATTACAGGAGATGCGTTCCGCAAATTTTCCGTTTAAATGGACTAGAGAATATGATGCCTTTTAAAAACTTAAAGATGCGTTTTGTGATAAGGTAATCCTTAAGGTTCCTGTAATGAATTCGAGTTTTGTTTACATTGTGATTCTTCTTTAAAAAAATACAGTGCTATATTATCACTATATAATAAGGACGGTGATCTAATGCCAGTACATATGTTTTCAAAAGCCATACCACCATCAGATTGGAGCAAGAATGTTTATGAGTTGGAGGCAAAAGCTTTATCTTTGGCTTTGGAACGCTTTGAATATTATTTACATAATTTCTTTGTTGTTTACACCGACTCGAAGGCTTTATCTTGGTTATTGCATAATCACGGACAGCAAAGAAAATATGGTGTTTTAATGGAGAAAATTTCCCAGTTTAGATTCAAAATTGTTCATATTAGAACTAGTATAAACATAGCTGCGGATTTTTTGTCGCGTATAGGAAATCATCTGGAGTTTTACACAAATGAACCCAATACAGCTGAGGTCATAAAAGATAATGGGAAAAGTGTTAACTTAAGTTTCGTAAATTTTTGGAAGTTTCCGTTGTTAAATGAACCATTAAAATCTCATCAGAAATCAGATAAAGATCTTAAAGAAATTAGAGGGAAATTAGAAAAGAAAGAAAGCTTAGATTCTTATATTTTAAGAGAAGGTATCTTATTAAAGAAAACAAAAAGCCAGATTGTGGATGGTTATAGAGTAGTAGTTCCTCAGAGTTTAGTGCCAACTATTCTTGACTATTTCCATTCTCAATTGATCAGTGGCGCTCATAGAGGGGTGAGAAAGACAACTGCCGCCATAGCTAAACGCATAACCTGGCCGAATATGTTCAAAAACATCGAAGAATTTGTGAAATCGTTCCTTGTTTGTCAAAGAATACGAGATAGGAATACGTTGCCTCAAGGCAACTATTACACGGTTATTACTAGTGATTCCTAGCCTACCGGAAGGAAAGATTGTAAATTTTTGAAGAGAAATAAGTCACGTATTAGGATTGAAAATGGGAAGGTAAAAGTGTATAGTCAAATTTAGGATATTTGGAAGATAAAATACCTTTTTCGGGGAAAAATTAATGCTTTACTTATTTGGAAATTTATGAAATACTAGGAAGAATTTCTAAAGGAATTAATGTTAACTTTTCAAGTAATTTCTTGTTCATGTGTTTTTGAAGAAGTTGAAAAATTGATTCGAAAAATTTACTTCTTGTTTTTAAGCGTTTACTGTTGTTGTTCAATATATTTATTTGGTTTATAATAAATTGTTACAGTTTGAAATCAGAGTTTTACGTGTATTTCCTGAAGTGCTAAAAATTAAGCTTGATTGCTACCAGAAAAAAGGGGGTAATTTCAGTGAATTTACTCTGCTGCCAAAACAAGAATCGGGGGGTACAATCCGCGGCAAAAAATCCTTAACATGAGGATGTAAGTTTATTGTGAAACTGCGCCTAACAGCACAGGGAATGAACGTAACGTCTAAGTGGAACAAATCACGCCAGGATAATCCTCGGCCTCCTCCCGTGCACACTTATTTTGGAGCAAAAGACTTCGACATTTCACAATAAACTTATATGCTCATGTTGCGGGTTTTTTGCCGCGGATTGTACGTGTATGCATGCAACGTTACATAGTATGACAAAATAACATGACAGAGTATTTTGTGGAAAATATTTCATAGAACTGTTACTGGGTAATGTGAAATAAAAGCTGCTACTCTGATCCATATTTATCAATGAATCAAAAATATCACTCTCCCTCTTCTTTTTCTTCTTATTACTACCAGTCTGGGCAAAAGAACTTTTCTTCTTTTTCTCTTGCCTGATCCTACCAATACCTGATTTATATTAATTTGAGCTTTATATTTTAAATTATTTTTTGTCTCGTGCCAACGTGATTTTATAGGCTCGTCAATAGATCTTTTATCATCTAATACATCTCCAGCTACATTAATTCCTGTACGTAATTTTCTTTACCTACTGTTTTAGCACCTTGTTTTAATAATGTGCTACACTACACTACGAAATAAAGCACCTAAAAACTTCAAATACCATATCCTTCTTGGTATGGTGCCCCCTATAGACGTTATACCTCTTCCTGCTTGATGAGTATAGTATTTAAAGTACGGATCATTCATTTTTTATTCCTACATACACTAATATAACATTAATTTATAATATTGTATTGCGGCAAAATGTTCTTTAAATGTGACACAGAAATCCATGAATTAAAGGAATGAGGGTACCCCCGCCTACGAACAAGTACACGTTTACCTTTAGCTTCTATTTCGTCTATTTCATAAGCTTTAGGTAAAGGCACTCTTTGTAATTCCTCTTCGTAAAATGTACAATAAATTACATCACCATTTAAATCCTCCAACACATAAACCACTTTATTTTCCTTATATAGCACCTCTTTTATTTTAAATATTTCCACAGTCCAGCTTTTTTTGTATCCTTTTTCAAAATTACGTTTTCTTTTAGTAATGCATACAGTATCAACTTCTTCACATTTTGCAGCGTTATTATGAGGCGATGGTTTTAGTAATTTATTCCAAACTTGTTGAAACGTATGTTGGTTCACATTGGCAGGTGGTAATTGATGAGCTCGATGGGGTCTAGGGTTATATGACTGAACAAGTTTAGGTAGCACATCCATGTAACGGCGAGTCTTCTTTGTTGTAAAATATTTCCACATCCGTTTCTTAAGAGTTCGATTCCACCACACTTGCCTTAATATCGGGGATTTGTGTTGTGAAGAATTTAATATTTTGCTTTTTTATATATAGCTGAGAGGGCTTATTAACAAACTCTCTACCTTTATCTGTTTGTAGACGTAAGGGTCTACGATGGGTAGATGCAAATATTTGCTTAAATGCTTTTATAATCTTTTCAACAGTTTTTGTACGTACAGGCATGGCCCATGCAAAGCGACTAAATAAATCAATCACTGTTAAGATACACCTGTAGGCATCATTATACTTCTGCAGACTCGGCATATCATTTAAATCAGCTTGCCACTGACTGTCAATATTGAACACTAAATAGGGATTACGTGGAAACTTTTTAAGTGCAGGTTCATGCAGTGTATAAGTCGGCTGTTCTTTTACCCACTGTTGCACCCTGTGTAAAAATATTGATTTCTTCACAGCTTTTCATAACGCTGTAGCAGTTGAAAATGGGGCAGGGTATGAGGGGTTATAATAAATATCAGCCAGCTTTTTCATATTTTATAATCACAGAATATGTTGACAACTTTACGTTTACGCGGTGACTCCTTCTCTTTTTCTTCTTTTGGATCAGCAGCAGCAGCAGACGTTGTCAGCTTACGAATATATTCTATACGTTAAGGGTTACCTATATACTCTAAAGGTATACTGGATTTTACTAACAGTACAGGAAAGGATTATCAAGCTGTGGGAGGAATATTTTTCTTACGACAGCTAACAAAATCCGCTTTTAAATATACTATATTGGCTCTAGGAATTAATTTATTATAAATATTAACACTACCGTTGTCATCCCATTGAATGTTACAATTTTAATTTACGTAATAAAGGCGTTTCCCTACGCAGACAATTTTCGGGGATGGTAGATAGTATTTCATCCTCCTCCTCGTCCTCTAACCCTTTAGTACCAACACTAGTTGACGTTGTTGCAGTAGGTTTTTGCACAATGTGTAAATATTTTTGAAACACCTCCTTATATCGTACCCATTTTTCTTCAACACTCATGCTTTTATTATTTAAAATATTTTTCATCTCATCATCTAAATTAGACAGTGTTTGATAATGATGTAATTTTTTCTGGCGAAATTGAAACAAGTTTTTTGCATGCTGCATAATTATTATTTAATTAAACTAGATAGTATACCTCCTATAATACATGCCACCAATGCAGTGAGGGAACCACCTTTTTGTACAATTATTCCTTTTTTTCTTTTGTTTTAAAGATGGACCTTTTTTAAACAAATACCTAAGTTCCTTTTTATATCTTTTAAATTTGTTTTTCTCTTTTTTTATTTAACCGAACATTTCCTTGGATTACGTTATAGGAACATTCACAAATAGATCGAATTAAATCGAGATCTACATTGTGTAATATAGCCTTACGTACCTTAGGCTTTGCACTGGCTAAGAGTTTTAGTAAATGGGCATTCCCTTTACTAATCATTTTTAAGCTACTATACTAGAAATTGATTATTAAAATATAAAAATCATTATTTGTTTACTGGTACATAAACATAATTTTAAGAATCTGAGGGGAAAATATTTGTTGTAACACAACATTCATCGTGAGGTCCTATTTTTAATAAAAACAAATAACTATGAGCAGCGCGAGTTGCGTCTTGTTAAATTCTTGAACAAGTTTTGTTATCTAGATATAATTGACATACCAGATAATTAATATAAGCCTCGTCTCTAGGATTTTTAAAACATACTATATAATGGCAATTTAATGATATATCTGGCATACCTCTAGCCTGGTGGAAGATATTTTGCGTTGTAAAAATGACACTTAAATTTCGGTGGTGGCTAGTTTTAGTAAAAAAATCAACAATTCGTGTATCACACTCACGCATTAAATCGTCAGTAATCACAAGGTGTGGACCATCTTGCGCTGAAAAATCATCTTTTTTGGGAGCCCTTATTTAAATGTACAACTTGAAGAGAGAGATTCATACAGAGGTTGCCATTCTCCATGACACCATACTATATTTTTCAATTTTTAGCATAGTATTTTAAAAATTCTTTTACAAAATATGATTTCCCGCACCCAATAGGCCCTGCTAAAATGCACGTGAAAGGATGGTGAAACTCCATTTTTCTTTGCTCTCTCCATTTTATACTTCTTCAAAAATAAAATATTTATCAATCACCGAATACTATGAAACGAAGTCTAGTTGAATACGATTTGCTGTGGCAGCATCTTCAACAATAGAAAATTTACCCTTCAAAACACATTCATATATATATTTACTTATTAGAGAAGCAAGTGTAGAAGACATAGAAATTGCCTCATCAATGCATGGGAAATAGTAACATATTTTTCCATGTGGAAAAGTATACTTCAACTCTACTATTATTAATTGAACAAATATACATTAAATTAACATCGTCATTATTAGCGTCAAGTATTACTTTGGTTTTCTCACTTAGCGCGTATTCAGTTGCATTCTCACATTCTCTAAAATAGTCATTTATATAGAAAGGATATGATAAAAATCTGGACCCTTCATTAATTGATAACACAATACATTCATTAGTAATGCGTAATTTTACAAATACATAAAATTTACAATCACTACGATACTTCAAATATACAAAGATCTGTGGAACTATTAATGTAGCAGAAGGAACTTAAATTTGTTTTTTATTCATAATGTATATTTATCTATTTATAGAACTAATTCTGTTTTTACAATAGCCTATTTCTCTTAAAACCGTAAGGCACTGTATCATAACTTCCAACAAGTCTTTTAGGTTTTGCATGTACCAATTGGTAGATTTTCGTTTCCTCCTTATTAATAATTCTGCTGTCTTTTGTACGAGCAATTTTACATGGGTTTGTTCCAGTTACCGGAGGGGCGTCGTTAAGATCGACGTCGTCGGCGTCGTTAAGATATTTTTAATTCGATCAAAATTAACAATTTTCATTGTTCCGCTCTTCAGAGTAATCCTACGTACCTTACTACATGATTTTGTAGCACTCTACTAAAGGCATCATAAACATAATTTTTTCTCCCACCACTACAAAATTCTCTAATATATGCATCGGGACCTACCTTATGTAATTCGTCTCTTAAGTCACCAAAATAATCGCCAAGATATAATTTCAATCCTCCAGGTTTGACTGAGTAAATAAGACTATCGTTTCCATGTATATGGCATCTTTATCTACCTGTTCTAAATAGTTGTATAACTCTAATCGTGCATGCGCGGTGGTATATGCTTCAATGATTACATTTGTATTTTTCAGAGGAACATTTGCTTCATCCAAAATCTGATAATTTAATATTAACGCATCCTCGTCAATTGGAATTAACTGTGTTACGTCTATATTACTGTCAGTTAATCTGTCATATAATTTTGAAGGTTCTCAAATAATTTCGGTATGACTCATGTTTTCATTTTGGGCAAACTTGCCCCATAAACAATTTAATGCCAGTTTACAAATGCTTTTACGTGCTTTGTTTTTCTTGCCCATTTGTGTACCGTTTAGTTGTACTCCCTCTCTCTGGTTATACTCCTTAATATATTTATTTCTCTGCTCTTCATTTTTGCACCATTTAAGCCCAACCACGAGCCTCTGGTTTTAATTTCATAAATATGTTTACATAATCTGTGAAAATGCCCACTTTCTTTTAACAGGATGATACTGCACTACTTTATACTCTGATACCTCATGCATTTCTAATATTTTCTATCCTTTCTTATAAGCTTTACGTACTTCATCTACCACCTACGTCCCAGTGAGGGCCCTGTCCTCTTTACTATGTTCAGATTCTTCTATATTTAAAGTTTTGGCACATCTGCGGCACACAGGGAAAAAAGTTTGTCCTTACTACGAAACGGTAAAACAGGGTTATACAAGTCCCCGGGAGGGAGTACTGTGCATTTTACGACCCCTCGAATTTATCGATTGGTGAACAATCAGCACCCACATAAAACTTTGGTGACCTATAGGGTATTTGTTTACCTTTCAACACTAAGGATATAACGAGATGACGTATACATAGTGCACCTCCTTCCCGGGGGCAATTTTATAGTAATATTTCACAGCAGAAAAGCGTCCCTGTATACAGCATGCCTGTGTTTAATAGGATCTTTTCTACACAGGGGGTGATGTGCCACAAGTTCTGCAATATGTGGATTTTTACGTAAGTTGTTCTTCCATTTACATCCTGTCATCTCGTGTACTACAAACCTAATTTTTTTAAATGATCAATTTTTCTACTAGTGTTTTCATAACGTATCTCAAGTGTGGCATGTGGATCGTTATATATATGGTTATTAAGCCCTGTTATATAACATTTAACACAACCATGATGAAAAAATCCTTCATATTCCCATACATGTACAGTTCGCAGCAAAGAAATTGTTACAAAAATTTCAAGTCCAAATTAATAAAAAACTTTTGCCCCTTTTCTTATGCATCCAGAAATACAACTCCTCCCCTTTCTCCACCTCTCCTTGTCTAAGGCAGTGAGTGTGACGTAGTACACTCTTTCCATTCAGCTGAAAAAGAAAAAGGAATCAAGTTTACAACGATATAGCTTTAAAACAGACTTTTTCATTCGTTTGTTCTGAAACATTTTTAAGAGCCTAATTTTTAAAAAAAAGTCATACAATGTTCCCAGAGCTTCATAAAGACCTTTAGTTTCATTCTTTCCCTTCCATAAAGACTTCAAGCTAGTAAGATGCTCCCTAAAGGAATCTATGGAAATTGCCAATAAGGGCAGTACAATTTGTGTTTCCTAAACTCTGTAATGCACGCACAGAGCTCTAAAATATCTACTGACAGAAATGAGTGTTACTCAGCGATTCACTTCATTTTTTTCAGTAATTGCAAGCAAAAGTTCCAGGGGGATCATTTAGGCAGGACAAGAGGGTGTAATTTCCCCTCCCTTGAGCTTCATAAATACGTATTGTTTGATCAAATGTACAGTAATACACTAACAAAATAGTGAAAATCTTATGTCGGCGGAAAATCTCCCCACCCCCCAATAAAAAGTAAAAGACTGCTTTTTAGCAA